>NC_059160.1:58814730-59530410 GCF_019923935.1 Bubalus bubalis
TCACAAGCAGGACTGGAACAAGTTGATATGCATTCGGGTTGTTGGATCTAAAGAAAGTGACCAGTAAAGCAGACAGTAGGAAGGGTCTGTCTCAATGCATCAGTCTGCAAATATTTACTTGTACCTGTTATACAATATGTCCTATTGCATGACAACTCCCCAAATAAACACTACAACTTCAAATTTAAGTAGTCTACTAGGGACTGGGGGACACATGGGTGAATAAGGCACAGGTGGTTTCAGCTAGAGGCAAGAATACTGACCCTCTACCAGTAACTGAGTGATATGGAGTGATGAGCTACAGGTAGATACTAGGGAGAAAGTGTTCATGAAGGTTTCAGGGAGACTGAGACAAGGAGGCATGGGTCGAGTCACTTTGGGCCCAAGTGACAAACTGCGCACAGGTGAAGGAAAGAAGCCTCTTCCCTGCAGACACAGTCATAATTCTTTGGAAACTCAAGAAGGAAGAATGCTCAGAGTACTCTTGGTCCAGAGAAACAGAACCAACATTAGAGATGGAGAGAGAGCAAGAGAGAATGAATTTCAACTGGATCACTGGCTGTGGGGGACTGGCAAGTCTAAGATCCACAGGGCAGGCCAGCAGGTGGAAATTGAGGATTTCAATTTTAGAGTCTTGAGGCATAATTTCTTCATCTCTGTTTTCACTCTTAAGGCCTTCACCCAATTGGAAGAGGTCCTCCCCATTACAGAGGGTTATCTGCTCTACCTAAAACCAACTGTTTGTAAATGTTGATCACGTCTACAAAATACCTCCACAGCAATATTTAGACTAGTGTTTAACCAAACAGCTGGGCACCATAGTCTAGCAAGGTTGACACCTTAACTTAACCATCACACATCAAATTGGGAATTTTGTGGGGGTCATAATAAACTGTGGAAAATTCTGAAAGAGATGGGAATACCAGACCACCTGACCTGCCTCTTGATAAACCAGTATGCAGGTCAGGAAGCAACAGTTAGAACTGGACATGGAACAACAGACTGGTTCCAAATAGGAAAAGGAGTACGTCAAGGCTGTATGTTGTCACCCTGCTTATTTAACTTCTATGCAGAGTACATCATGAGAAACGCTGGGCTGGAGGAAGCACAAGCTGGAATCAAGATTGCCGGGAGAAATATCAATAACCTCAGATATGCAGATGACACCACCCTTATGGCAGAAAGTGAAGAGGAACTCAAAAGCCTCTTGATGAAAGTAAAGAGGGGAGTGAAAAAGTTGGCTTAAAGCTCAACATTCAGGAAACTAAGATCATGGCATCCGGTCCCATCACTTCATGGCAAATAGATGGGGAAACAGTGGCTGACTTTATTTTTCTGGGCTCCAAAATCACTGCAGATAGTGACTGCAGCCATGAAATTAAAAGACTCTTGCTCCTTGGAAGGATAGTTATGACCAGCCTCGACAGCATATTAAATAGCAGAGACATTAATTTGTCAACAAAGATCCATCTAGTCAAGGCTATGATTTTTCCAGTGGTCATGTACGGATGTGAGAGTTGGACTATACAGAAGGCTGAGTGCCAAAGAATTGATGCTTTTGAAGTGTGGTGTTGGAGAAGACTCTTGAGAGAACCTTGGACTGCAAGGAGATCCAACCAGTCCATCCTAAAGGAGATCAGTCCTGAGTGTTCATTTGAATGTTGAAGCTGAAACTCCAATACTTTGGCCACCTGATGCAAAGAGCTGACTCATTTGAAAAGAACCTGATGCTGGGAAAGATTGAGGACAGCAGGAGAAGGGGACGACAGAGGATGAGATGGTTGGATAGCATCACCGACTCAATGGACATGGGTTTGGGTGGACTCTGGGAATTGGTGATGTACAGGGAGGCCTGGTGTGCTGTGGTTCATGGGGTCACAAAGAGTTGGACATGACTGAGCGACTGAACTGAACTGAAATGAACTAAAGAGTATCTTTTGCCCAGGCATTGTAATCCCCACCACAAATGAAAAACAATGGTAGCATCAGCAGCGGCGGCTGGTTGGGGTGATCAGTCAGAAGAAAAGAACGTGAGGACTCCTCTTGTCAGCACATGGGAAACACCCTCTGGGCACCCTCAGAATCACTTGGCTGGAAAGGACTAGGCAAGGGAAGGCTAGAACCACAGAATGCTTTGTTATTATCTCTGAGACATAAGGGAGGACTCTACAACTTGAAAAGTGAATCTTGGAAATAATAAAATGTTTGATCTACAAAGAGCCTGCAGGTGACAAGAGCACAAGATGTGTGACTCTTTTATGGCATGCTGTCTTGTGAGGGTAGAAGGAAAGAGAAGCAGACATGCCAGGGCTTCTCCTGTGTAATGAGGGAGCTCTGTGTAATGCGGTTGGGAGGCTGTGGGAGCAACCCTTCCCTGTAGATCCAGTGGTTCGACTGCTGTCAGGTATAGCTTGATTGTGATACCATCTTTCTACTCCCCACCCTCAGAGGCCAGTAAGCCCAAACACTGCTTTGGTTCCCCAGATTTGAAGGCTCAAGCCTGGGGGAGGACCTCAAGTCATTCTGAGATGCGAGATGTCTCTGCTTTCAAGACAGGAAAGCAGAGACATTGGAATGATTCAAGAGAGAATCAGTAGTGACAATCTTAACAAGGACTGCTGGCCTGCGTCAGCCAAGGCTGAGAACTTAAGTACCATTATGTATGTACACAATGTAAGCTGGGACTGAAAAAACAGCCTAGTATATAAATCTTGTCAGATTCTAGGGATGCACACTCATATTCTTTTTCTCCAAACCTGTTTCTCCTCCGGCACCCTTTTCTTAGAAACCGAGGCCACCATTCACCCAGTCTCCCAGCCCGAGGAAAGTCCTTAACTCCTTCCACTCAGTCATTCTCCAAGTTCTGTTGATTGCTACTTACTGAAGCATCTGATAAACCCAAACCCCTCCTCTTCGTCCTGCTACTACACTTTAAACCTGATATCCCTGCGTCTTCTAGTTTTCCATCACCTCTGACCCATTCTTTGTATCAGAATGATGATTCAAAAATGAAAATCCATTGCTGTCACTTTCCTGTCTCTTCCTAGAGCCTTCAGGATAAAGGAGAAACCCTTATCAGGAGGAAGTAAGGCTTTTGTAATCTGGTCCTTGCTCACTTCTCCCGTCTTAGCCCACACAGAGCTCTATCAGCTATTCAGTTTCTTTTTCTCTTTCTATGTCTCTATACATGAAGTTGGAAAGTTCTTCCTACTTCTTTGCTGAGTTGACTCATACTTCTTTAGGACATAGATCAGAGGTCATTTCCTCCAGCTCATCCTGGCCTGAGTTGGGTGTTTCTCTCCTAGCCTAGAACTGTTTGAGAAGCCACACAGGGAAGCAGGCGTGCTGCAGTCCATGGGGTCGCTAAGAGTTGGACACGACTTAGTGACTGAACAACAATGCCTGCAGATGTTCTCTTTCTTTCATCTCATGTGAGGATACGTGTGGGTTCAGCTACCACCCATGCCCACCACCCTGCCAGCCCCCAGCAGGTGCTCTGCCTAGAGACCTGCTCCAGTACTGAAGCCAAGCTAAATATGATTCTTAGACGCAAGATCTTCCCAAAACCACACTCAGGAATGTGCCTCATCCTGACTGTCCCAGGCCCAGGAAGACTAGAACTTAGTGTTTATCACGGACATTTGTTTTGTCACAGCGCAACTTAGCACTGAAGGCAAAGCTTTACAGGGTTTTTGATAAACAGCTGCCTTTACGACCTCCTGGTTTGAAAGACACAGTGCATCTTCCCCAGCAGGGTTACTTTCAATCTGTGATTCACCCAGGTATTGCTTTATTGGCATCCTTTCCCTGTCACTTACAAATAAGCAGCTTTTCTAAAAATAGGTAAATAAATACAAAGTTGAAAAGAGCAATCATTTCTATTAATCTCTAGCAAAGGGCAGGAACAGGAAATAGGAAAGGTCTTCATGTTTGCTATATCTGCCTTGGGATTTGGTTTCCTAAAATTAAGGCCAAAACAAAGTTTGCAGTCTCCTCTGACAATATGTGTGGATATTCAGGTAAGGTCATTCGCCTGCCAGACAGCATTTGGTGTTATCAAGACAGCCACTTAAAGAACCACAGTGGATTAAGGAAATCCTTCAGAAAAGAAAGTCATCTGACAGGGCAAGGACAATGAAGGAATTAACTCTGGGGAGAGTCATCTCCAGCCTGGGAAATGCAAGCCCAGGAAATAGAATCAGGAAAATGATAAGAATGAAGCAGTCCAATCTCTCCTCTTGGTTATTATTGCCTCTTCCTGAAGTACTGCCCACCCTGGCCAAATTATTACTCATCTGAGAATAAATTTCAGTGGTTCAAACTAGTAAAATTATGAGGAATCACATTAAGTAAATACCTGGATAAAAGCTGAATGCAGAGAAACAGAGAGTAAAGCAGTGGTGACCAGGGACTGGAGAGTGGAGGAAAGGGGGCGGATATTGGTCAAAGTGTACAAATGACTAGTTATGAGATTAATGAGTTCTGGGGATCTAATGTATAGCATGATGGTTACAGTGAATAATGTTGTACCATAACTTGAAAAACTGCTAAGAGAGTAAATCTTAAATGTTTTCACCACAAAAAAGAAATGGTAATAATGTGATAGGATGGAGGTGCGAGCTAACATATGGTGATAACCATGCTGCAATATATACCAAATCAACTCTCGTATACCTTATATATTTTTTTAATTGGAGGATAATTGCTTTACAATGGGTGTATTAGTTTCTGCTGTACAACAACCTAAACCAGGTATAAATATATATATATATATGTCCCCCTGCTGGAGTCTCTCTTCCTCCCACCCCACTATCCCACCCCTCTAGGTCATCACAGAGCACTGAACTAATCTCCCTGTGCTATACAGCAGCTTCCCACTAGACATTTTACACACGGTACCACTCACATACCTTAAGTTGACACAATGGTATACATAAATTACATCATAAAGATGGAAAAATAATAATAAATAAATTAAAATGTTTTAAATGCAATTGGGTTTATAAAGCATAGAGTATGTAGTTTTTAATGTAGATAAATTGTTATCATAATTACTTTTTAGGTAAAATTTTAAATAAATTCCAATTCTTGTGCTCTTCAGCATGGTAGTAGGGAGCATGTTGAAAAAACCCAGCCACAGAACCTACAATTCACTCATTCATTCATTCATTCAACAAACAGCTGTGAAGCAACCATATATAAGCACTATACTGGTCAGTAAAAACACACAATGTCTATCTTGGAATTAAGAAAACAATAAAGCTACATTATAAGGTTGTTGAGAGAACCAAATAAGTTTGTAAATGGAAAGTACTTATCTTTATATGTATCAGATCAGATCAGTCGTTCAGTCGTGTCCAACTCTTTGTGACCCCATGAATTGCACCACACCAGGCCTCCCTGTCCATCACCAACTCCCGGAGTTCACTCAGACTCATGTCCATCGAGTCAGTGATGCCATCCAGCCATCTCACCCTCTGTCGTCCCCTTCTCCTCCTGCCCCCAATCCCTCCCAGCATCAGAGTCTTTTCCAATGAGTCAACTCTTGGCATAAGGTGGCCAAAATACTGGCGTTTCAGCTTTAGCATCAGTCCTTCCAAAGAAATCCCAGGGCTGATCTCCTTCAGAATGGACTAGGTGGATCTCCTTGTGGTCCAAGGGACTCTCAAGAGTCTTCTCCAACACCAGAGTTCAAAAGCATCAATTCTTCGGCACTCAGCCTTCTTCACAGTCCAACTCTCACATCCATACATGACCACAGGAAAAACCATAGCCTTGACTAGACGAACCTTTGTTGGTGAAGTAATGTCTCTGCTTTTGAATATGCTATCTAGGTTGGTCATAAATTTCCTTCCAAGGAGTAAGCGTCTTTTAATTTCATGGCTGCAGTCACCATCTGTAGTGATTTTGGAGCCCAGAAAAATAAAGTCTGACACTGTTTCCACTGTTTCCCCATCTATTTCCCACGAAGTGATGGGACCAGATGCCATGATCTTCGTTTTCTGAATGTTGAGCTTTAAGCCAACTTTTTCACTCTCCACTTTCACTTTCATCAAGAGGCTTTTGAGTTCCTCTTCACTTTCTGCCATAAGGGTGGTGTCATCTGCATATCTGAGGTTATTGATATTTCTCCTGGCAATCTTGATTCCAGCTTGTGTTTCTTCCAGTCCAGCGTTTCTCATGATGTACTCTGCATATAAGTTAAATAAACAGGGTGACAATATACAGCCTTGACGTACTCCTTTTCCTCTTTGGAACCAGTCTGTTGTTCCATGTCCAGTTCTAACTGTTGCTTCCTGATCTGCATACAAATTTCTCAAGAGGCAGATCAGGTGGTCTGGTATTCCCATCTCTTTCAGAATTTTCCACAGTTTATTGTGTTCCACACAGTCAAAGGCTTTGGCATAGTCAATAAAGCAGAAATAGATGTTTTTCTGGAACTCGCTTGCTTTTTCGATGATCCAGTGGATGTTGGCAATTTGATCTCTGGTTCCTCTGCCTTTTCTAAAACCAGCTTGAACATCAGGAAGTTCACGGTTCACATATTGCTGAAGCCTGGCTTGGAGAATTTTGAGCATTTCTTTACCAGCGTGTGAGATGAGTGCAATTGTGCGGTAGTTTGAGCATTCTTTGGCATTGCCTTTCTTTGGGATTGGAATGAAAACGGACCTTTTCCAGTCCTGTGGCCACTGCTGAGTTTTCCAAATTTGCTGGCATATTGAGTGCAGCACTTTCACAGCATCATCTTTCAGGATTTGGAATAGCTCAACTGGAATTCCATCACCTCCACTAGCTTTGTTCATAGTGATGCTTTCTAAGGTCCACGTGACTTCACATTCCAGGATGTCTGGCACAATGCTCACCAACTCACATAACAATATGAACAGTAACAACCATAAGACCACAACCAGTCTTTATGGGGCATTTACTATGTGCCATGTACTAAGTATAGCAAACATTTAATAAATGGTAGCCATTATTATTATTATCATTTGATCCTATAGTTTTATCAGAAATATTCTGATTTCTGTAGTTGTCACTGCTGCTAGGCTAATAACTCTGACAGGTTTCCACCATATTTTGAGGGTGAAATTAAAGAAAGTAAACCCACAATACAATATAGGTCTAAAATAATAGTTATCTGACAATATCTGAGTTTACAACATAAGTCTAGAAATCCAGAGTAGTTTTAAGAATATATTTTCAGCCCACCATCTAGTAGTATATTTTACATGTCTAATAAGGAATGTATCCAGGGACTTCCCTCATGGTCCAGTGGTTAAGAATCCGCACTTCCACTGCAGAAGCACAGGTTCAATCCCTGGTTGGGGGAACTAAGATCCTGTAGGCTGTGTGCTGGAGACAAAAAACTGTGCCCATGACTAAGGAGAGAGCCTGTTTTCTTGGACCTTGTTTGACAACGAAAAGCAGGAAGGTAGGACTAAGTCAGAGCAGTGGTTTGGAAAAAAATAATTGTGAGGGCAAGGGTTCTGAGTTAGTGAGGCATGAGGGTTAAGTCCAGAAAACTCAACTAAAGCAGGGAGGGAGGATGAAAGTGGTTCTGAATTCAGGCTCACTGGAAGAAAGGTGCCACCCACACTCCAAAAGACTGAGAAACAATAGGAAAAGTTTCCATTGAAAGATCAGAAATCCCAACCAGGGGTAACCAATGCAAGGATCAAGCTTTTCTGCAGACATTTGATGGTCTCCCATCTCCTTTCCACTGGCCAGGGCCTATGAGGGTCTAACCAGTTGTAGGTACTCAAGTAGTGACTGACTGATGCTGTTTTTACTCTGAGCAACAATGCCTGGAGGTCTGTCAGGAATATCATGCTTACACTTGTATGTCTCTTATCCTTATGAGGTTGTAAGCATCCTAAAACCATCAACTACTTCCTTAACCTGGCAGTCCCAGAGAGACTCCTATTATAGATATTCAATAAACATTTTCTGAATGAATGAATAACTACTATGAACAAATCAGCAGACACCAAGGGAGCCTGATCCTGAGCCAACTGCTTTCTGAGAGAAATGTTCCTTACATCCTCCCCATCCAGAGCAAAATGGTCTCAGGGTGTGGGGACATCTGTCCATGTTGTCTGCCAAGAATCCACAGCACCCTCTTCCAAGATGAGCAAATCAGTTTTCCTTGGGGGAACCACTCCACCCCATCCTCTCCTGGCCAAAGGTGGGGCTAACAGTTCAGTCAATCCTTTTTCTCTCCCTGGCATTTGAACCTTAAGCAAAAGAACCGCAAGGAAAGAAAATGGTTGGAGCTGATTCATCCCAGCAGTGCCTAAAGAGTTTGTCCATTAGTTCATGCCACCTCGATGGATAATGATAGGGAGGTTTCCATCCTCCCTGAGACCCGGTCATGTAACTCTTCTTTGCATCAGTGAGCTTGCCTTTATCCTCTAACAAATTCCTTTGGTCCATAAGCATAACTAGGGTCCATTTCAATAGCTATAAACAGGATACAATGGATGTGCTATAAAATCCTTGCTCTAGATCAGTAGTTCTTAATGTTGGCTGCACATTAGAATCATTGGGGAGTTTTTAAAATCCTAGCACTCAGGCCATACCCCAAGCCAATTAAACAGGACTCTATGAGGGTACAACCAGTCCTTGTTAAAGTGCCCTGGGTAATCGCTAATGTGTAGCCCAGGTTGAGAGTCACTGCTCTAGAGTTAATGGAAATATGTCCACTTTCCTATTGTCAGAAAATGAAGGAGGCTTGCAATACCCCCTGGTATTTTAAAAGTGACATGTTTTTAAAAACAGAATTTAACCCTAGAGAAAGAACTAAATTCTCACTCAGAATTCATGATTTCCCCAAGAATTAAAGAACTAGAAGAGTTTTCATCTTTAATTACTATTTTTACTACTAGACAAATTTAAAGAATTTCAGAACTGTAAGCACTTTCTAATTTTATTAACAACACAAGTAAAGCACAGTGTCAGGAAGAAGATGTCCCTGTTGGTTCGCATTTAAAATAGATCACAATAATCTATTCCAAGCTTAGAAATGTTTCTACTGAAGAAACCAAAGAACCACATTTAAAGTGGGGCTGTCTTTGGTGACATCTATGGACTAGAAGGTGATCATGAGAAGGGAGAAAATTGATACCTTTTCATTACCTCTCCTCCTTCTGTCGTGTGAGAGACCATTTCTTAATATTATGGGAAATGCAGTGAGGAAAACGCTAGCTAAGGAGTAAAGCAATTAAATTTCACAGAAAACAATAAACGTCTACAACAAGAGTGAAAGATATGTTGAAATAGTTGACATTTAGTTTCTTAAAGAGAAGACCTGCCTTTTCTTAAGAGTGGCTTCTATAGAAAGACTGACAATATGGTGACATTCCAGAAGAAACCCAGCTGTGTGCATGCCCTGGACAGGAAGTCAAATAGTCACATTAGGACCCGAAAGGTGATGCCTCCGTGGAGGCGCATTTCTGCTGCTGATTGGCTACCACCCTCTTCTCTCTTGCCCATGACTCACTCTCAGTGCATGTAGACTTTGGGCTACTGGGAGCTTTGCCATCCTCACGGGGTGATGCCACATGTGTAGAACCAGCTCTGCTTCCCACAGCCCTGGTGAGAGACCCAGTGTCCCTAGAAACCAATTGGGTCCATCCTCTTCTATCAGCTACACAAGAGTTGTTTGTTTGTTTGTTTTTAGCCCTGATGAGACTGAGTCAATTTGAGGATAGATTTATGTATGGTGAAGCACTGCATAAATTAAACAATAGAGCTTGGGCACTTCACTGAAGTACTGCAGTTGGATGCAGAAAGGATCAGAATGGGGGTCCCCTCCCATGAATCACGGGAAAGGGGAGTGAGGGGAATACTTTCGCATCCGGCACACGTTCAGGGTGTTCTTTTAAAAAAAATTCCTCCCACTTGTAAATTCAAATATTATGTGAGAATGCATTTTAAAATATTTTTAAAAGTCAAATAAATTTAAATTGGATGGTATTCATTTGTTGTCTTTTATTTTCATTTGATCAGTATATGAGGAAATAACTCCTGAGACTAGACCAATCACTAGGAAATGATTTAGGAACATGTTTTCCCACAGGTCAAATACTTTTGTTATGAACATGAAGTGAGTTCAAAAGATATTTAACTGAGACTCTAATAGCACACTGTCAAAAAAAATAAAACTCACACTTTCATGATTATAATACAATAAGCCACCTCTGATGCTGTACTGCCAATTCATTATGTCACTATCCCAAAGTTATTCTGGAGCAACTAATTGGTGAAACTTTGAGCATGACATTATCTCTCCTAAACTGAGAGTGTGATATTAATTTTCTCTTTATCATAAAGTGCATAAGAACAGCCCACCTGGACAGTATAATGGGTTAAGAATGTGATGGAATTGTTCTTGCATGTTACTGGTTGACAGGGAAACACAACTCATGAAAAGAGAATAAACATATGATAATGGAAAGAGAGCTGAACTTGGGACCTGAACACCCAAGTTTGAATCCTAGCCTCTCAAGAAACCACACGCTGGTCACTTCCGGGTACAGTTTCTTCCATTGTAGGAAGTAGATGACAAGTAGAGCTGCCTCCCAGGCTGTTAATGAGAAACAAATCAATAACACATATCAAAACACAGTGGCCTGTGCTCCAGTTTTTGCTGAACCCCGACCTCAATTCCATTAGCATCAAACAATGAACACCTGAATTGGCTGCCATGCATGCCGTTTTACTTTACCATGCATAAGTGAGGAATGAGTACGAACTGCCTGTGATCTTTACTTACTTCTTTATACTTTTCTGTATTTTCCAGTTTTCATACAGTGATCATGTATCAAATTTATATGTTTTATGAGTAAAAAGATGTGGGTGAATTTTAGAGGTTGGAGTCAGACTGAAAGCATTTGATTCAATGAACACACATCAAAGAGCATTTTGATAATTGTTTGAACTGACCAAAAGACAGAATGACAGAGTTTCAGAACATTAAAATTACTGAGGTGAGAAGCTTGCTCCATTTTCATTATTTTTCTATGAGAAAACTTTCCTTAATGAGCTCATTGTATTCTCGTATATAGCTGACCCTTGAAAACACAATTTTGAACTGCATGGATCCACTTATAAACAATTTTTTTCAATATATATGCACCAGAGTACTACATGATCCATGGTGGTTGAATCCAGGGATGCAGAACCATGGATATGGAGAGCTGACAGTAAAGTTATATACAGATTTTCAATTATGCAGGTCAGTGTCCCTAACTCCCATGTTGTTAGGGTCAACTGTAGTTTAAAATGTTCATTTATTGAGCACTTATTATTATGTGTCAGGTGTTTTGCAAAAAAGCTTATTAACACTATAAAATGTATTTTAGCCCTATTTTTTTTCTACAGGAAAATTCAAAGTAATATACCCAAGGTTGTGGCCAGTAAATGATTGTATCTGGTACCACCATTAACCTACTTTACTCTCTTCCACTGTAATTTCCTGTACCATGCAGGCTAGTGTTCAGACTCCCTTGCAGCTCTGGTCCCATATATGACCTCAGTTCAGTTCAGTTCAGTTGTTCAGTTGTGTCCAACTCTTTGAGACCCCATGGACTGCAACATGCCAGGCCTCCCTGTCCATCACCAACTCCTGGAGTTTACCCAGACTCATGTCCATTGAGTCGGTGATGCCATCCAACCATCTCATCCTCTGTCATCCCCTTCTTCTCCTGCGTTCAATCTTTCCCAGCATCAGCGTCTTTTCAAATGAGTCAGCTCTTTGCATCAGGTGGCCAAAGTATTGGAGTTTCAGCTTCAACATCAGTCCTTCCAATGAACACTCAGGACTGATCTCCTTTAGGATTGACTGGTTGGATCTCCTTGCAATCCAAGAGACTCTCAAGAGTCTTCTCCAACAACACAGTTCAAAAGCATCAATTCTTTGGTCCTCAGCTTTCTTTATAGTCCAACTCTCACATCCATACATGACTACTAGAATAACCATAGCCTTGACTAGACAGACCTTTGTTGGCAAAGTAATGTCTCTGCTTTTTAATGTGCTGTCTAGGCTGGTCATAACTTTCCTTCCAAGGAGTAAGCATCTTTTAATTTCGTGGCTGCAGTCACCATCTGCAGTGATTTTGGAGCCCCCCAAAATAAAGTCTGCCACTGTTTCCACTGTTTTCTCATCTATATGTGACCTGGGTTTAGCCAAACAGATACACCTATGCAAGATGAGGAAGGCAGTGGTGAGCATCAAATGAAGAGATTGAATTCTCTGCCAAGCACAGGGTAACCTTTGGTTCTTTGAGTGCAGTAGTCAAGGAAGTTATGTGTTCAATTGCATAGGAGTGAGGAGTTCAATGCATCAGATAGAGTTTGTAGAGAGATCTTACATAAAGAAATCCCTTGCAATTCTGAAGTGTTTCTGCTGGCTGCATTATTTCTGCTTGCACAGCATACAAACTTCTTTGCCAAGCCTGATAAGTCTACAAATTACCCAATGTGCTCAGTCACTCAGTCGTCTCCAACTGTTTGTGACCGCATGGACTGCACCCCACCAGGCTCCTCTGTCCATGTGATTGTCCAGGCAAGGGTACTGGAGTAGGTTGCCATTTCCTCCTCCAGGGGATCTTGCTGACCCAAGGATCAAGCTTGTGTCTCCTGTGTTTCCTGCACTGGGAAGCAGACTCTTTACCACTGTGCCACCTGGGAAGCCAAATTATGCAATACTCTGTAATAAAGTCATTTCTGCTTAAACTGCCTAGAGCGAATTCTAATGTTTGCAACTAAGGAACTGAGGATAACCAGCAGATCTTTTAGACTCCATGGTTTTCCCACCATGTCTATGTTTTCCCCAACTATCTTTTTTATAATGGCAAAAAAGAAAAAGCAAAGAAACCTGGATCCAGGATTCCTAAGACCAAAGAGATGACTTGAAGGTAACATAGCTATGACTGAAAAGAGTAAAGAACCAAAGAAATTAAGTAAAAGGACTTGCTTAAGGCAGGGACTCTGGGAAAGACTAAATCAACAGAAGTCTGAAAGGGGAATGCAGAAGTGTCAGCGAGGGAGAGAGATAAGTTCAAGAGTATCTGGGCACACATTCCAGAAGAGTTCAGGGGTAACACTCCTGTGGACAAAACACAGCAGTTTGACCTGGGCCTGATCACAAAAATTACACTGGGAAGCCCATTAACTCTTTCAAAGATTGCAGGCTAAAAAACACATAGCATAGGTCAGGGTTAATAAACTCCAGTCCACAAACAAAATCCTGCCTGCTGGCTTTTTTGTAAATAAAGTTTTACTGAAATAAAGATACACTCATTCATTTACACATTGCCTATGGCTGCCTTCACATAATAGGGTTGAGCAGTTGCCACAGAGGCCACAAAACTCACAAAGCATAAAATATTTACCTGGCTCTTTACAGAAAATATTTGCTGACTCTTGGCCTAGGAGGTTGGGAGGGCAGTCATTTGAAATTGATCAGTCACTTTTCTACATCTGTCAACAGAAGAGAGGCCTATGTGGACAGACACAGGGACCCAGATTGCTGCCTGAAGAGAAGACATCTAACTCCTTTGGTGGAAGCAGTCCCCATGACAATTAGTCTACAGGTGTCCTTGTAGGCACGTGGGTTGGGAGTGAAGAATATCAGAGGTGCTGGAAGTAGGAATTAAGTAGATTGAAAGAAACAAAACTACCTAGAGGATGTAAATGACGTAGAAAGTTTAGAAAGCCAGGCTACCGCTCCAGAGATATTTATGTGAGGAAGAGGATGTACAGAAGGGTTGTCAGAGAAACAGTGGGCAGCCCACTTGAGACCATTCCTCAGAGGCCAAGACATTGTGGGCGATTCTTCTATGTGTTCCTAGTATGTACTAGACACTGAGTGGGATCCACAGGGAGTTTGCAGACTAGCAAAGGGTAAAGGCGTTGTTCATAGCACCAAAGTGGTGGAGTGACTGAGAAGCAGCCTTTGAATCCGACAGTCAAGGGAACCTTCAGCAATCTTAGTAAAAAGAGGTGGACTCTGTATAATTTGGAGGAATAAGAGCTGTTCTAAAACGGGTGTCTGGGAATTTCAAACTGTGAGATGGAATAATGCTCCAGAAGTGATTAAGATGAAAGGAACGAGATGAAACGGTAGCTGCAGGGCGTAAATGGGTCTCACGTTGCTTTCTGAAAGGTGGGTGCTGTAGCCAAAAACCCTTTTCATCACACGGCAGTGGCAGCGGTGGCAGCATTCTTTGTAACAGGATATGACCTGTGGGTGAGCAGCTTCCATTCTCTCCCACAACCAAAAGATTTTTCTTAGCTGTGTTTTGGCAAAACAGAAGAGAACGCCAGTTCCACTGCAAACCACTATAAATGCCACCTACACTGTGCCTGTGGCTACTTTATCCAAGGGTAATGAGAGGATGGACAAAATAAAAATACGCTGTGGCCTTTCTCAGCAGTGTACTTGAATAAGCACAGAGGGGAAAAAGAGCCCTTCCTGCATGGAGAGAGCAACAAAAGGCAGTTACTCAACGAATCAACCCACTTGGGTCCCTGCAAGAACTCGCTGCTGCACTGCCTCATTCTCCCAGGGGCAGGGGATCAGGTCAGTCCCTGGGAGTGCTGACAGGTACACTGAAGAAGCAAAGAGAATCCTGTACACCCCAAACTTATGAGACTTTTAGAGAAAGGAGACATTTATCTTCCTGCCACCATTTTTGTTACCTCTGAAGACTTGCAATTCAAAACCTGAAGAAGCCACTTAACTATTTTGCGGTCCATTTTTCATCTATAGTAATGAAGATGATAAAACTGTGTCTTCCTCTTCAAGGAGTTTGAGCTACTGCTATCAAAATGTCTTACAAAGAGAAAGTTACTGCTGGAAACTCAGCACTTACATGCTGAAGTTTGGCAATTTTCTCTTAAGAGAGCTTTTGGAATCCCTGAGAAGTGAGGCTTAGAAGCTTGTCATGCCAAACAGGAAAGGCAAAACTAGTCTGCTTTCTGCAAGATCCTGCCAAGTGACACCTCAGCAGACTTTCCTACCTCATGGGGCATTTCCTAAAAGCGAGGTGCCTGTGACAAAGGCTTGTGGCTGCAGGGGAAGTGATCCTTACAGGATATTGGTTAAGAGACTGGATTCTAGAGCTAGATCACCCAGCTCCATCTCCTTCTATTGTGTGACTTGTTACAGATTCACCATCCTCTCCAACTTTCCATTCCTTCCCCTGTAAAGTGTGGATAATAACTGCACAAACTTCAGTAGGTTCTATTAAAGAATAAAAGAAATAATGAATGTATTCAGCACATTCAGCATGCAAAATGTTACCCATTAATATAATTATATTTTGATATTAATGAAGGCTCAAGGATGCTGCCATGAGAAGGAGGTTATAGAGTGATTGATCTCACTTGAAATTAAGGAGTCAATAAAAATATTTCTGAAGGGGGAATTCCCTGCTCTCCAGTGGTTAGGGCTCTGCACTCTTACTGTCAAGGGTCCAGGTTCAATCTTTGGTCGGGGAACTAAATCTTAGAGGTGGGGTATTAGATGGAAAGATCTTCCATTCATGGAAACACTTAGGTTTGAATCACCTAAGATACTGTAGGAAATCTGAGGCCCTCAAAAGGAGCTGTGAGGGTAGAGGTTCCAAAAGAAACACTCCAAGGACATCTTGAGCTGCCTGTGCAGTAGGAACCAGCCTTGGGTTGAGCAGCAAAGCTCATTAGCCATCAGAGTCTCACAGATGACACAAGGTCATATACTGTAACATCATCAACAGACTCACTGAGTATATAATACGGGAAGAAAGGCAACATACCTCAACTCAGAAATGAACTCTGGGGACTCTTTCCAATCATGGGGTCCAACACCCTTTTGGCTCCAAAATGCTACCAAGAGGTAAACTGGTAAAGAAACAGAAGTCCACACCTCCCAAGTTCTATTCAAAAGAGCCTTTGTTTTCTGTTGCAGTTATCTGACAAAGTTAAATATCATTTTCAAGACAATGAAAAAATAAAAACAATATTAGAAACCTTCCAAAAACAAAATTATATGGCCTGCTCCTAGATTTAGCAAACATCTTTCTTCCTGCAGTGTTGTCCTTTATTAAAATCTAATACTAATGTGGGGTTAATGTGACAGCCCCGAGAACACAGATGAAGTTATAAAGGAAATAAGCTTTTATTACTTTTCCAAAGACAAAGCAATAACTTAGAATAACAGAATGATGTTAAACTCTCTACCACTTTCCACCCTCACATTTTCCCTCTTTCTTTCTCTATATATAATAGGGAAATTTTCTTTAAAAAAATTAAGACTCCATTTACAAGTTTATGATAAAGCAGTAAGAATAATAGCATATTCTTTGTGACAACATCTTCTAGAAGCAGGGAAGACTGTCTTTGGAATTAGCCCCCAAATTTAACCCTATGTTCTTACTTTCAAGTGCACTAGGTTAACTAATATATTGTTACATAGAACTTCTCCTTTTTGCTCATTCCCCACAGTTCTTTTTTTAAAACTTCTAAATGTCTCTCAAATCTGTTGTCTCCTTTCAGGCCTTCTCATACTTCAGATGCTGTCAATCTTCTCAAATACATCCTCCCAGTCATCAGATTGGGACCTGTGTGAACTGAATATCTAATTTCCTCCCTTCCCTGCTTAAAAAAAAAATCAACTTCCTGTCACTTACAGAATCATGTCACCAGTCATGGGGATGGTCCACTGATATGTTCATCTACTTTGTCCTTAACCCTCCCTGCCCCTCCTCCCTGTTCTATATCCCCATGCCCCTAGCATGGCCTCCACCCACCACCACCATTTCAATCCCTACGGTTCTAAAAATCTGGTTCTCTAACACATCATGCTTCTGTAATGCATGTTCTGCACTTTCATATGCTGTGCCCCAATTACCTTTCCTTCATGTTTATTAACAGTTGCAGAGCTCTTACCATGGGCCACATCTTACTCAATGAGCTTTATGAGTATTAACTCAGTTAATCATTACATCCCTGTGAGAAAGATACTATTGTTTTCCTCATTTTAGAGAGGAGGACACTTCAGCACAGATCAGTTAGGAAACTTGTCCAAAGTCACACAGTAAGTAAACTTCTGGGAGAAGCAAGGAAGCAGGATTCAAACTCAGATGTTCCTGCTCCTTATCCACACACCATACTGCCTCTGCTTCTTCAATCCTCGTTCTGTATCATTTCTTCTGCAAAATTTTCTCTGAGAACCTCAACTACTCATCAACCCCTCTTACATGCCTCATGAAGAGACTTATTATATGATAACTATCACAACTCTTCTTCTCATTTTAGACCATAAGTTACTGGAAGGCAGACACCATAATTCATCATGG
Source organism: Bubalus bubalis (assembly GCF_019923935.1). Lineage (NCBI taxonomy): Eukaryota > Metazoa > Chordata > Mammalia > Artiodactyla > Bovidae > Bubalus > Bubalus bubalis. The sequence continues at coordinate 58,832,076 of NC_059160.1, forward strand.
TATCCTAGCACAGGTGCTCAATACCTGCTTGACAAATGAGCCATTAAGGATGACAGATAGCCTTATTACATGTTCCACAGTTGGTATAAGGAGAAATTCAAAGAAAATGAAACCTAAGGATTACTTGGTTCTTCTAGCATTTAATGTGTCCAAGGAACATTATATCTAAGCCATAAATTGCAGAGAAAATTTGCATGCGTGCCCCTGCCCCATTCTCAGGAGCTCTGTTAGATAAATCAGCACTGTCCAATAGAACATCTGAGAGCCTAGAAATGTTCTATAGCTGCACTGTCCAGAGGGTGGCCACCTGCCATTCGGGCACTTGGCTAGAGACTGAGGGACTGAATTTTTCATTTTACTTTAATAATTTTAAATTTAAATAATCACAGGGAGCTAGTGGCTGACTTATTATACTGCACTTGTACGGACCATTGACAAGTAATAAAGTGGCTGCACACAGACCAGTGATAGGAAACAGGACGTGGAAAGCAGGAAAGAATATGCAAAGAACGCTCAGTGCTGGGGTGACCACCTGCCCAGTTTGACTGGGACTGTGGAGCATCATGGGAATTTCAAAGCTCCAAATGTGATGGTCCCATCAAACTGGAACCACTGGTCAACCTACTCAATGCCTAGGAGGAGCTACGAGAAGATTCTGCAGAAGATCTAAAGAAGCTGAAGCAGGAGATGGAGCAGGAACGGTTGGGACAGGGCTTCTCAGGTGGTGCCAGTGATAACCTGCCTGCCAATGCAGGAGACATAAGAGATGCAGGAAGATCCCCTGGAGTGGGAAATGGCAACCTACTCCAGTATCCTTGCCTGGAGAATCCATGGACAGAGGATCCTGGCAGGCTACAGTACATAGGGTCGCAGAGAGTCGGACATGACTGAATCGACTTAGCACGGGACAGAGTGATGATAAAAACACATGATGGATGGGAAGGAAGTCTTTGTCTTAGCAACCCTACGCTCCTCAGATTTCCATGCATCTACAGATTCCAACACCCAAGTTCTAATGTAGAGATTTCAAATAAATGTGTATAACTTGCTTTTATACCTGCTTTTTCCCCCAATACACATACTTTTATTTTACTCATAGGTCTCTTAGTTGGGGAAATCAAGACCACAGCCTACTCAACTCTCTTTGATCTGTCATTTAAATTTCCATTCTCATCGTATAATCTGTTAATCTTTCCAGTATCTCAGGGCAAGGCTGAATTAAATTCCCATATTGAATCCCAACATGAAAGGCATTTCTTTGTGAGCAGCTCAATATAATGTTCTTCTAAATGACATTTAAAATGTTCAGCTCAATAATGGAATGATAAAGAAGGGCACCCGGTGTTAGTACACATCAGTAAAAAGAACATTTTTTTTTATTAGTCAGAAGCCAAAAAGATAGAACAAGATAATTAAAAAAAGAAAAAGTTTATTCCTGCTAGACTGCCACAGGAGTATTATGACTCAAAATGTAATAGCCACTGAATTCCTGCAGGAATCTAACTTCTTAAAAAGACATCAGACATCAAAGTCTGAGTCATGCCACATTAACCACCAATGGCCAGAAAAGTTTGAATGCCACTGGAAAAGTTAAATATTAGACTTTCCCTGAAACATCTAAACTCAGAGAAGTAGGTATTGCAGTTGTCATACCGACTTGTGTGCATCTTTACAGGCTTCCAAACCCATCTTTGCACCCTCCCCTTTCCGTTGCTATGGTAACCCAAGTAAATACTCTCCTGAGGTTCATTTCTCTCAGATGCCAGTGCATCAGGTCAAACAGGCAGGCAAATAACACACTGGCCCTAAACATTCTCACTGTCCAGGCAGCCACAAAGAGCTAGTCCTCTACATAGTCCATCATATTTTAACATTTTCAAAGCCACAATTCCATTAGATTGGGGAAAAAATATATTCTACGCTTTGGTACTTCTCTTATTTGTTGAACCAACAAGAGGAATCCTTGAAAAAGGTGAAAAACAAGGAGCTAAAAGTAAGAAATTCTAACATCCACGTCATCACTCTTATGTCCACCAATAAGACCTGAATGAAAGTTCTCAGTAGAATAAAGATAAATTCAAGGACTCTTGCTGTCTTACCTGCATACAGTACTGGTAGATGTGCTATTTAGTACTTAGAATTAGGGATTGGGGAGATGGTTGTGAGGGAGACAGGTATTACAAAAAAATTTTTTGAAGGAAAGCACCTGATTCATAGAAAATTGCAGGCATAATTCAAGAGGGAAAGCCTTAAGACTTTTTGTCACTGAAGATACTATAGTTTAAAGCCTCTGGTTTGGTCACCCTCCTCTCCATATATGTTAAATACACATTGCATATGGTGCAAATAATTGTCAAGATAGAGCAGCCAGACAAGCAGGATTTCATAGTGACACTGTATATGCAATAGGAAACAAAGACATACTACCTGTGTTCCCTAAAAATCTGTCTATTAATTTTACCCAAAGATGAACAATATTTTGACCTCAAAACTACAAGGCACCTATTAAGAAAGGGTGGGTTGGACATTCTACCCTGGGACTTCTAGTAATAACAGCCCACATTGTGAATACCTATACTCTCTGCCCCTTAATTATGCCTCACCATAACCCTTTAAAGGTCGTTACCCCCACTTTCCAGATGATGAAACTGGGAGAATTGGTACGGGGGTTTAAATCTCAGCTCAAATGTCTGGACTTGCCATGCCTCTGATCTACTCTCCTTGAGGGTCCCCAACGCACTTGGACAAATCAAACATTGACTTGAGATTTTCTGCCTTCAAAGGCCTCTGTATCACTATCTATCTTCTACTTCCCAGTGCACATGCCCCCTCTCTTCCCCTCTCTCTCCCTCCTTCTCCCAGTATTCCTGGACAGCAGTGTCAGTGGTCAGATGTTCTCTGGAGAGTTACTGCTGCCAAGACAAGACATGACTCCTCTACCTACCCTGTAGTCCAGGGCAGAGCCAAAACTCTCAGGAGCCAGAGACCATGGGCCAGAGAAAGTTTTCACTGAGCCCAGAAGAACAGTCTGAGGCTATGATCATCCTGGAGGGATGACTCTGAGAAGGTGAGACCAGGAAGACGCCAAGCAGCACGTCTACGCTTTCTATTTCAATGTCATGCTTTCCTCAGAATTAGAAAAAGAGTGGACCAGCCACTCCCATATATGTAGTCGGGGCTTCCCAGGCAGCACTAGTGGTAAAGAACACACCTGCCAATGCAGGAGAGATAAGAAATGCGGGTTTGACCCCTGGGTTGGAAAGATCTCCTGGAGGAGGGCATGGCAATCCACTCCAGTATCCTTGCCTGGAGAATCCCTTGGACACAGAAGCCTAGCAGGCTGTAGTCCAGAGTCGCAGAGTCAGACAGAACTGAAGCAACTTAGTAAGCATGCACACACGTAGTCAGGGACTCCAGTCAGATGCAAGGAGAGGGTGATTCCGCCCCAGGGTTGGATAAACCAGAAAGGAAAGCTTTGAGCAGACAAATAACAAGTGCAATGAGATTAGAGGAATTCAAAAGAGGATGAATGAGAGTAAAGGAGAGTGAGCAAGCAAGTCAGTCCACATCTTAGCCCCTCTGTGCCTGCCCCTCCCAGGCTCGGGGTCCTCACCATGGCCTCAGTGAGAGCTTGGCCATCCTCCCTGCTCACCAGTTCCTGAGCACTCACTCCCCACTTTCTCTCCACAACAGGTTTAAACTGAGCTCGGTATTTTTGAGGGTCAGCATGGGTATTTTTCAGGGATTTTTGAATACTATTAACCTTTTCTTATAAACCACTGTCTTTTTTCTTACTAGGAACTCCATGCTACCTATGCTGGAGAGACTTTAGTTTTGAAATGCCAGTTGGAATTCTTAACGGCCATTTGTGCAAATGGGACTTAAACGTGAAGAAATTTGCCTTAAAGGCAGCTAATTTTCGGAGGGGAAGACATCTAATCTATATACCAAGGAATATCTGTTTTCAACATCAAAGGGTTTACACACATGCCTATTCCTCCTGAAAGGACAGCCCAGAATCTTAGAAGCAGAGTCCTGGCCTGACTCACTCATGAGTGTTCCTCGCCTGTAGTACAAGATGTCTTGCCACCAGGACTCTGGGTTTCAGATAACTGCCTCATAAGTGGATTCAGCTCTTAATCTAGATTTCACATTTTCCTCCTTCATTACAAATGATTTAATTTCTCAAGAATTAAATTATTTTCTAGAGTTCTTCTAAATTAAATGAAGAGTAAATAAAAAGGCCTTAGACAAAAACTGAGTAATTTTATTAGGAATATGATAAATGTGATAGGTTGCAGTAGCCTGAAAATCCCATTATATGCAATTAAGGAGCTACATTAATATAATTGTAGACTTCCAAGCACTTCAGCTGAGCACATAGAGTATTTACAGATAATTGCATAGTAAGGGGGAAGATGCAAGCTGTGGGTCCAGCACACACGTGACTCACGTTGTCAAATTAAAACCTGGTTGGGTTTCTCCTTGAGTTATTATCTCTACGAAGCTTAATTTTTTTCTTTTCAAGGTGGGAAAATGCACAGGTATGCAGACAAAATGTTTCCTATTAAGAACCATACAAAGTGCAATGAAATTACTGATGCCATTAAAGTAATAGTCATTTGGAAAATACTATTTTCAGATTTGTAACTTTGACTAGAGCTTCACTGAACAAAAAAAAAAAAACAAAGGCAAATTAATTCTGTAAAGAGTATGAAAAGAAGACCAGGTAACTTACTTTTACATTTATGAGGCCTCTGATATAAACACTGCATAAAAATGAGGCGAAAATTACAAAAAAGTCAATGAATGACAGGATGATATCATTTAAAAAGTACTCAACTAGGCTGAAGGAAATCTGAGTTCAGAAATCAGAATTCATACTCTACCCTGTTGGAAATAAATTACATAATCTTGGGGGAAAAAATAAACTCTCTAGATCTCAGTTTCCTCAATTATAAAACTCTGTGGTTGAATTAGATAACCACAAGAGTCTCCCCAATCTCTAGAAATTAAGATGTTATCAAATTGCTGAAGCAGACCCTGCAGGTTGAATACTTTTCAGCTACCAGACTGAATTACTAATCTGAATTTGAAAAAATTCTATATTTTTAAATACCTAAATTTTTCATTCATTTAAGGATACTTATCCCCAGAAACGATAGGGGAATAATATGGACCAGACACCTTCAATGTATCAGGAAATGTGATAGCCACTTCCACATATACTACATATATTTGCATATGGATACGTTTTATTGGGGGACAAAATTATAAAATGGAGCTTGTACAGGGCTAAATTGACATTCCTTCTCAGGTGGCTCAGTGGTAAAGACCACCTGCCAATGCAGAGTCTAGAGTTTGATCTCTGGGTAGGGAAGTTTCCTGGAGAAGGAAATGACAACCCACTACAGTATGCCTGCATGGAAAATCCCATGGACAGAGGAGCCTGGCAGGTTACAGTCAATGGGATCACAAAGACTCAGACACAACTGAGCATTCAGTTCAGTTCAGTCGCTCAGTCATGTCTGACTCTGCAACCCCATGGACTACAGCACACCAGGCCTCCCTGTCCATCACCAACTCCCAGACTTTACTCAAACTCATGTCCATTGAGTTGGTGATACCATCCAACCATCTCATCCTCTGTTGTCCCCTTCTCTTCCCACCTGCAATCTTGCCAGCATCAGGGTCTTCTCCAATGAGTCAATTCTTCACATCAGGTGGCCAAAGTATTGGAGTTTCAGCTTCAGCATCAGCCCTTCCAATGAATATTCGGGACTGATTACATTTAGGATGGACTGGTAGGATCTCCTTGCAGTCCAAGGGACTCTCAAGAGTCTTCTCCAACACCACAGTTCAAAAGCATCAATTCCTCGATGCTCAGCTTTCTTTATAGTCCAACTCTCATATCCATACATGACCACTGGAAAAACCATAGCCTTGACTAGATGGACCTTTGTTGGCAAAGTAATGTTTCTGCTTTTCACTATGCTGTCTAGGTTGATAATAACTTTCCTTCCAAGGAGCAAGCATCTTTTAATTTCATGGCTGAAGTCACCATCTGCAGTAATTTTGGAGCCCCAAAAAATAAAGTCTGTCACTGTTTCCTTTGTTTCCCCATTTGCCATGAAGTGATGGGACCAGGTACCATAATCTTAGTTTTTTGAATGTTGAATGTTAAGCCAACAAGAAGTTGGCTTCTTCACTCTCCTCTTTCACTTTCATTAAGAGGCTCTTTAGTTCCTCTTCGCTTTCTGCCATAAGGGTGGTGTCATCTGCATATCTGAGGTTTATTTCTCCTGGAAATCTTGATTCCGGCTTGTGCTTCATCCAGTCCAGCATTTCTCATGATGTACTCTGCATATAAGTTAAATAAGCAGGGTGACAATATACAGCCTTGAGGTACTCCTATCCAGATTTGGAAATAGTCTGTTGTTCCATGTCCAGTTCTAACTGTTGCCTCTTGACCTGCATACAGATTTCTCAGGAGGCAGGTCAGGTGGTCTGGTATTCCCATCTCTTTCAGAATTTTCCATAGTTTATTGTGATTCACATAGTCAAAGGCTTTGGCATAGTCAATAAAGCAGAAGTAGATGTTTTTCTGGAACTCTCTTGCTTTTTCAATGATCCAATGTATGTTGACAATTTCATCTCTGGTTCCTCTGCCTTTTCAACTTTCAGCTTGAACACCTGTAAGTTCATGGTTCACATACTGCTGAATCCTGGTTTGGAGGATTTTGAGCATTACTTTGCTAGTGTGTAAGATGAGTGCAATTGTGTGGTAGTTTGAACATTCTTTGGCATTGCCTTTCTTTCAGATTGAAATGAAAACTGACCTTTTCCAGTCCTGTGGCCACTGCTGAGTTTTCCAAATTTGCTGGCATATTGAGTGCATCACTTTTACAGCATCATCTTTTAGGATTTGAAATAGCTCAACTGGAATTCCATCACCTCCACTAGCTTTGTTCCTAGTGATGCTTCCTAAGGCCCACTTGAGTTCGCATTCCAGGATGCCTGACCTTAGGTGAGTGATCACACCTTTGTTATTATCTGGGTTGTGAAGATCTTTTTTGTATAGTTCTCTGTATTTTTGCTACCTCTTCTTAATAACTTCTGCTTCTGTTAGGTCCATACCATTTCTGTCCTTTATTGTGCCCATCTTTGCATGAAATGTTCCCTTGGTATCTCTAATTTTCTTGAAGAGATCTCCAGTCTTTCCCATTCTATTGCTTTCCTCTATTTCTTTGTACTGATCACTGAGGAAGGTTTTCTTATGTCTCCTTCCTATTCTTTGGAACTCTGCAATCAAATGGGTATATCTTTCCATTTCTCCTTTGCCTTTAGCTTCTCTTCTTTTCACAGCAATTTGTAAGGCCTCCTCAGATAACCATTTTGCCTTTTTGCATTTCTTTTTCTTGGGGTGATGGTCTTTATTGCTGCCTCCTGTACAATGTTACAAACCTCTGTCTATAGCTCTTCAGGCACTCTGTCTATCAGATCTAAGCCCTTGAATTTATTTGTCACTTCCACTGTATAATCGTAAGGGATTTGATTTAGGTCATATCTGAATGGTCTAGTGGTTTTCCCTACTTTCTTCAATATAAGCTTGAATTTGGCAATAAGGAGTTCATGATCTGAGCCACAGTCAGCTCCTGGTCTTGCTTTTGCTGACAGTATAAGGCTTCTCCACCTTTGGCTGCAAAGAATATAATCCATCTGATTTCAGTGTTGACCATCTGGTGATGTCTGTGTGTAGAGTCTTCTCTTGTGTTGTTGGAAGAGGGTGTTTGCTATGACCAGTGTGTTCTCTTGGCAAAACTCTAATAGCCTTTGCCCTGCTTCATTCTGTACTCCAAGTCCAAATTTGCCTGTTTCTCCAGGTATTTCTTGACTTCCTACTTTTGCATTCCAGTCCCCTATAATAAAAAGGACATCTTTGGGGGGTGTTAGTTCTAGAAGGTCTTGTAGGTCTTCATAGAACCGTTCAACTTCAACTTCTTCAGCATTACTGGTCAGGGCATAGACTTGGGTTACTGTGATATTGAGTGGTTTTCCTTGGAAATGAACAGAGATCATCCTGTTGTTTTTGAGATTTCGTCCAAGTACTGCATTTCAGACTCTTTTGTTGACTATGATGGCTACTCCATTTCTTCTAAGACATTCTTGCCCACAGTAGTAGATATAATGGTCATCTGAGTTAAATTCACCCATTCCAGTCCATTTTAGTTCACAGATTCCTAGAATGTCAACTTTCACTCTTGCCATCTCCTATTTGACCACTTTCAATTTGCCTTGATTCGTGGACCTCACATTCAAGATTCCTATGCAATATTGCTCTTTACAGCATCGGACCTTGCTTCCATCACCAGTCACATCCACAACTGGGTGTTGTTTTTGCATTGGCTCCATCTCTTCATTCTTTCTGGAGTTATTTCCCCACTGATCTCCAATAGCATATTGGGCACCTTCTGACCTGGGAGTTCATCTTTCAGTGTCCTATCTTTTTTGCCTTTTCATACTGTTCATGGGGTTCTCAAGGCAAGAATACTGAAATGGTTTGCCATTTCCTTCTCCAGTGGACCACGTTTTGTCAGAACTCTCCACCATGACCCATCTGTCTTGGGTGGCCCTACATGGCATGGCTCATAGTTTCATTGAGTTAGACAAGGCTGAGCAAACATGCACCAATTTTACATTAAAACAACTTAAAATCATCTTAAAGTCACTTAACTTATATATATACATATATGTCTAAGATCATGGTCATGATCTTAGCAAGCAGGCATCATCTCAAAGCCTCTTTTTTTTTTTTTTTTTTTGTCCACACTATATGGCATAGTTCCTGATAAGGGATCTAACTCGCACCCTTCACATTGGAAGCTTGGCGTCTTAACCACCGGACTGCCAAGAAAGTCCCCTAAAGCCTCTTTTTGTCTACCAGATGCTGCACCGAGTACACTGGGTCCTTAACCCTCAGAAGCAGCCTACAGAGAAGGTCCTATGACTGTCTCCATTTTACAGATTCACTAAGTAGGCCGCAGAGAAGCTTGGCAATTTTCCCAAGGCCACCTAGCCAGCATGCGCAGGAGCCAGGACTTGAACTCAGGTCAGACTCTGTATCTAAAGCAATGCACAAACTGGTTTCCACATGGACTCGTAGAAGAAGTTATTCCCTTCTTCCCATTCCCCTCTAATCATTCAAGAGGTCAGAGTGAATTGGATATGTAATAAACACACTCTACCTAACTTCCCCTGCCAAATTCACAAAGAATAACTAACCAATCCAGCCATCTTCCCCACTGCTGGCCCTGTGTAATGGAAAACAAATGTTCTTGCTAAAGGGCTTGGACAGAAGCTATCAACAGAAATGAAATTTCAAATGATAGCTGCCCAGAACCACATGGCAATACATTATCACTCATACAGTTCATGGAACATTCATTCATTTTCTTTAACATCAACTTTAACTTTACAAGAGGAGAGTTGTGTTATAAAACTGCAAAAAAAAAAAAAGGAATAAAAAAATCGGAAAATGTTGATATGATTGTCTATCTAGTGAAAGGGAGACAATCGGCAGTGAAATAATTGGTACATTTTCCCACTGCATTATGTTTCTCAAAACATGTTACTGTGGGAGGAGATTAGCTTCCCCTTTCTTCAGGAAGAAAATGACTTGTCTCCTATAGTGAATAGAACTGTCATTCTGAAAGCTGACAAATGCTAACAACCTTTGGAGGTGCAGTGGGCCAGCATCTAAAAAACAAATAAAATAAAATGAAGAATCTAGTAACCAAAGAAAGAAAGGTCATGAAGGGAAATAACAGGATAGGAACCCTTAAACACACACACACACACAAAAGTACTGGAAACTTGCTTAAATCTGCCTCATGTTAGAAATAACAGACTCATACCCTAAAACAGAAGGAAAGAGAAACAAGTCATTCCACATTAAAACCACTTCAGTTAGTTTACTTCCTTATGTTAGGCTCCGTAGCACCAAATCAAATATAATGGATTCTATCTTGTTTTGCTAAAAATGTAGTTGCACAAGGAAGACAATTAGTAGAGCCAGCCACAGATGTTCAAAGTAACCATGTCCAGAGTCAGAGATGGGCTCATTGGCTGAGGCTGCACCTGCTCCATGATGGACCTGCTGTAGCCTTGGTCCCCATGATCTTGGTGGGATTAGAGTAAGATTGGTGACAGAGAAAAATGGACAGAGTCCACAGGATGATACTTTGTGAGTCAGGTTCCTGAGAGGCAGTTTTGACAGAACTAATATTTTGGCAGATGGCAGCAGTCAAGAGAAACTCTAGCCAATCCTGGTCTCCCTTCTTCCTGTCAGAAGAGGCTCCCAATAATGAGCTCCCATTTTATGGCAAATAGATGGGGAAGCAGTGGAAACAGTGGCTGACTTTATTTTGGGGGGGGGGGGCTCCAAAATCACTGCAGATGGTGACTGCAGCCATGAAATTAAAAGATGCTTACTCCTTGGAACGAAAGATATGACCAACCTAGACAGCATATTGAAAAGTAGAGACATTACTTTGCCAACAAAAGTCTGTCTAGTCAAAGCTATGGTTTTTCCAGTAGTCACATATGGATGTGAGAGGTGGACTATAAAGAAAGCTGAGTGCTGAAGAATTGATGCTTTTGAACTGTGTTGTTGGAGAAGACTCTTGAGAGTCCCTTGGACTGCAAGGAGATCCAACCAGTCCATCCTAAAGGAGATCAGTTCTGGGTGTTCCTTGGAAGGACTGATGTTGAAGCTGAAACGCCAATATTTGGGCCACCTGATGCAAAGAGCTTACTCATTTGAAAAGATCCTGATGCTGGGAAAGATTGAGGGCAGGAGGAGAAGGGGACAACAGAGGATGAGATGGTTGGATGGCATCGCCAACTCAATGGACATGAGATTGGGTAAACTCTGGGAGTTGCTGATGGACAGGGAGGCCTGGCGTTCTGCAGTCCTTGGGGTCACAAAGAGTTGAACATGACTGAGCAACTGAACTGTACTGAACTGATGGCATTATTTTCTTTCTGCTATTTTATTCACCAAATAAAATCCTGCAATTGACAAAATTCATATTTTCGTCCATCAAGATAGAATATTTACATTCTTGTCATCCTATGTATATTCCCAACTAATACTTATAGTCATAAAATTGGGAGAGAGAGGTACTGCTAAAAACCAAAGTGTACCTTAGAATAAAGGTGTTTGCTTTAAACAATGACAAACACTATTCTGTACTTTATGGACATTTAGATGTTATGAACAAAAGGGTCTTCAACAGGCGTCTGAAAGTCTGCATAAGAAATGGAGTTCTTCACAAGTATCCATAGCAGTATGCATGACTACTATCTGCTGGGCACTTGTTATGAACCGTACTATACTATGTATTTCACATGTGTGAAGCTATTTGCTCTTTACCATTCTTGTAGGAGAACCCGGTTCAATTCCTAGGTTGGGAAGATACCCTGGAGAAAGGATAGGCTGCCCACTCCAGTATTCTTGGGCTTCCCTGGTGGCTCAGCTGGTAAAGAATCTGCCTACAATACGTGAGACCTGCATTCAATCCCTGGGTTGGGAAGATCCCCTGGAGAAGGGAACAGCTACTCACTCCAGTATTCTGGCCTGGAGAATTCCATGGACTGTATAGTTCAGTCAGTTCAGTTTAATCTCTCAGTCATGTCCAATTCTTTGTGATCCCATGAACTGAAGCATGCCAGGCTTCCCTGTCCATCACCAACTCCCAGAGCTTGCTCAAACTCATGTCCATCAAGTAGATGATGCCATCCAACCATCTCATCCTCTGTTGTCCCCTTTTCTTCCTGCCTTCAATCTTGCCCAGCATCAGAGTCTTCTCCAATGAGTCAGTTATTTGCATCCAGTGGCAAAAGTATTGGAGTTTCAGCTTCAACATCAGTCCTTCCAATGAATATTTAGGACTGATTTCATTTAGGATGGACTGGTTGGATCTCCTTGCAGTCCAAGGGACTCTCAAGTATCTTATCCAACACCACAGTTCAAAAGCATCAATTCCTTGGCACTCAGCTTTCCTTATAGTCCAACTCTCACATCCATACATGACTACTGGAAAAACCATAGCTTTGACTAGATGGACCTTTGTTGGCAAAGTAATGTCTCTGCTTTTTAATATGCTGTCTAGGTTGGTCATAACTTTCCTTCCAAGGAGCAAGCATCTTTTAATATCATGGCTGCAGTCACCATCTGCAATGATTTTGGAGCCCCCCAAAAATAGTCTGTCACTGTTTCCACTGCTTCCCCATCTATTTGCCATGAAGTGATGGGACCGGATACCATGATATTAGTTTTTTGAATGTTGAGTTTTAAGCCACCTTCTTCACTCTCCTCTTTTACTTGCATCAAGAGGCTCTTTAGTTCCTCTTCATTTTCTGCCATAAGGGTGGTGTCATCTGCATATTTGAGGTTGTTGATATTTCTCCTGGAAATCTTGATTCCAGCTTGTGCTTCATATAGTCCAGCATTTCTCATGATGTACTCTGCATATAAGTTAAATAAGCAGGATGACAATATACAGCCTTGAGGTAGCCTTGAGGTACTCCTATCCAGATTTGGAAATAGTCTGTTGTTCCATGTCCAGTTCTAACTGTTGCCTCTTGACCTGCATACAGATTTCTCAGGAGGCAGGTCAGGTGGTCTGGTATTCCCATCTCTTTCAGAATTTTCCACAGTTTGGATGATCCACATAGTCAAAGGCTTTGGCATAGTCAATAAAGCAGAAGTAGATGTTTTTCTGGAACTCTCTTGCTTTTTCAATGATCCAACAGATGTTGACAATTTGATCTCTGGTTCCTCTGTCTTTTCTAAGTTCAGCTTGAACACCTGGAAGTTCATGGTTCACATATTGTTGAAGCCTGGCTTGGAGGATTTTGAGCATTACTTTGCTAGTGTGTAAGATGAGTGCAATTGTGTGGTAGTTTGAACATTCTTTGGCATTGCCTTTCTTTCAGATTGGAATGAAAACTGACCTTTTCCAGTCCTATGGCCACTGATGAGTTTTCCAAATTTGTTGGCATATTGAGTGTAGCACTTTCACAGCATCATCTTTTAGGATTTGAAATAGCTCAACTGGAATTCCATCACCTCCACTAGTTACAGTACATGGGGTCACAAAGAGTCAGACGTGACTCAGCAACTTTTACTTCACTTCACTTCACCATATTATGAAATGTACTATTGTTATCCTTATTGTGTAAATGAAGAAACCAAGGATTACAGAATCTGAATACTTACTCAAGATGGTAAGTGTTCAAGTTTAGATTATTAGGTAATTTTTTTATTGAAGCTAAACACTGTGAATTTTTCAGTGTTAGATTGTGGATATTGTTTTCTAGAGCTGTGTTCTGGAATGTAGTTAAGACACTTGGGTGAAATTGTTTCAGCCTTTGCTTTTTTTTTTTTTTTTTTAATTTTATTTTATTTTTAAACTTTACATAATTGTATTAGTTTTGCCAAATATCAAAATGAATCTGCCACAGGTATACATGTGTTTAAGCTTTGCTAGGTAAGACCAAAGTAGTGTTCAGTCAAGGGCTAAGTTCTTCACTACTGAGACAAAATGCTACAGGATACCCTATCTGCTGCCTCATGAATTATGAAGTTTTATACTCTGACTGGTGGGAAGAGGAACTGGTCCCAGGTCTGCAAGAGCTCCTCATATTATCCTTTTAGTCATTTCAGGGGGTTCCTCCCCCACCATTGGCAGTTTCCTTCCATCAATGTGCTGATCAACCCTCAAAGACTCAAGGGGGACCCTCTGCAGATATCCAGAGCTCTCTCCATGCCCCCTCTTCTGTAAATTCTGGATTCTCAGCTCTGTCTTCTCAACTCAGGGAGACTACCCTGTTCTAGCTGGGTCTCCCTTCCCTGCACCTTAGCTTGAAAACTCTCTCCAGGCAGTCAGTAGCAATGATTGTAGAACTCACCTCATTCGCTTCCCATATCTCAGGGATCATTGTCCTTCATGGCATGAAGTCTTAGAAACTGTCCAGTGTCGTTTATGTTGTCTAGTTTTCTAGTTGTTTCAGGAAGGAAGGTAAATCTAGCCCTTATCACTCCATCTAGGCCAGAGCAAGTATTCTCAAGCTCAGATTTGAAGCTAAGCAGTCAGGTTTCAGAACCTGAGACCCTAACTGCTACCCTGATTTTTATAAAGCAATCAGTTGGGATAAAAGAGGTTAATTGGAGAACTAATGAACATACCATAAAAAAAGAAGTCTTCTTCCTTATAATACAATTTTTCCCTAAAATACCATTATTTGTATAGTGATAATAGAAAAAGCACAGAAGAAATAGATTTAGAGCCTCTGTGGGTTAAATATTTTCTGCTAGGCTCAACTATCACATTTTCTTCTGAGGTAATGCACACATTTTCTGGGGACATTAGGCCTGAGAGATCATCCATAGAAGTTTCAGGAAAACTACATGAAGCACTCTTTATGTTCATGAACCTCACATCATTAGCGGCATAGAGCACAATTGAGGTGGGGTTTACTGATGTCTCTCACCATCAAAGGACATTTGAGTACTGTAGACATATCTCACTTTACCCAACACATCTGTTCCTAAAGAGGTGTGCTTAAGTCATATTTCAGTCAACTGAATAATTTCAAATGTACCAGTGAAGTTTATCCTTTAAAACGATAATAAGCTCTTTTGGGAATTGAATCAATGCCTACTTAAATGCTAGGTAGCATCGTGGTTAAGAGTACAGGGTTAGGAGACTGGTGGACCTGAGCTTAAACCCCTGATTCCTAGCTGTGAGACCTTGGCAAATTATTTAAACTCATCAAAGTCCCAGATTCTTCTCCCATAAAATGAGGATGATGAGAATACTTACTTCTTAATAGGTACGGCATTGTTAGGAGGACTTTGGTGAGCCAATCCCAGTAAAAATGCTTAGTCAAAGTCTGTTTCTTAGCACTAAATAAAAGTTAATGGGAGAATGGATACATGTATATGTATGGCTCAGAGAAGGAAATGGCACCCCACTCCAGTACTCTTGCCTGGAAAATCCCATGGATGGAGGAGCCTGGTAGGCTGCAGTCCATGGGGTTGCAAAGAGTTGGACACGACTGAGTGACTTTATTTTCACTTCTCACTTTCATGCATTGGAGAAGGAAATGGCAACCCACTCCAGTGTTCTTGCCCAGAGAATCCCAGGGACGGGGGAGCCTGGTGGGCTTCCGTCTATGGGGTCGCACAGAGTCGGACACGACTGAAGCAACTTAGCAGCAGCAGCAGCATATGTATGGCTGATGGGCTTTGCTGTCCACCTGAAATGATTCCATTGCTAATTGGCTATATTCCAATATAAATTAAAAGGTTTTTAAAAGTTAACTATCATTAGTTCTCTAATATATAAAAATGCAAAATTAATACAATGAGAGAAAATGAGAAATAAGTTGTCATCTCTAGTTAAAAGCCTTTTGAGGCATATGATGGGTGTTAGTCTAATTTTAAGTATAATGAAAGTTGGACTACCCAACAATTTCTTAGAAGAGTTTTATAATTAAAATATTTTACCCTGGTATCATTCTCTTTAAATATTGATTTACTTAATGTCATTCATCAATACTTATGTACCATGGTAACTAATCCTGCAGGGTTCATATCCTTTGGATTTTATTAATCACCTCAAGATGCCACATTCCTTTAGTTACCATTTCAGTCAACTACAAATATTTATTTTCTTTCTTTCTTTTCCCCTTTCTAACTTACATGGATCGCATACTTCAGCACTAACCACTCCTACCACTTTCCACAAGGAAAATTTTTAAAGTATCAGTCTATGGAGTCGCACAGAGTTGGACACGACTGAAGTGACTTAGCAGCAGCAACTTTCTTTATAGTCCAACTCTCACATCCATACATGACTACGGAAAAACCACAGCTTTGACTAGACAGACCTTTGTCAGCAAAATAATTTTTCTGCTTTTTAATATGCTGTCTAATAATGCTTCCCTCTGAATCATAAGAAAAATTCCAATGTCCTTTTCAATATGCTATTTCTAATTCACATCCAAACATACCTACCTGGAAAACCATGTCAATACTTCACACTAGACACTGATATCAACCTGAAAAAGCAGGTGAGCCCTAAAAGAATTGACCCAGCATGTTTAGATGAATGAGTATAATTATTATTATTTTCATAACTTTTTCTTAGGATCTCCTAAAGCATCTGTGTTTTAGAATGAATTCTAATATTTCAGGTTGTCTGTATTTTAATTTGATAAATCTGGCAATGCTTAATATGTTTGAAACAGGTATATGCTTTTATATTTGCAAAGTCAAGGAAAAACTATATGTGAGCTATGCAAGTAGTAGAATATTTAAAAGCATGAAGGTTGTCAGTGGTACAAAATATGAATATTTATTATATCTGAGCACATCTTAGCATAATTTCTCTTTCCCTAGTGATTCCAACAAGTTTTAATGCAACCCAAGTATAAAATGTCACCAACTTACTTAAATAACAGCGTCCAAATCAAACACTAATATGGCAATTCATTTCTGAAATATCTTGTCATCAGATGCATCATTATTTCATATTAGCAGCCTTTTCTGGCATCCAGGAAACAACAAGAAGTTCACACCAAAGCCAATTTCAATTAATTCAGGATGGAAAATTTCATGTGACACTATCAAACACTTCACCAAAATTAAGATAGATTGCATCTACAGTTTCACATTCCTGTTATCTACTGATCTTATAGCTCTATCAAAAAAGCAATCAAGTTTTTCTGGCATGATTTACTCTTTTCAAACTCCTATTTCATAATGTCCATTATCATTATCCTTATATGTTTCATCAATGTTTGCATATTTTCTATTAATGTTCATTCTATTCTTCCAATATAGATTTACCTTGCTTTTGCTAGATAATTACATCAGTGGTGTTCATTTTTTCAAAGCAAAACAATAATCATTATCATTAGGATAATGTTCAAGAAATTACTTCTCATATTGGGGCGATAAGAGGATTCAAATCAACTCTATAAATACTTATTGCACATTTACTAAGTGCCTATTTCTCTGCCAGACAATGTAGGAAAGACAGAGGAAGGATACTTTCCTCCAGAAGCCATTGATCTCACTGAGGGGATAAGATGCAGACTAATGGGGATTCTGTATTCATTTATGTCTAGTATTTTACAAATCTGGAGGCAAAAAAAAAAAATCTTATTAAAATTCAAGATTCTATACCTTATTTCTAGGGTTCTGATTCAGCATTTGTGCTTTTAACAAGCACTCACCACCACCAAGTGATTCCAATTTAAGCATATCTTAAACTACACTTGAGAAAAACTGATAAGGATAATCAAAGTATCAAAGGACCAGAACAGAGTCTAGCCATTATAGATCAACAATGTACGAATGACCTGCCAGCATAATCAGAACTGTAAAGATGACAGACTAACAGAGTTCTTACAATATTACCTGTATTAGCAGTGCTAGAATTGCTTTGAAATTTACTTGATTTACAAAGATAGACATTTTCATTTACCATGATCTTGTACTCTTTGACCAAACCAATTAAGCAATGGAAGAAACATTATAATCACTTACCCAGGCAAAAATAAGCATATATTCCTATCAAAATAACTAAAATAAATTTAATATTGAAAAGCATTAATCTGGGTTGCTTTCACATTGTATATCTACTGGATACAATCCAGAACTCGCAAATTCATCTATTTTTGGTGACAATCCAGAAAGCAATGCTTAAAGGATAATTTCAGAGTCACCAGGGGATTTTTATCTCATGGGTAAGCCTTGCAATACTTCTGTGAAAGCCTGTCATGTTAACTATGCTTACTCTAGATTCATGAAGTCTCTAATAAAAATTATTATTTGAACATGTATAACTGTCTTTCTCCAAATATCTCAGACTGGCCTAGTGTATCATTTCATTCATTTTATTATCCATGTAAAACCAACATGTCAGTCAGGGTCCAACCAAGAAAACAGCATTTAAAATAAGGGGAATTTAATACTGGAGGAATTTTGTTGAACAGGTGATGAAAGAGGTGAATAACTAAAGGGGACAGAAAGCAATTGACAGATGAGGAGTGTAGGAAGTTTCTTCCTCTAAACCCAGTGAAAGAGGTTGTGTGCGTGTGTTTCCAGAACTTAGGTGCACGGTCCCCCTACTCAATCCAGAACAACAGAGGCTTGTCTGCAATGACTACAATAAAGAAGCAGCAGCAGCCAAGGCAGAGGGACAGGGGAGGAAATGCCCTGGCTTATCCTGTCCTCCGGTCATCTGCAGGTGCTTAACCCTGCTGAGCCAGCAAAATGCTAACTGGCATGTAACCTTTTTATTTTGCCTTTTTGTACTGTTCACAGGGTTCTCCTGGCAAGAATATTGGAGTGGGCTGCCATTTCCTCCTCCAGTGATTTTCGAATTGTGGTGCTAGAGAATTGTGACACTTTCAAATTGTGGTGTAGGAGAAGACTTTTGAGAGTCCCTTGGACTGCAAGGAGATGAAACCAGTCAATCCTAAAGAAAATCAACCTTGAATATTCATTGGAAGGACTTATGCTCCTTGGAAGGAAAGTTATGACCAACCTAGGTAGCATATTCAAAAGCAGAGACATTACTTTGCCAACAAAGGTCCGTCTAGTCAAGGCTATGGTTTTTCCTGTGGTCATGTATGGATGTGAGAGTTGGACTGTGAAGAAGGCCGAGCGCTGAAGAATTGATGCTTTTGAACTGTGGTGTTGGAGAAGACTCTTGAGAGTCCCTTGGACTGCAAGGAGATCCAACCAGTCCATTCTGAAGGAGATCAGCCCTGGGATTTCTTTGGAAGGAATGATGCTAAAGCCGAAACTCCAGGACTTTGGCCACCTCATGCGAAGAGTTGACTCATTGGAAAAGACTCTGTTGCTGGGAGGGATTGGGGGCAGGAGGAGAAGGGGATGACAGAGGATGAGATGGCTGGATGGCATCACTGACTCGATGGACATGAGTCTCAGTGAACTCCAGGAGTTGGTGATGGACAGGGAGGCCTGGCGTGCTGTGATTCATGGGGTTGCAAAGAGTTGGACACAACTGCATGACTGATCTGATCTGATCTGATGCTAAGGCTTAAGCTCCAACACTTTGGCCACCTGATGCAAAGAGCCAACTCACTAGAAAAGACCATGATGTTGGGCAAGATTGAAGGCCAAAGGAGAAGGTGGTGGCAAAGGATGAGATGATTAGATAGCATTGCCAATTCAATGGACATGAATTTGAGCAAACTCTGAGAGATAGTAAAGGACAGAGGAGCCTGATGTGCTGCAGTCCTTGGGGTTACAAAGAATTGGACATGACAGAGACTGAACAATAACAACAAATGCAACCTCTAGAAACAAAGAGACCTCTGCTCCTTAGACTAGAACAGGAAAAAGACCAGAAAGGGGTCCAAAAACAAATAAGCCGAGGACTATCTAGGAAAAGTGATGATGACTATTTTTTATAGCTTTCCTTTAAAATGGAGAAACGGAGTTTGCAAACAGAGTTTGAAATTTTTATAAATACTCAATCCAGTGCTTCACTTATTCAACAATTCATGATGCCTCTAAATATGTTACATTTTATGCCCTCATTCTTTACTGCTCAAGTTTTCTATAACTTAAAATTCAATGCCTGAATAAGCTGCATAATTCTTTTTATAATATTATGAAATGCAAATCTGTTCTCCCTACTCATTTCTCTCACCTATACATCATGATACATTCTTATATCATTCCTGATATATTTTAATTGTCCAAACATCTCTACTTCATATTTTTAAATGTACATTTCTGGAGAACAATCTAGTATTTAAATCATGTAACTATCATCATTTTGTTCTCATTTGCATGCATTAATGGAATTTCTGTATCTGGTAGTTTCTATTTTCCATGCAGAAGGCCATGTATTATTAGTCCCTTTAGCCTATTTACTGAGTAAGAAGAATGGGCTTAGATCACTTTGCTATTTCTCCCCACCTGAGAAAAATCGATCATATTAAATATATATTGCATAGAGCTTGATATTTAGCAAAGTGTTTTGCATACCGTGTGTGTGTGTGTGTGTGTGTGTGTGTGTATGTGTGTGTGTGTCTGTCTGTCTGTCTGTGTAAACAGAATGGCTTTCAAGGATAAAAAACATACGGAATTGTAGGACTTGGGGTTTCCATCATGTATTTATGCCTAAACATATAAAAACTTTACAGTTATACAATCATGTTCTTAGAACATATAGTTCTTTTTCCAGTCAAACAGTTACCCAAAATCCACAGATTATAATTCAGTTGATCTCCACTTCTCCTTAGTAATCAATTTCTAGTCTCATCAGGTCAGTCTCTTCACTGACCACCCAACATTCCCATGTTCAACTGGGCTCAAGATTGTGCTAGTCTACTGTCCATTCTACTGCCTCTAACTTCTCCATTCCCCAGTTCTGTATCTAAGTTCTATCTCCTTCATGGAATTACCCTGATGGCCCAGCCATCAGGGCTCTCTCCCCTGTCTCCTGGACTCCTATTAGACTTATATCTATGGTTAGTTGTTTATTCATTATTTCATGTATGTGCTCTGTATCATCAAAAGTCCTTTAAATTCTTGAGGACAGAGCCTGTAGTTTAAATCCTACAGTATTGTTAAGAGCAAGCCCCCAAAATATATCCACTGAGTGCCACTGAAGTTCCATAATTAGTTCTGGAGAGGTGTTTCTGAAGTCACCAAAAGATCATGGGGCATCAACAGAGGAATGGATAAAGAAGATGTGGTCATATACATAGAGTACTACTCAACCATAAAAAGAAACAAAACTAGGTCATTTGTAGAGACATGGATGGACCTAGAGACTATCATACAGAGTGAAGTAAGTCAGAAAGAGAAAAACAAATATCATATGTTAATGCATATATGTGGAACCTAGAAAAATGATATGTGCTCAGACTTTCAGTCATATCTGACTGTTTGTGACCCAATAGACTGTAGCCCGCCAGGCTCCTCTGTCCACGGGATCCTCCAAGCAAGAATACTGGAGCAGGCTGACATTTCCTACTCCAGGGGATCTTTGATTTTCTTATTCACAAAGCAGAAATAGAGAAACAGACATAGAGAACATGTGTGATACCAAGGGTTTGAAAGGGGGATAGGACAACTTGGGGGATTGAGATTGACACATGTATACTATTGATACTATGTATAAAACAGATAACTAATGAGAACATACTGTATAGCAAAGGGAACTCTACGTAATGCACTGTGGTGACCTAAGTGGAAAGGAAGTACAAAAGGGAGGGGATATATGCATATGTATGGCCGATTCACTTTGCAGTACAGTCGAAACTAACACAACATTGTAAAGCAACTGTACTCCAATAAAAATTAATTTATAAAGAAATAAAAGGTGGTGGGGAAAAGGCAAAAAGGAATGATGTCATAGTGCAAAATGTAGAACAACAGATGAGAGACCAGTAACCTAGAAGAGAAACAGAAATAAGTCAATTTCCGGTAGGCAGGAGTAGATCTCCTCTAAAGAAACTTCTCATACGCTTTGGGGAAGTCTCCAAGACAGTTTTCTTCCCTTTGGAAAAAAAAATAATCATATTTTTTATCTTCACTGATTAAATTTCTTTTGTTTTAGCCAGCAATATATTTTTGCTGCCTCTCGCATCTTGAAAAATAACTCTGAGGAATTTCATCTCATAGTCACTCTTTATTATCTGTCTTCTACCCTGTCTTAATTCAGTTTCATCAGGACGATCAAATCTAAAGCCCATCTGTAGCCGTGATTAGATGTTCACTAAATGTGATTTTTAAAACTCAAGTCTCATGATATCATCCTTCTTGGAGCCTCTTGAAGGTCGACAGGGATTACCCCAGTGACAATTAAACAACGTGGCTTCCTCTCCAGATGCCTCCTCCCCCACCTGCCTGGACCTTATTGTTCTGACCTATCTCCTCATTTAAACCTCTCAACACCAATACGTCTTCAACTTAAGAATCAGTGTTCTCCCCTGTTCCAGTTTCTTTTTCCCAGTTGCTTCTCTTCATTTAATCTTCAGGGTCATCTCAATCCCCATAAATCTAAACATAGCAATCAAATGTCTCCTCTCTTTAAAATGTCTCACAACAGGTGGGGTGCAAATCCCCCCCTCCTGACTGATTGGGCAATTTAAAAGAAAGATGGTGAAAGGCCATTTCATCGGAAACATGGGGGTGGAAGGGAAGCTTTTGCTTTTGTTATCGAAAGGATTTGTGTTTTGATCTCTGCTTTGAGAAGGCTTTTTCTTGAAAAAATTCTTGCCATTTATGAATGAGGTCTGAAAAATCAAGGTGTTGATAACACACTAGGAGTGTTTTGTTTACTAAAACAAAAAGATGCTACTAAACCTGAAGTGGACTCAGTCTCTCCCCGATCCCTACAAACAGATAACTATTGTGCCACTTAACATGCCTGCAGCAGGCTTCCTGCTAGGATTCTCTGCTTCTACAATCACTAATTTTTTACTGACTAGTTAGTGAGCACTTATAATCATCAAGGCATTAATCTAGGTGCTGTGAAGCCAATTAGAATTAATATGACTCAGCCTCTGTTCTCAGTGACATAGATGTGATAGGTATGCATACAAATGTTGTTGTTTAGTCATGTCTGACCCTTTTGCAATCCCACAGACTGTAGTCCACCAGGCTCCTTTGTCCATGGAGTCTCCCACGCAAGAATACTGGAGTGAATTGCCATTTCCTCCTCCAGGAGATCTTCTCAACCCAAGAATCAAAACTGCATCTCTTGTGTCTCCTGCATCGGCAGGCAAATTCTTTACCACTAAGCCACCAGGGAAGCTGCATGGATATTACAAGTGGGTGACCAGACATTAACAGAGTGATCAGACCCAGCTACACGTTGTTAAGGCAGCTTATACCAAAAGGGGCTGATGTAGACTCAACAGTTGAAGATGTGATTTGGGGCTGAGACTCTAGGACGGAAAGGCTCAGAGACGAGGGAAGAACGTTCCAGATTTGGTCATGTAAAGAAAAATTTCTACAGAAGCTTTGAGAAGGAGAAAACTTTTTCAGGAGTGGGAGGAGGAGGGCACATCCTGGAGTAAACAGAGCACTAGCAAGCACTGGCTAAGGGATGGGATGGTGAGAGGAGATTCTGAGCCAGAGGATGTAAAGAGGCAGGCCAAGGTGAGCAGTGTTCAGGGAGAAAGGAACAGCATGAATCAGTTAAGTGTATGTACAGAATTCAGTGATGAGGACGAAAAAGATTCAAACATGGAGGGTCTCACTATCTGAGCTAAGAAGTCTGGGATTTTTCTAGTCAGGCAATGGAAAAATTGCTGAAGGTTCCAGACCTTCATGTGTCTGGAGTTATCGTGTAACCAGAGTCATGGTTTAAAGATATCATTTGAACTTGGGATACCAATCAGGAGCAGGAATGGAAAGGAAGACACAGAATGCAAGAGAGTTACAGAAGTAGATCTAACAAGATGAATCTTTAAAGAAGACTTTAGATGTCCTGGAGCTGCAAAGAAATTTTATTTTGAGAAAGAAGGAGAAAGGAACTAATACCTACTGAAAATTTTATCTGCTAGACCCTATGCTAGGAGCTCTCATGAACTGTTTTAATTTAATTCCCAGGATTCCCTGAAACCAGTATTATTACACTTTTTGTACAAACAAGAAACTGAGGCTCAGAGAAATTAAGTAACTTGTCAGGGAGCAAAATAATAAGTTATGAAGCCAAAATCTGACCTCAAGATCACTGCATTTTACTTCAAAACAAAAATATCACTCTGAGGGCTTTCTTCTCTCCTTGTTTATGATTCTTCCCTTGTTTACCATTGCTCAGACTCACTGACATTCAAAATGGATTCTCAGTGCTCTGCAAACCTCTGATTGAATAAGGGAAACTCCCAAAGGGCCACCTAACCAATGTCATGCATATTTATCTCTGGGATAAAAAAAAGAGGATCTCCAGTAAAACAACCAGTTGGAAGAGGAGGGGAGGAATAATCCATTTCTGGGATGCCTGATCCAGCTCTCTCTGAAATTTCAATGGACTTGGAAACCAGTTAGTGGATTCAGTATATTAACTTCCACTTTGTTGTTTTTATTTTCCCTGTAGGGATCAAAAAATGATGAACTCCTGTCAAAGCTTGTAACTCCTTAATTACTTAATTATTAACAGTGAAAAGCTGGTTTTTGAAACTGTTTAATGGTCATATAAAAAACCAGTTGAGAGGACTCTTGATACTGTGGCTCAGGTCTTTGAAGAGTTGAGTGATATTGTAGTTACTGTTATGTCCAAGATAGAAACAGAAAAGCCAGGACTACAACATTGCCTGGATTCCCAGTCACACACTGAACAGGTAATACGTCTTTTAGACTTGGATGGGTTCAAGGAGGAGACTTACATAACAAGTTTTTTCCCCCAGCCAGTCTTTGTCATAGTAGATAAAAATAAAGTTGATTATTAGGCAGAGGGGAAAAAAACGAACCAATTATTAAGCATATTGCATCATTCTTCGAGTTGTTTTCTGACTCCTGTTACCAGCACTGGCTGTGAATTTTAGCATTAATTATCTAGAGGCATCAAAAGTGTACTGATATTATAATTTGAAACCATTATTCTAAGTATCTCCACTCCAACTCATCATGTCTGGCAACAAACAGAAAGGTGAAATGCAAAGTAGCCATAAAAAAGAAAACAGAACAAAAGAATAATAAATAGACAACTTTTATTAGTCATGGGAACAATGACACCCATGCACAAATATACTACCCTGACCACAATGCTCTGAAGGTCTGTCCACAGAGTGGTAATGTCATTAAGAAAGGGAGATGGCTCATTTCTGAATTAATATCAAAAGGAAGTATTTCAAGAGGACCTGGCAATACAGAACATTTTAGAGTAGTCCTGACTGAGAATGGGTAGCCCCTGAAAGGGGTGGTCCTAGCACAGACCTGTCTTCCTCCTTCCAAGAAAATGGAAGCCATCAGATGAGGCTCTCACAATTTTGACCGAACCCACAAGTCAGCCCTAAGTGCACTCGGTCCCTCCTCCTTCCTGGGAGAACATAGGTTGTCTCTTCCTCCTGTAGAAAGCCACTTCTAACTGTTCTTTGGTTTCTACCTCCTCCCACATCTGGTCCTCTTAACGATTACCTCTCTCTTCTCAATGTTATCCTCTATCATTATCCTTTCTCTCTCTCTCTCTCTCTCTCCCGACCCCTCTCTCTGTCTCCCCTCCCTCCCTGCCTTCATCACTTTCCTTTTCTCTTTTCCTAGTCAGTATTTTGCATGCTCAAGTCTCTCCTACATTAAACAAACAAACAAATAAAACCTCTCCATCCAATCTCCAGGTGTCAATGTTTCCTTCTTTTTCCTTTGCTGTCCTAGATAAATTCTTCCCACCTTTCTTATCTCCCTTACTCTTCACTTCCTTAAATCTGGACTTCTACTTTGCACTCCACTGAAATGGCTTTCCAATATCACCACGGTGCCCCATGTCACTAAAACACATTTTAGTTACAATTTCCTGACCTCTCAGCATCATGTGACATGATTGGCCAGTCTCTCCTTCTTGAAATTCTCATGTTTTGGGCTTCCCTCATGGCTCAGTGGTAAAGAATCTGCCTGCCAATGCAGGAGACACAGGATCAATCCCTGATCCGGGAAGATCTCACATGCCTCCAAGCAACTAAGCCCGTGCACCACAACTATTAAGCCTGTGCTCTAGAGCTTGGAGAAGGCAATGGTAATCCACTCCAGTACTCTTGCTTGGAAAATCCCATGGACGGAGGAGCCTGGTGGGCTGCAGTCCATGGGGTCACTAAGAGTCAGGCATGACTTAGCGACTTTACTTTCACTTTTCACGTTCATGCATTGGAGAAGGAAATGGCAACCCACTCCAGTGTTCTTGCCTGGAGAATCCCAGGAATGGAGAAGCCTAGTGGGCTGCTGTCTATGGGCTCACACAGAGTCGGACACGACTGAAGTGACTTAGTAGTAGTAGCTAGAGCTTGGAAGTCACAACTACTAAAGCCTGTGCGCCCTAAAGCCTACGCTCTACATACAGACAGTTAATGAGAAGCCCTGGCACTGCAACTAGAGACTAGCCCCTGCTCACCCCAACTAGAAAAAAAGCCCACATGGCAATAAAGACCCAGCAACAACCAAAAATAAATAAATGGGAAAAAATTATCATTTTTTCTTGACAGTCCATACTCATTTAAGTTTCTTCCTACCACTTTGGCCACTTCTTATCTTCTACAGATTTCATAATTTTAATATTTCTCTGAGCTCATTCCTCTCACTTGAAGGAGCTTGCGAGCATGCCAAGTCACTTCAGTTGTGTCTGACTCTTTGCAACCCATCGACTGGAGCCCACCAAGCTCCTCTGTCCATGGGATTCTCCAGGTAAGAATACTGGAGTGGGTTGTCATGCCCTCCTTCTGGGGATCTTCCGGAGTCACTCCCATACTTCAAGTACCACCCTTAGGCTGAGGAGTTTTCAGACTGCATTTACAAATCAACTGATTTCTAAGCTTCAGTCTGACATATCCAAAGGTCAACTGGACATCTCCTTTGGGGGTCTGGCAAAAATCTCAAATGCCATATGTCTAAAAAAGAACTTAAATTCTTCCCTCCCATTATGGTAAACAGCATAACTTTTTTAAAATATAAATTTATTTATTTTAATTGGAGGCTAATTACTTTACAATATTGTATTGGTTTTGACATACATCAACATGAATCTGCCACAGGTATACACATGTTCCCCATCCTGAACCCCTCTCCCACCTCCCTCCCCATACCATCCTTTTGGGTCATCCCAGTGCACCAGCCCCGAGCATCCTGTATCATGCATCGAACCTGGACTGGCGATTCATATCTTATATGATATTATACATGTTTCAATGCCATTCTCCCAAATCATCCCCCCACCCCACAGAGTCCAAAAGACTGTTCTATACATCTGTGTCTCTTTTGCTGTCTCGCATACAAGGTTATCATTATGATCTTTCTAAATTCCATATATATGCGTTAGTATACTGTATTGGTGTTTTTCTTTCTGGCTTACTTCACTCTGTATAATAGGCTCCAGTTTCATCCACCTCATTAGAACTGATTCAAATGTATTCTTTTTAATGGCTGAGTAATACTCCATTGTGTATATGTACCATAGCTTTCTTATCCATTCATCTGCTGATGGACATCTAGGTTGCTTCCATGTCCTGGCTATTATAAACAGTGCTGCAATGAACATAATAGATGGAGAAATATACCGTGCTCATGGATCAGAAGAATCAGTGTAGTGAAAATGAGTATACTATCCAAAGCAATCTATAGATTCAATGCAATCCCTATCAAGCTACCAAGGGTGTTTTTCACAGAGATAGAACAAATAATTTCACAATTTGTATGGAAATACAAAAAACCTCGAATAGCCAAAGCAATCTTGAGAAAGAAGAATGGAAATGGAGGAATCAACCTGCCTGACTTCAGGCTCTACTACAAAGCCACAGTCATCAAGACAGTATGGTACTGGCACAAAGACAGAAATATAGATCAATGGAACAAAATAGAAAGCCCAGAGATAAATCCGTGCACCAATGGACACCTTATCTTTGACAAAGGAGGCAAGAATATACAATGGAGAAAAGACAATCTCTTTAACAAGTGGTGCTGGGAAAACTGGTCAACCACTTGTAAAAGAATGAAACAGCATAACTAAGTCAGGAAGATCCCCTGAAGAGGGAAAGACTACCCACTCCAGTATTCTTGGGCGCCCCCTGATGGCTCAGACCGTAAAGAATCTGCCTTCAGTGCAGGAGACCTGGGTTTGATCCCTGGGCTGGGGAGATTCCCTGAAGGAGGGCATGGCAACCCACTCCATCATTCTTGCCTGGAGAATCCCCATGGACAGAGGTGCCTGGTGGGCTACAGTCCATGGGGTTGCAAAGAGTCAGACACAACTGAGTGACAAATCACAGCAGAGCAAGTAACCTCTTAACTGAAATCAGAAATCTGGGGATGATTTTTGGCACCTTTTTTCTCCTTTCTGTCTCTCAGCACTCACATTAAATCAACCACAAGTCCATTCATTCATTCATTCTGCAAATATTAACTGAGTCTATCATCTGTCTTAGGGGCTAGGGGGTGCAAAACAATTGTATTTCTTATCCTCATGGAACTTGCAGTTTAGTAGAGAAAACAGCAGTCAATACACAAGCAAACAAATGGGAAAGCAAGAAATAGAAAGAAAAATAAGACAGGTTGAAGCATAACTCTTTGGGCTAGAATTTGGACAACAAAGAAAGAAAGATATAGCAGTGACAGGTGTTGAGAGGTGAAACTGAAAGTTTTTCTTGATTCACTGGATGTAGGCATCAAAAAAAAAAAGAGAGAGAGAGAGAGAGAAATGAAGGATATTTCCAGCTTCTCAACTGAGACTCTGGGTGGATGGTGCTACTGATATGAGCTGAGGTGACGGAAGGGTAAGGAATCAACCAGGAAGTTCAGATGTGTTGAACCTGCAATGTCTATTAGATGTTCACATGGCTTAGTCAACTAGTAGTTGGGGATTATGAGCCTCACACTTTGAGGAGAAGTCTAGGCCTCACCACACAAACTAGTGAGTCAGCAGCATATAGACAGTTAAATCAATGAGAAAAACACCAAAGCCACTACACACTGCAGAGAGCAAAGGAAAGAAATCCCAGAATCAACCCTGCCTAACTTCATCACAGGGAGAAAAATTGTTTAAAAGAGACTGGAAGAATAGGCTAGAAAGAAGATAAATAGGTGAATATAAACTGAGTAGGAGAAAAAGAGACAACAGAAAAAAATGTGGTCCAAAAGTCAAGAGGTCAACCATCTAGAATACTGTCAAATAGAAAGGGAAGAGAGAAATATTCACAGACTCTGCCACCTTGAGTGATTGCAACTACAATAGAATTGGTCTTGGAGGAATGATGACAGCATAGACCAGAAATCCTATAGCTCCTCTTTCTAAATATTTCCCAGATAGGCCTCATTCATTCCATCCTAATTCAAGTTGAAACCACTATCCAGGCTCACGCATGTCATTCTTGCATCTCCTTCATTCTATTCCCTGTCCCATGTCTAGAATAATTTTGCCAAAGCAACAAAAACAATTTTAAGCATGTCACTCCCCTGTCTAATTTAGGATACAGACCAAATTCCTTAGGACACCTTCACCAGCCCCCAGTGTCTGGCCCCTGCCTGCTGCTTCCATCTCTTCTCATTCCACTCTCCCTTTTAAGTTCAGAGCACTGGTCACATTGAATATCTAAGATTCCAGGCACACCTCATATTAGGGCATCACAGGATTGATGGTGAGTCAGAGCAAAAGTGAAATGAGAAAAGTGCTCATCTGTAAGCTTGAGGGGAATATCCTAGTTGTGAATCAGATAAGTGTTGTACGTGCGAACTGATCTTCCCCTTTCTTGCTTTTTCCTTTAACCTGGGTACTTCTCCCACTCCAGAATTAACCTTCTTTTCATACTTGAACCTTTGTTGACATCTCCCACAATCAGGGAGGAACTCTGATGCTACCTGTTTTATGCCTACCTTGCAATGCGAGGCCTTTTCCAAAGTAGCTATGTTCCTTGTGTTCCTAACTCAGATTGTAAGCTGTTTAAAGTTAGGGAACATCAAGAAGCCAAGAATATGGATACCCATGTCTGAATCCTGGTTTTGGAGTCCTTGGGCCACTTTTTAAAATGTATTTTTATTATTTAGCTGCACTGGGTTACTGTGTGCAGGCTTTCTCTAGTTGCAGCAAGCAGAGGCTATTCTCTAGTTGTGATGGGCAGGCTTCTCATGGTGGTGGCTTATCCTGTCACTGAACATGGGCTCTAAGGAGCGCGGGCTTCAGCAGTTGTGGCACATGGGCTTAGTTGCCCCAAGGCATGTGGTATCTTCTCAGACTAGATATTGAACCTGTGTCCCCTGCACTGGCAGGCAGATTCTTAACCATTGGACCACCAAGAAAGTCCCTGGGCCATTTTGTTTTAAGTCTCTCAGGGATTCAGTTTCTCCTTATAGGTTCCTACTTCATGGGGTTATTTTGAGGATTCCTTGATATAACAGGTGTAAAGTGCTTACCACACTGCCTGGCACACACAGAGCACTCAACAAATTCCATTATTCATTTTGACTATCATTATTTTCTTGATCTTAGAATGCTTTATACAGTACTGGCTCTGCCAGTACTTCACAAACACTGGCTGGCTACCTGATAAATGCTACTGCACCCACCATTTTCCCCTAATTGTTATGGTATATTATTCAAGGACAAGAGGAGTGCACCCATCCTTAGGAATAATTCCTTCTTCTGTTTTCATGTTGAGTTATGTAAATCAAGATTGTGAATTTCACCCTTCAGACAGAAATGGAGTGGTTCTAATTTGATCTAACTTAAGATGGGAGGGGGTATACAGGAGACTGGAGAAGTTAAAACTTTCTGGTATAAATGAAGCAGCAGGCTGCCTTATGTTTTCAACATTAGCATTTAAGTTCACTGCAGCTGAACTCAATTCGTATCAGGGGAGATTTATATCAAACAGTGGGAAGGCAAGTCATATCCTACTGCTGTCTTGCAGAATTATCATCAGGAATGCAGCCAATTTTAGCACAAATAAATGGTAGTTAGGGAAGTAACTTTTATGATCGAGTCCTATAATGGTCATTCTTTGATTTAGAAATATATTATAAACCTGTCATTTTGCATGAGCTTGATTTCCAAAGAAAAGAAGAAAAAAATCACTACACTTTCTCCTGCGGGAATAGGACATATACAATAACAAAATAATGTTTAAAAAAAATTCTGCTCACTATTTTATCATTTTAAGTGTATAGAAAATAACATTAAATGGTGGAGGCATGCTTACGGATTAAATTATATACAACACTGCTCACTATCATTACTGTTACACATCACTAAACCAAGACACTCCTAAAACTGTCATCTTGTTGGCAGTCAAAAGACAGCTGAAATGCTGGTTTGAATTTTATCTCTTTTATCTCCTTTATGAAGTAGAAGAAGCACTTTATGAGAGTCACGTAAGAATAGAGGGGGAAAAAAAAAAAAAACTAGTGAATGAAATGAAAGTATACTTAGACCTGGAAGGGACTTAAAAGATCATCATTTCAACTCCTTCAGTTTAAATATAAGAGAAAAAAAAGACCCCCAAAATCAAAATAGCCAGCCCAAGGACACATGTGGTTGGGGACTGCATCTATTCCTCTTCCTGTCACTAAGTAATTTCCAAGCCTGGCCAGCAAACACAGAGCTTCCTGAACGCACAGACTTGCAGAATCAGAATCTTTGGAGAGTAGAATCTAAAATTCTGTAGATTTAAAAACCTTCCCATATGATTCAAATGTAGAACATCCGGTGACCAATTCGTGAAGCACTAAGCTACCCTGTTCATGACCACTGACTGGACGTTCAACCTGGGAAAGGGGGCAGACACAACCTGTTTATTTTCTGTATTTTAATACAGAAATAGCTATAAATAGCTAGCAATTATAAAATACCAAATTGTAAAATGTCATTTTCTACCAACCTATTTACATATACACTAAAAGCAGTCAGGCTTACTATAGTTTTTTCTGGTTTATAAAAGCATATGGGGGTGTGTGTACTCGGTCATGTCTGACTTTTTGCAACCTCATGGACTGTGACCCACCAGGCTCTTCTATCCATGGGATTTCCCAGGCAAGAATACTGGAGTGGTTTTCCATGTCTTCCTCCAGGGGATCTTTCTGACCCAAGGATCGAACCCAGGTCTCCTGCATTGCAGGCGAATTCTTAACCCGCTGAACCACTGGGGAAGCGTGTGTGAACATATACATGCATCTATATGTTTGTTGACCTATATTTACATCTATAACAAATCTATACTGTCCTTGTATTTATATCTCTACCTATTGAGAGAATGAGAATGATAAAAAGAGACTGGAAGGAACTACATACTAAAAAGTCATAATGATAGTACTTTGATCGATGTTGACTTCTTTATATTTTTTTTATATTTTCTTAGTATTCCCCTTATTTATATTCTGACCCAGTCTCTTCACTAATATGCTGTGTCTAATTTAAAATTTGGGCCCCAAGAGTAGAAACCGCATCTAATCATCTAATTCTGCATCCAGCATCCCACCCTACATGGCCTCAGTGTGAAATGACCTGGTGGTTAGCATTGTCACGGCCGTGGCAGATCTATCTGGCACCCTTGAGGGGGTCTTTTTTGGAAAATAGTCAATTTTTAACAATTTAAGTGTGGATCATCTAGTCTTAAAGTATCTATATCCTTATATTCTACAACATTTCCCTCTTGCTGACCAAATTTGACAGTTTCATGGCTCCTAAGTATTTCTACCATGACAGGAAGGAGCAAAAGTGATGATACTGTAATCAATCAAACTGCTTACTCTGTGGAACCATTGATCATTATGTTTACTTGGAAGCTCCAACATGAGAAATTTATTTCTAAATGTAATGGGAGGAAAAAAAAATTCTCCTGATTTTCTTTTTTATTGATAAAATGATGTAGCTTATGTTCCACTTTTTTGTCTCTTTGTGAAGGCTTACCATTATTTGCTGCTCTGTCTTCTTCCTTTGCTAAATCTGATTTTCCTATTGATCTTATTTTTATGCCCTGTTTTGGTAGCTTGTCTCAACTTATTTTTTGAAGAAGTTGGGGTAGAAATACATTCACCAAATAAATAACAATTTTGAAAATTTGTGCTAATAATTATTAAGGCCTTATATTTTGTTTTGTTTTCTTTTTAGTACTTTTGCATTCATGATTTCACCTACTTCTCCTCCTCCCATAAACAGAGAAGCCATTATCCCCATTTTACAAATAAGAAAACTGACAGCTTCTGGAAGAATAAGATGGAAAGACTGTTTTTGAGAGCTGGACTGCCTGAGTTTGAATTGTTTCTCTTCTTGTTCATCCTACAGCTTTGCCCTTGGATAAGCTGCTCACCTCTCTGTCCCTCAGTATCTTCATCTATAAAATGATAATAATAGTAGCTACCACAGAGAATTATTGTGAAGATAGGTCAAATAAATTGCATACTTAAGGAACACAGTTCAGTGAATGGTACATTTGTTATTCCTATTCAGTTGCTAAGTTGTGTCTGACTCTTTGCAACCCCATGAACTGTAGCATGTCAGGCTTCGCTGTCCTTCATTATCTCGTGGAGTTTGCTCAAATACATGTCCATTGAGTCAGTGATACCACCCAACCATCTCATACTCTGTCTCCCCCTTTTCCTCCTGTCCTCAATCTTTCCCAGTATCAGGGTCTTTTCCAATGAGTTGGCTCTTCACTTCAGGTGACCAAAGTATAGGAGCTCCAGCATCAGTCCCTCCAGTGAATATTCAGGATTAGTATACTTTAGGTAATCCAGTAGTCATGTATGGATGCGAGAGTTGGACTATAAAGAAAGTTGAGCACCAAAGAAGTGATGCTTTTGAACTGTGGTATTAGAGAAGACTCTTGAGAGTCCCTTGGACTGCAAGGAGATCCAACCCATCAATCCTAAAGGAAATCAGTCCTGAATATTCATTGGAAGTCATGTCCAACCCTTTGCAACCCCATGGACTATACAGTCCATGGGATTCTCCAGGCCAGAATACTGGAGTGGATAGCCTTTCCCTTCTCCGGGGGATCTTCCCAACCCAAGGATCGAACCCAGGTCTCCTGCAGTGTAGGCAGATTCTTTACCAGCTGAGCCACAAGGGAAGCCCACTATCACTAAACCCATATAAATTTCATCGTACAATGCAGTGGTTACCAGAGCTTTTAGTAGCAGACAAGCCTGGGTGTGACTCAGTCCTGCACTTTCAGCCTCAGGCAAGCCCCTAACATCCAGAGTCACATCGTCCTCTGTCATAAAATGAAGACATCAACGGCTCTGACTTGGTGTGATTTTTACGTAAAGCACACAGCACAGTGCCAGGACCGTACAGGCAGTCAATAAATATGACAGTGATCACTGTCGTGTTCTTATTATCATTATACAATAGGCCAAATGTACCAAAAGCTGTTCAATTCAATTTCTTTTATAATATTTTGCATTCAGACTTTGAGAAATTTAATTCAAAATTTTCCCCAACTTTAAATTACAGAGGATTTACTTTAGTTGAGGAAAAAATTGTGTCCTCCAAAATACAAAGCTTTGTTGAGTAATTCCCTCCATCTTGTTTCTGGCTAACTCTAAAGCTCATTATATTTTTTCTTAATATATTTAATATAAAATTAATCCCTTTTGCTATACAGAATCTCAAAATTTTACAATGAATATAGACCTTAAAAGCTTTGAGTCTCACCCTGATTCTGATACATGCTGATAAAATGTAAAGCCTTAAGACTTTATAGTTGGATATGTTTGCTTTGTTTTGTGTTTGAGATTAGGGGGAGGGTTATGTGTTTGAGTTGGGAAGAATTAAGTCTAACTGTCTTCAGTAACTAAAACAAGCTTAATTAAATCTGTGCTTAAATTTATATGAAAGACTGTATTAAAAGACAGTATCTGCTGCAAGTCAGAGCTAGCAACTTAAAAAAAATTACATCAAGAACACAGATAGGCCTACCTTTAAGAAAATCTAAAATGAAAAGCTCTGAATTCATAAAATGAAGAGAGGATGGCTATTTGCTTTTCAAGAGAGACTCTGTTACATGAAAAAGTAGCTTTCTTTCAAAATCAGGCTTTATGTGGTATTTGAAACAATTCAATGGTAAGAAATTTGATTTGCACAGACCACAAATATTGAATAAAATGAAATATGCTTGTGTCTGGAGAAAACAAAAAGCATACTTTTTTCACATTAATGCCACTGTTTTTCATGTACCTTCTAGCGGATTCCTGTAGTTTAAAAATAATAATCAATTTGGATGTACTGGCCTTTACAATTTAAAATGGTCTGTTGATCGTGTGTACCTCACTGCAACTGATGTGAAAAATGCAGTGCCCTGACAGCTCACATTAAACATCACACAGAAAAAGTATAATTAGCATTTCTGTGCTAATTAAAAGTGATGCTGGGTTAGTTCCAATATCATGCTTTTAAATGGCTGATGTCTCAAGAGAACAAAGTTGAAGAAAAAAATGCATTTCAAATGGAAAAATCCTGTGCAAACTTTCTTAAATGATTTGGATTTGTTGCTGTTGTTATTTACATCTCATTATAATGGGAGACTTCAAGATGACTTCCTTTAATCAGGCTACCATTTTCGCTTTTCCCACTTTGCAAGCAGTAGGGGATTCAAGATTTTTTTTTTTTTTTTTTTTTTTTGCTTCCTTAAATCCTTTGACTGTCTGCTTTCACACAAAATTAATTAAGGATTCTCTAAATAGAGAACACACCATTAGAGAAAGAAACAATTCAAGATTTTCAGTTTTTCTTTAGTAGAGTGCAAAGTACATAGTGTACTCAGCCACTTCAACTTTTCCTACAAGTGAAAATTTCAGAAACAATATCACCTCCCCAACCCGTGGTTTTTCAAATAAACAGATGACTGCCACTGATGAAATTCTTTTTTCAAACATAGTCCAATTATTTAAAATCACAAAGGTTCTACATAGTATTAAATCTGATTT
This sequence comes from Bubalus bubalis, assembly GCF_019923935.1. Taxonomy (NCBI): domain Eukaryota; kingdom Metazoa; phylum Chordata; class Mammalia; order Artiodactyla; family Bovidae; genus Bubalus; species Bubalus bubalis. Next base: position 58,867,759 of record NC_059160.1, read on the forward strand.
TCTTTCCAGACGAAATGTTGGAGAATCACCAAGAGGTGGGGAGAGAGGGAAACTATTGTTCCACCACATTCCATTCCTGTTAACTCAACTTGATATATGCGATAAATTAAGTCTGCACTGCAGGTCAGTGAATTTCTATTAACTACTTATTATGGAAGAAAGGAAAGCAGACCAGTCAAGAACTCTTATACATCAGCTAAAGCAAGATGTCACTCTGTTTAACTTTTACAATAAGTGTTCTTCCATCTCACACATGTGAAAGGAAAAAAACAAAAAAAATTAAAAAACACCATTTGGCATTTGAGCCCTCGTTGCCAACGTGCATTAAGGCAAAGAATCAGCCCAGACTGATTACTTCTGATTTAAAAGGCTAGGGAACTCTCTAGATTTTGCTCTGACTCTGCCGATTTATAATGTCACCATTTTAAGACACGCGTCTAAGGACTCTGAAAATATGGACACCTTGTAACTTTGTTACAGTTGTAGTCCTAACTGTAGTCTATCTGCTTCTTTCAGGTTCAACAACTGCTGGGTGGAAATGAGGCCTCCACTCAGAGTTAGACCTCAAAGGAGATGGTTCAAGTTTTCTACATAGAAGCTAAATGAGCAAGACTATAGGAGGCCAATCTCTGAGAGGCCTAGCACAAGGACCAAAGCTCCTGAAGATGCTAGAAGGAGTTTGGTCCACAGAACTCAGTTGGTTCTAAGTATCCTGAGCATGCCTGGGATCCTTAGATAAGACGTAGTAGATGACTGGATAAAAAGTAATTAAGCAGGTGGACCTGGTCCTCCCTGTCTCCAGACAGGGAGTCTAAGGACTCCACAGAGTCTAAGAAAAACTGGGACATGAAGCTTCTTCCTGGTGCCTCTGTGCAAGGCTGGAAACAAGCCAACTGCCTAGAACGCAGACCACACTACCTTCTATCACTTACTTCCTGAGATGCTAGCACTTCAGAGCTCAAAAAACCAGATCTGAGTCCCAGTGAGGATGCCAAAAAATAAAATAAGTATAATAATATACTATATATATATATATATATATATATATATATATATATATATGAAGTGAAGTCGCTCAGTCGTACCCGACTCTTTGCGACCCTATGGATAGTAGCCTGCACCAAGCTCCTCCATCCATGGGATTTTCAAGGCAAGAGTACTGGAGTGGGTTGCCATTTCCTTCTCCAGGGAATCTTCCCAACCCAGGGATCAAACCCAAGTCTCTCACATTGTAGACAGACGCTTTATGTCTGAGCCACCAGGGAAGTCCTGATATATATATATATATATATATATATATATATATATATATATATATATATATATATTTAAATTATAATAAAGCCAGAGAGAGTAAGGTCTTTCTGAGAGTAAGGAAATTTGGACACAAAAGGAGATATGAGTGATCCATGTGCACAGAGGAAAGACCATGTGAAGGTGGCCACTTACAAGCCACAGAGAAGGGTCTCAAAAGAAACAAAACCTGCACTGTGATCTGATACAGAGGTATTTAAGCCATCCTGGGCCACAGAAAATGAAGGAGATCTCATTAGTTAAATCTGCTGCTGCTGCTGCTAAGTCGCCTCAGTTGTGTCCAACTCTGTGCGACCCCATAGACTGCAGCCCACCAGGCTCCCCGTTCCTGGGATTCTCCAGGCAAGAACACTGAAGTGGGTTGCCATTTACAAATCTAGCTTTAATATAATACTAAATTGTAATAACATAGTGGAAAAATTCACACTGATACAATGTCACTTAAAATTGGTCTGTTATCAGAGAAGAAGACTTAATGCCATGAAAATGTCTATATAAACATCTATCTATGCACCTATATAATTTTAATGCAACTTCAATTAAAGTTCTGATATTTTTAAAATTTTGACTCTAATGATTCATACATTTTATATGAAAGAATAAATCTCTAAGAACAGTTGAGAAAATGATTAAAAAGATCTTGGTTTACCAGATCAGAATGTACTATAAAGAGAATATGGTATTACCTTAGAAACAGAAAATTAAATCACTGAAACATAATAGAAAATCAAGAACCAGAGGCCAGCATATGAGGATTTAATAAATGACAAGGGTCACACATTTCCTCCCACTGGATAAAAAATGTATTACTCAATAAATTATTCTGGTTATCCACATGGAAAAAAATTGTTTGGACTAACATCTTACACTATATTCCAAAACAAATTTTATATGCATTAAAGACATAAACTGGAGAAGTATTCTTGCCTCCACTCCAGAATTCTTGCCTGGGAAATCCCATGGACAGAGGAGCCTGGCAGGCTGCAATCTGCAGTCTATGGGGTCACAAAAGAGTCAGACATGACTTAGTGACTAGATACCAACAAAAAAGATATAAACATGAAAATATTAATTGAAAATATTTCAAGAAAATCTAGGAGGTTATGTGTTTGTTGAGGGGGAAGGAGAGATCTTCTTAATTTCAAACTTAAAACTCATATACTATAAAAGAGAAAATAGACACATTTGGTTAAGTATAAACAAGACACTTTTGATGACAAAAGTTTCCCTAAACAAATCCAATAGACAAACAATGTATTTGGAAAAAATTCTAAAAAACAGAGGAAAAACAGGCAGTTAATATATAATATATATACAGGAAGCTCCTACAAATCAATGGGAATACAAACAGTTTTATTCTATATGAAAGGAACAGGAGGAGAAAACTCACAGAAGTGTTGATATAAGTGGCAAGAAAATATTCAAAGATGTCTGATTTCACTAGCAGTGCAGGAAATGTAACAAAATAAATGAGATATCCTTCATGCTCATCAGATTGGCAAAGTATGAAAGATTAATAATTATTATTGCTGATGCTGAGCTTGAAAAACATGTCCATTTCACACTGCTTAAATAGGACAAGAAAATGCATGAGGGCAATAATGTGTTTAAAAGGAACTGTGAATTATAAAGCTTTTGGTAAGTAGTCTGTCCACATTTATTAAAAGCACACATATGTTTGACCTCAAACTACCCCCTCTTGGGACTATAGGCAAAGAAATAAAAGCTCAAATACAGAACACTTATTATATCACTGCTTGTAAAGGCTAACAACAACAACAAAATGGAAACAAAGTGAATGCTTTACAATCATATCCATGGTGGAATATAATACAGCCATCAAAAAGGGTGAATTACAGCTCTGCAAGTTGGGATAAAAGGGGTTTCCATAAAGTGTTTTGTGTGACAAAATCTAAATGTAGAAAAATTTTATAAAAAGCACTTATTATAAAACAATGGAGAAGGCAATGGCACCCTACTCAAGTACTCTTGCCTGGAAAATCCCATGGACGGAGGAGCCTGGTAGGCTGCAGTCCATGGGGTCGCTGAGTCGGACACGACTGAGCGACTTCACTTTCACTTTTCCCTTTCATGCATTGGAGAAGGAAATGGGAACCCACCGCAGTGTTCCTGCCTGGAGAACCCCAGGGACGGGGGTGCCCGGCGGGCTACCGTCTACGGGGTCGCACAGAGTTGGACACGACTGAAGCGACTTAGCGGCAGCATAAAACAATGATAAGACCCCCTAAAATGTTAATTTATGAGTTTGTGTATATAGGTTTACATATGACCATGAAGATAAATATAGATTATATATAATATACATTTTATGTATTATATTATACAATTTAATTATATATGTGTACAATTAATGAAATAGAAAGATAGATGATAGATAGGGAGACAGAGAGAAAGACATAGTAGCAATGGTAGGTGAAAGGAGAGACCAATAGACTGCACTATAACACTGCATTTATGTAAAATTATATGTGTGCTATACAGTGGTAAAAGTCACCAGCTCTAAGATACTATTTTTTGCCTTTTATTACCTCTGAAGTCAAAATGTACTTTACAGTTGATGGCGTCTAGTATCTCCTAATTAATTGGTGAATTTTTTCTTTTCTTAATTTTACATAAAACACTGCTGCCTTGAATGGATGAAATATGGCATTATTCTAGTATCATATCCCTCAAAAGGTGCTTTTAACACAAGTTGAAAACGGTGCATTCAATTGAAGAGCAAAGCTTTAAAAATCATTTCTCTTTTTCACATTTCTTAAGTGTGTTAAAAAAGTGTTAAAGTGTGCAAGGGTAAAAATGAATCCCTTAGGGCAGAGTCCTCTAGTAGACAAATAATCTAACAGTGTTATACTCCTGGAAGTGGATTAAAGGAAGAGAGGTCATGTCTTGAAATCTTCACATTAGAGGACAGTTTGAGAGTATTTCATTGTCTCTCCTGCAATCCCTAGGCAGAGAACCAGAGCAAGACAGCAAAGGATTTCTCCAGCTTCAACTACCACCTCAGACCCTCATCTCTACAATCCTTTTCCTTCGGCTCTACAGGGAATAACAGGCCAGGAAGGCAGTGTTTCTCTGATATGAAGTAACTGAATACCCAGAGGAAATTGAAATGTGGCCATAGGGAATCTATTCTACTAAAGTAGAATCTTTAGTTTGAATACTGGTGGACCCATTTAAAATAGTAGGTCTTTCTGGGATGTTCCAAAAGACAGCATTTAGAAACATGAAATGTTACCTGCATAAATTTTCCATTTGCTTCAAAAATAGTCCCTTATTGTTAATATGTGATAGACAACATATTCATTTACAGTCTCCCAATGACTAAAACACTATCATTCTTAGAATCTGAATATTCTCTGACAATCTAAAGCTAGTTTTCATAGTTTTGACTCCTAAAGTCATTTTCTCTTCTCTTTTTCAAGATCTCCTCATCTAGAAAGGAAAGTGAAGGATTTCCCTGGTGGTCCAGTGGTTAAGAATAGGCCTGTCAATGCAGGGGGCATGGCTTCGATCCCTGGTCCAGGAAGATCCCACATGCCGCAGAGCAACTAAGCCCGTGTGCCACAAGTTGAGATCAGCAACTACTGAGCCTGTGTTCTGCAGCTACTGAAGCCTGCACACCTACAGCCTGTGCTCCACAACAAGAGAACCCACTGCAATGAAAAGCCCATGCACTGCAATGAAGAGTAGCCCCTGCTCAATGCAACTAGAGAAAGCTCACATGCAGCAATGAAGACCCAGTGCAGAAAAATAAATAAACACATAATTTTTAAAAAGAGAGAGAAAGAAAGTGGATCCATAAAAGGATAAAGGCACTTTGGCTGCAAAGGCTGTTGGTTAGAAATCACGATTGAATTTTACTCCATACTTTAATGGTCTTATTACAGGTCTGGCATTGGCTGGATAGTGGAATACATAAAATAAGAATCTGACCCAACTTCAGAATTTAGATGATTTATAGTCAGGAAATAAAACACACAATAGTACACAGACTCTAGTATTGCTAATCAATCTATTAGTATATGTTATATATAAATTTACTGTTTATTTGAATGTCCTCTGTTCCTAAAATAACACTCCTTTCCCTTCTCTCCCTGACTTCCTCCTCTACCCATGTAGTACCCAAGCTCTCCTTGGCTAATAGGGTCAGCTGTGCCTGGCACACAATGGTGTTCTGCCCCAAATTCTTTTCATCACCTTCCCATATTTTCCACAATAGAGTTATGAATATGCTATCCCAGTCCTTCTTCCCATTTGCCTATTTATAGCTCAGTTACCCTTTTTAAAGATCTATTTATGTATTCACTTCTTTATTTTTGGCTGTGCTGGGTTTTTGTCATGTACAAGAGACTTTTCTCTAGTTGCGGCAAGTAGGGGTTACTCTCTAGTTGCAGTGTGTGGGGTTCTCATTTCAGTGGCTTCTCTTTTTGGGGAGCACAGGCTCTAGGCACACAGACTCAGTAGCTGTGGCTCACGGGTTTAGTTGCCTCAAGGCATGTGGGATCTTCTCAAAACCAGAGATCAAACCCATGTCTCCTGCATTGGTAGCCAGATTCATAACCATACGACCACCAGGGAAGCCCCTATAGCTCAATTACATTTATCTCAGTAACCATTTCTCACCACTACACATTATCTTTAATTCATTTCCTTGCCTACTTTCTCCTAACACTAATTTCTTCAGAAAATATTTAAGGTTTCAAACATATCATAATAAGTGATTGAATTTGAAAGAATTTTAAAAACTTCTCTGAGATGATAAATATTTAAAACTTGAAAGTTTTTAAGAGAAGAGAAAATTAGCACTTTTAAAATATTTTATTCCCCCCCAAAAAAAATCCAAAAATAAAATACAAATGACTGAAACTGGGCTTTTCAGAAACAATTACCCACTATTTGAATAGTTTGAAGTATGTTACAAGAAGGGATGAGGGTGTGGGGGAATCAAGTAGAAAATGAGACTATTCAGTGACAGGTAATGTGAAGTCCTCTTTAAAATGACCAAGCAAGAAAAGCTCAGGATCAGCATAAGCCACGTGTCAGAAAATAATTTTAATTAAATGGCATCAATTCCAAGGAGAAAAAGAAAAAAAAAAAAGATGTAGAAAGCAAAGCTGAGAGTTGCATGGAGAAAGGTAGTTTTCCTCTTGATTTGGAGAAGTAATGGAAGGTGAGGACCTAAGATTCACTAGGCCCAGAACCAATATGTATAGTTGTGCAGGCTATGAATTGGACAAAGGCTCTCAATGAAGGTGTTGAGTAAGACAGGATCCCGACAGTGTTCCCTGGTGCATGCTTCACAAATCTGGAGAAAGGGGTAGTTTTTTCTTGTCTCAAGGGATATGTCTGTACCATGAAGCATCTTTTTATAAATAGTGATTTTATTTTTTTAATTTATTCAAAGTGAAAGTTTTAGTCACTCAGTCGTGTCTGACTCTTTGCAACCCTATGGACTGTAGCCCACCAGGCTCCTATGTCCACGGAATTCTCCTGGCAAGAATACTGGAGTGGGTTGCCATTCCCTTCTCCAGGGTATCTTCCCGACCCAGGGACAGAACGCAGGTCTCCCGCGTTGCAGGCAGATTCTTTACCATCCGAGCCACCAGGGAAGCCTATTTTTATTTACCTTAGTTGAAATATAGTTTATTTACAATATTATATTGGTTTCAGATATACAACATAATAATTGGTATTTTATAGATTATACTTAATATAAGGTTATTATAAAATATTGGCTACATTAGCTTGGCTGTATATTACATCCTTGTAACTTATCTGCCTGGTAGTAGGTACCTCTTAAATTCCCCTCACCCATTTTTCTCCTCCCCACCCACCTCGCCTCTGGTAACCACCAGTCTGTTTTCTGTATCTGTCAGTCTGTTTCTGTTTTATTTGTTCCTTTGTTTTATTTTTAGATTCCACATATATGTGAAACCATACAGCATTTGTCTTTCTCTGTTTGACTTATTTCACTAAGCCTAAGACCAACAGGTGGAGATTTTTTAAATTGCTTCCAAATTCTTTGATATTCCACTTGTCAGAAAGTGAGATCTATACTCCACTCCCTCTGAACCTAAGCTTTTTACTGTTCTATCTGTAGAATATTGGAAGTGACAAAGTGGCAGCTTCCTCCTGCTGCATTTTGCAACATTCACTCCTGGAAAGTGACCACTATGCCCTGAGGATGGTCAGACAGCATGGAGTTGACACTTATAGGTGTTCTGCCTCACAGTCGCATCTAAGGTCTTGGTCAATAGCCAGCATCAACCAGCAAACACAAATGGGAAGACACCTCCAAAGGATACTGAGCTATTGCATCACCTCCACCCTTCTAGTCTCTCCACCAATGCCCTAGATACTGTGGAGTGGAGACAAGCCATCACTGCTGGGCCCTGTCTAATTCCCTGATCCACAGAGTCTGGGAGCATAATAAAATGTTGTGTTTTTTTAATGCCACTCTGCTTTGAGTGGTTGGTTCTGCAGCAATAGATAACTGGGACATCATCCACCAGGACCTATTTCTAATTCATGCAGAGGCTCTGTACAGGCTAGGAGCCACCCTGACTTAAGCTCCTTCTAAGTGCTAAGCCAGGAAACAGGTTACTGAACTGAATCCTCAGGCTCATGCTATTGTTAAATATTTCCATTTCACAAAGCCAGGTCTCTGCAGCAAAAAGCCTCAGCGTCATCTTGTTGTGTACAAGGCCCTTGGCTTATCTCTCTTGAATTATCTCTCTCCAGCTCCCAAATCCCACACTGCATTCTACCTACACTCACAGCTCCCAGAACACAGCTCTCTCTTGCCTCTGGGTCTCTGTGTAAGCTGATGCCTCTCCCTGAAACATCTTTCCTACCTTCCCGTCCCCTACCTCCACTGTTGTTTTCTCATGCTCTACTTTAACTTTCTAATACCAAAACTGTCAGTAATGCAAGTGGGTTCTGTATTCTTTCATCCTAAATTTACCATCACTCTGGAAACTTCTTCTGTAATACACCTTGCTCAATGGCTTCCCAAGAAGCCTCCCAATGCACCTCCTCCACTAGAAATGCCCTCCAATGGGAGTGAGGCGAGAAACATGGCTGCTGGCCAGATTCCAAGAATCACCGTCTTAATATCTGTCACCCTGAAGCAGGCACAGATGAAAAGCTTGGAACCTCATTCCCACAGAGAAATGATGCAAATTCAAAAAGTCATAAAGTCAATTTTATCCCACTTACACAAGAGCATGTATCACAAGGGCTTCAGGATGTTTAAATCTCTTACTGACTAGAACCTTAGGAGTAAGCAAAAGTGGAAAACAGCCTAGAAATCACATTTAGCCTTCGTTGCATTTGGCCTGAGAAAAGCTGTTATGAGGTGGCGTTGAACTAGCAGTAACATGATGACTCACAGCCTAACCTGGCTGCAGTGGGCATTTCAGATGACTAAGCTCGAAATTAAGGCTCTGGAAGTTTATAAGAACAACTTAAGAGCTGGGAATAGGGAGAAACTGATTTCTTCCTGATGAATTTTTCACTCTTAGTTTGGTTTCTTCTACATGTAATCCCCACTGTGAGACAATTAAAATAAAACCCAAAGTGATTGGATATGAGAAAATGATAACTTTGATGTGGAAAAAAAAATGTACACAGAATGAAATGAATGCTGCTCTCAAGTAAAATCTTTCAGGTATTGTGAAACAAGACAGACCTAATCTCTCAAATAACAAAGATTAAGCAAAAATGATAGAAAGTGAAAGTCAAAGAGACTCACCGGTATAACTGGAAAATTGATAGACACCCTGGAGTTTCCAAAATGCTTTTTAAAAACCTGAACACATTCTTTGATACAATACAAAATCTGTGGCATTCCATGGGAAAATAAATGTTTATTTCCAATCTTAGCTTTCAAATATTTAAATGAAAGCAGACAGGCTCTTTTCCCTAATACTGAAGACACTGGCATGCTAATAAGCATTTCAATGAGAAAAAAAATACATGTATCTCTCTGAATTAAAGTGAGGTCTAGCTCACTCTTCCTCGTCTACCTACCTTTTTTTTTTCCTTCTGTCAGCTCTATTTTGTCTGTCTTCCCTATCTCTCCTTTTATTACTAGTATAGTAGTAGCAACTGTCCTTCCATTTTCCTTCTCACTGTAACTCTGTTTTCAATCAAATGACCTATTCATTGTGATCTTACCCTCTGTGAGTAAATCTGCTAGCCCTCAGGACAAACATGAATACATTGTGGGGTTCTCATCAGACTGGAAAGTATAAACAAGCTGAAAGATAAGACAGAAACCAGATTTCCACCATATCAAGCAGCATCTGACCATAAATGCTGGCATGTTTCAAGAACTGGGTCCTGGAAGATGACCCTAAGTAGGAAGGAAGAACGTTTACCCAGGGAATTTTGCAAGCAGAGATATAGGGGTAAGAGAAGGCATTATTTGCTAAGAAGTTCAGTCCAGTAGACTACTTTGCCTTAAATGAAGAGTCCACATAGGGAGGTGGTGAGAGAGGGTTGCAAAAGCAGAGGGGATGCAACTGTGAATGAGTAAGTGAGTGAGTGAAAGTCTCTCAGTCTTGTCTGACTCATTGCAACCCCATGGACTACAGACTCCATGGAATTCTCCAGGCCAGAACACTGGAGTGGGTAGTCTTTCTCTTCTCCAGGGGATCTTCTCAACCCAGGGATCAAACCCAAGTCTCCTGCATTGAAGGTGGATTCTTTACCTGCTGAGCCACCAGGTAGGCTGCCTTGAAAGCCAGGTAAGGGATTTAGACTCCACTGCCCACCAGGGAAAACCAATGGTGTTTTTTGGTGGGGTTTTAAAGATTTGTCTTTGAGATCCTCCCCTCCCTCTCCTTTCATTTTAGCCAACCATCATTTTTCTGTTATTTGTTACACTTACGGAATAAAATACACTCCTTATGCTATTCTCTATTATAAAATCAGGTGAGCTAAAGGCTTCATATTACCTTAAAAAGTCATTATATTGCTGGGCTTCTGTAAGTAACCAATAAATAAATAAATAAATGACACTCAGTTCTGGTCATTTAGATAAATAAGATTTTGAAGGTTATCTCTCAGATGAAAAGAAAAGAAAAGAAAAAAACAACAGATGAGATAAATCCAAGTCCAGTATAAAATCCAGGAAATGTCATTTAGGATATCCAACCTTTCCCATGGGCTTCCCAGGAGGTGCTAGTAGTAAAGACCCACTTACCAAGGCAAGAGACTAAGAGACAAAGGTGCAATCCCTGGGTTGGGAAGATCCCCTGAAGGAGGTCATGGCAATCCACTCCAGTACTCTTGCCTGGAGAATCCCATGGACAGAGGAACCTGGTAGGCTACAGTCCATGGGGTCACAAAGAGTCAGACATAACTGAGCGACTGAATGCACACACATATAGTTGCTTTAAAATGCTATGTTTGTTTCTATAGTACAACAAAATGAATCAGCCATAGATATACATATCTCCCCTCCCTTATAGACTTCCTTCCATTCAGGTCACCACAGTGCATTAAGTAGGGTTCCCTGGACTATAGAGTGTGTTCTCATTAGTTGTCTATTTTACACCTGGTAGTAATAGTGTACATGTGTCAGTCTTGATCCCCCAGTTCCTCACACCCCCCATTTTCCCCTTGGTATCCAGATATTTGTTCTCTATGTCTGTGTCTCTATTCCTTCTTTGCAAATAAGATCATTTATATTATATTTCTAGATTTCACATATATGTGTTAATATACAATATTTGTTTTTCTCTTTCTGATTTACTTCACTTTGTATGAAGGTCTCTAGGTCCTTCCATACCTCTACAAATCATCCAATTTCATTCCTTTTTATGGCTGAGTAATATTCCTAGCTGACATACTTATAAAAGTCATAGAAAAATACAAAATCCACCCTGCCATCAAAAAAAAAAAAGAGTTAGAGACAACTATTACTAGACTCTTGAGAAGTATTTTAGTCAGCTATATGGCTCATGGATTAAAATGTTTGCTTGCCAGGCCACTGAGACACTGGGCTGAAGGGCAACCTGAGCAGCCAAGGCTGTTTATTCCCTCTCCCTGCTCTTCTCCCACCTCCTACATCTCACCAAACTCTCTCAATTTCTTCAGACTGGAAATCCTAGAAAATCCTAAGGCAAGAACTAGAGAGTAGCTGGTGCATGCTGTCCTCTGGCTGCACACTGTGGGAAGACCTCTTCCCTCCCAAGGGTGCTTGAAACATCACATGGAAAGGTGGAACAGAAAACATCCTGGGTCTTCGAGGAAGAACACACTCCTGAAAGTGCTTTACTTGAAGTAGTCAGAAAAAATTCTAAAAATTAACCTGGCAGTCAATTGTACAGAATTCGATACTGTCCAAGAGGCTGTGCCCACAAAGATACCCAGAAAGAAAGCCATCAGGAAAGCAAAGATTGAGGGGGAAAAAAAAAAAAAAAGAAAGCAATAAGCTGAGTGCAAGAAAAGCTGGGTGGAACAAAAAGGACTTTGAAGAAAACTAAAACTGCCATAGCAGAATGAAAGCATACTGAAGACAGTAAAAAGTTGAATTCGCGATGTAAAAAATCAAATCAGAAATAAAGATGGGGAAAACATGAGTACTGCCCTCTTTATGAATGTCGAGTAAAAAGGCAGAACAACTAACAGCATGTGATTAGCAAGACATTGGTTGTAATAAGGGATGTAGGCAAAGGCAGGAAAGATCAGCAATTCAACTCTTGATCTGCGTGAAGAACTTGTGGACAAGTCAAGAGTTCAATCAGGCAGCAAAGAAGTTGGAAAGGACATTAACTACAATCTTAGTAGCTGTACTATGAAACTAAAGGCATAACTTGAACCAAGGAAAGGCCACTCCTCTCCAGAGGGTTTGGATTCAAAGCCCCATCTGGTTTTAGCAATGATAGAAAAAGAAATGGCATTTCATAGTGAGTAAGCCTAAAGACACTGCCAGGGTGAAATCCTGGCTCCCTCACTATGTGAGCCTGGTCAAGTTACTTTATTTTTGCCTAAAAAATTAAATTTATAATTAAATTATAAGATGGGAATAATCATAGTTCCTTCCTCATGAGACTGCTGTGAAGCTGAAAAGAGTGATATGTACATCGCTTCATCTGGCACGTAGCACGGTGCTCGGTGAGTTGTTGCTATGCTGCTGCTGTCATTATTCAAATCAGAGGACAGATTTATATACATGGCCCTAGAGATGAAGAGAAGTACACGAAGATAACTTAAAGAAATGCAAATTCCAAACAGGCAGTCTTGGAACTAGCTGCAATACTAGGTGTAAGATACCCCCTACTCAGATCAAAAAAAAAAAAAAAGAAAAAAGAATTGAATAATTCAAACCAGAAGGAACAAATCTCATCTAAAGGCAGTGGATCAGGAGTCCCCTGTTGTCATAACAACAGTACTACGCTATCACCCTAGACCCTAAGCATCCTGGTCAAAAATCTCTAGCCAAAATGCCTTCTCAGCCAATTAATGAAACACAGCACCCAGGTCTCCCTGGCTTCAACTTGTTTAGAATGGCAACCTTGATTTATTTTCCATAATAAAATCTAGTAGGTAAGTGTCTTTTCCCTCCAGGAAGTCTGCATTAAATATAGAAATGATAACGTAAATCAAAACTACAGAACTAATACTTTTATAGTACATTTAGGAATTGGTTTCAAATCATGGGGCAGTATTTACAAATGTAGTTTACAAAGAGGTTTAATGTTTAATAACATATGGCATATCAGTGAATATGACAGATTAGCCTCGGGATTCCAATTTAAAAGGGGTAATTGGGTAATGGATTTTAGACTTTTACCTTTAAGTGGAAAGATTTAGAGAATTTAATCAAGTTTGAAAGTATCAGAATGGCTAGGAGAACATGTGATTCATTATTTAAGGTTAATTTATTAGATTTGCTGGTGTTGTTAAGACTTGACTGGTAGGTCAGGCATTCGAAAAGCTTAAAAAAGAAAACTGAAGGTATTAAATGTATAAATGGATTTTTAAATACTTAAGGGTATTTTATTAACTAAATTGTAAAGGGACCTGCTTGAGAGTTGAATGTGTTCAACGTAAATTGGTCAAATATTATACAAAGGCTCCCTTGAAAGCAATTGTTAAAATTTACTAGATTCATAAATCAAGTAATAAAGTGTGCAAGGTGGACTTCAAGGTTTGAGAAAACTAGATTTCTAAAAAACTGTACCTATAATCAGTGAATACTAAATTCAAATCTTGAATAACAGCAGAACCTTTTTCTCTACACAAAAGCAGCCCTCAGACATTAAAATATCACAATTGACATGGATTTAAACTAAGAATTATAAATGTTTCTGAAAATGAAACCATATATGTGAAATAGAAGGAACAAGCAGACATGATTAGGAATTACTTTCCAAAGCTAGAAAAAAAAAATGATTTGAGTATACACGTGAAATGGGCTTATTACATTCTAGGAAAAATTAAGAACTAATATTTTACACTTAAAAAACCGAATTACAAGGTAAAAGAAGAACAAACTCATATTAGACCCCATGTAGAAAAAAATGTAATCCACAAGGGAAAAAAATCAGGCTAGCCTCAGACTTCTCCTCTTTACAATAAAGGGTACAGAAAAATAGATCAACAACTACAGGGTTTGAAGGGGAAAACTTGTTACCAAATATTGCTACTTCACCAGCTTCCTGTCCATGTATGAAGTAATGATAAAGACATTCTCAGATATGTAAGAATTCTAAAAACAGGCTAGAAGATATATTTCCATGAACAAAGATAAAGTAAAATAGAAGCCTGGAAATCAGGCAGTTGTGTATAAGAGGACTATGGTGAACATTCAGTTCAGTTCAGTCACTCAGTCATGTCCAACTCTTTGCAACCCCATGGACTGCAGCACACAAGGCTTCCCTGTCTATCACCAACTCCTGGAGTTTGCTCAAACCCATGTCCATCAAGTCAGTGATGCCATCCAACCATCTCATCCTCTGTCATCCCCTTTTCCTCCTGCCTTCAATCTTTCCCAGCATCAGGGTCTTTTCCAGTCAGTCAGTTCTTCGCATCAGGTGGCCTAAGAATTGAAGTTTCAGCTTTAGCATCAGTCCTTCCAATGAATATCCAGGGCTGATTTCCTTTAGGATGGACTGTTTGGATCTCCTTGCAGTCCAAGGGACTCGCAAAAGTCTTCTCCAAGACTACAGTTCAAAAGCATCAGTTCTTCGGTGCTCAGCTTTCTTTATGGTCCAACTCTCCAATCCATACATGACTACTGGGAAAACCATAGTTTTGACTAGACAGACCTTTGTCGGCAAAGTAATATCTCTCCTTTTTAATATGCTGTCTAGGTTGGTCATAGCTTTTCTTCCAAGGATCAAGCTTCTTTTAATTTCACAGCTGCAGGCACCATCTTCAGTGATTTTGGAGCCCAAGAAAATAAAGTCTGTAACTGTTTCCATTGTTTCCCCATCTATTTGCCATGAAGTGATGGGACCAGATGCCATGATCTTAGTTTTTTGAATGCTGAGTCTCATGTGAGCATTACATGAGTTAAAAATAAAAAGTTAAGCTTATACATCAGTGTCTCTTTTGCTGTCTTGTATACAGGGTTATAGTCTTTTGGACTCTGTGGGAGAGGGAGAGGGTGGGATGATTTGGGAGAATGGCATTGAAATATGTATAATATCATATATGAAACTAGTCACCAGTCCAGGTTCGATGCACGATACTGGATGCTTGGGGCTGGTGCACTGGGATGACCCAGAGGGATGGTATGGGGAGGGAGGAGGGAGGAGGGTTCAGGATAGGGAACACATGTATACCTGTGGTGGATTCATTTTGATATCCGGCAAAACCAATACAATATTGTAAAGTTTAAAAATAAAATAAAATTTAAAAAAAAAAAATAAAAAGTTAAGCTTAAATAATTGCTTTTTTTTTTTCAGACAAATGGCATGGAAACGCCATCAGTGTTCATGGGCCCCCACAGACACCGTGCTTCCTTAGACACCAGAGCACACGGGTGTTCTTGAGAGGCACAGATTAGGGACAGGAGAGGCACTGTGCAGGGAGCCATGCTCTCTGATATCTCCACCCACACACTCTGGCCAACCTCCAGAACATCTTCCCTTGGGGTGACTTCACTTGAGTTCTTCACATGTCTTTCTCTAGGAATCCAGTCCATTCCACAGCCTGACTCCATTGATGGGCCTCCTTCTTACTTTCCTCCCAGAAGCAAGCCAAGGACATCATTGTTGTTGTCCTTCTTGACACCAAGAGAGGCTGGTCTTTTCAGAGCCCACAAAGAACCTCAATGGATACCCCCTTTATGCAAGCCAGTCACACATTTCCCCCACCTTTTGAGTTAGAGTTTCAAAACTGAGTTTTTCTGTTTTGTGTGAAATACATCATTCACATGCATATCTGCTCATATCTAAATAATCAAAAGTAATTGTTTTTATTGTTAATAGCTTCTCTGGGATATAGAACAGCCGAAACCCATTAAAAATAATCAAGAACATTTTTATTCATCAATTTAACAAATATTATTTTTGACTTACAAGATGGACATTGCAAGAGCTACTAAAATGAGTAAAACTTTGGTCCCTGCTCTCAAGTACAGGAGAAAGAAGTGAACAAAAATAATTGTGGTAAAACAGTGTATGAATTAAGTATCATAAGTGTGGTACAAATAATGAAATATGATAATTCATTAAAGGAAAAAAGAATTTCAAAAGAATAATAAAAGCATCTATTACATATAAAATAGACAACTAATAAGGATCTACTGTAGAGCACAGCAAAAACTCTATTCAATACTCCATAATGGTCTATATGAGATAAATAATCTAAAACAGAGTGGATATATATATAGAGAGAGAGATAGATAGATAGATAGACAGATGTATAACTGATTCACTCTGCTGTATACCTGGAAAGTAATACAAACTTATAAATAAACTACATACCAATAAATTTTTTTTTTTAAAGCATCATTTTGCGGCAACATTAAAATGGACTTTCCCTGCAGTCCAGTGGTTAAGACTTTGCCTCCCAAGGTAGGGGGTGAAGGTTCAATCCCCAGTGGAGGAGCTGCTGCTGCTTCTGCTAAGTCGCTTCAGTCATGTCCGACTCTGTGCGACCCCATAGACGGCAGCCCACCAGGCTCCCCCGTCCCTGGGATTCTCCGGGCAAGAACACTGGAGTGGGCTGCCATTTCCCTCTCCAATGCATGAAAGTGAAAAGGAGCTAATATCCCACATATCTTGTGTCCATAAAACCAAGACATAAAACAGAAGCAATACTGTAACAAATTCAATGAAGACTTTAAAAATGGTTCACATTAAAAAAAATTTTAATAAATAAATACATAAAATTAGTGTAAACAGAAACATTTCAAGAGAAGGCTGTGGGGAGGCTGGGTTTTAATTTGTTGCTTTTTAAAAAAATGTAACCTAACAATTTATTCATTTTTTCTTCCCAGGTGGCTCTGCAGTAAAAAAAAAAAAACTGTCTGCAATTCAGGAGACCCTGTTTCGATCACTGGGTCGAGAAGATCCCCTGGAGAAAGAAAGAGCAAACCACTCCAGTATTTTTGCCTGGGAAGTCCCATGGAGGAGGAGCATGGCAGGTCACAGTCCAGGTTAGCGACTAAACAACAACAACAAAGGTTTATTCACTATATTTTGTAAAACTTTAGTTATGGATTTTACTAGTTGGGACTTGCAAATCTAAGAAATCTGATTTGAACTTTTTAGTTTAGAGGAAAAAAGGAATTTATTTTTTTAGAATAATACTGGAGATGTCTCAGGTGATCAAGAAGGGTGGAGGGCAGAGTTCTATAATAATTGGCCCAGTTTTTATTAAGTAACAAACCCTGGATCAAAGGCTGAGTACATGGACATCTTTTATAACAATGGCAGTTCCTAGAGACCCACAAGTTTTAAATAAAGGAAATAAGAGTTTACAAAAGGAAAGAGAAAACTGTAAAGCCCTGCCCGTTCAATTGTATAAAATCTTAGTTCTTTAACACAGAAGAAAGATTTCTCTCTGAGCATTATTCAATATCACATAAAGATGGCTGGGCAGCTGCCTCCTTGCTTCTATTTCAGGTATAAACATAGACTATAAAAATCAACGGAACAACATGTACCATAGGGAGAAAAAGGAACACCTCTAGGTATGGCTGATTATCCTGAGTACAGAGAAATCTCAGGTGCAAACTTCTCAGAGACCACCAAAAATAAAGGCTTTGATGTGATCTATTTTATGAGATGACATTAAAAACAAAAGATACTCACATCTCCTTGAAGTTTTCCAGTTCCATAACCAGGCTATGAAAAATGTAAGTTTCACACAGGCGTCTTCACTGCATCTGTGAACAAGTTAAAATTTTATTTAACATCCGTTTCACCTGGTCAAATCTGAAGACAACCACCCTGAATCCTAGTGTTTCACCATTCCCAGACTGCGACCTCATATAACTAAGACACTCAGTAGGAAAGATTGATTAGCTCGGGGTCTTCAGAACCCTCCCCCAACCCAGAAAACTCTATGCCTACTGATGTTCACTTTTATACAGTAAGATGGTCATTAAAGGTATGCGTATTAGAGAACAGCAGGCTTTGCTCTGATGAGTGTCAGCACACAGTACAGGAACATTCATGGTCATTACTAGTACTCCCGTGAATTTTTCTGAGATAATTAAAGGGCCGGAGGCTCAGCACACAGCACCACACGCAACTCTCAGACTATTCCCTGAGCCCCTCAAGGAATGCTGCCAGATTTAGCAGATAAAAGTACAAGGCATCCGGTTCAAGCTGAATTTCGGATAAATGAGCAATTTTTTCAGTAGAATTATGCCCCATACAATAGTTGAGATTTACTTCTACTGAAAAATTAACTATTATCTGAGATTCAACTCTAGCTGGGTATCTTGTATTTTATTTGGCAATCCAATGCTCCAAGTTCCCTTTGGCAATACCTTCAGCCCTTTTCCTGAAAGGTTCGAAGAATTAAATTTCAACCAGCTTTTTGCCCAAACCCTAACACTTTCTCACTTCCTCAATTTTGTGGTCACCAAACTCTGAATTCAGAGAATACCCAAGGTATGAGAGAAAAGAGGGAAAGCAATAAATAAATAATAAATAATTTCTTTCCTCTGGTATAAATCTACCCCCAAAATAAAGCCCTTGGAGTGCTGATGATTATACCTTGCTGCTGCTGCTGCTGCTGCTAAGTCGCTTCAGTCGTGTCCGACTCTGCGCGACCCCATAGACGGCAGCCCACCAGGCCCTGCCGTCCCTGGGATTCTCCAGGCAAGAACACTGGAGTGGGTTGCCATTTCCTCCTCCAATGCATGAAAGTGAAAAGTGAAAGTGATCATAGCTTGGGTTAGCCCTATTTCAGACACAGTTTATAGGATGGTAGAAATCTCCTATGGAAGTGTGCTGTTGTTACCTCCTACAATACTGACAAGGCACGCTGACAACACCAGATGCATTCTTGCCAGGATGCATGAGCCCCAGTACAGAGAAATGCTACTGCCCCAGCAGTTCCCTGTCCATATATCATAAGCATGTGCACATTCTTACAACGGGCCTGCCACAAAGGACGGAGGAGGCCATACATCACCTCTCAACACCTAGAATTTATATTTAAAGCTACCCTTGCAATGTCAGGTCTGGGAGGTCCTTGTATTAAACACAAATCATAAAATACTTGAAGAATGAACCCAAAAACCATAACTCTGCCTTCAACCCAATGCCTCTACTGTCACTCCTATTTGAGAATTTTTAGTAGTTATTGTTGAAGTCAGGGTATGTATAGGAAGGTAAGGGGGCTTCATTTAACCAAGAAAACAATATAATTCTAGAACAGGGGGACAAAAGCTTTTCATCCAAGACCTTAGCAAATAAAGTTTAAAAACAACCCCCCAGGTCACATTCATTAAGTGGCCACAAATGTGATTGCTGGAGCTGCAACATGTGACTCTGTAGGCTGACAATGAAAAGAATGAATTAGGATTTATCCTGCTTTATGGTAGTACTTCCTGTATTTCAGGGTAATCAAACAGTTAATGAGGGAAATTCCTTCTTTATGGGAAAACTCTCCATTAGTAAATGAAGAAGCTATGATAAAACTAATCCATCACATTTTGCAAGCTCTTCAATGAAATAATGGATCTAGACAACAGTCATCAAGGAACCAAAACTTGATAATGGGAGGACGAGGCTGCCACACCTGCCCCCACTCATCCATCTGAGCATCTCTTCAAGGGAGACAACCAGAACTTCTAGCTTCAGGACATGAAACAACAGGAAGTACAGGATACCCACCACACAGCAAAAAGTCTTGCCTGCAAACTGAACCTGAATCTACTTGAACCCTCAGATCATTATATCATCCTCTCTGCTTTTGTGTATGTTTGAAATTTTTCATTTAGAAACCAGGTGTTGAGGATGTTCTTGGAAACCTTTGCTTCGACCTTTGCTTCAAATCCTTCTAATACGCATTAGTTCCCTTTCCAGCCTAAATATATTCACCATCCAGAATAGCTGAGTTTTCCTTTGATGACTGAGGTCATCATTTCAGGCTTAATACAACAGACTTCAAGTACAAGTTTCCATAGAGACTGATTTAAATCATGTAAAGGAGATGGCACTTTATATTAATCCCAGAATATTTATTCATTGATCATAAATAGTTTGCAGGATCTTTTCACATACTAAGTATTGCTACCATCTATTTTCTTGATGTCTGACCTTTTTTCTCATGAAAATTTTAAAAATATTCTAAACCACAGTGAGTGGAGGTGAGAACTGCGGCTGTTAAAACATACTGGTTCATTGGAGGTTTACTTTATATAAAAAAACTTATGGCAAAGGATGGGGAGGCTTGGGCAAGGCAATATTCTGTAAAGGTGCTGCTACCCACTCTTCCCCTTCTGCATGCCAGACTCTTGACTGAAAAATATGATCAACTGTATGTAATAAAAGCTGTCTACAAGTGAGGTTAACTGGTTAACTGGTAACTTCATGAAGATAACTAGCACATTGAGAATGACTGAACTTTGTGTACAGGCTCAGTTACTTCAGTTGTGTCTGACTCTTTGTGACTCCATGGACTATAGCCCGCCAGGCTCCTCTGTCCATGGGATTCTCCAGGTAAGAATACTGGAGTACATTGCCATTTCCTTCTCCTGAGCCAGGGATCGAACCCAGGGTTCCCACATTGCAGGTAGTCTCTTGCATTGCAAGAGGATTCTTTACCAACTAAGCCATCAGGGAAGCCCTGACTGAACTTTATTCACACATAAATATAAAGGAAAGTGAGTAGGGGTCTAAAAGAAACACCTTGTAGTTCCTTTATGGAAAAAAACTGCTGGAAACCCTTAGCCATTGAGGGGAGGGAACTGCACCTCTGATACAATCGCAATTGTTCTTCTTCCTCCATTCTTGCCATCCTCTTCTCACTCCGCCCTGGTCCACAATGGAGTAACTGCATTTGTCATCAATGTCCTTTGGTTAAACTTCTCTTAATGCACTTCACAGAGTTCACTTCATGCGTCTTTACTATCAATCATTTTGCTGAGGATAATGTGATTCCTGCCAGTAGCCTCTTGAACATGCTGGTTGCTGACCTTTTGTATTAACCACTGACATACACTGTTTGTCTCTCAGTTTATGATGTGTTGTAACTTACTGCCTGTCTACTCTCTGAGCTCTTGATGGGCTATTCTGTATTTTTTGTCTGACTGTAGCAAAGGAAACAGAACAGTTTGTTTGGTTTTATATTTGTGGGAAGGGCAACTTTCTGATTGCTGAAAACTGACTTTTTTCTTCCTTAACCTATTTGTGTTCCAATGCCACTGGTCTTGAATACACCTATCTCCCCTCTGGCTTCCCCTGTGGGGGACTGTATGTTTCTCATCATGCCATGCTCAGTACAGAATAGACTACAACCCCTCTGAGGATGGCTTTGCTTTTTTTCAAATCCTACAAATTACTGAAACTTTGCTTATGGGTAGAAGTAGAGATCAAGGCTCTAAGAAAAAAAAGGAAATTCTACAAAACCCAGAAGTGAGTTTAATAGGAAAGAATCCCTCACTCTGTAATCCTTGCCCTTTTCTGATAAGAATGAAATGAAGATCTCTTGCCTCTTTCTTCCTTAAATACTCCTTTTCTCCCCCCTTCAACCCTATTTCCTAGACACAATAAAGCTTGAAGATTAAGACCACCAAGCATCTGTGGCTCAAGAGGTACAATAAGTAGAGACTCAAGTTAAAGGCTTGTGAAAAAATGCCATTGCCTAAAAAGGATATGGTAAATTCAGAGGAAAGAGATGTAAGTGCTAATGGATGCCTCCAGAGGAACGAGGGCAAAGAGCAAGAGTCCAAAAGAAAAACCCAAGACTTCACAAGAAAGTAATTATGTTGCAGATAGAATAGGACCAGAATCTATTTTAAAAAAATGAAAAATCCAAGGAACAAGAAAAATGGGTCTAAAACCAGGGACAATCAACAGCTAACTGAATGTATTGAGAGAAAAAAGGTGAGAATGGGGAGGTTGGACAAGTGAATGGAAAATCACCCAAATACGAACATGAAATATGGTCCTTCTCCTTAATGATCCTTGTATCCAGCCAGAGGAAGAAAGGACATTCAGAAGAAATTGACAGACCACTCTCTTCCAGATGACAAAAGGGAGGCTAAACATAGAAACAGCTCCACTTTGGACTGAAGAGTAGAAGCAAGGTGAGTGAACCAAGATTCAAAATTGAAGGGGACAGAAGCAAGGGAAGAGGCTGTGGCAGGAAGTGGAGATAAATCTCTGCTATTACCAACACAATGAGAGTGGGATTTAATGTTCCGAACTTGGGTGGGGTGAACTGAATAAAGGCAGCTCTCTCCATGGAGGCCCCTTGGCTTTCTCACTCCCAGAGTCTTCAGTTCTGCACCCAAGCTTTCAAGATGGGCTGAGCTGTAGTGGGTGGAGCAGAGGTTAAGGAGATGCCATTGAGGTGGAGGGAAACAGAGTAGGAACAAGGTAGCTGGCAGCCCAGAGAGATCAATTTTGAAGGGAAAAATTCTCTCTCCTGCATGTTTTAAGAGAAAGAATCTAAGGTTACTCAATGCAGCAATATGTTTAAATCCAGACTTATAGCCAACAATCCTTTAATAACTAGTTACTGATCACCTACCACATTCAGGGTACCAGCAGTCAAAATATGAAAAGAATCAAAAGAAAATAACCAAGAAGGTGGTCTAGAAGAAGAATTAATTTCCAAGATGGAATATTAGTAGCCTTGGGTTACAAACAATCTTGGACTCTTTCATTTGATCTAAATACAGATTCTATGCATCCATGCATCTAGCCAAGTATCCAACAAACAAGCATGCCGAATACCTACTATACGCCAAGATTTGTACCAGGTGGTGGGAACAGAAAGATGTTAGACATGATGCCTAACACGAATAGCTCTGCCCAGTAGGGAATGAGGGGGGAAAATGTTTAAACCAACATTACAGTGCAACATAAGCACAAATTAGATAGATGCCCAAGGTACTATGAGAGCTTGGGAACATCCAGATTGTAAAAGGGGAGGGAGGCACTCCAGTCAGAAGGAACAGCATTGGCAAAGACAAGGACAAGACTAACTGCAAGGCAGATTCATAAGGGGCAAGTAGTTCCTGTGACTGGAGTCCTGGAAGCACAGGAGAAATGGCAGACTAGATAAGAGCAGAGCTTCTTCAACTCAGCACTACATACATTTTGTTCCTCTCTTTGTTGTGGAAGCTGTCTGGTGCAGTGTAGACTGTTGAATAGTATCCCTGGCTTCTACCCTCTAGATGACAGTACACACACACACACACACACAAACACACACACTCATGGTGACCATCAAAAACGTCTATAGGCATTGTCAAATGTCCTCTCTGATGTAAAACTGACACATTTCGATCCTGGTTGAAAATAACTAAATTACA
Source organism: Bubalus bubalis (assembly GCF_019923935.1). Lineage (NCBI taxonomy): Eukaryota > Metazoa > Chordata > Mammalia > Artiodactyla > Bovidae > Bubalus > Bubalus bubalis. Next base: position 58,891,058 of record NC_059160.1, read on the forward strand.
GAGGTAGAAATAGGTCAATTTATGAATGGTTTTATATAGGATTTGGATATTTTCTTCTAAGCAGTGGAAATCGTGGAAGGAATTGACATGATCATATATGATCCTGAGATCTATCACTTTTGTTTGGAGGATCTGCAGAGGAACGAAGCTGGAGTAAGAAGCCCAGTCGGGGGAAGTCTACTGGAAGAGTCCAAGCAAGGAGAGGGGATGCAAGCCTGACCAGGGTCAGTGGAATTAGAGCAGAGAGAGGAGAGCAGAAGATAGGAAAGAGCTGATAAAATGATGTCATGTTCTCCTCCCTGCCTTCTCAGTCAAAATAATAACCAAAAAGCCAACAAAGTAAATCTTAAAATGATTAGAACTGGTAAATAGATTTACAATGTGGTGATAGAAAAATGAATACTTCATGAAGCTTTCCTGAGAACGTATTACTGCTTTTTCGAAAATCATTTCACATTAAAATTAATACATTCATTTATTTAACAACAACACTATTAACTTCTGGGCTACTAGAAAATAAAAGAAACTATGTGTAAACACATGTAGGGTTACGTGTATAAAATGAAACCAGGAGACTTGCTGGGTCGGCGGCCAGTGAAACTTCAAGAGACCTCAACCCTCTTCTCATCACTGCTTCAGAAGCTTACCTCATTCCAAGAACAAAAAAAAAATAAAACTTCAGGCGAACAGCCCTGCCTTTGTCAAGGAGGTGCTCTTTCCTGCACATATGCAAGTGCACACTGTTCATGAACTTATATGGCACCAATTCCCCAGTGATCTCAAAGTGTCAAGGCATTGCTGAAGGCAATTAATTGTTTCCTCTGAGAGTATCTTCAAGTGGGGAAATTAAAAATGCTTTTTTTAGAGATGACTGTCAGATAGCGACACACAGGTATACCACTTACCATTACCTTCATGCCCACTGAGATCTGCAAAAGCAAGGTGGAACAAGAGTAGTTCATGCCAGTGACAAGTCATCCCACACACTGGGCTGTCCAATCATACAGCATCCCGGTGGTCCTCCAAAGGCCATTTTCAGCCTTCTCCCAGCACCAAACCTGAGACTTACATGCACTGTCTCCTCCGTAACAGCTCTGCATCACCAAAACACAAGACCCTGTGTCTGCAGAGGCCATGGTACAAACCGAAATCAGAGTAAAACCATAGACAGTAGGTGAGCCAGCCTTGAGTGTCATTTAGGGAGGGGAAGCACTGAATTGGCTAAATTAACATTTTTCTCCTTCAAAGTCTTTTTTATTCCCTTACCTCTTCTATTTCATTTTCAGCATTCAGGTAATTGACATTAACCAGTCTCTCTGGAGACCGCTGGTCTTTCCAAGGAGACTGTTACAGGAAAAGCTTATTCCGCCCAAACTTACTATTACTGAAACACCTCAGGAGACATAACATTTATAAACTTCCTGTCACCCAATGTGCTGTTTAGAAGCCATTCATTTTAACTTAATTTGCGGGCCTGAAAATCTCAAGCTCATTCGCTATATAAAAAGTGACTTTTATAGCGATTGCCCATTATCATTTTGCCTCCTGCCAATGGTACAAAGTTAAAGAGCACACAGAGCTGGAAATGTTTTGTTTGTAGTTAAACAACAAGCTGCAAGACAGTTCTTACCCAGAGGGCAACCTTTTTTCCCTCTTAAAGTCTAATAATAATACCAGTGCAGCAAGTCACTCCTTCTCTTAAGATGCTGAGACTGGTGATACACTACTTTAGGGTCAATGAATATGTGTGTGTGTGTGTGCGTGTGCACACACGCATGCTCAGTCAGTCAGCAATGTCTGACTCTTTTCGACCCCATAGACTGTAGCCCACCAGGCTCCTCTGTCCATGGAATTTTCCAGGCAAGAATAATGGAGCAGTTTGCCATTTCCTACTCCAGAGGATCTTCCCGACCCAGGGATCAAACCCAAGTCTCATGTCTCCTACATTGGCAGGTCAATTCTTTACCACTGAGCCACCTGGGAAGCCCAAGATCAATGAATACTTCAGGCAAATCTTTCAAAAATGTAGCTTAAGCTTCACTTTCCCTGCGACCTCCTCTTCATTTGTTTCCTTTAATATCTATCTGAATTGCTATTATTTATGTGGAGAAGGCAATGGCACCCCACTCCAGTACTCTTGCCTGGAAAATCCCATGGATGGAGGGGCCTGGTGGGCTGCAGTCCATGGGGTCACTAAGAGTCAGACACAACTGAGTGACTTCACTTTCACTTCTCACTTTCATGCATTGGAGAAGGAAATGGCAACCCACTCCAGCATTCTTGCCTGGAAAATCCCAGGGACGGGGGAGCCTGGTGGGCTGCTGTCTATGGGGTCGCACAGAGTCGGACATGACTGAAGCGACTTAGCAGCAGCAGCAACAGCATGTGCAGAAAACCAAAATGCTTACCCTCAGAAAATTCTAATGGCTTATATAATAAAGTACCAATTATGATACAGCAATGAATAAGCTAATCACATGACTCACATGTCCCTCCTCTAGTGAAAGTGAAAATCGCTCAGTTGTGTCCGACTCTTTGTGACCCCATTGACTATACAGTCCATGGAATTCTCCAGGCCAGAATACTGGAGTGGGTAGCAGTTCCCTTCTTCAGGGGATCTTTCCAACCCAGGGATCAAACCCAGGTCTGCCATACTGCAGGCAGATTCTTTACTGTCTGAATCACCAGGGAAGCCCAAGAATACTGGAGTGGGTAGCCTATCCTTTCTCCAGAGGATCTTCCCAACCCAGGAATCAAACCAGGGTCTCCTGCATTGCAGGCGTATTCTTTACCAGCTGAGCTACCAGGGAAGAGATCACCAATTTACAACCAAATACTATCAATACCATTAAGATCCTTAATGGTATACAACCTAGATTCCTGGAAAATAATTATCTGGACAACCTTGGTACAGGTCATTTCTGACCTGGGGTCACTGCTACCCACCTAGAACCAGAAGTGACAAATAATGCAGTTGGTAGTTTAGGGGTAAGAATTCAAGATTGTGAAGTCATTATCCACTGAACTGCATGCATGAGTTAGGATCTTATATTTGGGATGAGAAACCTTATTCTTTCCCAGTAACTTTGAATCCCTGAACCGATATTCTTAAGCCAGTCAAATAGTACCACATTATTTGGATATTTATGTGGTATTCATTCAACAGCTCCCCTGAAACTATTTTTGGTAGGATCACCAATGCCCTCGTTTTTGCTAAATCCATTCACTGGACACTTTTAAATCCTGACCTTAACTGACTTTTATCTTTGCTTTTTTCCTTTCTTGTCGGGCTACCTTTGGGGAAACTTCCTCAACTTTTCTCCCAATTACACTGGAGAGAATGTTCTATTTGAGCAATTTTCTTTTTCTGGGTTATCTTTGGTTTTGTCATCAGAGTGATGCTGGCCTCATAGAATGAGTTTGAAAGTGTTCCTTCCTCTGCAATTTTTTGGGGTAGTTTCAGAAGGATAGGTGTTAACTCTTCTCTAAATAGAATGTTTGATAGAATTCGCCTGTGAAGCCTTCTGGTTCCAGACTCTTGTTTGTTAGGAGTTTTTTAATCACAGTTTCAATTTCGGTACTTGTGATTGGTCTGCTCACATTTTCAATTTCTTCCTGGTTCAGTCTTGGGAGATTGTATTTTTCACTTTCCAAACTTCTTCTTATCCTTCTATGGAGACAATAACATGCCCTATCTTGTCAAATCTGAGGACAATAGAGTTGTTTTTAAATTATTTTTGTTTCCCTGAATTCTCTGTTTCTTCAGGGGTCAGTTTTTTGTGATTATCTTCTGCATTCTCTTCCAAGCTGTGAAAGTTCTGAAATACAAGACTAACTGGGAGCAGAATTTGTCCACTCAAAGGCTTCTGTTTAAAGGGACAGGGTGAGGAAGTAAGAGCCAGCTTTACTTATGGGCCACTGAAGGACAGAATGTGAAGGGCTTGGCTCCAGGGTGATAACACCCACACTAACAGCCAAGTTTTCCCAGAATGTATGTTCAATTTCGTGAGAAAAGAACACTCTGGTTTGTTTTGTTGCTGTTGTTGTATTTGCCTAAAGGAAAATGTTTGGTTTCTAGACTTTCTTAAGGAGAAAGTAGACTATGTGTTCTTATATAAACAAGTTCTTTAAATATAAACCTTTAGTATTCCACTTTCTGGAAACTCATTCCCACTCAGTTATCTACCCTCTTGGAGCTTCAAGTATATATTCATTTTTCCTTCTGGATTTATTGAGACATAACGGACATACAGCTCTGTGTAACTGTCAAGTGTGCCGCGTGATTTGATTTAGAGTCATCACGAATGATTATCACCTTAAGTTTAGTGAACATCTATCGTCTCCTATAATAGATACGAAATTAAATTTTTTTTCTTGTGATGAGAATTCATGATGTACTCTGACTTTTATAACATACAGCAGTGTTAATTATATTGATTATGCTGTACATTACTTTCCTAGTACTTACTTATAACTGGAAGTTTGTACTTTTTTTGTCTTCACCCAATTCCATTCCCCCCACCGGGCCTCTGGTAACCACAAATCTGACTCCTCTTTCTGTGGAGTTTGTTTTTGTTTGTTTTTGAAGTATAACTCACCTATAACACTATGTAAGTTTCTGCTACACAGCACAGTGATTTGGCATTTCTATATATTTAAAAATGATCACCACCATAAGTCTAATCACAGCATGTCACCATTCAGAGATAGTATGTTGTTAGTGACTACATTCCCCACACAAACATTTCACACCTGTGAGTCATCTATTTTGCAATGGGAAGTCTGAACTGCTTAATCTCCCTCACCTATTTCTTTCCTCCTCTACCCTGTTCCCCTATAGCAGCCACCTGTTTGGTTTCTGTACCTATAATTCTGTTTTTGTTTTGTTAATTCACTTGTTTTGTTTTTTATTTATCTATTTATTTTTGGCCACACCACGTGGCTTATGGGATCTTAGTTCCCTGACCAGGGATCTAACCAGGGCCGTCAGCAGTGGAAGCACGGAATCCTAACCACTGGACTGCCAGGGAATTACTCTTGTTTTGCTTTTTGGATTCCACATATACGTTAAAGTATACAGTCTCTGTCTTTCTCTGCCTTGTTTCACTTAGTGTAACACCTCCTAGGTTCATCCACATTTTTGGAAATGGCAAGATTTCACTCTTATGGCTAATATCACATTATCTTTATCCATTTCTCTATTGATAGACATTGGGGTGACTTCTATTTCTTGGCTATAGCAAATCATGCTGCAATGAATCCAGAAGGGACTATATCCTTTCTAGTTAGTGTTTTTGCTTTCTTCAGATAAATACCCAGGAGTGGAATTGCTGGATCATATGGTGGCTCTATTTTTAGTTTTCTGAGGACTCCTCACACTGTTTTCCACAGCAGCTGCACCAATTTATGTTCCCACCAACAGCGCACAAAGGGTTCCCTTTTCTCTGCATCCTCATCAGCACTTGTTATTTGTTGTCTTTTTGATAACAGCCATTTTAACACCTGTGAGGTGATATCTCATTGTGGTTCTGATTTGCATTTCCATGATGATTAATGATGATGAGCATTTTTTCATGTGCCTGCTGGCCATCTGTATGTCTTCTTTGGAAAACTGTATATTCAGATCCTCCGGCCATTTTTTAATTGGGTAAGATTCTTCTTGGAATATTCTAAACAGGCTACTCCTTCCTCAGCTACAACCTCCTCTGCAAATATTATGGCTGGAAGTTTTCTCCCAATCTACAATTTACTTTCCAGAACTGGAAATAGTTCATCTGTCACTGCTCTGTATGTAAACTGAGAACTCAGCATTGTCTCTCCTATCTTTGTTAATCCAACATGAAACTTGAAATCCACTTAATTATTACTAAGTTTCTTGTAATGATTCCAGCAGAGGCCATCAGCTGACATATCTTTAATTATTTTTGAGAAATCATACAAGTGTGATAGTCTTTCTGAATCTTTGTATATTAGATAATGTGTGTGTGTGTGTTTTTTTTTTTTTTTTGGTTGCTTTTGCACATTAAGAATTTGGATGAATAATTTGTTTAAAACTTTTTCCCTCATAATTTTTTTGGGGGCTTTAAAAAACTTATTTATCTCTTTCGGCAGTGCTGGGTCTTCATTGCCACACACGGGCTTTCTCTATCTGTGGTGCATGGGCTTCTCATTGTGGTGACTTCTCTTGTTGAGGAGCTTAGACTCTAGAGCTCAGATTCAGTAGCTGCAGCACACAGGTTTAGTTGCCCCTTGGCACGTGGGATCTTAATTCCCTGACCAAGGATTGAACACATTCCCTGCATTGGAAGGCAGATTCTTAACCACTGGACCACGAGGGACGTCCCCCTCATAATGTTATTATCTACTGCTTTATATTATAGAGGTTACTCTATCACTGGTATTTAATATGGTACAGATGAAGTCTGAATTCTGCTTGATTTCTGTTCCTCTGCAAAAGCTTTGTGAATTCGAGATTTCATAGCAATGTTTTTGTCTATAAAGTTGAACTATTTTTGCCAGGACATGCCTGAAAGCAAGTCTTACCCTGTTTATTTTCTGTGGGAATTACTGAGTGCTAGCAAATGTTGACTCAGTCTTTCTTCCATTTGGGAAGGTTTTCTTCTTTATATCTTTTATTATTACTTTGATACCATTTGTGCAGACTTTATCTTCAGAAACTCCCTACACTCATGGTTTCATTATCTCATCTCTGCATTCCATATGGATAAACTTCACTATTACCATGTTCATCTCATTACTTTTGCATTCTAAAGGAGCCTCTCAACTTCATCTTCATGGTAACTGACATAGTGTTTTCTGTCTCGATAATGTCCTTTCTTCCTTCCAAAGAAGATTTCAGAAATATGTTTTAGTTTCCTTTAACAGGTCATTTCCCAAAGTATGCATTCCATATGTCTTCTCAAGAAAACGTCCCTTTTTTAGAAGTTGCAGAAACTATCCAAAGGTTCCATGTTGATTTTATTTGTTTGTTTGGTCACCCTTTACAGAAGAGTTTTATCCAGTTCCTCTCTTCAGATGGATAAGTTGCAAATATTGCTCTTAATCCCCTTTCTTCTCACCCCCAAATAAATACACCCTAGATTGCAAGCATTCCCTGTCATCTAGATGCCAGAATTCCCCTCTCAGACTCTAAAGCAGGGGGGAAAAAGGTGATTATTTTACATACAATAGTCATATCCTTATGACAGAAGATTGTATTTCATTGTCCACAAAAGCCATGAGAATATCTGCTCTTCTATATGCTGTTCTATAATGTACCCTTACCTCTCCTCCATCAAGAGGCGGTATCTAACACCATCCCCTGAATGTGGGCTGGCCTCGGTGATTCACATACTATCAGAGCACAACAACACTGAATGCTTCATGATTTCTGAAAGTACATCATATTATAATAGGCCACGTATTTTCCACCTGCTTGATCTCCAAATTCTCCCACTTAGAACCCAGCTGCTGTGCTGAGAGAAGTCCAAGCCACACAGGCCATATGTAGATGCTGTGACTGACATTTCCAGTTGATCGCAGCCTTCAAGTTATCCTCACCCAGGTGCCAGACGTATGAGTGAAAATACTTCTAGATGATTCCAGCCCCAAGCCATCTGGAGGTCCCATACACTGTGGAGATGAGACCAACCATCCAAGTTACTGACTCACTGAATCCATGAGCATCATTCAGTGGTTGTTGCTTTCAGCACTTATGTTACAGAGTGGTTTGTTACACAACAATAACTAAAGCTTCCAACTAAATTTCTTATATTACTCAGCCATTTATCCACTATAATTTTGACAGGCTAAGAAGGAACAAATTCTGGTTCCTGCTGTTTGGGGTACTATGACTAGGTTTATTTATTTATGGATATATTTCATTTGAATTTGGGAAAGAGTTGAAAGAAGGCTAACAGTTCTTGCTTTGATGTCACTTCTTATCTCCATTTCTTTCTATGGCTGACTTCACATCCCAGATGTAGTGTTCCCTTGTCTGTCTGCTCCAAATGTCAGTCTTTTGCACGACTGAGGAGAAGGCAGAAAGGTCTTGCCTGCCTCAAGAAGGAATTTCCATGTGTGACTCTGAGGAGTATTCACATGGCTTTCTCACTAGTAGAGACCCCAGGGGGTACACAGTGGCATCAGGGGCGTCTCTTCCTGCCTTTGCCCTCTTTGGCCCTGCTCACATGTTTAGAAGTTCCACAATGCAGCCTCCTCTACAGTTGTCTCATTCCCACCTGAGCTTCCCTGTGTCACTGAAAACAGCCCCCCAAAACTGACAAACTATGGCTTTAAAGATGGGATAGAGAGTTTTCTTAAGGCAGGAAATCTCTACATAGTGAGAAAATTATTTCCATTATTTAAAAGTTTTAAGATCCCTGACTGAATAGGGTGTTTCCCCCAGAAGCACATAAATTTTGTCATTTTAGATCACCTGCAGAGTAAACACAGCTTAGCATTCTGTCTCAGACATGGGAGCAGTCCAAACACAAAATGCCAAAGGGGTGTAATTCACACTCAAGAACCATTGTGTCTCTACGATTCATAAATATATTATGCCTTCTGTGAACCTTTATTATTTTCAATCCAGACCCTATCTTGGGAATAACTTGTTTCAAAAGTTTATGACTCATGTGTAAACTAATGTGTTTTTTTTCTTCTATTTGTCCTAAATTTCCCTTCTTTCAGGCTTCAAAGAGTTCTCCCTGCCCATTCTTGTGCTTTGGAATTTGGTGAACTCAAACATTCTGATGCCCTTCATGGCTTTGTCGACTTTGATCATCTCCCCATGCAGCCTTCATCTCTGTGGGCTGAAAGTCTTAATCTTCTTAGTTTGACCTCATGTTTCAGCCCACATATTCCCTTAATTCTTTCATCTGCCCTTCACTGGCCCTTCTAAGAATCATATTTCTTTGTTAAGGGGTACTAACCACAGACACTATTTCAAGAGCAGGTGTTCCCAGCCTTATCTTTAACTCTCTCTAGTGGACTATTCAATCAAGCAGACTTATAGGTTTCCAGGAGGTGGGGGCAAACAGGAAGGTAGAAATATTTCAAAGTCAATATCAGAGCACAGTTTGGAAATATTTTGTCACCAGAATGATGCAAAGGGAAATTACTCCCTGGGCTCCTTTGGTATCTATTCAAACTTGAATAGCCTGATTTCCAAAGCATGTGGGAGCTACAGCAGTAAGCACTGTAGGAAAAACAAAGAGCCTATTTTTATACAGAATGTTCTGGGGTGTGGGGGGGGGAGACACAAAACCAGAAAAACAACTCCACATTTTGTACATGGGGAAAAATTAAAAATAGGATGGCAGCTTCGTTTTGATATTTTGGTTCTTGGAAGCTGTTGTTTTTGTAGAAATGGAGAAAAAATAAACAAATGGAACAGAAGGTGTTATACACAGGAGGAATATAAACACAGACTCATAGTATGCTGGTGCTGTGAAGAGAACTCTGAGGCTCCAACACAACAGGGGCTTCCAGAAACCAGGCTTTGGACCAGAGATGGGCTGCCGCTGTGAGATCCACATAGAGGGGCTTGTTACAAAAGCCCATGGGGACCATATTCCTAAAAATACTGATTCCACAAATCAAGGGTAAGGTCTGGGGAGTCTGTATTTCTTTTAATTCCTTAGAATGATTTGATCATCAGGTACATTTGTGAAACACTAATCTAAGGCCAGTGGTTTCCTACCTTTAATCCTTTGCATTTTCATAGCATTTTTGTTTTGGCAGAAGAACTCTTCACTTATTGAAATCCCACTTGGAACCTAAACACATGAAATCCTTTAAGAGCAGCTGCCCTGATGGGACTGAGGTGACCAGGATGAGACCTCCTTTACAACTGCACCCACTTGCTCTTTAAGTGACCCTTCAGTATAACCAGGGAGTTCAAAAGGTGACACAGACACAGCGTGGAGGCAACTGCTCTGGTCTCGTTTCTTGAACATATGGATGGGGGGGGCTAGAGCCCAGGGAGGTGGTGCCCACCAAGTTCACAGAGTAAATTAGAAGACGGGTCAACTGGAACAAAATCCCAGATTGTGTGCATAGCCCTTCCCTGGCATCCAACAGCAGCCACCAAGGCACTGGCTGGGCAAAAGGCCCACCGTCAGCTCCCTCCTCAGCACCAGACCAGAGCTTCCTGGCGGCTCCAGGTTGCTCTCCCTTCAGAAGGTTGGGCCAGCCCCTCACTCCATGGTTGTCCTCAAGGAGCCCAAGGGGGATGCATACACTCATCCTCCAAAGGAAGGCTACCTCAGTGACAATCCCAGGCCTTTCCCTAGGAATTTTCATTACAATTCCAAACAAGGGCAATGCCAAAGAACGTTCAAATTATCATGCAACTGCACTCATTTCACATGCTAACAAGTTAATGCTCAAAATCCTTTAAGGTGGGCTTCAACACTATATGAACCGAGAACTTCCAGTTATACAAGCTGGGTTTAGAAAAGGCAGAGGAACCAAAGATCAAATGGCCAACATCTGTTGGATCATAGAAAAAACTAGGGAATTCCAGAAAAACATATACTTCTGTATCATGGACTATGCTAAAGCCTTTGACTCTGATCACAACAAACTGTGGAGAATTCTGAAAGAGATGGGAATACCAGACCACCTTGCCTGACTCCTGGAAAACCTGTATGCAGGTCAAGAGGCAACAGAACCAGACGTGGAACAAAACTGGCTCAAAATTGGGAAAAGAGTATATCAAGGCTGTATTTTGTCACCCTGCTTACTTAACTTCTATGCAGAGTGCATGTTGCAAAATGCCAGGACGGATGAATCACAAGCTGGAATCAAGCCGGGAGAAATATCGACAGCCTCAGATATGCAGACGACGCCCATAGCAGGTACGTGCATGCCAAGTCATTTCAGTCACGTCCAACTCTTTGCAACCCTTTGGATTGTAGCCCACCAGACTCCTCTGTCCAGGGAATTCTCAGGCTTAAGAATACTGGAGTAAGTTGCCATGCCCTCCTCCAGGGAATCTTTCCAACCCAGGGATGGAACCAACGTCTCTTATGTCTCCTGCCATGGCAGGCAGATTCTTTGCCTCTAGCACCACCTGGGAAGACCACCCATAGCCAGAGCTCCTGCTAAACCAGGAAGAGAGCAAACCAGGAAGAAGGTACGTAATACCTTCTGTAAGCTACCCACTTCCCTTTGATCAACTTCCATCAGCTCTCTTTTTTAACAGAATTTTTGCACATCCAATGAATATGTATGATACAGATACAAGTTATGAATGAAGCACAGTAAAACAAATTCCTCTGAAACTGCCACCCAACTTAAGAAACAGAACATTTCCAAAAGAAGTGTCCACGTGCTTCCTCCCCAAAGCCATCCTTGGGCTCCCACCCCTCTACCACTGCCACTACCATCCTGAGTTTGGGTTCTTCAGGCTTCTCTTGTGTTTATGTATCAAAAGGTATCAAAATGATTATGTATCTAAAATGCCTATGTCACTAAATATTCTATTATTTGGTTTTGCTCTGAACTTTAAAAGGGGGCATCATACTGTTGTGATTCTTTTGTCTCACCTTTCACGTTCATGCCATGCAGCCATGTCATACACATAACTGCTTCCTCACTCACGGCTGTCAGGTACCCCACATAATGGGATTATACACATACGCCACACTCATAGCTAAACAAATTGCTGAGTGCTTACTATGGACCAGGTACTGTTCCAGGTGCTGGAGATGCAGCAGTGAACACACACACTCTCTCTCCCTTCACAGTGCTTAAATTCCAGGAGCAAGTGTGCACTGCACAACTTATCCTATCTTGTGTCGAGACACATTGGTTTGCTTCATTTTGTTCCAGGTTTTTCTGCTATTACTAACAGTGCTGCCATGGACATGCTGAAGCCCTTTGTGCTCCTGCACTGGAGTCTCTGCAGGGCAGTGGATCACAATGCTGAGGGCATATGAGAGCTACCTGGGGAGTTCTGAAAACCATCAGTGTTCAGACCCTGCCTCCAGAGACTCTGTTTCTGAATGTCTTGGAAGGGACCCGAGAACAGGTTTTTTTACAGACTCCCATGTGATTTTACTGGGTAATCTGCTCTAAGACATAGTAGTCCGCCCACTGATTAAATCCATGCCACTATTCCCTCTGAACCCACTAAGTTTCTTTAAGAAAGTACCAGTTCAAATGACACATCTCCTGTTCAGCCTCCTGTGACCACCCTCCTCCACACCATCCCTGACCCCCATCATGCATTCACACACTCAGAATCATTCTGTTCCTTTTCTGTGTGCACACTGCCTTCTTGCTCATGTCACCATGTGATGTAGGATTGCAAATGTATACTAACACCTTGGTCTCACTCATAGTCTGTGAGCCTTATGATGGACAGACAGGCTGTCTCATTTGTCATTCCAACACAGTGCCTGGCACAGGGTAAATGTTGGCTAAAAGAATAAATAAATAAGAGATGTCTAATGTTTTATTACAAGTTATACTGAAAAATTACTTAGGAAATGGAAATGTAACAAAGCAAACACAACTGTGCAGACTGGAAGGAGAGGAAGAAACATCTACCTTCAATCTCTTGAGAAGGAAACCCAGGTGACTGTAACATATCACAGCTACTAATAACAGATCAAGAGCTTAGAATTCTCAAAATGCAATTCACAACCTGGCCACACAGGCAAAAATTAGCTGGGGAGCATACACAGTTCCCAGCTTCACTGGAGACAAGTGACTCAAGAAAATTCAAGACAGCCTGTTGCAGTAAAAAAAAAAAAAAAAAAAATATGGAATTGGACAAACTTGCTTAGCTTCCTGACATAGCATATTCAGTCTCTAAGTTGTGTCCAATTCTTTGTGACCCATTAACTGCAGCCCACCAGTCTCCTCTGTCCATGGGATTTCCCAGGTAAGAATTCTGGAGTGAGTCGCCATTTCCATCTCCAGGGAATCTTCCTGAAACCCACATCTCCTGTGTTGGCAGGTGGATGCTTTACCACTGAGCCACCAGGGAAGCCTCCCTGACATGGCACATATATTTATGTGCACAAATAAATAACTGTCCCTTTTGAGGAGGTCTATGAAACGGGAATATTTGTCCTTCCCAGCTCAGGCATAGCATAATAACTGCCATCACTTTCTCAGTGATAGCTTCTGTTCGCTGTGTTTGCCTTATGCCGGGCACTGTGCTGGGCACCCTGGAGATGTCCTTTCACAGTGTCTCAGGTGGAAAGTCTCCTCTCCACAGTAGACAAGTTAATGGACATCCCTGAGCTCCCTCGACTGGCTGTCCAGGATTTAAAATCTATCTGATCCCAGACTTTGGTGTTAGCAGTTCCAGATGAGGTCAAGTCCCTTAACCTTTCCGAGCCTGGGTTGCCTCAGCTGTAAAAAGGCAGACACTAATAGTAATTACCACATTCATTGCCACACATATTCAATGAGGCAATTCACATATTCTCAAAAAACATACAAAGGGCTCAAATGATGCTCATAGCTCTTACGTCTGTCAACACCACTGCCTTCCTTTTGTGTTCATTTTTCCAGTTCTCTGCCTCACGAAGGACATCATCATCTGCTCAGTTATTCAGACCAGAGCATGTAAATAAGTCTTGATGACGCGCTTGCCCTGAACCTCCACGTCCATTCACCAAGGCCATCAGGTCTCTACCCCTTCCCATATCATTGCCACCCCCCTACCTTGGGTGAAAGCTACTGCCCCTTTTCACCTGTTACCTCAACAGACTCCCTACTGATCGTCCTGCCTGCTTCCCACAAGCAACCTCCACCTTCCAGCCAGAGTGACATTCAAAGATGAAATCTTCTCCCCAGATGCTCCTGTTCAAACTCCTGATGAAGTCTGTCATTCAAGGTGAGACTGTCCTCCACACCACAAGGGGGCACCTCATCATAAATTTATCCAACCCAGAATACTTACCCACATATTTTCATACATTTAAAAAAATTTATTTTGTTGAAGGACAGTTGATTTACAATAAATAAATAATTAAAAAAAAAAAAAAAAAACGGTTAAGTCTAAACTCAGTACACAAGGACAAGTGCCAGCCTGATCTGATCTGACTTCTGTCTCCAGTCCCACCTATTACCATTTTGGCACTTAAACTACCGCCTTGCATAAAAGAGTCATTCTATTGACTAATAACAATTTCTAATACTATTCTCACTGTGCCAAGTGCTCTACCCACATTCCCTCTTTTCATTCTGAAATCCCAGGCTATGACCTTTCAAAGCCTTAAAGACAAATGTCTTCATATGTGCAAAAAGTTAACAGGACCTGCAAGAGAATCCCAGTTCTAGCCCCACATCTGCCAAGTTCAGCAAAGAAAACAATCTCCAACTATGTACATATTTACCCTTCTCAAAATTATACGCCTACAACCAAAGGTTTATTAGTATTACCAAAGACTCAACACCACCTGATAGAAGTTGTTAAGTCACTCAGTTTTGTCCAACTCTTTGCAGCCCCATGGACTTGCTCAAACTCATGTCCATTGAGTCGGTGATGCCATCAAACCATCTTATCCTCTGTCATCCTCTTCTCTTGCTGCCTTCAATCTTTCCCAGCATTAGGGTCTTTTCCAGTGAGTTGGCTCTTCACATCAGGTGACCAAAGTATTGGAGCTTCACTGTCAGCATCAGTCTTTCTGATGAATATTCAGGGCTGATTTCTTTTAGGATTGACTGGTTTGATATCCTTGCTGTCCAAGGGACTCTCAAGAGTCTTCTCCAGTACCAAAGTCTGAAGGCATCAATTCTTTGGCACTAAGCCTTTTTTATTGTCTAGCTCTCACATCCATATGTGATCAGTGAGAAAACCATAAATTTGACTATACAAACCTTTGTTGGCAAAGTAACGTCTCTGCTTTTTGATACAGTTGTCTAGGTTTGTCACAGCTTTTCTTCCAAGGAGTAAGCATCTTTTAATTATATGGCTGTAGGAGCAGCGGCCGAGAGGAGACACTGCACGTCCAAGGAGCAGAAACTGCACTTTGCTGGAGCAGCCATGAAGAGATACCCCATGTCTAAGGTAAGAGAAACCCCACTAAGATGGTAGGTGCTGAGAGAGGGTATCACAGGGCAGACAGACTGAAACCACAATCACAGAAAACTAGCCAATCAAATCACATGGACCACAGCCTTGTCTAACTCAATGAAACTAAGCCATGCCATGTAGGGCCATCCAAGATGGATGGGTCATGATGGAGAGTTCTGACAAGATGTGGTCTACTGGAGAAGGAAATGGCAAACCACTTTAGCATTCTTGCCTTGAGAAGCCCATTAACAGTATGAAAAGGCAAAAAGATAGGACACTGAAAGATGAACTCCCCAGGTCAGTAGGTGCCCAACATACTACTGGAGACCAATGGAGAAATAACTCCAGAAAGAATGAAGGGATGGAGCCAAAGCAAAAAAAAAAAAAAAAAAAACCACCCAGTTGTGGATGTGACTGGTGATAGAAGCAAGGTCCAATGCTGTAAAGAGCAATATTGCATAGGAACCTGGAATGTTAGGTCCATGAATCAAGGCAAATTGGAAGTGGTCAAACAGGAGATGGCAAGAGTGAACATCGACATTCTAGAAATCAGCGAACTAAAATGGACTGGAATTGGTGAATTTAACTCACATGACCATTATATCTACTACTGTGGGAAGGAATCCCTTAGAAGAAATGGAGTAGCCATCACGGTCAAGAAAAGAGTCCAAAATGCAGTACTTGGATGCAATCTCAAAAAGGACAGAATGATCCCTGTTCATTTCCAAGGCAAATCATTCAATACCACGGTACTCCAGTAATGCTCAAGAAGCTGAAGTGGAACACTTCTATGAAGACCTACAAGACCTTTTAGAATTAACACCCCCAAAATATGTCCTTTCCATTACAGGGGACTGGAATGCAAAAGTAGGAAGTCAAGAAACACCTGGAGTAACAGGCAAATTTGGCTTTTGAACATGGAATGAAGCAAGGCAAAGGTTAATAGAGTTTTGCCAAGAGAACACATTAATCACAGCAAACACCCTCTTCCAACAACACAAGAGAGGACTACACATGGACATCACTAGATGACCAACACCAAAATCAGATTGATTATATTCTTTGCAGCCAAAGATGGAGAAGCTCTATACAGTCAGCAAAAACAAGACCAGGAGCTGACTGTGGCTCAGATCATGAACTCCTTACTGCCAAATTCAGACTTAAATTGAAGAAAGTAGGGAAAACCACTAGACCATTCAGGTATGACCTAAATCAAATCCCTTATGATTATACAATGGAAGTGAGAAATAGATTTAAGGGACTAGATCTGATAGACAGAGTGACTGATGAACTATGGACGGAGGTTCGTGACATTGTACAGGAGACAGGGATGAAGATCATCCTCAAGAAAAAGAAATGCAAAAAAGCAAAATGGCTGTCTGAGGAGGCCTTACAAATAGCTGTGAAAAGAAGAGAAGTGAAAATCAAAGGAGAAAAGGAAAGACATACCCATTTGAATTCAGAGTTCCAAAAAATAGCAAGGAGAGATAAGAAAGCCTCCCTCAGTGATCAATGCAAAGAAATAGAGGAAAACAATAGAATGGGAAAGACTAGAGATCTCTTCAAAAAAATTAGAGACACCAAGGGAACATTTCATGCAAAGATGGGCTCAATAAAGGACAGAAATGGTAATGGACCTAACAGAAGCAGAAGATATTAAGAGGTGGCAAGAATACACAGAGGAACTGTACGAAAGGGATTTTCACAACCCAGATGATCACAATGGTGTGATCACTCACCTAGAACCAGATATCATGGAATGTGAAGTCAAGTGGGCCTTAGGAAGCATTACCATGAACAAACCTAGTGGAGGTGATGGAATTCCAGATGAGCTATTTCAAACCCTAAACGATGATACTGTGAAAGTGCTGCATTCAATATGCCAGTGAATTTGGAAAACTCAGCAGTGGCCACAGGACTGGAAAGGGTCAGTTTTCATTCCAATCCTTAAGAAAGGCAATGCCAAAGAATGTACAAACTGCCACAAAATTGTACTCATCTCACACGCTAGCAAAGTAATGCTCCAAATTCTCCAAGGCAAGCTTCAGCAATACGTGAACCATGAACTCCAGATGTTCAAGCTGGTTTTAGAAAAGGCAGAGGAACCAGAGATCAAATTGCAAACATCTGCTGGACCATCAAAAAAGCAAGAGAGTTCCAGAAAAACATCTATTTCTGCTTTATTGACTATGCCAAAGCCTTTGACTGTGTGGATCACAATAAACTGTGGAAAATTCTGAAAGAGATGAGAATACCAGACCATCTGACCTGCCTCTTGAGAAATCCATATGCAGGTCAGGAAGCAACAGTTAGAACAGGACATGGAAGAACATGTTCCATGTCTGTACTGGTGTGCTGGGGTCCATAGGGTCGCAAAGAGTTGGATGTCATTGAGCAACTGAACTGAACTGAACTGAACTGAGGCACCATTTGCAGCGATTTTGGAGCCCAAGAAAATAAAGTCTGTCACTATTTCCATCGTTTCTCCATCTATTTGACGTGAAGTGATGGGACTGGATGCCATGATCTTAATTTGTTGAATGTTGAATTTTAAGCCCGATTTTTCACTCACCTCTTTCACCTTCATCAAAAGGCTGTTTAATTCCTCTCTACTTTCTGCCATTAGGGTGGTGTCAATTGCATATCTGAGGTTATTGATATCTCTCCCAGCAATCTTGATTCCAGCTTGTGCTTCATCCAGCCCAGCATTTCACATGATGTACTCTTGAGAAACCTGTATGCAGATCAGAACTGGACATGAAACAACAGACTGGTTCCAAATAGGAAAAGGAGTATGTCAAGGCTGTATATTGTCACCCTGCTTATTTAACTTATATGCAGAGTACATCATGAGAAACACTGGGCTGGAGGAAGCACAAGCTGGAATCAAGATTGCCGGAAGAAATATCAATAACCTCAGATATACAGATGGCACCACCCTATGGCAGAAAGTGAAGAAGAACTAAAGAGCCTCTTGATGAAAGTGAAAGAGGAGAGTGAAAAAGTTAGCTTAAAGCTCAACATTCAGAAAATGAAGATCATGGCATCCGGTCCCATCACTTCATGGAAAATAGATGGGGAAACAGTGGCTGACTTTATTTTTCTGGGCTCCAAAATCACTACAGATGGTGATTGCAGCCATGAAATTAAAAGACGCTTACTCCTTGGAAGGAAATTTATGACCAACCTAGACAGCATATTAAAAAGCAGAGACGTTACTTTGCCAACAAAGGTCCATCTAGTCAAGGCTATGGTTTTTCCAGTAGTCATGTATGGATGTGAGAGTTGGACTATAAAGAAAGCTGAGCACCAAAGAATTGATGCTTTTGAACTGTGGTGTTGGAGAAGACTCTTGAGAGTCCCTTGGACTGCAAGGAGATCCAACCAGTCCATCCTAAAGGAGATTTGTCCTGGGTGTTCATTGGTAGAACTGATGCTGAAGCTGAAACTCCAATACTTTGGCCACCTGATGCAAAAAGCTGACCCATTTGTAAAGACCCTGATGCTGGGAAAGATTGAGGGCAGGAGGAGAAGGGGATGACAGAGGTTGAGATGGTTGGATGGCATCACCGACTCAATGGACATGGGTCTGGTTGGACTCCAGGAGTTGGTGATGGACAGGGAGGCCTGGTGTGTTGCGGTTCATGGGGTCACAGAGAGTCAGACATGACTGAATGACTGAACTGAACTGAACTCTGAATAGAAGTTAAATAAGCAAGTGACAATATACAGTCTTGACATACTCTTTTCCCAATTTTGAACCAGTCTGTTGTTTCATGTCCCATTCTAACTGTTGCTTTTTAACTTGCATACAGGTTTTGCAGGAGGCAGGTAAGGTTGTGTGGTATTTACATCTCTTGAAGAATCTTCTAGTTTGTTGTAATCCATACAGTCAAAGGCTTTAGTGTAGTCAATGAAGCAGAAGTAGATTTTTTTTTTTTTTTAATTTTCTTGCTTTTTCTATGATTCAACGATGTTGGCAATTTGATCTTGGTTCCTCTGCCTTTTCTAAACCAGCTTGTACATCTGGAAGTTCTCGGTTCATGTACTGCTGAAGAGTAGGTAAAGAATACCTGGGTCTTAGCCTAGGTAGGATATCAGCCAGCATGTGCCAGGTGGCCAGATTATACGGCCCATGACCTTCAACTCAATTGGGAGAAACTGCCCATCAGGAAACTATTCATGGCTGAATCTGGGGGCAAATCCCAGCAGATAAATGTATCCTTTCTCAAAGCAGACAACACTGACTTTTAGCAAAGCTGAGAAGTGTCACTCTTTCCAACATATTCCAATATATTCCAAACCTCCTAACTCCCATTTTCCTTTTAAACCCCATGTGCCTCTGCAGGCACTAACTGGTGGCATGGCCTCCACTCCTCCACTGTCTCCCAAATGCAGTGGGAGTCACCTCCTGTCCTGTGACTTGGCACTGCTCTGATTGAAACTGTAAGACTAACTTTTAGGGAGGTTCTTTCTCAACTCACCTTTATTTCCACTGAGAATCATCCTCAGCAGATTCCTAAACTGTAACTTCTGCAGTCTGAGCCCCTGGGAGTTTAGTGACAACCAATACCACTGGCCATTGCCACAGGCACACCAAGACAGTCTCTTCTAAGCCTTTGAATATTCCAGATGAAGAAGCATTTCCTCATGCAACATCTTTTATTGTAGGAAGACATGCCTCTGGAGTTTTGTTTCCCTACACTGCCTTTTTAATCCCATTCAAAAAGACTAAGTAGAGGTCATAACATCTTTAATCTCTTGAAGTGGTCTCTATTGTTCCAATATATATAAGTCTAGTATCATTTTCTGAAAAGGAATGTCTCTTTTCCTTGACTGCCTCTTTGTTTTCGGGTCAAGGCATCCATTTTTCTAATATTCTTCTAAAGAGTCTAGTGTGAACTCCCAAAGTGAGAGAGAAAGTTATCAAGTCTGTAAATTTTGGGTCTTTTCGGTTGGCTTCTTTGTTCAAATAAATCTAGTCTCTTTTCCATCTTTCCTATCCCTAATGGAATAATACCAACTAGAACATATGTTCTCATCAGATCAACATCAGACTCAAACTCCAACTATTAACGCCCAGATGGTCCCCATTAATGTTTCCTCTTGCATGAACCAAACTCACATCTAATTCTACATGTTTAGCATATGACCCAGGACCATCAGTTCAGTTCAGTTCAGTCACTCAGTCATGTCCGACTCTTTGCAACCCCATGAACCACAGCATGCCAGGCCTCCCTGTCCATCACCAACTCCCAGAGTTTACTCAAACCCATGTCCATTGAGTCAGGGATGCCATCCAACCATCTCATCCTCTGTTGTCCCCTTCCCCTCCTGCCTTTCCCAGCATCAGGGTCTTTACAAATGAGTCAGCTCTTCGCATCATGTGGCCAAAATATTGGAGTTTAAGCTTTGGCATCAGTCCTTCCAATGAATATTCAGGACTCATTTCTTTTAGGATGGATTGGTTGGATCTCCTTGCAGCCCAAGGGACTCTCAAGAGTCTTCTCCAACACCACAGTTCAAAAGCATCAATTCTTTGGTGCTCAGCTTTCTTTATAGTCCAACTCTCACATCCATACATGACTACTGGAAAAAACCATAGCCTTGACTAGATGGACTTTTGTTGGCAAAGTAACGTCTCTGCTTTTTAATATGCTATCTAGGTTGTCATAAATTTCCTTCCAAATAGTAAGGGTGTTTTAATTTCATGGCTGCAATCACCATCTGCAGTGATTTTGGAGCCCAAAAAAATAAAGTCAGCCATGGTTTCCACTGTTTCCCCATCTATTTTCCATGAAGTGATGGGACCAGATGCCATGATCTTCGTTTTCTGAATGTTGAGCTTTAAGCCAACTTTTTCACTCTCCTTTTTCATTTTCATCAAGAGGCTCTTTAGTTCTTCTTCACTTTCTGCCATAGGGTGGTGCCATCTGCATATCTGAGGTTATTGATATTTCTCCCGGCAATCTTGATTCCAGCTTGTGCTTCTTCCAGCCCAGCGTTTCTCATGATGTACTCTGCATATAAGTTAAATAAGCAGGGTGACAATATACGGCCTTGACGTACTCCTTTTCCTATTTGGAACCAGTCTGTTGTTCCATGTCCAGTTCTAACTGTTGCTTCCTGACCTGCATACAGGTTTCTCAAGAGGCAGGCCAGGTGGTCTGGTATTCCCATCTCTTTCAGAATTTTCCAGGACCATTATATCACCTTAAAATTCACTCAGTAATTCCCTGGGTATTACACACTGATCTTCCTGGACTTCTCTTCTCACATTTGTCCAGGCTATCTGTAACCGGCTAGTATAGCTGTCAAAACTCTTGGGGAAGGGGCTTCCCTGGTGGCTCAGTGGTAAAGAATCTGCCTGCCAATGCAGGAGACACAGTTCCGATCCCTGGACTAAGAAGATCCCCTGTGCTACAGAGCAACTAAGCCTGTTAGCCACAACTACTAAGTCAGTGCTCTAGAGCCCGTGAGCCAGAACTACCAAGCCCAAGTGCCACAACTACTGAATCCTGCGCACCCTAGAGTCCAGATTCTGCAATAAGAGAAGCTACCACAAGGAGAAGCCCAGGCACTGCTTCTAGAGAGTAGTTCGCACATCAGCAAAGACCCAGCCAGCCAAAAATAAATAAATAAAAAAAACTCTTCGGGGAGAGGGGAGGGATACATTCTCAATTGATTTTGGAGCAAACTATGTCTGTAACTTTTTAAAAGGGTATTTCTTAATGCTTTCCTGGGTACTGTCTTTCAAGTTGGAATCAATTCAATGAACTCTTTTAGATCTTGCCTCTCTTCTCCAGATATTTTGAGCCCTAACCACCATTTTTGATCTAATAATAACTGAAACATCTCTAAACTCCATCTTTCCAGTTGCTGAGGCCAAAATCCTTAGAGTCAGCCTTGATTCTTCTCTTTTTTTCACATACCACAACCACTCAATCTGGGAATCCTATTGGCTCTTCCTTCCAAAAATATCCACAAGCTGGCCAATCTCTGTTGCCAACAACTACTTCAAGCTACCTTCATCCTTCTCCTGGATTGCTGCAACAATCTCAGGATTCCCTTATTCTTCGTTCAAAGTAGAAGTCAAAGTCCTCACAATGACTTTGAAGGGTCTTCTTAATATGGCCTCTTACCACCTCTTTAAGGTCCTCTCTTACTATCCCTCCCTCCCCTTGATCTCTTTCCCCCACTCCTACCTCACTAGCCTCCTTGCTCCTCATCAAACACACCAGATACACTCCTGGCACAGAGTGTTGGTATTGGCTATTCCCTCTACTTGTAATGCTCTTCTCCCTGAAGTCATATGTCTCATTCCCTCACCTCCCCCAAATCTTTATTCCAATAGCACCTTCTCTATAAGGCCCACCCTGACCACCACCACCATTTCCCTCCCAGGAACTCCTAATTCCCTTTACTACAACGTATTTTCTTTTCTGTAACACTCATCATTTTCTAACACACTACATGTCTGATTTTCCTCCTAAAATGCAAAATCCACAGAGATAGATTTCTTTTTTTATCTTTTTTGTTCAGTGATATCTTTCTAACATTCATGATCAGTGCCTGACACAAAAGAAGCATTGAAAAAACATAAGTGGTTATTGAGTGAAGGCCTTCCTTTTCTAGTACTTTTCATTGAAAGTGAAATAGAAGTTGCTCAGTTGTTTCCGACTCTTTGTGACCCCATGGACTATAGCCTACAGGTTCCTCCGTCCATGGGATTTTCCAGGCAAGAATACTGGAGTGGGTTGCCATTTCCTTCTCTAGGAGGTCTTCCCAACTCAGGGATTGAACCCAAGTCTCCCTCATTGTAGGCAGACACTTTACCATCTGAGCCACCAGGGAAGTCATTAGGAAGAGGTAGATCTGAAAGAACCTAATTATTTTGTATCTACTCCTTGTCTTGAGAGTTATTGTTCTTATGTTCTTATGAATGTCTGTTTTGGTCTGACCAAGAATATCTCTATTTTATATGAGAAATCTCTCTTTTCCTCTAGTTAACCTATCTTTCTTGGTTTTCATTCGTCCACTATTTCTGTTATGATAGCAAAACTTGAATATGTTTTCAGACAACTCCAAGTCCTGCCTGACTTTCAAAGCAAACCTGATTTCTAAGGTGTCCCACATACAGACCTTTTGAGTTGTCTTCCTGGACTTTAAATTGGCAAAAATTCCATCAAATTGTTTCTGCCCTGAAACCCAAGACTATAGCATATTCTCTTTATATTATGCCAGTCTTTCTTCCTTCCTTCCTTCCTTCTTTCCTTCTTTCCTTCCTTTCTCCTCTCTCTCTCTCTCCCTTCCTTCTTTCCTTCCCTCCCTCTGTCTTCTTTCGTTCCTTTTCTTTCATGAAATCTAACACCTCTTTATGGATGAAGACACTCTTTCAGTCCTGAAAGTTTAAGTTCACAGCCAGAGCTTATATATACTTGGCACTCCATAGCCCCAGGTTCTGTCCCCACAGATTCAACCAACTAACCAACTGCAGATTGAAATTATTCAGGAAAAAAACAATCTAGAAAGTTCCAAAAAGTAAAACTTGAATTGTTCATATGCCAGCAACAATTTACAAAGCATTTATATTGTATTAGATATTATAGATGATTTTAAGGATATGGGAGGATGTGCCTAGGTTATACACAAAAACCAGTCCATTTTATATGAGAGTTGAGCTTCTGCAGATTTGGGTATAGCAGGGGTGGGGATGGTTGTGGGGAGGGGGCAGTGTGGGCAGTAGTTAACAATCCAAAGCCAAACTAAGATCACATAGTGGTCATGATCCTAAGGAGCCCCTGGTTAAGAAAATAAAATCCAAGAAATTAGCTGTTTCATGACCTTTCCCCTTGGTCTCAACACGAGAAAGGCCATTATTTGGAGAGTCCACCTCTGACACCACCTGAGGCTCATCACTGAAAGCCAGTGCTCAGAAGGGCACAGGGAATTCAGCAGCTGGAAGTCATCCCTGGAGACCTGGCTGAGAAATGGGCCAGAACCCTGCCAGGAAGGGGAAGAGGCTGAGCTCAGTGGGCCCAGGTCCTATCCTGAGTTTACCACTGGGGATTTGG
This sequence comes from Bubalus bubalis, assembly GCF_019923935.1. Taxonomy (NCBI): domain Eukaryota; kingdom Metazoa; phylum Chordata; class Mammalia; order Artiodactyla; family Bovidae; genus Bubalus; species Bubalus bubalis. The sequence continues at coordinate 58,915,172 of NC_059160.1, forward strand.
GGGCGGGGGGCGGTGGTGAGTGAAGGGGCATTAGAGGCCAGGCAGGAGGTCTAGTGGGTGTTCCTCCATATGGAGGAACCGTCAGAACTGGTAGATCAGTGTTTTCACCTCTACCACATACAAATAGACCTTCAAAATAGACTCGTAGCTCAGTCAGTAAAGAATCTGCTTGAAATTCAGGAGACCTGGGTTCAGTCCCTGGGTTGGGAAGATCCCCTGGAGAAGGAAATGGCAATCCACTCCAGTATTCTTGCCTGGAGAATCCCATGGACAGAGGAGCCTGCCAGGCTACAGTCTCTGGGGTCACAAGAATTGGACACAACTTAGCAACTAAACCACCACCACATACAAATAAAGGGGTAAATAGACTTGATTTATCTCAGTCAACATTCCTGCCTGTTGAGTATCACTATGACCCACGGTGTTTTCTCTTTCCTTCTTCATGCATGCAATTTATTTTTAGTATTGTCTTGATATAACAAAACCAGGCCAGGGATCTTTCCTGTCTGAGGCTCCACCATAAGTGCAGATCCTAGCACGGTGCCTGGCACATAAAAGCCACTTCATTAGTATTTGTTAAATGAACAATTCAGATCAAACACATTACATTTCAACAAGAAGAAAATCGCTCGTACCTGATATATTCAGATGAATAAGGCTACAGTACACACTTTGACTATTATTGTATTATTTGGAAGCATGAATTAGCCCAATATTTGTTGTAGGACCCCCTCCTTTAGTTTGTGTCTGGAGACAGATGCACAGGCTGTGAAATGGCAGGTGTTACAATTAATAAAAGAAACCACTGAATGAAACGAGGCATCTGAGTGTTTTCTTGCTGATAATTGTATTGTTTCAGGATATTCCTAACTAACAATCTAAGATTCATTCATGCAAGGAAAAACTATATTTACAATTATCCCAAATATACCTCCCACAGTGTTCACCAAAATAAAAGCTCCATTCCTTTCCCCCGTGCATCCACCCTTTCAAATCATAAAATGGATGTCATCACTGTTCAGCTCTTGACTCAGGGGTTTAAATTTTCTGAGCTGAGCTGCGGGATAAGCTGTGTACTTTAATATCAGATTTAAAAGAATGTTTCAAGATGAGTTGATAGGACAAAGTACACACAGCCATGCAATGAGATGAAGCTGCCATAGAGTCCCTGACTTATGCAGAATAAAACACATCTTAGAAAATACAAACGTCAATCTTTGAGAAAATGTCAATTAAATATAAGGAGTCTTCATCTAACATCCCATTCATGTCTTCTTACTTATGTGAATTTTTCATCTAGTCTAAATGATCACTTTTTGAGACTTGTTTTACAGAAAATATTCTAAATATATTACACACATCCCAGCCTTTAAAGTGTATATATGTGAATTTTCAAATGTCCTCTCTCTGCTGAGAACTTCTCATGGCCGATTTAATAAGCTTTATAAGCTGGAGAGGGCTTCCTAGGTGGCACCATTGGTAAAGAATCTGTCTGCAAATCAGGAGACACAGGTTCGATCTCTGGGTCGGGAAGATCCCCTGGAGGAGGGCATGGCAACCCACTCCAGTATTCTTGCCTGGAGAATCCCATAGACAGTCCAATGTGGTCCCTAGTGGGCTACAGTCCAATGGGTCTCAAAGAGTCAGACACGACTGAAGTGACTTAAGCACGCACGTACAAGCTGAAGAACTGAGAGGGGACCATTCCTTGACCCAGCCTTGCCCTTCTAGGTACCATCCTCCTCTTCATAAATTCCTTCAAAGTGTGGACCACACACTCCCCTTCACCACATCCTCACTTTTTGCTGCTCCCTTGACTTGAAAACTGACTATTTCTGCTAGCCTACTGACATGCGTTAGCAAAAGTCTTCTTCCGCATTTTATAATGAGGCTTCCAAGAAACTCTTAGCCTCATTCCTTGGCAATTACCCTCCCTGTTGTTTTTCTATCTGACCATTTCTTCCCAGTGATCCTCACCGCAGCCTCTGATGTTCCCAGTGTTCTCTTCTGAATTTACTGCCTTGCTTTAAGCAATTCCACCCTCACCACCACCACCTCCATCTGGTGGTCCCTCTTTCTTGGCCGCATCTTGACACTTTTCTCTTGGACACAGGCAGATCAAGCTAACAGGACCCAAACAGAGCTCACTGCCATCCTCAAACCCGACCTCTCCCTGGCCCCCCATATCCAAAGCTGGAAGCCTGATTTCTCTCTTCTCCGTCTTGTAACATCAGGTCCGAGTTTTCTAGGTAATACCTCAGCTCCACTGTCTCTTCTTTATCCTGTTGCCAATGCCTTAATCTAGCTCCTCTTCTTTCTCAGTATTACTGCAACAGCCTTTTAACTGGATCGCTTTTTCTCTCCCATCTTGACAATTTTACAGCTATGCCCCTGTTACCAACAAAATTATGAAAGATCTAAATCGGATTCTGTCACCTTTGCTTACAAATCCTTCTCTGGCTCCCCAGCACGTACAGAATAAAGGCAAAGTCATTTGAAGGGCAGTTGAGGTCCATCTTGATTTGATCCCTGCCCACCTTCTCACCATTACTTGCCACCTATCCCCACCTCAGAATCTATCTTTCAGCAATTTACAGCTGCTTATAGTTCCCTAAGCACACGTAACCACTAAGCGTTTGCTTCATGATACACTTGAGAAACATCACATTTCTTTACTTTTCTAGATAAAATTAAAACAGGCTCAGCCTTTCTTTGCCAGGGTTGATGAGAAATCCAATCCCAGGGAGTATAGTCTTGGCTCTCAGTCCCCCCACCCACTCACTGAGTTCTTTAAGGACCCCAAGGCTCCGACAGGAAGAGGCCTTGTCCCCAGGCCACAGGGCTGCCCTCCGGGGACCAACCTCTCTGCTACTGAACTCTCTCTGTCAAGGTTCTCTGCAGGCCCCAGGCACTGCTGGCCCCAGAGGGTAGGAACAGTGCTAGCCACTGGTGTCAGCAAGTCTCAATATTCACTCAAGAGAGTCCTCATTAGCCACCTTGTGAGGCAGGCACCCTCCTTACCAGCCCTATTGGGCAGATGCGGAAGCCAAGGCACAGAGGTGCAGCAAGTAGTCCAGGGTGAGTGGCGGGGCTGGGATCTGACCCACCAGCCTGCCCCCAGACCCCTGCTCCTGACCACAGCCCTCTGCGCCCTCTCCCAAGCAGCACACAGCAGACTGGCTGGGTCTCCCCAGCCAGTGCATCAGTGCCACCAGGGCTTATTGACCAACACCATCCATGTGCCCCTTTCCTACCACATGACACCTCCATACCCTACACTTGAGAACACAGCTGCAGCTCTAGCTCTCTCTCTCTCTCTCAAGTTCTAAGAGGTTACCTCACCTTTCTTGGGCTACTTTACTTTTCAACCCAGAGTGATGGAATGGGGAGGGAGGAGGGAGGGGGGTTCGGGATGGGGAACACATGTATACCTGTGGCGGATTCATTTTGATATTTGGCAAAACTAATACAGTTATGTAAAGTTTAAAAATAAAATAAAATTTTTAAAAAAAAAAATTTGCTTGCTTTCCCTCCCCTTGGAAATGCTCCAGATGAACTCCTTGATGGCCCTAAATGTTTTCCCAGGGACTCAGGCATTCAGCTATCTGTTCCTGTGCTCCCTAGTCTAGTCTCCAGCCTCCTCATGTTCCTGAAAAACATAGCAAGTTTAGATGTTGGAGGTCTTTACACTCAGCCATTCTTGCTGCCTGCTCCTCTCCCGCAAAGACAGACTTTAAACTTAACGCAGGTCTGTTCTTGGAGCACAGGGAGTGGGACTGGGGAGTTTTGTTTCAATGCTTTGGACCTACTGTACCACCGAGAATAAAACAGAAGTGAAGAGCTTAAAGCTTAGCCCAGCCCACAGATCGGGCTGTTCCCTCTCGCTGCAGCGGCTCCCTCCCCCGGGAAGGGCACCCTGGGAAGTTCTTGTTTCTTTTTCAAAATGCAGCTCCTTTAGGAAGACTTCCCTGCTTGTCATTCCATTTTGGGGGTTTCATTCTGTACCTTGAACATATTTTTATTGTTACACTGGCCACAATGCATTCTAATGCTATTTTTTTTTATAGTTGCCTCTTTTTTAAGATTGGGTTCCTCAGGGATAGGAACAGGGTCTTGTATAACTGGACCCCAGTCCCTAGCAAGATGCCTAGAAAACTACTAAATACCTTGACTTGTTTGATAATTGAAGTTCTCAGGTCAAGTGCCCCAAGGCCAACACTGTACCTATCACTATTTTACCATTTGGCCTTCACCACTCATCCCAGCTCCAGGTTTCTGTCATTTTTCTCTCAGATGAGTGTGGTGACCTCCCTGCTGACCACAGAGATCCCACCTTTGTCCCCTTGCAGTGTATTTTCAACATAACAGCCAGGATAATCCTCTTAAAATATAAAATAGATAATGTCACTCAAAACCTTCCCACCTTAATCAGAAAAACCCTACAATGGCCTACGAGATTCTATCTGATCTGCACCTGTTCCCCACTCTTATCTGCTCTCCCCTCCTGCCATGCTGCTCATCACTCCAGCCACACTGCACTCCCGCTGGTCCTCAAACACACCGGCCAGGCTCCCACCACTGGGCCTTTGTATTTCCTGGTCCCTATGCTCAGAACCACGCCCCCCAGTATATCCTCGTGGCTCACTCCCTCACTTCCTTCAAGTCACTACACAAACACCACCCTCCCTGAACACCCCAGTTTAAATGCCTTGCTTTATTTTTCTTCATAGATTTTTTCACATTCTGCATTATACAGTATAATGTATACATGATATATATTGCATCATTTCTTCATTTATCTTATTTATTGCCTATCTCTTCCACACAGAATGGAAGCTCCAAGAAGACCTGGCACACAGTAGGCACTCAATACATCATTGTAGAACTGAGTCTTAGACCAAGGAAGCCACATCCAGTCTTACCTCTGCCTCTAATTGAAGAAGGCACTCACCCTAAATGTCTTCAGCTGTTTCAGCTCTGAAACAAGGCTGGACCAGAAGATCTCTCAGTAGGAGATTCATAGCAGAATTAGAAAAGAAAATCGATGATTCTTCCTACCAGCTGTTTTTCTTTTGCACTCTTTAAGGGAAAAGTGGCAATCGGGATCACAACTTCAAAGTATTTTTGGTCCAAAACAACTGCATGAAAATTTGACTATGGTATGATGGAGAAAATATGAACTATATGTTTTCACAAACTTTCTTCTAAGGAGAAGGAAAACACTCTGTGCTTCGTGAGTTGACCTAGTAAAGAACGAAGGAAAATTGAGAGGAAAAAGAAAGAATTAGTTAACCTACACTAGAAGGAAAGGGTCTGGAACTGCTCTTGGAAAAACAAAACTGACCCACAGGGAAGAGTAAATAGTGGCCCAGTGTGAAGGGGGTGAAGGTAGTGGCATTTTAAAATAAAGTTTGGTAAAAAGAGAAGGACATAAGTCTTTGGAATTTAGAAAAAGACTTTGTGCTTCAGTGGAAAATTCTGCACTGTCTACAGCACCCCCTTCTAGATTATCTGATTCTAGCTTTTCATTGCCATTAAGCCAGTTTATAACTATAAAATGCAGATAGCCAATAGCTATTCAAAGTAGTGCCTGTCTACAGACATGTAAATTCTATCTGACAGAAGTTCAACTGACTACCCTTCCTAGCATTGGTAACCCACTCCAGTACTCTTGCCTGGAGAATTCCAAGGACAGAGGAGCCTGGCGGGCTACAGTCCATGGGATCGCAAAGAGTCAGACCCAACTGTGTGACTAACTTTCCTGCACTTCCTAGCATGGAAAAATCCAGTCTCACCTCCATCTGGACATTTACATGAATATTCCTGATCTATAAGTGCATCTATTCTTTGAATTCTCCTTTGAACTGGTTATAACATCTTACATGCTCCCTCTTTAATGAGTTAAATAAAATCTTCAGCACATATTCATTTTATGTCTGCATGAGAGTCATGATTTTATCTTTTAAAAATTCATCCTTTAAATAAGTGAAGAGAATTTTAAGACTTTTATATGTATTATGCAATATGATCAAGTGTCGTAAAAATTTAGTTCATTTTTTAGATGTCATTGTGCTGAGAATGACCTGAAAGTGGCCAAATTATATTTGGATAAATGGAGATGACAGTGTTCCAGAGTTTTAGGAAATTGACACCCTTAAACTGGACTCATTGCCTTCAGAGTCATCTCTTTCAACCCAGCCCAGATTATTTTGCTAAAGTAATCTTCTAAAGGACTACTTTGATCATGCCAGTCCCTTGGCAAAAAAACATAAACACTGCTCCACTACCTAATGGGTGAAGCTCAGATGCCTTTACCTGACATTAGAGGCCAGACTGCAGTGAGTCTTGAATACATGCCAACTTTCCCTGCCTCGGCTCCTCACACAGCAGAAATCTTCTATACCATCCAAAAGCTTGCACTCAAAACCCATGAGTCTGCACCTCAGTTCACATATGTGACATCTCTTCTCAACTTAGGGAAATGCCATTCATTCACCCCTCAAAGCTCTCAACTCTCCACAAAGCCAGCTCAGAATGACTTTCTCTTTTGAATGCCTTGAACAACTTATCTATTTCCTCATTAATCACATCCTGCCCCGATGCCTACGTGATCTTTTTTACACATCTAATTAGATCGTAAACTACTGATGGGAACACTATATTTTCTATTTTACTTGTACTTCCACAGAATTTGACTCAGCATTAGGCATGTGGTAGGAAGGATCTATTGATCCTTACACGTAAGAATGAGCCTCTGAGAGAAATCCAATCCTTTGCTCCAAGAGTGGCCTGATTTTTTATAAGGAGCCACACCCCGCACGTATACCACAAACACATAGCCTTCAGTGGGAAAGCATCACAAATACTCCTCCTCACACATACTACTCCTTACAGATATTCCTCCTCACAAATACTCCTCACCGGAACTCCTGTGCCCAGACTTCTGAATCTTTCCCATTTCTGCAAATATCTATCTAGTGACTCAAATCCTCCAGGTGATTCCAACCTGAAATGTATTCAAGGAATTATACCACATCCAGAAGTCTCCTGACGGGCCCCACTCTCTCCTTCCTTGGCATCTGAGGAAGGGGGCTCCTCTGCTGGTCCCCCATCTTCCCACTTAATCCCAGGTGACTCTGCAATGCTGCAGCCTGTTCTGTTTCCCAGAACTCAGTAAGCTCTTGCACTGACCTTTGCTGATTCTCCTTCTGGGCTCCACACTGGGAAAGGCCACTGGGAAAGTGCCTTCACCTATGCAGATTCCCTGGTGGGGGTGCCAACTGTTACCCTTAACATATGCAAGGTCTCAGCTAGAACTCAGGTGAGATAAAATAATGAATAAGACATTATCCTTGCCCTCCAGGCACTTACAAGCTAATAACACCTATAGAACTAATTAACTTCTAAGGAAAAAGGAACTACTATCTTCAGACAAAGAAATACTATCTTCACCTTTACTCAAATTCAGGTTAGACAAAGCCACATGAATGGCTTGTTGGGTCTTTGTGAAAGAATAGCAAGGAGAAACCACTGCCAAATCAATACATTTTAATTGGAAGTGTTTATGAAACCCAGGAGAGGTCCCTAAATGTATTAATTGCTTCCCAAGGAAATATAAAATTCACAATTACTAAAACCATGAAAATTAATACAATGACAGCTCTAAAAAGATTGCTTTGTAAACTGCAGCTAAATACATGGAAATAAACCAATTGACCTTTTAAAATGTGAAAAAAAAAAAAAAGCTCTAAATGATCAGTAAACAAGAACTGTTTGCCTTGAAACCAACCAACTTACTTAGGGCAGTAATACTAATGCACGGCAATTCATTTAAAAGAGACTTAATCAACTATATCATTAGTTTTAGAAAAGTTATTTCAACAAAGACGGTAACTAAAGGTTAGCTGTGAATTCTTCTCCCCTTCCTTCTCACACCCACAATATATTAGTACAGGTAAAATGAATTCTCTATTAATTCTGAATTTAGACTTGAAAAAGTAGTTTAAAGTGAAAAATAGCAATTATCTGTATCCTAAGATTCTTTTTCATTTAAAGTTTCCACCGGATTGCAGAAAATATGTTGAATCTCCATAAAATGCAGAACATGCAGCGCTTTTAAAACTTGAAATTACTTCCCCTAGAAAAGAGCCTCCTCATTCGCATGGCTACTTATTCAAGAAACACTGTGAACAGTTTCTATACGTGCCTACTACTACTTACTGGGTTGGGCACTAGGAATTAAAAGGCAGAGAGAGCCAGTCCCCAGCCCCAGGTGGTGCGTGTAAGGAGAATTGAGGTATTTGCTTTGCTGGCAGTACGGGCACTGGGAGGTGGGAGTCCAGGAGAGGAAACACAAGGCTCTTCACAGAGCACAAAGCACTTCAACTGAGAACTGAAAGATAAAGATTACGTTGCCAGGCAATCAAGATGGGCAAGGGCATTCCAACAGAAGGACCAACATGGATGAAACATAAAACGTGGCAGGCTCAGAGAAGAGCAAGTAGCTAAGACTGGGTCTTCCAGTATAGGTGGGAACCATGGGACACACGGGTCTAGATAAACAAGCAGAACCAAAATCATAAGGATTAGTTTTGAGCACTTATTATGTGGTACACATAGTGACAGGTGTTTCACACGGATTATTACTTATTATTTCAAAATAGTCTCCCTGTGAGATAAGCACTATTATTATCCCTAATTTCACAAGTGAGTAAAATGAGTCACAAAGAGGTTAAGTTACTAGATCAAGGACTCACTGTTAGTCAATGGCTTTGAAACCCAGTATTCTTTCTCCAGAATCCACAAGCTTAAGTACTTATCAAATTCTGAAGGATCTGGTACACCAGACAAGGGAGCTAAGAAAATATCTTTCAGGAAGTGGTTTTAGGGGAAGCACACTGATTGAAACCGCCCACCCAGGCCAGGCACCATAGCAACCATTTGCATGAGCTCTTTTAGGACAGGAGGTCCTGGTAAGGAACAGGGAACTAATAAGCCTCCACCAACCAAAAGAGTTCATGAAAGGTCAAAAGGAGACACCACCTGTCCAACCACCTCCCAGAATCCTTCTCTCTGGCATCCATCTTGGCTGAACAAGGCATGCACCACCAAGAAGGACTCTTGAGTCAGAATGATTGGCTAAAGACAACCCGGAAAATAATCCCATCACCATAAGACTGCAAGCCATGAGACAGAGCTGTTCTCCTGGGTTCCCTCACCCTACTGCTCTCCACCTGGGTGCCCTTTCCCAATAATATCTCTTGCTTTGTCAGCACATGTGTCTCCTCGAACAATTCATTTCCAAGTGTTAGACAAGAGCCCAGTTTCAGGCCCTGGAAGGGGTCCTCCTTACTGCAACAGTAGGATGCCACTGATGGATACTGAGCATGGAGTAACATCATCAGATGTGTACAATAAAATAACAAGTCTGATGATCTGGAAGACAAATATTTTTTTCAGTTTTGCTTGTGTGTATGTTGGAGGTAAGGGGGAAGCAGCAGCAAGGGTGAGGCACAAAGACCAGAATCCCAGCAAAGCAGAGAATGCGCATCTTAGTAAAAGAGAAAAACAGGCCTGACTTGTGCAGTAGCAGTGGAAACAGAGTGGAGGAGCGAATGCACTAGATATTTAGGAGGCGGATAAGAGAAAACTCAGTGATACCGATGGACACTGGGAGTAGGACAGGTGTCGACAAGTATCAGGAAAGGAACACTTCCTTCCCATTTCTGATGGTCCTCTCAACACAAAAGGACATCAATTGATATAAAACTCTTGACCTCTCTCTGTTCTCTTATTTCCACCCACCTCAAACCATACCTATTGTCCGATGGTGAATTCAGTAGAGAAAGGAGACATGTGTAGCTTAGCCTCTTCTCTTTCCTCTCTCTCACAGGCAAGTTGCCCTTGGAAGCATACAGAAGCATGCTTTCTATTCCGCATTTCCACAGAGCAGGGAGGCTCACAGTTAAAGAAAATAACCCCACCACCACTCAAAATAACTAATGCATGAACCAGAAGCTTTGAGAATTAAGGCATGTTAGCATTTGAAGGTGGAGCCTGTGATTTGGGGCTGTCTGGGTGTGTAGCAGTTTACATGGTCCATGAGGCTGGTTTTGACAGTTATGCACTTGGCTTTGAACTGCCGAGCCTGCACAAGATGCCACGTACAGTCTTGGCTGATCTTTGCAGCTTGTGGCAGCTCTGTCCACAAGCAAGTGACTTTCTCCAGAGGCAGAGTGGCATGTGAAGGACTCTACCAAGGGCCCCAGGTACAACAAAGAGGAGAGCCTCAATGCTGGGAACTTGGTTAACCAAGTGGTTAATGCTGAGAAGAGGACAAAAGGATGGGAACCAATAGAAAGGAAATAGGTATTCTTCACTTCCCATGTTGCCTTTTAAGTGAAGGGCTATCAATTAGTAGGACATACCCAGCTGTGGTCCAGCTCTTCACTCTCTCAGCCTCAAGCCTACCATAGACGAAGCATAAGAATCTTTTTATGCTAGGAGAAGATAAGCGCACATCCTTCTACTCTGCCATCTTGGTTCCAGAGAGGAGATCAAACCAGTCAATCCTAAGCTAAATCAATCCTGAATATTCACGGAAGGACTGATGCTGAAGCTCCAACACTTTGGCCACCTGTTATGAAGAAGTGACTCTTGGAAAAGACCCTGATGCTGGCAAAGATTGAGGGCAGAAAGAGAAGGGGATGACAGAGGATGAGACGGTGGGATGGCATCACCAACTCAATGGACATGAGTTTGAGAGAGCTCTGGGAGTTGGTGATGGACAGGGAAGCCTGGTGTGCTGCAGTCCATGGGGTCATGAAGAGCAGGACAGACTGAGTGACTGAACTGAAGAATCTTCTGGGGGTGGGCCCCGGCATCAGCATGATTTAAAAGCTCTCTGGGTGATTCTAATATGCAGGCAGGACTGAGAATCAAAGAACTAAATGATCCCTACAGGTACCTTCCAATTCTTAAATAAACTGCTGTCATCCTGCCAGAAGTTAGAGCAAATGGCTTTAAGGCCTTTGGGACGTCCTTTCTAGTAGCCCTGAGGCTCAAATGCGTAGTGTGCAATCAGCCTTCTAATGGGAAAAAAATACACGAGCTTCATGAGTTGGTCCCAAAGCTTGCTTCTTAGGGCTTCCCTACTGGGTCACTGCCACACAATCAATGGTAGAACTGTTCTGAACTGTAACCCGAGAGGGAAATAATCAGGAACAATCCAGCCATGCCACAGCCTAATCACAACGACTGGTATTTCTAGGGCTGTGTTAATCAAGCATTCGTGTAGACAGACTCTTATGGTCACACTGATTCTAGGATGATTCTGCCTCCAGAGCAGGAATCTTTTATAAACAAATTCTCCGTTCAGCCTTTCCTCTCACCTAAGTGCAAAATCCGTCCTAATGGTAGCATCTGTTGTCTGCAGCAAACAGTGTTGATTACAGATGCTCTGAAAGGAATTTAAGTCCTTTCTCGTGCTACTCAAGAGGTGATAGTGGGTAGAAAGAAGTGACTTTTCTGTTTAAAGAAAAAAAGATCTCTAGCTAAATAGTGAGTGCAATACTAAGGTAAAAGATATATTGTTGAATAAAATATTAATATTTTTTGGATTTTTATCTTTTTCTTTGGTACTAAATACAACCAATAACCATACATGCACTGTCTCTTATAGCTACAGAGCAGGTGTGCAGGTAACTGGTTACCAAGCAACGTATTGGCTGGGGATTAGAGCACACAGTTGCATGGGCATAACTCTGAATAATGCAGACCTTGTTAAGTGATACATTTTTCATTATCCTAGCATCACATCAAGTTCTATACCACCTTTTTTCCCCTTCTTCTTTAATCTAGGGAACATATTCTATTAAGAACCTTGAAGAAACCTTACCATGAGTTATTTCTTTTTTATTAAAAACAATGAAAAGACCAGATTCATTATATCTTATCCATCACACTTGTTATCTACCTAAACATCTGTTCGGTTTTTGTTGCCGTGTTTAGAAAGAATAATTATCCAGCAGACCTTAAAAGAAATGAATTCCAATGAAGCGAATGAACTTTCCTAATGACTAGCATTTATAGCTCCTTAAGGAAAAAGTTACCTAGTCTCATAATCCTGTTGATTCTTGCAAAATGAAAAAGTCGTTGGTGGTTATTTTAGATCTTAGAGGGTTTTTAAAAACGAGTTCTCAACAGTCTTCCGATCCTTAATAAATATGATCAAAATATATTTAAAATGCTTGTGGTTCCTCAATTGCTGAGCATAGATAATGCCTCTGCTCTTTACCTCTACTTTCTGAATTTAAATATTAGCTGCATTAAGGACTCGAAGTAGTAACTAGAAAAGGTTTTGTTTATGGGAAAGTTCTCTGATGCATCACTGTAATGACTCATTTTGCCTTAAAAAAAAAAATCACAATTAAATAGGAAGGAGGAGTGGAAGGAAGGAAGAAAGAAAGGAAGGGAGGAACAGAGAAAAGGAAGTAGGAAAGAAAGAAAAGTATTCAAAAGGGATTCCTAATTCCCCATTCTTTGAAAACTAACAAGTAGATCTTTTGTAAGACCATTCCTTTTCTATACAGCCCATTACAACAGCTAAGTTTTAAAGACTTCCTTGTAATTGTTTAAGTGATTTACCCAGTCTAGAGAAAGGACTTCTTTGAAGAAATGGTATACAAAGTGATTTTGGTGCAGGGGAACAATGTAAATATTCTTGTCCTTAATTTTAAGGTTAGTCATCCATGATACTAATTTTATTACAAAAATTGACAAACACATTTTTCTAAACCTGGATAGAGGCCAATGGAGTTTTGTTTTGATTCCAAGTGGAGAGAAAAATATATTTTAACCCAGTTCTCTGTGTCATTGTTAAGAACCTAAAGAAAAGCACAGTTGACACACCCCTTTGGAGTTCATGCAGGGCCGCATACAACTGCTTGCTTCAGAGAATGGAGGAGCAGTGGGAACTTGCTTCTGACCTGGTGACTTACTGAAGCTCTAACCAGCAATTTCATAAAATTTCCAGCAGCTTTGTAACTGTGTCTATTATTTATGATTCAGCATCTTCAAATTCATCTAAAGTAGACGTAACATGAGCAAAACACTAAAAACTGGCAAGGGAGGCAGCTTCAAATTTCCTAGAGGAAAGAGCTATGAGAGCTACGTTCTCTCTCTTCTCTCCCTACCTGCTCCTTTTTTAGGAAAGAAATACAAGATTCTGCATCCTAGGGATGGGATGGGAGTCAAGATATAATATTTTAAAATGAAATGGGTAGTTCTTTGCATTACATTTAAAATGTATATGCTTGATACCAATCTTATACCTAAAATAAGTAACTGGAATCTATACCCTTCCAAAAGAGCAAAGTGGAATAGCTCCTTTTATTTTTCAAGATGCTGTATTTTTTTTCGAGATGCTCATTGGTGTGTTTTCTCCATCTATATTTTTCTTATTTTTTTCCCAGTCTGCCCAGTCTTTTCCTGATAGGATTGTTGCTACACTGTCTGAAAGTGAAAAAAATTTTTTTTGACTAGCAAGTCATCAAAGTTGTTTTTATAAAAAAAAAAAATAACTGCAAGCTACAAGATCTGTTCAGCTTTAACTTCTCTCTATGACTTTTCTGTTAAAACAAGGAAGATAGTCTTACAAATCTCTCCTTACTAGTTCAGGCTGGAGAATCAAGCATGATGTCTATACACAGTCTTCTTACAACTTTAGGCTAGTTTAATGGTAACTTCCTCGTAAATGTCATTTCAACCGAAATCACACGTGAAAGGTACTCAACAAGAAATCATGACTTTTTCATCACAGAAATGTGTGTTGACCCAAAGCACAGACAGACGATTCATACACGTACTTTGCTGACATTCCCCCATGCATATCATTACATAATGATCATGTAATAAAGATATGACACAGAATAACGTATGAGTTGCCTGGTTCTTTTCCTTATTCCAACGAGGGCTCTTTCTAAAATTGTCTGCTCAGAATCAGGTAATAAATGAAAGACAGAAAAGATGGTCCAGAGTCTGTTTCCTTCTGTAATCTTCCATGCAGAAAACACCTGGGTGACATTCTGGAACTGAATCTTCAGATTCACAAGTTAGCAAGGACTGCCTCGCCTGTTGCTAAGAAAAGGGCTATGCTTATATTGTTTTTCTCTCTACAATGAAAAGACCTTAGAATTTAAATCTGCAATAAATAATTATCGGTAACAAACTCATATTTTATATCAATTTTGAAACAAACAAAAGGAACACTTGTAAGAACCAAAATGAATTAATGGCACCCTCCGTGAGCCTGTTTGATCTTGTGAATCACCTTTCCTCTTTCTCCTGTCCCCATGGGAGCTGCCCAAGACTCACAGCCATGTTAGTTTGTTTGCTTTGTTCAGCAAAGAAAATGCTCGGTTTTGCCTTGAAGTCTGAATTTATTAAAAGGTAAACAACCTTATACTCTAAATATCCTTATCAAAATGTTCCCCCTCAAAAAATAAGTTTAAAGGCAATCTGAGCACTGTTCTCAGAGTGGACACCTAAATAATCACATTTTCAGTTTACTGTATTTTTTTTATGCTGCCTGAATCTTTTCAGAAATAAGGTAGGCTAAAAATTATATTACTTAGAGAACATTTATTAAAATGTCTATTATTCCCATATTTAAAATGTCAGCCTCATGATTCATTACCTTTTGTCAATTCTCCTGAGTACTTCAATATAGTAATTAACAGTCTTTCTTAAAATCTGCCAGCATCTTGAAGGTCAGAGGTTTTTTTAGAGGGGTAGGGGAAGGAGGGACACAGACCTGTGGTTAGCCCAGGTCAGGGCTGAAAAAGAGGTGAGTAGATCAGGTCACAGGACTGAAGAACGCATGAGACAGATAGGAATGTACCTCACCACTCCCACCCCAAACAGGCCAGGAGGACTAGGTACTGATCTCCTCATTGACTACTGAGGCAGGAGATCTGCTCCCCTGAGAAACAGATGAAGGATGTCAGCATCCTGAATTGCATCTTCACAATACCAGGACCATTTTACTACCTACTAATAAACTCAGGCTATTAGAATATGTCCTTCTCATTATCAACTACAAGTGTAGTTCCATCTGAGGGTATTTACGGATATATATATATATATATATATATAAAATATATATATATATATATATAACCAACCTAGATAGCATATTAAAAAGCAGAGACCTTACTTTGCCAACAAAGGTCCATCTAGTCAAGGCTATGGTTTTTCCAGTGGTCATGTATGGATGTGAGAGTTGGACTGCAAAGAAAGCTGAGAGCCGAAGAATTGATGCTTTTGAACTGTGGTGTTGGAGAAGACTCTTCAACTGCAAGGAGATCCAACCACTCCATTCTAAAGGAGATCAGTCCTGGGTGTTCTTTGAAAGGAGTGATGCTAAAGCTGAAAATCCAGTACTTTGGCCATCTCATGCGAAGAGTTGACTCATTGGAAAAGACCCTGATGCTGAGAGGGATTGGGGGCAGGAGGAGAAGGGGACGACAGAGTATGAAATGGCTGGATGGCATCACGGACTTGATGGACATGAGTTTGAGTGAACTCTGGGAGTTGGTGATGGACAGGGAGGCCTAGCATGCTGCAATTCATGGGGTCACAAAGAGTCGGACATGACTGAGCGACTGAACTGAACTGATATAAAAGGGAATAAATGTTTGCCAAGAACATTCTTATACCCGATGCTTTATGTGCATTTTCTTATTTAATTCTTTCCATGACCCTTCGTGGCTATACTCTTATCCATCTATTGTACATGAGACACACAAAACACAAAATGCAAGAAGGCCAAGTAAGACTCTTGTGCAAAGGAAAGTGAAAGTCGCTCAGTTGCGTCCAACTCTTTGCAACCCCATAGACTATATAGTCCATGGAATTCTCCAGGCCAGAATACTGGAGTGGGTAGCTTTTCCCTTCTCCAGGGGATCTTCCCAACCCAGGGATTGAACCCAGGTCTCCTGCATTGCAGGTGGATTCTTTACCAACTGAGTTATCAGGGAATCCCAACACCCTAATAAAAAATTCATCAGGGATTCAAACTTAGGTCAGGTTCCCAAGACCTCCTTCTTACTACAATGCCACAGAGGCTGGTGAGATACAGATTTCCTCACAAGCTGAGGAAACTGAATTTGGCAATGAACACAGTCATCCAACTTTTACCTCTGAAAATAGTTCTGGCAGCTCCTCAAGTAACTGATCTGTATTTTGTTGTATAACATCCATTTCTGTTTGATGACATTTCCAATATTTAAGTATGCTGAAAATGTGGTTGATCTGCCGACATTTAAATTAGCTTTTGCATGTCTTTCTTCCCAACAATTTTAGGTCATTGAATTTCAGAGTGTAGTCGCCATTACAAAGAACAGTTTTCTCAATAATGTCAAAAGACTTCCGTATCACACACAGCAAAAAAGGTCAAGGATAAAAGTCCAGCAACAACACACTTCACAAAGTGGAGTCCAACAAACTCCTCTATCAGAATCACCTTGGTGATAAGATGCAGGTTACTGACCTCTGTCCCTGAGATATTGATCCCACTTGTAACTCTGTTATTCACATTTCAACATAAAAGTTCAGGAATTACCACTAGAGATAGTGCACTGTGAAAAAAGTATTGCAAAGACCCAAACCGTGGAAGTTTTCATGCTTTAAGAGTTTTGAAGAAAGCCCTGTCCAGTTAATGAGGTCTTAGATTTGAAATAGACACAGATGAAATTAACTAGACTTCTCTGTGTAAATGCTCTACTTTGTTTTCTATTTTTTGGCCACGCCACATGGCATGCAGGATCATATTTCTCCACTGAGGTATTGAACCTGTGTCCTCTGCAGCAGAATCACAGTGTCTGAACCACTGGACCACCAGGGAAGTCCTTGCTCTAATTATTTTTATGGAAAAAACAATTGGCATTAAGCATGCCATTGTTGATATGAAGCATGGTAAATCAAATTCATCTACCCACATCCTCATCACAAACCAGCAAATTAACACAGGGGCTAAAACTAAGACGGCCTCTGGGCACAAGACTGATTCCTCCATCACTGTATGGTGATGGTCTTCTTTTTATCCTTACCTCTTCACATTTCATTGTGATTTCACTTAAAACCTAACATGCCAGCATAAAAGAACTTATGTTTATGTATGGTTTGTAAGGCCACTGGTCATCAGGCCCTGTGCCACTCCCCAGCATTCCTTACCTCTCATTTCACCCTGGAACAGCGTCCAACTGTAGCTCACTGAACACCCAGTGCTGACTCACACTGCATCCTTCCCTTCTAATAAAATGGCCTTCAACCCATCATCTTCCTTACCTGATTGATATCAATTAACCACTTGTGTATTGCCTCCTTCTGGAAGTCTTCCCTGATGCTCTGCAGACCCACTCTGGGTGAAGTGATCAGTTCTCATTTATGACTGCACATCAGAATCACAGAGGTAGCTTTTAATATAAATACAGCCCCAAGGCAATGGCACCCCACTCCAGTACTTTTGCCTGGAGAATCCCATGGATGGAGGACCTGGTAGGCTGCAGTCCATGGGGTCGCTAAGAGTTGGACACGACTGAGCGGCTGGCTTCACTTTCAATTTTCACTTTCATGCATTGGAGAAGGAAATGGCAACGCACTCCAGTGTTCTTGCCTGGAGAATCCCAGGGACGGGGGAGCCTGGTAGGCTGCCGTCTATGGGGTCGCACAGAGTTGGACACGACTGAAGTGACTTAATAGTAGTAGTAGTAGTAGCTGTCTTATGATTACTGTTTGCATACTATATCTCATGGTTACTGTTTGCATGATATATCTTGTTCCATATTTCTACTCTTAACCTATTTGTGTCTTTGAACCTAAACTACCTTTCTAGAAGACAGCATATAGTCGGGTCTTGCTACTGTATCAGTTCTAAAAGTGTTTGCCTTCTGATCTGAGTATTAGTTACTCCATTCACATCTGCTGGAATTATTGTTACAGGCAGATTTGTTCTTCCATTTAATGTAATGGATTTGCTTTACGATTTCATGTTTTAAAATTTCCATGCAACTGTTGACGCAGTTAGAGTTATTTATCTTTAGTATAGCTCTGAAGTCTGTAGTAGTAACTCCCCAATTTTTGTGTTTAAAATGTAGACAACAGGATCCAATAAGTAGGATCAGTATCCCTGTGATGGAGTTCAGGAACCTGCACCTGAATAACTTCCCAAGTGACTGTTTGTTCCTATGTTCTTCATCTGCTGCCTTCTTCTGAGTTAACTATTTGTTAGTACACCATTAACACCCTCTTCCAACAACACAAGAGAAGACTCTACACATGGATATCACCAGATGGTCAACACTGAAATCAGATTGATTATATTCTTTGCAACCAAAGATGGAGAAGCTCTATACAGTCAGCAAAAACAAGACCAGGAGCTGACTGTGGCTCAGATCATGAGCTCCTTATTGCCAAATTCAGACTTAAATTGAAGAAAGTGGGGAAAACCACTAGATCATTCAGGCATGACCTAAATCAAACCCCTTATGATTATACAGTGGAAGAAAGAAATAGATTTAAGGGACTAGATCTGATAGATAGAGTGCCTGATGAACTATGGATGAAGGTTCATGACATTGATCACTCACCTAGAGCCAGATATCCTGGAATGTGAAGTCAAGTGGGCCTTAGAAAACATCACTACAAACAAAGCTAGTGGAGGTGATGGAATTCCAGTGGAGCTATTTCAAATCCTGAAAGATGATGTTGTGAAAGTGCTGCACTCAATATGCCAGCAAATTTGGAAAACTCAGCAGTGGCCACAGGACTGGAAAAGGTCCGTTTTCATTACAATCCCAAAGAAAGGCAATGCCAAAGAATGCTCAAACTACCTCACAATTGCACTCATCTCACACGCTAGTAAAGTAATGCTCAAAATTCTCCAAGCCAGGCTTCAGCAATATGTGAACTGTGAACTTCCAGATGTTCAAGCTGGTTTTAGAAAAGGCAGAGGAACCAGAGATCAAATTGCCCACATCTGCTGGACCATCGAAAAAGCAAGAAAGTTCCAGAAAAACATCTACTTCTGCTTTACTGACTATGCCAAAGCCTTTGACTGTGTGGATCACAATAAACCATGGAAAATTCTGAAAGAGATGGGAATACCAGACCACCTGATCTGCCTCTTGAGAAATTTGTATGCAGGTCAGGAAGCAACAGTTAGAACTGGACATGGAACAACAGACTGGTTCCAAATAGGAAAAGTAGTACGTCAAGGCTGTATATTGTCACCCTGCTTATTTAACTTATATGCAGAGTACATCATGAGAAACGCTGGGCTGGAAGAAGCACAAACTGGAATCAAGATTGCCGGGAGAAATATCAATAACCTCAGCTATTCTGATGACACCACCCTTATGGCAGAAAGTGAAGAGGAATTAAAAAGTCTCTTGATGAAAGTGAAAGAGCAGAGTGAAAAAGTTAGCTTAAAGCTCAACATTCAGAAAACTAAGATCATGGCATCTGGTCCCATCAGTTCATGGGAAATAGATGGGGAAACAGCGGAAACTGTGTCAGACTTTATTTTTGGGGGCTCCAAAATCACCGCAGATGGTGATTGCAGCCATGAAATTAAAAGACGCTTACTCCTTGGAAGGAAAGTTATGACCAACCTAGATAGCATATTCAAAAGCAGAGACATTACTTTGCCAACAAAGGTCCATCTAGTCAAGGCTATGGTTTTCCCTGTGGTCATGTATGGATGTGAGAGTTGGACTATGAAGAAAGCTGAGTGTTGAAGAATTGATGCTTTTGAACTGTGGTGTTGGAGAAGACTCTTGAGAGTCCTTGGACTGCAAGGAGATCCAACAAGTCCATTCTGAAGTAGATCAGCCCTGGAATTTCTTTGGAAGTAATGATGCTAAAGCCAAAACTCCAGTACTTTGGCCACCTCATGCGAAGAGTTGACTCATTGGAAAAGACCCTGATGCTGGTAGGGATTGAGGGCAGGAGGAGAAGGGGACAACAGAGGATGAGATGGCTGGATGGCATCACCAACTCGATGGATGTGAGTCTGAGTGAACTCCGGGTGATGGTGATGGACAGGGAGGCCTGGTGTGCTGCAATTCACGGGGTCACAAAGAGTCGGACATGACTGAGCGACTGAACTGAACTGAGGACACTATTATCATTCCTCTGTTGATTTTTATCCATTTTTAAGGTTATTTAATATGTGCATCTCTAAACTTATCACAAGCTACTTCAGGTTAATATGGACTTCACTCTGGTAAAATATATCAACTTTATTTCAATAATTCTTCATGTCTTCCCTCATACTTTGTGTTATTACTATCAAATATATTACATTTATACATTATAAACCCAACAATATAGTATTATAATTATTGATTTAAACAAGATTGCAGTTTTAAAGAAATTAAGAGAATAAAAGATAAAATAAATAGATAGATCCTATACTGACCTCCATATTTACCACTTCCAGTGCTCCTCTATAGTGTAAGTGACTGGCATTAAGCTTCCAAGGTATGCTTTTCAAAAGACATCCCTCTTGAATAAACAGGTTGCCAGCCATATGACACAGCTACCAGCAAAACAAGTGGACAAGAAACTAGGCCACCCCCACCCATGAAAGTCCCTCTTTCAGAAATTCCTAGGTAACTTAGATAACTGACCACATGAGTGACTCTTCTCCCTTCCCACACCCATAATTCCTGCTCTCATGCTTGAAATAAGCCAATAAAGAGGAACCCACGAAACTCGAGCACACCACTCTCAAACCCTGAAAAAGGCAGAGCCCCAGGGTCTCCCTTTCCCTCTCTACCCACCCTGCTCCATGACCTCCCTATGTAGCCCTGGGGCATGCCATGTACCCTACAGCAACTGTGAGTAATAAAACTTGTTCCTGAAAGTTCGCTGATGGTTTCTGCTCTCATATACCAAAAGGCCAGTCCAACCACACACACACACACACATATATACACATATATATGTAAATACCCCTGATATAAATACACATGTAATACCAAAAGATATATAAATCACATATAAATGTGTGTATAGACACATATGGGCTTCCCGGGTAGCTCAGCTGGTAAGAATCCGCCAGCAATGCAGGAGACCCCAGTTTGACTCCTGAGTTGAGAAGTTTCCTAGAGAAGGGATAGGCCTCCCACTCCAGTATTCTTGGGCTTCCCGGATGGCTCAGATAGTAAAGAATCCACCTGCAATGTGGAAGACCTGTATTCAATCCCTAAGTTGGGAAGATCCCCTGGAGGAGGGCCTGGCAACTCACTCTAGTATTCTTGTTTGGAAAACCCCCATGGACAGAGGAGCCTGGTGGGCTACAGTCCACGGAGTTGCAAAGAGTCAGACATGACTGACCAACTCAGCTCAGCACAGTGCGTGCACACACGCACACACACACCAAAAAAGAAAAAAGAAAAAGTACAACCTATTCCCAAAACTCTTACTTTTTAACTTGGGGAAAGTCTACAGATAGATCTCCAAAGAATTTCTAGTAATTGTGAACATAAACAAAAAGAAACTTCATTGGTATTTTATAAAGAAAATGTAACAAAACCTTAAGACATTTAAAAAACTACTTCTCATGCTGGCAAACACAGGCTGATCCCATAACTTACAAATGTAAAAGGGTCAGCCAGAACAAAGGTTTTCCTTTCTGTCTGATCCCTTTCTTGGTAAGGATGACCTATGCTTTGCCCCATGCCTGTTGCTTTCTAATTCTGCTTCAAAGATGAATCAGCTTTCCCAAGAACTTCCTCTTCAAGAATTTCCAAACAAACTCAATTGGGTCTTATTTCACTCTTACCAAACAATGAGATCATGTATGCAAATAAAGCAATGCATGAAACAAAGAACCTGCCATAACCATGAATTGCATGCTGATCCAAATGAAATGCACAGTAAGTACATACATGCTAAAAAGCATTTTTCACAGTGAAGACTGACTCATCCTTTGACAATATTCTCTTGCTGCCCATTTT
The DNA here is from genome assembly GCF_019923935.1 of Bubalus bubalis. Taxonomy (NCBI): domain Eukaryota; kingdom Metazoa; phylum Chordata; class Mammalia; order Artiodactyla; family Bovidae; genus Bubalus; species Bubalus bubalis. Next base: position 58,937,194 of record NC_059160.1, read on the forward strand.
TAAACTACTTAGATTTCTGGAATAATTGCGTGTTCCAACTTCTGATCTTCACCCATTTCAACTAAACTTCTTCCATCCTCTCTGGAGCCTACGTTCTCTCATAGAAAAAAACCCTTAGAGCTACATTTTTTAAATGCACATTTTAATTGATGGCCAAGATTTGAAAAGGGCAGTTTTATGTTCCTTCTGTCTCCACCTCCAGAAGAAAGGATGGGCAAGATTTACCTCCTGCCTAACTCTGGTGCAAAGCATTTTTATGCCATAATTTAGCTTTGTTCAGCTCCAAGTCTTAATAAGGTCCGATTCTCCAATAATTGGCTGTAAGGTTATGAAGGACGTAACATTTCGGTCTTACTCCCTGCACTCCCAGCCCCATAATCTGCATCTTTGTCATAAGAATAATTGGGAGTCAAACAAGGCTGGTCACTGTACATGCTACGATGCCCCCAGGTAAATAGCCTTGCAGAATAGAAGGTTCCAAAGGATCGCTTTTATGTTCTCTTCTCCCTCTGCCCCAGCACAGTTTTAAGAGATTGGAAATCAAAGCTGCTGGGTTTGATTTAACCTAATGATTGCATAGTTTGTGTAATTATTGTCTTAATTCAAAATCATGATAGAGGGTGAATTTCTGGTGTGGGATGAAAAGGAGCGAGGTATCCCTGAGAGAATATTGCTGTGCATTCACTGTTCTCGTCTTTCTTCCCCTCGGGAAATAGCTCTTGGGCCCATGAGGCCTTTCTGACCCATAGGAGAGGCTCCGAGAATCCCTGCACTGTGACAGTTCATGAGTCTCCTCTCCAGAAAACACACACAGCAAACTGTTCCCGATGAAAGGTGTTCTAATCCTCATGCAAATGCAAACCAGCACTGTTCTCATGAAAAAAGGCACAATGGAAAAGAATCCTGCTGCAAAACAAAGTCAGGCCACGCCCAGCCACCCCCACCCACCAGGCAAAGCAGCCTGCTGATGGCTGCTGCTGCCCCTCCAACACTCAGGATCTATGTTAACTGAAAGCTTACCCTGGATAGTTGTATACCCACACCTGTATCCCACCTCTGTATGTGTGGCAGCCTCCTACTCTCTCCCTAGCTCACCAGGGTCTCTGCTCTAGTGTCCAAGTTTTCCTATTGTTCTCTTTGCAATAAAAAATTATCTGTCCTTCTTCTCCTATTCCGTCTAGACTCCTGTGACATGCTCATTCCCGGAGCCAGGGTACTGACGATTGAAAAGTGCTTTATAGGGTTCCCCCCCCTTCCTAAGATCCCTGACTTATTTTTTAATGTATTTTTCACAGTGCTGGGTCTTTGTTGCTGCACGTGGGCTACTCTCTAGTTGTAATGCGGAGGCTTCTCCTTGCGGTGACTTCTCTTATTGTGGAGTACAGGCTCAAGGGCATGCAGGCTTCAGCAGTTATGACACAGGGGCTCTAGAGCCCAGACTCAGTAGTTGTGGCTCATGGGCTTAGCTGTTCTGCAGCACGTGGGATCTTCCCAGACCAGGGATGGAACCCATGTTCCCTGAATTGGCAGGTGGACTCCCAACCACTGGACCACCAGAGAAGTCCTATATAACCAACTTTTAAAGAAGCCTCTACTATCTTTACCCAAAGACATAAGCAACATAGACACTTCGGAAAAACTAGTGTGATGTGCCAGACAGAGAAAGAAAACTGTCTACTAATGTCTCTCAGATCATTTCATAAAGGATGCCCAGACAAGAGCAAGACACATTGCTGTGTTCTTTGTATGCACAAATGCCAAACCCATACATTTATCCACTGCTGAGATTCTACGAGGATAACAGCCTAAAGAAAGGCAGAGTATGAACTCATCAGAAGCACAAACAAAACAGAATGGTGAGTGCTAATGTATTATCTGCTCCGTATGTGCCTCATTAAATTAAATTACATGGTACGACTTTCGCCAGACTTCCTTAGAAATTGTCACACTACACAAATATCACTACCTACTACAGGATAGCAGAAAATTCTGCCAATTCCACCTCTGCCAGAAGAATACCCACTCAGAACCTCAGGTTCCCCAAACATAAACTAGAGACAACAATACTAGCCACACTGGGCTGTCCTCAGGAATAAAAGAGATGGTGCCTACGAATGTAGCAATTCCAGGGCCTGGCACACAGAAATAACCCAACAAATGCTCTTCATCTTTACCCCAACCTCAAGATTTGTTTCATTCCTAAAACCTTTTTTATGTGAACTTGGATACTCCTACAAGCCCATATTTTTCTCTTTTCAATAACTACTAACCCTCCTCCTGGCACTATTTGCCCTGCCTCTTGAGATGACCAATCTCAGTCTATTTCACTGGGTCCTTCTCACACTGGCCACGCAGTGGATATGGAAGACCTGGTGTGAACTGCTGACACTTCATCAACAAGAACCTTCCATGAACAATCTCCTAGCCTTGCCCTTGGCCCTATGTTGGTTCTAGAGAAAGAACAAGACTTGGTCCACCCATAGCTTCCAGCCCAACTGACAGAACTGCTAAACTTAGGAAACGTAAAAGACAGCGTGAGACTATATATTTTCAGTGTGTATTATGTTAATAATAATAATGACAGCTAAAGTAATGAGTACTGAAACGAGCCAGGCAATAAGTTACATATCTATATCTATGTTGCCATTCCTACTAGGTAAGGAACATGAGAAAGATTAGGTAGTCTGTCCAAGGTCATGCAGTGACCACGACCGTCACTCAACTCACTAGAAAAGTACAAAACACTGTGCTTAGCATAAGGCATAGAGGACTGGATTAGTGTGAGACTCCTAAGGGCATGAACAACATCTTCCTGATCTTTATTTCCACGGTAGACAGTCCATTACTGTGTGCTGACTACTGAATGAGCGAAGTCTTACTGAGTGACATGGGGCTTGGTAAGTAAACTACAGAAGAGCACAGTGTTGAGCAGGCAGAGTAGCAGACTCACATGCTAAGACGCTGCATTCAACATAAGTATAGGCAGGAACTAGGAAGCAGACTCGGAGAAGGCAATGGCACCCCATTCCAGCACTCTCGCCTGGAAAATCCCATGGACGGAGAAGCCTGGTAGGCTCCAGTCCATGGGGTTGCGAAGAGTCGGACACGACTGAGCAACTTCCCTTTCACTTTTCATTTTCCTGCATTGGAGAAGGAAATGGCAACCCACTCCAGTGTTCTTGCCTGGAGAATCCCAGGGATGGTGGAGCCTGGTGGGCTGCCGTCTATGGGGTCCCACAGAGTCGGACACGACTGAAGCGACTTAGCAGCAGCAGCAGCAGCAGGAAGCAAACTGACCTTAATGAAGCCCCAGGCTTGCTCTGAGGATAATGATGGACACAGATGCACAGGTGAGACAGACAGAGACAATGGAGAGGTCTTAAAAGCTTAAGCAGAGAAGTACAGTGTTGACAACAGGGGCAACAGGGAACACCCACAAATCCTTGAGCATGGAAATGATTTGAGAAAAGTGGCAGTTTAGAAAGGTTGATCTGGCAAGAGTGAAACACTGGAAGAGAGGAGAATAATCCAGGTGTGAAATCAGGAGGCAGTGAATCTGAGTTTTCCAAATGGCTGAATTAGAAGGAAGAACTACAAGAATGAAAGCACAGAGACAAATAACAATTCAACAATTCCTGAGAGTCTTTTATGTCTGGAATGGTGCAAGGAGCTGAGGATAAAAGATGGAATTAAACACAATCCTCAGTGACTAACGACCAAGAAGAAGAAAATGAAGTTGAGAGAGACCTGCCAAGCAGGTGGTATCTAAGTACGACACTGGAAGACGTGTCACCCCAGAACCAAGATCAGAAAGTGAAAATGTTAGCCACTCAGTCATGTCTGACTCTTTGCAACCCCATGGACTGTAGCCCACTGTGCTCCTCTGTCCATGGAATTCTCCAGGCCAAGAATACTGGAGTGGGTAGCCATTCCCTTCTCTAGGGGATCTTCCTGACCAAGGGATTGAACCAAGGTCTCCTGCATTGCAGGCAGATTCTTTACCACCGAGCCACCAGAGAAAAGATGAGAAAGTTGATGTACTAATACCAGATGTGTGTGTTGCTGCAGAGACAACTCATATTTGTCTCTAATCCTCTCATAAGTACTTATCTCTCTGGTGAGATTTTTACATTTCTCTGAAAAAGGAGCCATATCACATCTTTCAAGATACCTAGGAGAGTATTCGGAGAAGGCGATGGCACCCCACTCCAGTACTCTTGCCTGGGAAATCCTGTGGGGGGAGGAGCCTGGTAGGCTGCAGTCCATGGGGTCGTGAAGAGTCGGACACGACTGAGCCACTTCACTTTCACTTTTCACTTTCATGCATTGGAGAAGGAAATGGCAACCCACTCCAGTGTTCTTGCCCGGAGAATCCCAGGGACAGAGGAGCCTGGTGGGCTGCCGTCTATGGGGTCGCACAGAGTCGGACACGACTGACGTGACTTAGCAGCAGCAGCAGGAGAGTACTGGAAATAAAGAAATCGTACTTTGAATACCTAGAATCCAGTAACTGTCATGAAATCCAACTGGAATTTCTTTTTAAAATTATTACAATAAACTGGCCTCTCTCTATTCCCTCATTATCATTTTACAGTCCTTCCCGTCTCTTCTCCATTCCTTCACAATTACCTCTCTACTCCTGACAGGACATGTTTCCTGCTGCTCCAGCCATCTGGCACACTGTTTTTGAGTCTCAGAGACTCTATCAATTCAGAAATATAATCTTTCTTATATTTTCAAAAAATTAACCCAAAGAAAGAAAGAATGATGCGTTAAATCTGGAATGTGTTTCAGGAAGTAGTGGTGAGTGTTAGGAAGGCATACCATGTCGGAATTGAAGCTTCAGGAGTCGCAGGGCTCTGCCTGCATTATGACTTTCTGTCTTATACCTCCTCATTTCCTTTCCAGGTGCCTGAGTTGTTCCCACCAAGAGTGGGAAATACTCTGGTCTGACATGTCGTCATAAAGAAGAAACCCAGAAGCCAGCTCTGGGCTCAGCAGAGCTGGCTTAATGGGAAAATCCACAGTGGGTCGCAGGTACTTCTCCAGCATACTGTCTCACGGGTGATTTATAAATGTGGCATAGGGTACTTATAATGGATAACCAACAAGGACCTACTCTATAGTACGTAGGAAACTCTGCTCAACGTTATGTAGCAGCCAGGATGAGAGGGGGGTTTGGGGGAGAATGGATATATGTAAGTTTATGGCTGAGTCCCTTAACTGTTCACCTGAAACTACAACATTGTTAGTTAATTAAAAATAAAAATAAATCCAGCACAGGAAAGGAACAGACTTAAAACAATGGACTGACTGCTCAATAATACTCTAAAGATTCATGATGAGGGACAAGATGCCAGTCGAAAGGCTGATGAAGATCCTCAGAACATCACTGCTCACCTCCTCAATCTCAGAAACAAAAGAAATGGGGGCTTAAGCCATTCCTGAAGGTATGAAAAATTGGCTTAAATTCTTTTACAAACACCAGTTGACAGGCACTGACTGCCAAAAGCCTCCTGTTAAGGACTTTGGGGTTATGCTGGGCTTATTGGGAGCACTGCACTGAACTGATAGGTAACACCTAACATAGAGGTATTATGTTGGGCATATAAGGTATGGGCTTCCTTCATAGTTCAGTCGGTAAAGAATCTGCCTGCAGTGCAGAAGACCCAGGTTCAATCCCTGGGTTGGAAAGATCCCCTGGAGAAGGAAATGGCAACCCACTCCAGTTTTCTTGCCTGGAGAATCCCATGGACAGAGGAGCTTGGAAGGCTACAGGCCATGGGGTCACAAGAGTTGGACACGACTTAGTGACTAAACTATCATCATCAACATGGTGGGGGAGGGTGACAATACATGTGCTGTTAGGAGCACAGCACTGAACTGATTGGTAATACCTAACATAGAGGGAGGGTGATGACATATGTGCTGTTTGGCCAGACCTGGACACGTCCAGTCCCACTTGATAATCGGTGGATTGAGTTGAATTCACCAGTAAAGTTTCTAGGGATAAACTATGAGTGTTTCCTGAGTCATTGCTGGTGCAGAGCAGCATACAGTACACAGGGAAGTCATAGTGGAGAAGAAAGAGCACAGAAGAGAAACTCACAACACCTGCAAGTTCATGCAAGCAAGCTCTACGACTCTAGGAAGACATTGCTCTCCCCTGGATTTCCATATGTTCCACCTGGAAATGGGCAGAGGGCATGCACTTTCTGATACAAAGTCCAATGCTTTTGTTTTTAATTGGAATACAATTGCTTTACAATGTTGTGTTAGTTTCTGCTGTACGACAACGTGAATCAGCTATATGTAGATGGATAGCGTGATTTGTAAGAAGAGTAAAGTGACAAAAGTCTAGATATAGGAATGTCCAATATATAGATGGTGTGGTTAAATTATGATCACTCCCAAGTTCCATCTTTAAGGTAGACCTGTTTACCCCAAAACAATCCACACATTCTAATGAGAGTCTGTATATATGTCAATGCTACAAAATTCAAGGTTTTTAATTGCCCATACTTACAATTTATTCTCCATCAAAAAAAAAAAAAAAGCTGAATCTCATTATAATGTATGGATCATCGTGGGGTAACCAAGTCTACCTTAAAGATGGAATCTTAAAGTGGGAGTGATCATGGTTCAACTACACCACTATTGGATAATCCTACATCCAAACTTTGGTCACTTTCCTCTTCTGATAAATCATGCTATGTTTATCTTCCCCAAATGCCAGCCTTGTGCATAAGTAACATTTGCACTAGTTAGTGAATGATTATCTACTATGTAGGTGCCAAGAGTGCTGATGGAGAAGGGATTATGATTGGTTCTGAGACTGCAAATTTCATAGATGGGAAGGTGGTAAAGGAGAAAGAACTTGAAGAGAAAAGACTTTCCTGGTTTCAGATATGTTAATCATCACATGTTTAGGAGATATCTGGATAAAGCTATTCAGTGGATATGCAAGTCTGAGGCTTGGGAGAAGAATCTGGACCAGAGATGAGATTCAGGAGTCATCAACACATCGATGACAACTGAAATAATGAGAATGGATTGGATCAACCAGGCGGGAGAACATGCAGAATGGGGAAAATAGCTTGCTTAGGATAAAAAGAATGCCAGGATTTAACTGGTAAGCAGTAGGGGATCCTCTGAAAAAAACCAAGAAGGGATAGTTTGTAAGGTGTCATGACAACTAGAAGAGTGAAGTTCCACAGAAACTAGCAGCACAGAGGTTTTTATGAAGTATTGGCAAACAGCAGAAAAATCCAGAAAAGGACTTTTTTTAAAAGTCCAAATGGACCTTGTGATTAAAAAGCAGCAGGGATGCTAGCAAGAACTATTTCAGCAACATAAAGTTAAGGAGATGCAAATTAAAGTGAGGAAAATAGTATTTTACTTTTATTTGGAGGAGTATGTGGGTAGAGGATGAAAGATGGAAAATGAAAAGCTAATAGTAAGTACATAAATTCTACATACTTACCCTTTTCCCTTGCCTGTGACTGGACAAAGGTGGGCTATTTTTTTATTTACTGGCACGAGTCTATCAGAGGTTGATTTCAACTGGCTCATGGCTGGGAGAACTGACAGACCACACTAAGAAAGAAATAACTCAGTATCTCAGGAGCGGGGGAGGGCTCCCAAATCCCATCCCCTTGTCTGTCGTGTTCCATCTGTCAGGTTTTAAAACAGTCATTCAGCCTCTTTGTTGATCCATTTCCTTAGCTGTGGAATGGGAAAATAATTCCCTTTTAATTGGATCCTGAAGTGCTAAGGGCTTTTCAGACTGCCCGAGCCTCTGCAGTGTTTAGACAATATCCTAGCTCAGAAATTTCCCAGCTACTTTGTCCTATTCCTGAGAAAGCTACTTCTCTCTTCACATGAAATCCACAACCCAAATGCTCAAGATGTAAATTTCTTTCTGCAGGTTTGCATGACTTTGCACCTTGAACCACCTCCTTACCACCTCATATTGTAGAATAGGCAAAGTAAAGTGGAGGACTGAGGAAATGACCTGGAGAATTCAGCTCCCAGTCTGAAGTTTGCCTCAGATTATTCATTTGTTTGACCAGAAAAGTTTACAAAACTAAATTCCTCCTGCATAGGCTAGGGCCTCGGGTTTATTGGGTCTGGGCAGCTTCATTTGCATTCTCTTTTTCTTTCCTCTTGAATTTCAGCCTCTACCAATTTCATGTCCCCCAGGAGCTGTCGTTAGCAGCCATATATCCTCTCTTGTAAATAAACCCCAACTGTCTGCTGGAAATTTCCACTCACATATCCAGCCATCTCATCAAAAGCAACAGACCTGAAATCAAATTCATCAATCTCTTTCTCAAAACTGGCTTCTTCCCAGACTCTCCCATCGCTGTCAACTGACATCATTCTCCCCGTCACCCTGGCTGAGATCCTCAGTGTCATCTCTGTGCCCAGACTCTCCCTTGTCTTCTGTCTCCTTTCCCCAAGCCTGAAAATTTTTCCACTGAAATTTCTAGTTCCCAGTTATTTGCAAATCTCCCTGGTGCCAGACGCCATGCTGAGAACACACCTCACCTCACTTAATCCTCATGACAAACCTATAAAGAGGTTGATGGGAATTTCCTCCATTTTGCTAATGAGAAACTGTGTTTCAGATGGTCATGGGGACTCTTACGGATTGAACATTTATGTCTCCCTAAATTGATAAGTTGAAGCCTCACTCCTCCATGTGACTATAGTTGGAAATAAGGCCTTTGAGGAGGTAATAAAGGCTAGATGAGGTCATATGGATATATTCTTAATTCAAAGGGCTAGTGTGCTGGTAAAACGAGAAAGAGATACCAGAGTTCACTCTCTCTGCCATGTGAGGACCCAGCATAAAGGCATTTGTCCATCTATGAGCCAAGAAGAGGGTTCCCACTAGGAACCAAATCAGCCAGCACCTTGCTCTTGGGCTTCCCTGATGGTAAGAATCTGCCTGCAATGTAGGAGCTCAGTTCAATTCAGTTGCTCAGTCGTGTCTGACTCTTCACAATGCCATGGACTGCCGCACACCAGGCCTCCCTGTTCATCACCAACTCCCAGAGTTTACCCAAACTAATGTCCATTGGTGATACCATCCAATCATCTCATCCTTTGTTGTCCCCTTCTCCTCCCACCTTCAATCTTTCCCAGCATCAGGGTCTTCTCCAATGAGTCAGGTCTTCACATCAGGTGGTCAAAGTATTGGAGTTTCAGCTTCGACATCAGTCCTTCCAATGAACACTCAGGACTTATCTCCTTTAGGATGGACTGGTTGGATCTCCTTGCAGTCCAAGAGACTCTCAAGAGTCTTCTCCAACACTGCAGTTCAAAAGCATCAATTCTTCAGTGCTCAGCTTTCTTTATAGTCCAACTTTCACATCTGTACATGACTACTGGAAAAACCATAGCCTTGACTAGACGGACCTTTGTTGGCAAAGTAATGTCTCTGCTTTTTAATATGCTGTCTAGGTTGGTCATAACTTTTCTTCCTTCCAAGGAGTAAGGGTGTATCAATTTCATGGCTGCAATCACCATCGCAGTGATTTTGGAGCCCAAAAAAGACCCAGATTCAATCCCTGGATTGGGAAGATCCCCCTGGAGAAGGGTAACTGGAAGGTTACCCCCTCCAGTACACTTGCCTGGAGAATTCCATGGACAGAGGAGTCTGGCAGGCTACAGTCCATGGGGTTGCAAAGAACTGGACACAACTGGAGAAGGCAATGACACCCCACTCCAGTACTCTTGCCTGGAAAATCCCATGGACGGAGGAGCCTGGAAGGCTGCAATCCATGGGGTCTCTGAGGGTCAGACACGACTGAGCGACTTCAGTTTCACTTTTCACTTTCATGCATTGGAGAAGGAAATGGCAACCCACTCCAGTGATCTTGCCTGGAGAATCCCAGGGACAGGGGAGCCTGGTGGGCTGCCGTCTATGGGGTCGCACAGAGTCAGACACAACTGAAGCGACTTAGCAGCAGCAGCAGCAGAGCAACTAACACTTTTACTTTTATCTTATACTTCTCAGCCTCCAAAACTACTAGAGAATAATTTTCTGTTGTTTAATTCACTCAGTCTATGACAGTTCATTAGGTCAGGCTAAGGCAGGGACCATGTCCAGCCCACTCTTAGAAGATAGAGGTAGGATCCAAAATTAGGACCCCTATCTCCAGAAAGTACGCCCTGAGCCAATGCACTGTGCCCCTGCCCATGCCTCAAGGCCAGCTCCCTGGCTCAGGCCCTGCTCACCACACAAGAAAGGCTCAGTAATAGCACTTGCTTCAAGTCCTCCTTGCCCTCTCTAGTTGGCCTGTTGCATGTCAGGTTTTCCTCAAATACAAGTTGGATCAGATCATTCCTCTGATCAAAACTTTCAGTGTCTCCCCACTGGCTACAAAATCAGGAATCAATCTTTAAACAGGCCTCCAATTTTTCTTTAGTTGGCCTGAGCCTTCTTATCCAGCATAGGGTCACTTCATTGCCTATCCCAAAGATATCCATTCTGCTGATCAAAGTGGCATGAATTATTTGTTTGTGAGTTCCAATGAGGGCAGGAGCTATGCTGGTTCCATCCCTGTATGACTAGTGTCTGGCACATGGTAAGTGCTCAATAAACAGTGGTTGAATGACTGACTGAACCAGTATATGCTATTCACCTGGCCCAGATATGCTATTAGTCCTCCCATCTGCAGTCCACCAGCCATCAGGACCAAGCTCAGATCCATCTCCACGACAATGGCTGCTCCAGCCACCAGCCCACCCTGATCTCATCCTTCTCCAAGCTCTTCCTCTAGAACTTTCTTTCCCTGTAACTCATGACACATATCACTTACTGGCATGAACCAACATGACTGAACATGTTCAGGAATGCTCATTTTTGTATTGTTGGTAACAGTAACACATGGTAACAATCACCAGCTGCCTCCCAAATCTCTTCTACCTTTCTTTTTTAATATAAAAGCTCTGATCTTTAGCTAGGCCTATTCCCACCCAGCTTAAAATAACAAACAAAAAAAAAAAACAACAACATCAACAAAACACATTTCTCAGCCCTCCATGCAGCTAAATATGGCATGGCCACAGAACTAAATTTTGGTCAGTGACAGAGAAGCCCATCTTTCTCCACCATATCCTCAGTCCCACTGACTGGAATTCAGGTGTGTTTCTTATGTTCCAGCAGCTATATTGGGCCAGAAAGCAAAGACATGCCTGGGCAGTAAGCTGGCAAGAACCTGGGTATCTACCAGCATGAGGGAGGATCCCTATGCTGCCTCTCTGGCCTTCTTTCTCATGAGAGAGAAATGAATTTCTACTTTAGTTGAACCCTGTTATTCAGGCTTCTATATTGACTGCAACTAAGCTGGAACACATTACAAATGCTTAGTATGAAAGAAATGAATGAATAAAAGTGGGTGGTTAAAAGAACTAGATTGATCGATCTACCTACCTCTCTGAGAGAAAAATAAGCCATATGTGCATTATATTTTTAATTAATGTATGTATTACTTTTACAACAAATGACAAAAATATTTCATGATAAGTGTTACTCATTCTACTTAACATATACTCTGCCTCTTCAATTATCTTTTAAACTTCCCAAACACAGACATAAAAACTTTTATTTGCTTTGTCTCTGCCACTCTCCCTAGCATATAACAATAGACCCTAATATTTGGTTGGCTAAAACCTATGGGAATCAGTCAAACACTGACTATCTGTACAGAAACACCAAGAGTAAATGTTGGGGATGGGCTTTAAAAATTATATCCTTCATCTGAAATAACACAGAGGACTTTCTACTCAGTTAAAACAGTGATATGTTTAACTTATCATGTTACTCCCAGCTCATCATCCCCACCAAATTTAATTCATCTTTCAGTTAGAAAAAATAACTATTTTGAATTTTGAAATGAGAGAGAAATACTGGTGGTAAAGCTGAATAGCAAGAGAGTCCAAAGCATGCAAAATAAAAATGCAAAAAGGAATAAAATGGAATTTCTTTATAATATATGGTTTGAGAGGTGGAATTAATATCCATCCATAGATTTACTAGGTTCAAACTTACTCTTATCCTAAGTATCTTGTGGTTATGTTTCAGCAGATAAGATTTCTCGCCTTCGGCAATGGAAATCCATCCTAATTTTGTACTCTTCACCAGAAGACATTGTTTGGTCCCCAGCAAGAGGTAATAGAACACAGTACAGAAGTTTATTGGAAAAACCAGCTCTTGTTTATTTCATAATTATACACTTGACATTTGGAAACTCCTGCTTGTTACTAATCGCTTAATTAGGCACACCAAAGTTCATAAAAAATCACAGGTTTAACTTTGATGTAAAAGATCCTTTAACTCCTCTTGCTCTGAAATTTAATCTCATCCACTGTACATGCAATTACAACCCTGACAAATGATTGCTGATGATAACAGACTCATTTAAAGGAGACAAATATAAACACAAAATGATCTGATTTTTTTTTTTCTTAAATCTGTGTCCACAGAAAGAATAGGTAGACCAGATAAATCAATAATAGCTAAGAAAAAATGAAAATCCTAAGCATTGACTTTAATTCAGCAAATTATTCAGTAAAGTTTGAATTAATAGAGATTTACATAAATAGTCTGAATGCAGATGACCTTCAGGAAAATTACTATTAAGAGAAAGGCCTTTGCATGTCTCTTCAAAGATGTTTGACAAAGGAATGACTCAGCTGCATGTCTTCATTATTAAAGGTTTCATTTAGATCACCAGGACTTTCCCTGAAATATCTATCTATCTACTTCTGCTTCATTGACTAGTCGATACCTTTGACTATGTGGATCACAATAGACTATGGAAAATTCTTAAAGAGATGGGAATACCAGACCACCTTACTGCCTCCTAAGAAACCTGTATGCACCTCAAGAAACAACAGTTAGAACTGTACATGGAACATCAGACTGGTTCCAAATTGGCGACTAAGTCAAGGCTGTATACTGTCACACAGCTTATTTAACTTACATGCAGAGTGAAAAGTGAAAGTGAAAGTTGCTCAGTCATGTCCAACTCTTTGCGACCCCATGGACTGTATAATCCATGGAGTTCTCCAGGTCAGACTACTGGACTGGGTAGCCAGCCATTCCTTTCTCCAGGGGATCTTCCCAACCCAAGGAATGAACCCAGGTCTCCCGTATTGCAGGCAGATACATCATGTGAAATGCTGGGCTAGATGAAGTACAAGCTGGAATCAAGATTGCTGGGAGAAATATCAATAACCTCATATATGCAGATGACACCACCTTTAGGGCAGAAAGCAAAGAGAAACTAAAGAGCCTCTTGATGAAGGTGAAAGAGGAGAGTGAAAAGGCTGGCTTAAAACTCAACACTCAAAAAATGAAGATCACGGCATCTGGTCCAATCACTTCATGGCAAATAGATCGGGAAACAATGAAAACAGTGAGAGACTTTATTTTCTTGAGCTCCAAAATCACTACAGATGGTGACTGCAGCCATGAAACTAAAAGACGCTTGCTCCTTGGAAGAAAAGTTATGACAAACCTGGACAAGCAGAGACATTACTTTGCCAATAAAGGTCCATCTAGTCAAAGCTATGGTTTTCCCAATAGTCATGTACGGATGTGAGAGTTGGACCATAAAGAAGGCTGAGTGCCGAAGAACTGATGCTTTTGACCTGTGGTGTTGAACAAGACTCTTCAGAGTCCTTTGGACTGCAAGAAGATCAAACCAGTCAATCCTAAAGGAAATCAACCATGAGTATTCATTGGAAGGACTGATGCTGAAGTTGAAGCTCCAATACTTTGGTCACCTGATGTGAAGAACTGACTTACTGGAAAAGACCCTAACGGTGGGAAAGAACTGAAGACAGGAGGATAAGGGGACAACAGAGGACAAGATGGTTGGATGGCATCTCCGACTCAATGGACATGAGTTTGAGCAAGCTCTGGGGGATGGTGAAGGACAGGGAAGCCTGGCATGCTGCAGTCCACGAGATCATAAAGAGACATGACTGAGTGACTGAACAACAACAATCCATCTATATCTGCCCCTTAGCTAAACAGTAGATTTGATGAACTTTGGCAGTTAGCAAACACACATACATATAACACCCAAAATTATATTTAGAAGTGCAAACTATAAACAGTATTTTTGTTTTCTTACAATCAGTCAGTGATATTTAGTGAAATCAAGGATGACTTTAACAGTGAAAGTAGTTTTGATAACATGAGGTACTAAAAAAATGCATAATACTACTTCAAGTAGTAGTTCCCAAAATCAGTTACAAAAACCCTGGTTTATCAATATGTTCACACACACACACACACACAAAGCTCTATGGTGAAAAGAATGTGAAATATGATGCTTACCACATTCTCCCTTAGATATTCATACTAGCATATTACATTCTATAAGCATACTAAAAGACTCTGAAAAGCCCCGTAGTAAAACAACCTATGTACACTTAGCCAGATATTTTTTTCCCCAAATAACATATTACTGCTTCACTTTGGGAAATCATGCTCTAAATTAATAGTCTAACACAGCATTTTTAACTCTAAATTTTAATTCTCAACCAAATGTTGTTTATTATGAAGGTTATATAAATGTTCACTATGGTTAAAGGGCCATAAGGAATATGAAATGAATAAAGCAGTCTCTTTGATCTCCAGGAGCTTACATTCTAGTAGAAAACCTAATCAGCATATCCCAAACTGAATAATGTATCACGATAAGTGGTACATCATAGTTCAGTTGAAGAGGGAAGGTTTTAGAGTTTGTGGCATTTCAAACTGATTCTTAAACAATGGATGGAATTTCATTTAGGAAGAGATGGGGTGTAGAAACATGAAGTGCAAAGAAACTCAAGACATTCTGCTGGATGAGGACTTGACCAGTTGGCTAGGGTAAAAAGGCTTACTTTCGAGGAAGGGCTCTTTAAGCTAAATGACTGGAAAGCTCACCAGCAGTTTCAAGCAGAGGTCAGATGATAGGGATGCGTGAAGGCAAGGCTAAGGAAGGTGGGGTTGATTGGGTAAGCACTATGGAGTAATTGTGAGAGTAGTATGATCAGAACTTGCAGAATGGTTGGCAATGCCGCCTATAATACTGAAGTACAGCAGACAGGTTTCTCATCTTTTGCTTGGATAGCAACATATAATTTTAGATCTTAAACAAATCTGTGTTTCAAAGGTTCAGAGAGTAGTGCATTTTATCAGAAATGTTCACAAGCAACCGAGAGACCAGAAAATTATGGTTTCAGAATAACAGAGAAAGGTGATAAATTTCCACTGTCTTTCATAAATCCAACCTGATGGCAACACAAAAGAGTAAACCTGAAATATCACCCTGAGTCCTCCCACTCTCACTGGAGGAAGTAACCACGGAACGGCCTCACAGAATCAACGAGATCGATTTCACCTAGCAACTTGTATCAGTTATAAGAGGTTATCTTTATCCCTCAAAAGCCATACAGCAGTAAAAATTTAAATGGAGAAGAAGGATGTCATGTGAGGAACATGTGGGTTAAAAACAAACTGGCAATGCCATACTCTTAAATACCAAAACAGAAAACACAATTTGATTTTTAAAACCCAGTGACTGTTTGAAATAGAAAACTGTTTTTACTACTATAATTGCCTTCACATCTACTGACATAATTTAGGTAATTAGGAATCTATAATTGTGCTTGCTACGAGGGTGAAAAAGGTTGAAATGAGACAAGGAGAATTTTTTAACAATTAAAGTATAGGTGGTGAGCATCTGCAATATCCAGGATGGCTTTCTTCTATATGGGGTGTTTCCCTGGGAAATGAAACTGTATTACCTACGAAGTACTCTATGGACTTTCAAAACAACTGGCCACAGAATATGTCTGAAGTCTTGACTAATTACAGTAGTTGGTATAAATAGGAATTTAGGCTCATTAACCAGGTAACTAAAAATCACTCTTTTTCCTCCCAGTCCTTTTTGCTAAAAGTCCTTCCTGAAATCAATTAATCTATATTAATAACCTGCCTTATCAAGTGCATTACCTAGACCAGTGATTACCAAACACCAAACTGGTGCCAGCCTGGCTATATCCGAATCACCTGGAGAGCCTCTGAAAAATGTAGATTCCTGGTCCACTTCATCCCCTCCCCTGGCAGTCCACACTTCCATTCTGATCCTGCGTGGGTCTAAGTGATGTTCCAATAATATTTTTTAATAACTCAAATTTTGGAGGCTTCCTGGGTAGCTCAGCTGGTAAAGAATCCACCTGCAACGCAGAAGACACAGGAGATGTGAGTTTGATCCGGGGGTCAGGAAGATCCCCTGGAGGATGAAAAGGCAACCCACTCCAGTATTCCTGACTGGAAAATTCCATGGACAGAGAAACCTGGCAGGCTACAGTCCATACGGTTGCAAAGAGTTGGACACAACTAAGTACATACATGTGACGCAAAGTTTTGGAAATCACTAATCCAGTTCAGAATCAGATGTCTGTTACATGCTTTTGAATATCAGAAGAGCCATAAAGACCTCAGGATTTTATGTCTCTGCTGTGACAGAGACCATGCTAGGTGGACACCAAACCCCATGTCCTTTCCTTCCTGGGCACAGAGCTGGACTGTATCTCCCAGCCTCCCTTAGTTAGGTGGGGTCATGCCATTGGAATGTGGGCAGAACAGTGGGCAGAACCACTTTCAATCCTGGTCCCTACTAACTTCTCAAAGACTCTTCCAGGCTGGCTGTCTTCCTTTGTTTGCCAGTCTCGTTCTCTAAATTCAGTGAAAAACTGAGATTCTAGAGGAATTATCAGAACCACAAGGTTATCTGAATGAGGGTTTGGAGCAGAAAATCTGCTCTCCCCACTATCACTGCTGACTCCCACTGCATCATGAAGTGAATGAGATGTCATCTTTTATTATGATAAGCTATTAAGATGCAGGGACTCTTTGTTATAGCCCTTAGCTTACTCTTACTAATACAACTCCCTTAACACTTTTAGCAGATTTTTCTGTTAAGCATTTCAAAATCATAAAGAGATTTACTTATATTTTAACATCTAACACAGCTGGAGTTAGGAATAACATCTAAAAGGCAAAGGACCATAGGACATATTTAATCTTGAAAAGCAACTCTGATATGGGCATATTTTTCTATGGTTTTCTTCTTCCTTCTACAAGTGGAATATAGGAAAGGAAAAAAAAGAAAAGAAACATCTGGCTAATTGAGAGTTCCAGGTAATAAGATTTCAATTTAATAAGGTTTTATAACAGTTTCAGGAATAAAAACGAAATATAGCAACTAATAACTCTGAATTTTCAAAGACCAAATGGATACAAAATAAAAGCTGGTGAAAATTTTAAGACTTAATAGAATCACACAACCTGAAGAGTATTCAAAAGGTCATGATATTTATTTACTGCTGAAAGAATCTGTAGGAAGAAATTCTACCACTGAGCTCATCATTGTCGTCGCTTTGGAGGCAGTTTTACAGTAAAATGTTAAGAGGGCAAGGTTAGGAATTAGAGCTGGGTTTAAATCCCAGCTCTCCTCACTAGTTGGGAAATCATGAAAAAGCCCTCTGAGCCTCACTCTCCCCATCTGCACAATGGTGATGATGTAATTTGCTTCATGGGTTGTTATGTAAACTTATAAGGCATGTAAATTTCATGTGGCACCTGGTAAATATTTAATACTTACCTACATTACTTTAGTAGTTAATTGCAAAATACCTTCTTTTCTTAGGACAACCTTTTATTGTCTACATGCATAAAGAAGATCCTGAAAACTCATGAGCTGTAACTAGCTAATTTTTATCCCCAAAGAAAGAAAAATGACAGAGCTGGTGGCGGCCATGCCTAGAATTCTACATAGCTTTACACTGTTCTTGTAAAGCAACAACGAGTGTGCTAATATCGATGCTTCTTAATCCTCTGTCTGCCAACCATGAAGACCAATAAGTCCTGAGCAAAGATCACTGGTGCTTGAAGCTTCTCTAAAAATGGTAAAAAAGAAAAGAAAAAACCTCTCCCCATTCTTGGAGAGAAGTGCAGGGTGGCCTGTCATCGTTGTCCAATCTCAGCAAGCTTGAGCAGCTGGAGCCCTTCCTATCCAGCCCATATCAAGAATGCACCGGGTGCCAGGGGGAGCAGAGATGATGTGAAGGGGGTGCTGTCCGCCTCCCTCCAACCTGGCTGGCCGAGACAGTGGTGGGAGCCTGCCACCGCATTTCTTTTGATAAGCTACTGAGAAGACACAGTGTCTCCTCGGTTTTCTAAGTTTTAGTTTGAAAATTGAATTCGGGAACTTGTCAACTCTGACAGCAGAGCTTTAACATTCAGTTCAAAAACAATCTGCTTGTACTTTATAAAATCCGTCTTCTGACTTCAGAGCAGTAGGACTTTTCAAAATCTTCACTATGTAGTGAAATGAAAAACTTTGGTTTTCCTTCTTTCCAATTAAATTTGGGTTCTTTATAAAAAACATTATTATTTCCTACTCCAATCTTTCTCCCCTAAACTGCCTCTTTCAGCCAATAAAACTCAGTCCTACGTTTCAAAAAGACTGAGACTTTGCTGTAATGTGGGACCCTCCTCATCAGCAAAGACTACAGACAAAAATAGATAATACCCATGGGATTAATCGCAAATCAATGCTGTTCAAGTGACAGGATTCATGACACTTGAGGTTTTAAAAATAATAAAAAGCAAAGCCCGGGGAAGAAATCCCTCCATGCCTTAAAGTTACAAGTCACACTTGGCAGCAGAGACCTCCATTGGAGGCTATATTGAGAAGTAAAATTACTGGCACTCAAAGGGATAGGTCAAAACCCTAAACATGGCAGGAAACCAAAGGCAAAATCATGATCCAATGACAGATGGCAAAGGCCTGTCAATGCCTGGAAAATTACACGGTGAAATTCATTTCTGACATTTCATTCACACAAGAATAACAGGACCCTGAAGTTAAACCATGACATTCTGAAAGGAAACACCTCTGTAGGTGACACCTCTTGCATTGCTCAGCCTCCAGGGCACACACCCACTCATGTAGCTCAGGTGTGTGTGAGAACAGGGTGCAGGGGAAGGGAAGGAGGAGACAGGGAGAGAGCAGAGAAGCCAACAAGAAGGAGAGAGAGCCACAATCAAAGCCAAGGGGGGATGAGGGTGACAGTTCATTCCTGCTCCTTCCCAAAGGACTTGAGTCGTCACTACATAAGAATTTTTTTAAGTGACATTTGAAAGGTGCTGCAATCATCCATTGATTTGTGTTCTGTCTGGCCTTTAAATGTAATATTTCAACCGAGAGTTCAAGCCGTGGGAGTCTGAGATGTTTCCATGAGAAGTAACCAAGTCAGACAGTTCCTATAGTCAAAGAGACCCTGTCGAAGGGGAGAAGCACTAAAATTAACCACCCAGGCTAATTTTATTGCTCAGGCTCAGTGGCACCAGCCTTCCAGGCTGTTCCATTTCACCTAGCAGGGAGGTACTAAAAGGAAACAATCCTTCAACTGCAGAGAAATCCAGTGAGTTGGGGGAAGGAGTGAGGGAGAGAGGCAGGGGCATGTATGTATCTAGGAGCTGTTTTCATCGACCAACACAGAAAACAAAGGAAAGTGGTTTTTGTGATGAGGAATCCAAGTAAAATTGTGCCCCATTAAATTTCAAAGGCAGACTCTTAAGGTTTAGCTGCTAATCTCTGTCATATTACCTTCCATTTGAATGATGATAATTATTTTTATTAAGATTTACTTTATTTTTTTAAATATGTCCCTTTTTATTTTATCTATTTGCTTTTTTTTAAATTTAATTTTATTTTATTTTTTAACTTTACAATATTGTATTGGTTTTGCCATATATCACCACCACAGGTATACATGTTTTCCCCATCCTGAACCCAGATTTACTTTAAATTTGTTTCCAAATGGCTTCAACAATGGATTTTGAGTATACTAACATAATGTACTAAAAATCATCTCGTAAAACATAAAAAGCATCAGAAATGATTTCTTAACAATATCACACATACCTACACACATACACACTCCAGAAAGTTCACTTTTGTTTTCTTCTTTAGATAATATACACAAGCCCAGGTGATACTGAATGGGTCATGCACACGCATAACTATTTTAAAAAGGTGATTTACACACACCTATTACTTCCACCTGAAACATCAGACTAGAGAGACTGAGTTTCCCCAGTGAGTCTCAGAAACACAAAACAGGATGTTTAATTTGTTTAAGTTTCCAAAGCAATTTACTGGAGACAAAAATAAAATACCGTGGCATTTTGCTGGCATCTTAAAAAAAGAAACCCTGTCTGAGAAGTACAATGAACCTCATGAGATCTCCAACATGAATTCTCTATTTGTATGCTCACATCCTTTTATGACTTTGTTCACTGAAGACTAGTTTAACATATTCCAACCCATGCACTTAGAGAAAGAGAAGCTTCCAACAAAACAGGTCTTTTTATGAGGCAGCCCCCAAGGTCTCCAACAGCTAAATGGGCTCAGACAACCACCCACACCCACCTATTCCAGCCTCGGTAATCAAGAGATTCTTTTCCCTGGATCGTCTTAATTTGAGTAGAGTTTCTATTTAATGGAGTTAGAGCTACATGCCAGCACCAGTTCTGAATTTAAACATCTTTAAAGAAAACTTCTGTGCCTATGAGTAAGGTACTGCCATCTATGCTTTCACTATTTTAAAATGAACCTTGAGAAGAATGATTTTTTTAAAAGACAAGAAATTATTCATTTGCAACCCCTGGCTTCAAAATTGTGCAGAGAAGCCCAAGGAGGTCAAAGGCAGGCATAGTCTCAAAATGGTAGGTTACTTTTTTTTTTTTTTTTTTTTTAACCTGCTTTGTGAGGTTTGCACTTGATCTGCTGCCACTGATGCCCTACCATACTGGAAAACTTTATTTCCCTACTTGAGAGTGAGTTCTCAAGCTCTCTGTGGGTCTATCGATTCTCTTACCATTACAGTGGAACGTCAGCACAAGAACCCTCAAATGTACAGGGTTCTGTACTATACTGCTTCTGCTTCCTCTAACTTGACTCTCAACTTACTAGATGCTTAATAACCAAAGATAGGATTTATAAAGGAATTGTCGAATGATGTGTCATCTGACATATCTATGCTAAACCATCAGTTATTCCACACACACTTTAGAGTTCTTCGATGGTGAGCAACAGAAAATTACTCTGGCTAATTCCAGCAGAAAAGGACTGCAACAAAAGGGTATGGTGGAGTTCACAGAACAGATAACTTGAAGACCTAGCATTAAAAAAAAAAGTGGGAACCCAGACGCATTTGAGGAGGAGATCTAGCTAACAGGACCATCTGAATGAGGCTTTGCTCCTAGAATAAATGAGTTTGACTAATTTGGGGGGTTTGTTGCTTATACCACATCACTGATGTTTCAGGGTCCCAGAAGGGAAACTCAAGTTGGCTCAGACAGGGTTTATCAACCTGTGCACTACTGACATTTTGGATCAGATAATTCCTCTTTGGAGGTGGCTGTCTTGTCCACTGTAGGATCCTAAGCAGCATCTCTGGCCTCTACATGCTAGATGGTAGTAGCATTCTCTATAGCTGTAGCAACCAGAAATGTCTCCAGACATTGTCAGGTGTCCCCAGGGAGAGAAACTCATCCCTAGTTCAGAACCACAGGCTGAGACTGAATCACAACATTGACCTCCAAATGGCTTAGGTAAGGCCAGGCACCTTGATGTAGAATCCCATATGACAAAGTAGGAGCATGGATACATCTCCGAGAAGAAAGTTGGATCTTGTTGCCAAATGATTGGGGCATTAAGGCTCGATGTCCGTTTCCACATTAGTAAGCAGAACATTATGGTAGGGTATGTTTTCTAGTCCAATGTATTCAGAGAACAAGAGAAAAAAAAAGTAGAACTTAAGAAACTTCTGAAAACAGATGGTGGAAAACATAATCCATCAGAACACTGTATCAGTCCAGCGCTGTGACAGCATCCGTGTGCTGGAAAAGCACAGTCCTAGTGAGGTGGGTCTACTTTTCCATTTTTATTCACATTCTCCACGGTCCCCATGTGTTTTTAAATCCTGCCAGATCTTTTTCCAGCTCCTGGTATCTATGGGCTTGTGGTAATTGACATGGCTAATTTAAGGGAAACTGATTCCAAATCCCAGAGAACACTCAATGCATCTCTCTATTAATTAGTCGGTTAACTCTGTTGGTTCCAACATGGTGCTAATGAGACCAAAGATACGAATGCAACCCTCATGCCATATGGGCTTGTTCAACAGCCAGCTTGGAGCACCACTCCCATCGGCCAACTGACAGATAGATGTATATGGCTACTGGCCGGGACATGGGCTGATGGGTGGGGGGTGGGAGAGAGAATGGATGTGTCCTGACCGGCCCATCCCCACTGCGAGGAGCCCCTCATGCTCCAGGCTCTGCCAGGAATGGGGTCTTGTCTCACAGAACACAGAGCACGGCACACACCACAGCACCTCTTCCCCAACAACCCAGCGTGGTTCCAGCTCATACCTACTCATATTAGGCTCCCTTGCTGCATCCTCTCCCTTCTCTTCATTCACATTTCTTAACAACTGAAGTGCAGAACTTCATCTCCAACCTACGCAGACTCTGAATTCTTTGATCCTACCATCAGCAGCAAGACCGGGCTTGTCTCTTCTTCCGTTATTACTTCTGACAGCCCCAAAGAAATCACTTAATATTCATTTCAGCCTCCTTTTTCAGACAGTCTTAAAAATCAATTTTAAAATTTTTCTTCTTGATCCTGTCATTTAGCACTTAAATGGCCCAAACTGATTACTTGGGAGCCTTAGCGTTTCTCCCTTCTTCCAGGATGTCAGCTTCATTTTGTGAGTCTTTTCTGGTATGATTTAAGTTGGCTTTCATTTCAGGGTTGTTTTTCACTGAGAAACATGAATTTTTTAAGCTATATTTGTAGAACAACTTTCAATTATCCTTAAAACAAAATAAAAAAACGCAGTAAAGAATAGGCAAAGCACTTTGGCTGAGAGAAAACTCGATTCAATGGGTGAAAAAAGAAAAAAAAAAAGACTTAAAATTACAATTACTCTAAAACCATCAAGAATGCCACATTAAAAGCTCTACTTTCCAAACAGCAAATTAGTAACAGTAACATTATCTTATTCACTAATAAAAAGGAGTTAAAATAGCCATTCATAATGAGACACTGAAAGCTGCAAGGAAGCCAAGAAAGAACAGGGAGAAAGAGGTCTGAAAGAGAAGAAAAAGGTAACAGCAGCTCTTATGAAGATGAAAAAAAGTTCTTTTGTCTCTGCTACCATTCTGTGAACAGCCTAGAGAACTCAGTTCATTGTTGTTGGCTGCCCTTCTCCTTTGCTATAGTTTTTGTTTTTCAGGTTGTCTTTAATTCTCTAAGTAATATTATTAGAGACCAGGAGAGGTTGAAAACCACCAGGAAGACCAAGGAGGGAAAAACCTAACTAAATGAAACTTGTCCAGAGCGTTTTATTCCCCAGCCTGTGTTTTCTTTTCTTAGGAAAGAAAGGATGATTTTTAAACTACGGAAAGCTGCACACAGACTTGACATTAAAAAAGGGTTGTGGCCCTTTTTGAAATAGTCCTCCAGCTTGGTAATCAGAACCACTTTTTTTTTTTTTTTTTTGCTCTAACCTCTTAAGAATCTCTGCTCTATTTGTAATTCCACCCACTTGTTATTTATATTATTGCAATAGACTGACAGACCTCCCCTCATCACATCACGACTCTGCCCTGAAAAAAAGAAAATATCTGCTAAAATGATGAGGGAACAAAAACCATCGGCATGAACTGCAAGATGCAAAACAAATGGATTTTTCTTACAGGATCAAAGAGTCAAAAATCATTCTTTCCAGGACTTTGGAACATCAAACATTGGGACTTAAAAGTGTTACCTCAGGAATTAACAAACACCAGCATGTGCATCCAGCCCTAAACCACTTTTTGAGACTGAAGATTAATTGGGGGAACCCATCCACATCATAGTGAATGTCATCAAACGGATTCTGAAAAGGCACACTGACTTGTGGGGACAGCACCCTGCATCTTTTCTGCCTCCAAACGTGTAGTTGTCCGCGCCAAGCAAGTCACCTTCCGGTGTCACCAGGAAGCCACTTACAGGACAGACCACAGCACAGCCCTGGATTTTAGGCTGACTGCATGCAGTCAGCCCATGACTATAATGGACTAAAAATCACTAACCACAACCAAAGAAAGGTGAGAGCACTGCTGCTTGAATGTTGAATGAACATCAGCACTGCCCTGACTCTCCACCTACAGCACTGCCCCCTTGCTAAGAGGTCACATATCTCCATGGACGCGCAGGTAACCAGGAGATGCCTTGTCAAAAAGAAAAGTAGGAATCGTTTAGATTACTGACTTTTTCAATAAATGACTTTATTTTTGAAGACTGTGGTGGCAGCTGAGAGAATACAGATCTTCAACTAAGTCATACAGTGAGAACAGATGAGTACTGCGTCTACACCAGAATTTTTCCCTCAATTCTGCCAGACTTCAAGCAAAGCTGATAGGAGAATATCCATCCATACATTCAAAATTAGGTTATGATTCACTTTACCAAATTTTCATTTATTTTACTAAGGGATTTACTTCTAAATTCTCACAAATAACATTAGCTCTCTGAATGCATTTCTAATTAAATTAGAATTATAAGCATTTCAAACTAGACTCACCCGTCAGAGACAGAATATCTGAACTGCTCATGTAATTAACACATGTACCCAGGCTAACAGGCCTTGAAATAGGACCCTGCATGGGGATGACACACCCTTAATCTAATGATGCTGGGCTTTTAGCCCATTGGTTGTCATCTCACGTTTCCTTACTGTGCTCCAGCATTTAAAGAACTGTCTTTGATTCCAATAAATGAGTATAATGCAGACTTAATGAAGACTCACACAGCATTTTCATCAGCAGGTGACTTTCAGTTCAGTTCAGTCGCTCAGTCGTGTCCGACTCTTTGCAACCCCATGAATCGCAGCATGCCAGGTCTCCCTGTCCATCACCAACTCATGGAGTCCACTCAAACTCATGTCCATCGAGTCGGTGATGCCATCCAGCCATCTCATCCTCTGTCGTCCCCTTCTCCTCCTGCCCCCAATCCCTCCCAGCATCAGAGTCTTTTCCAAGGAGTCAACTCTTTGCATGAGGTGGCCAAAGTATTGGAGTTTCAGCTTTAGCATCAGTCCTTCCAATGAACACTCAGAACTGATCTCCTTTAGGATGGACTGGTTGAACCTCCTTGCAGGCCAAGGGACTCTCAAGAGTCTTCTCCAACACCACAGTTCAAAAGCATCAATTCTTCAGCACTCAGCTTTCCTTACAGTCCAACTCTCACATCCATACATGACCACCGGAAAAATCATAGCCTTGACTAGACGGACCTTTGTTGGCAAAGTAATATCTCTGTTTTTTAATATGCTATCTAGGTTGGTCATAACTTTCCTTCCAAGGAGTAAGCGTCTTTTAATTTCATGGCTGCAATCACCATCTGCAGTGATTTTGGAGCCCAGAAAAATAAAGTCAGCCACTGTTTCCCCCTATTTGCCATGAAATGATGGGACCAGATGCCATGATCTTAGTTTTCTGAATGTTGAGCTTTAAGCCAACTTTTTCACTCTCCTCTTTCACTTTCATCAAGAGGCTTTTTAGTTCCTCTTCACTTTCTGCCATAAGGGTGGTGTCACCTGCATATCTGAGGTTATTGATATTTCTCCTGGCAATCTTGATTTCAGCTTGTGCTTCTTCCAGCCCAGCGTTTCTCATGGTCACCTAACAAAATGTTCCTCCAAGGCTCAAGGCCCCACGGCACATGCGTGACAGACTCACTTAAGTATATCCACTGACAAGAGATAACTACCTTCCAAGGCTCTATGTGTCACTCAACCACAATGGCACAAGACCATGTATAGAACAGTTAACACTGACAGATGAACAAGCCAAGTTCTACCATATATTAACAAGGGGACAAGGGGAGAGCATATTTTTATCTTAGTCGTCTGTGTTCTGCTGAAACACTAGTTTCCCAACCCTTCCATTGCAAATATTCTAAGTAACTTCACCTGCATTTGGATCCCTTCCATTACACTGTCCTCAGATTTATTATCTAAGTCATACAAATGGCAGCACCAAAAATCCCAAATACTTGTGACAAATTTCTTGTAAATCATCTATCAAATTAAAACAGCACATTCATTCACCTAAGGAGACAGAGTGCCAGGAGGCTCACGGAGACACAATGGAGAAAAAAACACTTTGGATTCCCCAAACACTTTAAACTTTTGAGTCTGGCATTCTCTACCTGGGAGAAGATCCTGGCTAACAGTTCCACAGACTAATAATTAATCGCCAACTATTTGTGGAAGGCCTTTTTGGTCTAACACTGGGCTAGTCATTGTGATGAAATAGGAAAAAATGCGTATCAGACATGTTTCTTTCCTATCAAAGATCTTCCATCATCCCACTGGGGAGACAAGACTAATGTAAAAAGTAAAGGAATATATTATTAAACTAACATTTGTTATGTGGAATTGAAGTAGAAGAGGGATAATCCATGGATTTGCTAATTATACTTCTGCGCCATACACATTAGCCCTGAATTGCTTTTCCCCGGCTTAACCTGACTTCAAGGATATTTCATCAAGCCCTTTCTTGATTCTTCCACACATTTAGCTGACAACACTTCATAAGCGTGGTTCCTTATAGAACACACTGATTTGGTGGCTCCTCTAGCTCTTCCTTATTCATGCAAAGCGAATATGAAAGTTAAACACTTTCAATATCAACCCTGTACAAGTTTTCAAATTTTTCTGTATCAACATGCAAATAAGCTTTCAAAACCTAAACAGCATTTTCATATAAATAGATGTTAAGTGGTTTTAAATACTTACAAACAATCCCTTTCACACCCTGTTGTTAGATTTTTTGCACAATGTTAACAGGGGGGAAAGAAATAACAGGAAAAGAAAAATAGCCCAAAGTGAGCAGCAACTGAAAGCCTGAAAGAAAACACAGTAAAGAAATGCACATAAATTGTTTGCATGAATCCTTAGTCTCCCTCTTCTTGGATTTTAGCCTTACAGGGTTCAATTTCACACTAAACACAGCAGAGATGGCTGAGACAAACGAGGGAGAGAGTAAATCGTTTAATGTACATTCTAGAAGAAAATAACCCCATTCTTTTCTGAGCAAATTCACTTCAACTTCCTCTCCTCTGCGGATGAATAAAAGCATTTTAAAATAAAAAGTTACCATAAATTTTGATGTTGCAAAAATGAATCCCCCAGACAGCTTATGTAGCTTCAGGAGTAGAAAGCTTCCAAAGCATTTACTCTAAATGTAATAGCAGACTCTACAAGAATACACTGGGCACTAAATCATAAATAATTTACATGCACACTTCATACTTCATTTTTTAGGATAACTGGGGCCATGAGTGCAATCTCTTGAAAATACAAAGTTTTGGCAAATAAACTTTTAAATGTGTTTTAAAAAATTAAAGGGTGCTGTCTGACTCTGTCTGGAGTTATTGCATAAAACTAGAGAGAACAGAGAGATTTTTTTAAGTAGGGGGCAAACTGCCAATACTGGATTTAATTCTTCCTTTTATAAAAATTTAAAATATTATAAATGTCCATCACTGAAAATATAGAATACCATAACACCTCAATGAATATTAAAATATATTAGGTAAAACTATTTCAAGTTTGGATCCCAAAAAATCACAATTATAGACTATGAAGAGTTCCTTGGCAAAACTAAAGGAACTTAAAAAAAAAAATTTTTTTTTTTTGAGACAGCTGTGCCCTCTGGAGGTGGC
Organism: Bubalus bubalis; assembly: GCF_019923935.1. Classification (NCBI taxonomy): domain Eukaryota; kingdom Metazoa; phylum Chordata; class Mammalia; order Artiodactyla; family Bovidae; genus Bubalus; species Bubalus bubalis. The sequence goes on from NC_059160.1 coordinate 58,965,057, forward strand.
ACTTGGGAATTGAATAAGTCTTTCCTAAACCAACAACAATGACTTTTCTAAAGAATTGAACATACGCTTGGAAATGCAAAGAAGGCTCAGAAGGTTTCATTCGTGTTCCTTTCTTTGTGTCAAACCAGTTTTCAATGAATACTAATTTAGAATTTCAATTTAGAAATGTTCAAATGAGTGCAAAACATTTTGGTAGAAGGGATTAAAAATTGGTGTTCAATATCTGGAATACAACGATTAGGGACATGCTGAATATTATGAAAGGAAAGAACGGTAGTTTCAAATCAAATATCCTCAAAACCTCTTCTAGTGAATAGTGCATGAGAGCAGACTGCCTTCCCCCTTCAAACCATATTTTCCAAAACTCCCAGAGAAAATTGAATCATCTGGACCAGCAAATGCATGTGTTCTATCTTCTCAGAATTCACCACCTCCCGTTCATTTTCCTTTTGTCCTGTAGGTTTTTACTTCATTCCTAAATTTCTCCATCTGGGGAATATATTATTCCAGTGGGAGAGGTAAGAGGTAAGTATTTCTCGTTGGAGTTTTAGAGATAGAAATTAATAAAGTTACAATTTCAATAGACAAAAACCTAAAAAAATTAAGGATGTAATTATGGAGTGGGGATCAAAAGCAAAACAAAACCCCAAAAGGAGTCCTTACTTGATACGAAAACAAGAACAAAGCCACCACTTTTAAAGAGAAAATGAAGACATATTTTTGGTTGTGAATCTGCCTTGGATGTGAGTGACATATCTCTTTTGTAAAGAACTGGGAAGGAAACTAAAAGGATTAAGTAAGGCTGGTGCGTGGAGCGAGAGTAGAACTACTGCGCATCGGAGTGTAAGAGATTACACCCGACTACCCTGAGCGCACTTGCGTTGACAGGCGGGACTGCGACAGAAGGTTCTGGAAAATGGATGCAAAGGTCTTCCTGCTTCTGGTTTTGGGCCACTCTTGCATTACAGATTCTGACCATCGGCCCAAAGACAACTTCACTCCCCACCTCCCGCGTCCTCACTCTTCCTCAGAGGGAAGTCAAGGAGCCAAGACAAGGAGCTGGAGTTCTTGAACCTCAGCCCTGTCGGCTTCCCTCGTGCCTCTGGTTCCCAGACACCCAGGCAATTGTTAACGCTTCAAGTTCTCCTGCCCCTTGGTCGAGCGCCCATCCAGACGCCGATTCTCAAAGAAGCCCAAGACTACACGTCTGAAACTCACAAATAATGTCCAGGTCCCATTTAGGGAACGGCTCAGCACCCCCAAACGTGAAAGTCAGCACTCAGGCCCCACAGCCAGTCGGGGGGACCCTCCCCATGCGCACCTGCGCATCCGCAGGAGCAGGCCCGTGCGCCACCTGAGCGTCGCCGACAGAGGGCGTCCGCGGGCCCGCAAGCCATCCCGGAGGTCCAACCCAGGGTAGCCAAGGAGCCAAGGAGATGGGCTACTGGGTAAGGAAATGGACGAATGTTTAAGACATGAGGAACTTTAAAAAAAAGTTTTTTTTTTAATTTTATTTATTTGGCTGCACCGGGTCTTAGTTGTGGCACACAGGATCTTTAGTTGTGGCCTGAGGAATCGAGTTCCCTGACCCAGCTCCCTGCATTGGGAGCCTGGAGCACCAGGGACCTCTCTGAACTTCTTAACTTCTCTGAACCTCAGCCTCCTGATCTAAGAATATGGTGACAACCCTAATATCTAAGCCATCGTGCTCATGTATTCATGTATTCATTCATTCACTCAAATATGCTTTGAGGTCCCCACATGTTCCAAGCAATGTTGTGGCACTAAGGATACCCTGACGATCAAATTGGAGCCAGACTCTGCCCTCTGAGTGTACATTCTAATGGGATTAACCCAGAGCAGTCTAAATGAGGTCATGTGTGCATGTAGCCATCTTAGCCCAACTCCTAGAACATGCTCAGTCTTTGGAAACTGTTAGGAGTTATTAGGTGTTTGAATCTACATCAACTTCATCCATCCAACTGTGTGAGAGAGAGGGTTTGTTCATTCCTGGCTCTTCCATGGGAAAGCACAGCCTTCTTTACCTTAAAGTTAATAGATCAATGGTAATGGAAGGGACGGGCTTCCCATGGCTCCGTGGTAAAGAATCTGCCTGCAGTGCAGGAGACTCAGGTTCAATGTCTGGGTTGGAAAGATCTCCTGGAGGAAAAAATGGCAAACCACTCCAATATTTTTGCCCAAGAAAGCCCGTGGGACAGAGGAGTCTGGGGGTTACAGTCCATAGGGTCGCAAGAGTCAGACATGACTTAGCCACTAAACAATAACAAAAAATACCATAGACTGGGTGGCTTAAACAAACAAACAAATTTATTTCACATCATCCAAGGTCAAGGTGCTTGCTGGCTCAGTTCCCAGTGACAGCCCATTTCCTGGTGTACACATAGATGCCTTCTCATTTTATCCTCACAGCCAGAGAAAGTGATCATCTCTCTAGTATCTCTTCTTTTAAGGGTTCGAATATCTCCATGACAGGCTCTACCCCTTGGAATTACCTTCCAAGGCTCCACCTCCTCATACTGTTATGTTGAAGATTAGGGCTTCAGTGTGTGCATTGCTGGGGGGAGAACACAAACAGAACATGCATACCATGGGATGGGACACTTTCAAGTCATCTTAGAATTCTGCCTGACACAGGAAAGGATAGAAGAAAATAAATCAAGAAAGCATAAAGCTATAGAATTGTGCTAATTTATGGACACCAGATTCCTATCTAAAATAACCATTCTCTAAAGGTCAAAGAGGTCTCAGTACCCAAAATACTTGCCTTCCATCCAGTCTTGAGCCCTCAGCCCTCTCCAACCTTCTCATTCCCCTCCTCCACCCCCTGCATGAGTGAGAGTAAGAGCCAAAGCTGGAGCTCAGAGGATAAAGGGTATTAACTGGGGGCCATAAAGAAGAAAGGCCAACACCCACCCCATGGTGCTTCTGGCCTGGCAGCAAGGCAGGAATTAGAAGTGGTGGGTCAGCAAGACACAGCAAGCCCAACTCTCCCACTGACTCACTTTTTAACCTTTCAGTCTAGTCACTGAATCTCTATTTTGACATCTATAGAATGAAAACAGGGGTTCTCTCAGAGTTGTAAGTATTGGATGAGAGAATACACATCAGATGCTTTACACAGCACCTAGATGGTAAAAGTAAAATAAATGGAAAAAAAATAAAACAGGAAGTAACTCAGAGAAGGAGGAGTTGTTATTTCTCATCGTACCTACTGGGGGCTCAGAATGGTGTTGGGAAATGTGAGATTTACAGATTTCCATAAGGCCGGATGTCTACCATTGACACATGTACAATCTAGTTGGAAAGACAAACAAACAGATGCCCTTTCATAGAGAGATGGATTATGAGCACAAAAGTTCTCTCTCAAGGACTTTTCACCCAGGACCTGCAAGCATTTGTTCCCTTGTGGTGTTCAAGCCAGGACTTTGGAGGTCTCTGTTGCCTCAGTAACTGGCAGATCTAAGTACCTGGACCAGATCCAAGGTCCCTAAAGTATCACACAGAGAACACCCTACTCACAGGACCCTCAGTCAGTGACACTCAGAATGTTCAGCCTACAACCAGAACTGGCTTCATTTTCTGCAGCCAAGTAAGAGTAAACACCAAATGACCCTGTCTTAGAGGAACTGGTGGGGCCAGAGACTGCAAACAATGCTCTATTATTCTCCTACTGCTGCTGTAATAAATTACTGCAAACTTAGTGGCTTCAAGTGACACATATTTATTCCCTTACAATTCTGGAAGTCAAAGGCATCACTGGGCTAAAATCAAGGTGTCGGCAGGACTGTGCTCCCTCTGCAAGCTCTGGGGAAGAATTTGTTTCTTTGCCTTGTCCAGCAGCTAAAGGCTGCCTGCATAGCTTGGCTCCTGGACCCACATCACTCTCATCTCTGCTTCTGCTGTCCCACCTCCTTCTTATAAGGACCCTTGAGGTTATCTGTGGGCCCACCTCAGTAATCCAGGATATTCTTCCTATCTCAAGATCCTTAATTTAATCATATCGACAAAGTCACTTTTGCCTTGTAAGAATTTGTGATACTTATTATCATGGACCAGGTTGGTGCTATGTATGGATTTTTAAATTTGTTTTATATACGCTGTTTTATATACCAGTACTCACAAGTTTGTGGGGGAAGGACATGGGAATTTTGAGGGGCCATGATTTTGCTTATCAACAAGTGCCTAGTTCCCTGAGTCAGATGCCTGTATTTTTCTCCTCAAATGGTTCAGTAAAAAACTTTTACTCTCTAACCTGATCAAGCCTACAAACAACTTGGGGTTTAAACATATTTTCATTAAAGTAAGTTTGCTGATGTTTAGTAAGAAAAAGTACTGTATTCTGGACATCATGAGAGAATGTGCTGTGTGCTCAGTCATGTCCAACTCTTTGCGACCTCATGGACCATAGCCCACCAGGCTCCTCTGTCCATGGGATTCTCCAGGCAAGACTACTGGAGTGGGTTGCCATTTCCTTCTCCATTATGAGAGAATAATTGGTCAGTAAAATCTGCTTTTAAGTGCAACAAATCGGCCACCATTGAATAAGATTTGAAAAGAGAACCTATATTTTAGGAGAGGTTCTGCTGCTGCTGCTGCTGCTAAGTCGCTTCAGTCGTGTCCAACTCTGTGCGACCCCATAGACGGCAGCCCACCAGGCTCCCCCATCCCTGGGATTCTCCAGGCAAGAACACTGGAGTGGGTTGCCATTTCCTTCTCCAATGCATGAAAGTGAAAAATGAAAGTGAAGTCGCTCAGTCGTGTCCGACTCTTAGCGACCCCATGGACTGCAGCCTACCAGGCTCTTCCATCCATGGGATTCTCCAGGCAAGAGTACTGGAGTGGGGTGCCATTGCCTTCTCCGAGGACAGTTCTAGCAGTCTTTATTTCAATGTTTGCAAACTGTGATGCTCACTAACACCTGTGTTGCCCCACTCCATTTCCAACTATTCTTTAAATTGACTTGATACTGCATTTTTTTTGACAATTCAGTGACAGCCACAAATTACTTCACTGTTACCATGGTAACTAAGGGACCTCTAAAGAGAGAAAAAAATAAGATTAAAATAAAAGGGGGAAGGAATAGTCTAAATTGGCATTATTGAAACGTTGTCCAAGTGTAGTCGGGTATCAGTTGGTCAAGCTTTGGGAGTTTTTCCCAGTAAGGACCCCCTGAATCAGTCAGCCAGCAGGGGCGGTTGCTCCTATGAACAAGAATGCTTGTCTCCTGCAAGAAGCAATGGTTCAAAGTTATGGAACCTTCTACTCTCCCTTACTTATGCATCTCTTTTATTTGGATCGTCTCCTTTGTTTTTCATCTCCTCCTGCTTTTCCCCTTCTGAACACATTAGTTACTATGGAAACATTGGTGTGAATGTCAGAAAGCTCAGCTCAGAAATGCCTCATAAAGTCAATTTATAGAATGGTCTGACATTTATCTCATGTTTGGGAAATTTAAAGAATTTATGATATTCATGGCCATGGACAGGGATGGGTGGTAAACACTGTGCTATATATGGATCTTAAAATTTGTTTTATATACACTGTGAAAACATCAGGTTCTGTCTTTTTAGGGGAAGAAGAGCAACAAAAACAGGAACCTGGTTTGGGATTTGAAATTGGATTCATTTTCCATCAGTTCAGAAAGGATTTCCACTTTCTAAGTTTATAAGGCTGACTGGAATCTCTTGGGTCAAAATAAATGCTTTCTGGAAAAAAAAATTATGGTTGGCTTATTTTTTAAACTTTAATCTGACAATAAAACAAATGGCATTTCCCATAATAATGTACACAGGGCAGCTGCAATATTAGTTAAAGGCACAGAAATGTTAATATCCATGCTGTAAAAATTCCTACTTCACCATGGGGAATTTCAGAGTTAGTGTTACCCTATGGAATAATAATAATAATAGCTAAAGTTTATAGCACACTTACTATGTGTCAAACCCCATTCTAAATACTTAATGTATTAATTCATGGGGTCCTCAAACCAACCTGGTGAGGTAAATGCTACCATTACACTTGCTTTACACACACAAGAAAACAAGTACAAAGAGGTTAAGTAACTCATCCAAGAAAGTGGGTGAAGCAAAGATTCAAATGAAGGTAATTGGGTTCCAGGCTGTAAATTCTTATGGTCTGATGAGGAGTTCAGTTTAGAGTCAATTTTGATTTTAGACTTTCAGGCTCGTATATATTTTGGTACATATAAAAGAGCAATAATGTTTTGCTATATTATCAGCAGGAAAGTTATATGATCAGCAGGAAAGTTATATATCAGCTGACCAAATCAATTGATATTAACTCCACTGTATTCCATCAGAAGAATTTTAATTACAAAGGAAATCCAGTGTCAACCCATGAATGTCTACATGAATGCTTTGCCACCCAACATTCCCCACGTCCTCTGGCAACAGCTCCCAGTTTTTGTTTGAGAAAATCCCACCTGCTCAGTTCATGTGCTTAACTCTCCTGATGCCAAAGTGCATCACATGACCAGTCTAGACCAATCAGCCCATTTCATCTCCCTGACCTCAGTGACAGATGGCATGTGACCAGATCAGAACCAATGAAATGCAAAAAGATTTTTTTCTGGGAATGCTCCAACAGGAAACGGGGCTCTTTTTCTTCCCTAGAAAACTTCACTATGAAATGACCTGCCCTAGCCATCTTTGTCACCACAAAAGAGTTGGCTTAGAGCATACAGAGACAGAGAGACTGAAACCTCTGGAATAGAAGATGTGTGAAAGATTAAGAAAAACCAGCCAGATGGCATCATTTGATCCCTGAGTACAGCATTGTCCAAAACCTGCCTGCTAGACTTTTCAATTATTGAATCAAGAAGTCACTCCAACACCAACACCTTCCTTTAAAAAAAAAAAAAAAAAAAAAACTAAACACATTGAACTGGCTTATAACAAACAGAAAAGACTTAATAGACAAAACATGAAGTGTCTGTGTCCTTTGAGGGAAGACACTACATCTTACTCACCATTTTGTTAGCAAACATTCCGTTATCTGAGATTCCAAAATCCATAAACCTATGAAAACCAGAAGTCCCTTTGTAACTCATGTGGTGTCAAAACAGACATGCCCTACATAGACATGAGGCTGCCCATGGTCCTCACTTATCCCACGTAATGTGACTATTCCTATGTTTTGCTAAGGAACAACTAGTGTGTGTGTGTGCTTACAGGATGCTGCTACAGACCCTGCCAGGATGGTCAGACAGTCTAAGGCACAAACTCTTCATTTAATTAAATCAAAAAATTATAAATTCCAAAGCCCCAAACAGTGTCAGATAAAAGACTATGGACTTAGGGACTTCCCTGGTGGTCCAGTGGTTAAGACTTCACCTGTCAAAGCAGGGGTGCAGGTTTGAACTCTAGTTGAGGAGCTATGATCCCACATGCTTCCTCGCCAAAAAAACACCTGCCAACACATAAAACAGAAGCAATACTGTAACAAATTCAACAAAAACTTTAAAAATGGTCCATGTCGAAAAACAAAAAAGGACGGTGGACTTAGAGTCACAGGATAAATTGAAGAAATAAATTGATTAATTAAATGAGTGCTTACTCTCTGAATAGGATGGAATCTGAGTGAGTTGTCACTCACTATTGTTAAGAACCACAAGAGTCAGTCATCCATTACTCCTTGAAAGTAAAAGTATGCTTGCATATGCTGCTGCTGCTGCTGCTAAGTCGCAGTCGTGTCCGACTCTGTGCGACCCCATAGACGGCAGCCCACCAGGCTCCCCCATCCCTGGGATTCTCCAGGCAAGAACTAACACTGGAGTAGGTTGCCATTTCCTTCTCCAATGCATGAAAGTGAAAAGTGAAAGTGAAGTCGCTCAGTCGTGTCTGACTCCTAGCGACCCCATGAACTGCAGCCCACCAGGCCCCTCTGTCCATGGGATTTTCCAGGCAAGAGTACTGGAGGGGGGTGCCATAGACATCAAATCAAACCTCAGACTGATAAACACCCGAACAAAGTGAAAATTCATAAGCAAAAAATTCCTTATGAAAGCAAAAGAAGTTGAATGTCTCAAAGAATATTATCAATAGCTTCAAGACCGGAAAATTTGGATGAACAGAAAGAACATGCTATCTGACTCCATAACAAGTTACACCACACTGTATGTGATATAAACAATAACTACAAGATGCGAAAGAAATATGAGTACATGTGACCACAGCATTGACTAAATCTTGAAATCCATACTCTATGTCCATGGGGGATTCATTCTTAAACTCTTCTGAGTCCTCACATTATACGTATAAAAAGTGTCATTTATTTTTTATTTGAGTACAGCCAAAAGAATTATTATGCAATATCAAAAAGAGTACTGGAAACTAATTAAACACTACCTTCAAAATAGAAAAATTTGAGATCATGACTCAACTGTTTTCCTTTTTATATCCAGGACCTAAAACAGTAAGTAGTGCACAGTAGATTCTTAATATGCACTTTATTAATAAATGAAATACGTGCCACATTCTGATACCTCTGCCATCTGACTATACTGACAAGTCAGTGGAACAATGGACAGAGGGAGGGAGAAAACTAGCAAACCACAAAGCCCCTAAGGATGGTGAAGTTTATACGTAGGAGTGAAATTTCTGGGTCATTTTGTTCTATGTTTAACTTATTGTGTGCTTAGTTGCTCAGTCGTGTCCTACCCTTTGTGACCCTATGAATGTAGCCCACCAGGTTCCTTTGTTCAAGGGGATTCTCCAGGCAAGATTACTAGAGTGGGTTGCCATGCCCTCCTCCACAGTATCTTCCCAACCCAGGAATTGAATCCAGGTCTCCCACATTGCAGGCAGATTCTTTACCATCTGCACCACCAAAGAAGCCCAAGAATACTAGAGTGGGTAGCCGATCCCTTCTCCAGGGAAACTTCCTGACCCAGGAGTTGAACCAGGGTCTCCTGCATTGCAGGTGGATTCTTTACCAGCTGAGCTACCTGGAAAAGCAGGTAACTTACTAACTTGAGTAATTGCTAAACTATTCTCCAAAATTGCTGCACCAATTTATATTTTCATGAGCAATGTATGAGGGTCCTAATTTCTCCACATCTTGGTCAACACTTGTTATTTTCATTTTTTTTTAATTATGGCCATCCTGATGGATGCAAAGGACCATGTGTTGTGGTTTTGATTTGCATTTGCATCAACAACTCGATGGACATGAGTTTGAGTGAACTCTGGGAGATGGTGATGGACAGGGAGGCCTGGCATGCTGCAGTTCATGGGGTTGCAAAGAGTCGGACACTACTGAGCGACTGAACTGAACTGAACTGAATGAATAATGACACTGAGTATCTTATCATATGATTTTTGGCTTTTTATATATCTTCTTGGAAAAATGTCTATTCTAGTCCTTTGTCCATTTTCTAGTCCTTTGTCCATTTTTAAATTGGGTTGTTTGTCACTTTGCTTTTGAGTTGTAACAGCTCTTTATATATTCTGGATACTAGACCTTTAATAGACATACAATTTGCAATTCGTTTCTCCAGTTTTGTAGGTTGACATTTTACTCTTGTGATAGTGTTCTTTGATACACAGATGTTTTCAGTGTTGACGAAGTCTAGATTATCCTTCTTTGTTATTGATGCCTTTGCTTTGGTATCATATATAAGAAGTCATTAAAAGAGGGAAAAAAAAATTTCCAAATACAAAGTTATGAAGACTTGCCCCAATGCTTTCTTCGAAGAGTTTTAAAGTTTTAGCTCTTAAGTTTAGGTCTCCTGAGTACTCATTTTGAGTTAATTTTTGTAAACAACATGAGATAGGACTTTAACTCCATTCTTTTGTGTGTGGATATTCAGTTGTCCCAGAACCATTTGTTAAGGCGATTGTTTTTTCCCCCATTGAATGGTCTTGGCATCTTTGTCAAAAATTAGTTGACCTCTAATTAAAAATAAATAATTAATTTTTTTTAATTCCATCCTTTGAAAAATATACTGAAAAAAAAGAAAAAAACCCAGTTGACCATAGATACACAGGAACCCTTATTATCGCTTATGCAGATTTCTCTTCTGAGCTTAAGACCTATATGTATCCATCAGTCCATATAATACAAACACCTCGACATTTCCAAAGCAGACTTCATGGTCTCCAACATCCCCAAACATGTCCATATTCCACTGTTCTTTCTGGGTACCACCATTTATCTAGCCAGGGAAGCTAGAAACATTTCCCTCTCCTTCACTTTCCATATCCAACTCCTGTCAACTGAGTCTCCATAAAATCTGTTTCAAGCTCCTCTGCCATTCCCTAGGTCAAATTACTATGGTCTACTCTCTGTGCCATTAAAAAATTCGCCTAACTAGACCTGCATCTATTCTTATACTCTTTTACTCTATTATTCAGGGAATTTTTTAAAAAAGACAAATCATCTCCCTCTTTCTCTCGTTCTCTTATCCCCACTTCAAGCTTGTGCTATGCTGTGCTTAGTTGCTCAGTTGAGTCCAACTCTTTGTGACACCATGGACTGTCCCCTCCCTGCACCACCACCCCCCTCCCACCCAGGCTCCTCTGTCCATGGGGATTCTCCATGCAATAATACTGAAGTGGGTTGCCATGCCCTCCTTCAGGGGATCTTCCCAACCCAGGGATCAAACCCAGGTCTCCCACATTGCAGGCAGATTCTTCACCATCAGAACCACCAGGGAAGCCCCCATTTCAAACCTACCTTGTTTTAAATTTTTCAATTTTCTCCCACTGTTCATAGGATAAAGACCAAAATGGTAATGGCCCGTAAAGTTCTGCAGGACCTGATTCTGAATTTCCTCTTCAGCCCAATATACCACTCTTTACCATGCACTCTTTACCTTTACCTTTTACTCCTACTCAACTTTCAGGTCTCACCTCTAATGTGATTTGTTCAGTTGACCTCTGCTAGATCAGGTCTCCTTGCCAACTGTTATTTTAACATACTGTACATTTCCTCTATGGAGTTTTACACAACTTGAAATTAAAGTATATGTGAGACTATGTCTATTCCTCATTAGATTAAAGTTCCATGAACTCCACATTTTCTAGCCTGGAAATTTCAAGACCCTCCATCATCTGACTTTTGTAGACTTATTCACAACTATGCTCCTTCACATTCCCATCCTCACATTCTGATAAAAACCAGTAAAAATTACGTCATTGTAGTCTGTCCACACTACTGTTTTCCTGTTTTCTCTTACCCTATTTTTCTACAATTATTTTACTACTTACTCTAGTGAAGAGGAAACTCTTCACTCATTAAGTTTAATCAGGGAGTACCTACTGTACTCCCCTACAAGGATCAAGCCCTGTACTAGAGATAAGGGACTAGAGATACAGAAAAGAGTAAGCCATAATTTGTGATACAAAGAAAGCAAGGAAAAAACTTGCCTTGCCATGCAAGGGCATGGCAACCCACTTCAGTATTCTTGCCTGGAGAATCCCCATGGACAGAGGAGCCTGGGGGGTGGGGGGAACAGTCCATAGCGTCACAAAGAGTTGGACTCAACTGAGCGACTAAGCACAGCATAGCACAGGGTTGAAGTGGGGATAAACAAATAGCTGTAACTCCAGATAAAAGTTCATATGAAAAAGTCTTCTAAAAATTATAATGGGAACAGAGATGTTTTCTCTGAGAAAGTCATCAAAACTCTACTACAGAATGTATAAATTTAGCTAGGTCTTGAAAAATGAGTATGAATAGGAAAGAAGAGGTTTTCAGAGATAAGTATTTAGCAGTAATAAATTGTGATGAAAGACAGTGACATGTTTGGGAGCAGCAAGTGGCCCACACTGGTACACAGGGCTCAAGAGGGTAAGACTGGAAAGTGAGATTCCAAATTTAAAGCCCACGCCACAGCTGACAACCTCAGTCTTGAAAAACTGCCCCTTTCCCTCATTCTAAAAGATAAGAGTATAACTTTCTAATAAAACATTGATATGAGAAATGTGTGGTAATATAAAAAACTCTCTGGTGGAAAGATTCTAGGGAGGTCCCAGTGTGTAATTCTGCAGAACAGCGCTCCCTGGTGTTCTCACTGTGTGTAATCCCTTATCCTTGAGTGTGGGTGGAACCTGTGACTTACTTGGAGCCCAAACAATACAGTGAAGGTGAAGAAATCTTGCCAATGAAATTAACGTTCTAAGTCAGTTGGTGTTGATCAATTAGACGGGAAATTATTCAGGTTGCAGGAGGGAGGAACTGACTTACTCAGGTGAAATCCCTCAAAAGAGAGACTGGATGTTCTGTGAAGCAAGAAACTTGACTTGTGAGGATAATGAAGGAACTAGCCATGGCAGAGAAGGTAACAAAGAACTGTGGGCAGCCAGCAAGTGATGGCCAGTGAAAAGTGGGGGCTTTAGGCATGCGGCCACAAGAAAACAAATGCTGCCAACAGCCTGAATGACCTTGGAAATGAATTCCTCCCCAGTCAAGCCATTCTTCATAGGAATGCAGCCCTAGCCATCACCTTGATTATCACCCTGTGAAACCCTGAGCAGAGAAACCAATTGTGCCATTCCAGACACATGACAATAAATTGTGGATTGCTTGAAGCTGTTAATTTGTGGCAATTTTTTATGCATAAATAGAAACTAATATATATTCTAAGCTAGTGAAGATGTTTTTGTTGTTGCTATGTGTTTCTTACTTATTTTCCTAAATGGCTTAAATACTATATGAATGATTGAAAGAATATATTGGTTAGAACAACATTTAAATGTTTTTGTAGCCAATTCCCCAATAAAGTAAAGTGACTATTGAGTGCTTTAATTTGATTTGCTCTACTTTACAATAGGATGTCTCACTTCCCACCACCACCTCCACCCCCCACCCCCTGCCTTAGGCTTTCATTCTTAGCAGTCTCTTTGGCTTTTAGTTTGTTGCTTTCAGATGAAAGGAAAAAAAAAGACAGCAGTTTTAAGGATCAAAATGCAACTATAAACCAACAAACAAACAGAAGAGTACACTTACCGTACAATACACAGCAGCACACGAAAGAGCCCACAACCTATCCTGCTGCAATCCTTCCTTGCCTCTGCTGTCGGAGTCAGAGTGTTCTCGTAGGATTAATTCCATCACAAGAAGTTGATGACCCAGCATCAAATAAGTCATTGCTGTGACTGATATGGTCAATTTATATACAATAAAAGCAAAGAAGAGATTCAGAGCCACTGTAATAATTTAAAATAAAGATATTATGCTTCAAGTTATAAAGATTGGCATAAAAAGACTGTTCATCTTGCTTATAAAATAAATTTACAACTAGCATAATCAACATATATGGTATAAAGTGTCACTTTATAACATTATTTTTAATCTAACTGGTATGCTGGACTAGATAAATGTATTTAACTTAACCTAATTTTGTTAAGAAGCTAACATCCCCTATACAAAAATCTGGCAAAGATAATTATAAATTTGTATTGCTATGAAAATAGAATTGAAACACTGAAGTAAAATATAAGGGGGGAAAATACAACACTATATGAAAGGAGTAATCCTTCCTGACCATCTCTCAAACAAAAGATGGGTCCATATTCAAAACCAAATCACAGCAACTTGCATCTATAGATATTAAAGGAGGGGATGTTCAACAGATGTTAGAAACTATGAAATTTCTCTTCATAGCTTTAATGTTTAAAACACTTTGAAAATTAGGGCTTATAGGATAATTATTAAACCTTAAAAAGCCTTCTCAAATCAATAGCCCGCTTAATGTGTAACAGGTAGCTTCTAGATGCATTCCAGTTTAAATCCACTATCTTTTTGATCAAGCTCTGCTTATTTCATCCTCCAAATAGTTTTCCAATCTTTTGACGGTTCAGGCCTGGTGTGTTTCTTACCTGGAAGACTGAACAGTCTCCTAAATGATGAATGCTGTGATCTGAATGTTTGTCTCCCCTCAAATTCATACATTGAAATCTTAATCCCCAAGGTGAAGGTGTTAGGAAGTTGAAGCTTTTGGAGGTGATAAGTCATGAGAGAAGAGCCCTCCTGGATAGGATTAGTGTTCTTATAAAAGAGGCCAGAGAGAGATCCTTCACATCTTCTCCCATGTTAGGACACAGCGAGAAGGTACGTTCTATGCACCAGAAAGCAGGACCATATTTGGTCCTTGATCTTGGACTTTTCATCCTCCAGAACTGTGAAAATACAACCCAGTTATTTCTAAGCCACCCCGTTATGGTATTTTGTTATAGCAGCCCAAACACTACAATAACATCACTGCCTTTAATCTAATTCGCTCAAAACCATTCTCTTCACTGTGATCCGAATCATCTTTCTAAAGCTGGTTGTGTCACATTCATGATTAAAAACACTTGACTGGCTCCTCCAAAGAGAATCCTAGTACCTCAGTATACTCCCAAGCCTCCTGATGACCTGACAGGGCTCATCACTGCAATTCACATCCTGTTTCCCCTGCTTGGCCCTGGCAGGTCCTATGCCTATTTCCAGCCTCCTGTCTTAGAGGGGTATCTTCCCTCTCCACCAGGTGTTTACCCATCTGTAATCCTCAGTTCAGGACTTTTACCTCCTATTTCCTCTAGGAAGCCTTCTCAGATACTACTCTCAGATTGCAGCTAATACCCCTCTCTGCTGCCCTGTGCATATATCCCATTCCTTACTCTTAGCACGTGAGTATTCAGTTTCTATTAATATATCTGCTTTTTTCTGCTCAATGAGTGTGCTCTTCGGTATGATTCCCTGTGCTTAGCACATAGGACATGACTACTATTCACTGAATGAATGATGAAAAAAATGAAGACGAGGGAGCAGAAGTGAGTCCTGTCAGTTGAAACATCTCTCCTGAAGCACAGTCAAGAATGGAATCTCCCATGGGAGTTGCCCAGACACGGGGATAATGCCTGAGAGTATTATCTACCACTAATCCTGAGAGAAACCCCAACAAATCAAACTTCAATTGTTGTTGTTGCCCAGTCACCAAGTTGTGTCTGATTCTTTGCAACCCCATGGACTACAGCATGCCAGGCTCCCCTGTCCTTCATGGTCTCCTGGAATTTGCTCAAACTCACATCCACTGAGTCAGTGATGCCATCCAACCATCTCATCCTCTGTCAATCCCCTTCTCCTCCTGCCTTCAATCTTTCCCAGCATCAGGGTCTTTTCCAGTGAGAGGGCTCTTCATATCAGGTGGCCAAGTACTGGAGTTTCAGCCTCAGCAACAGTCCTTCCAATGAATATTCAGGGTTGATTTCCTTTAGGATTGACCGGTTTGATCCCCTTGCTTTCCAAAGGACTCAAGAGTCTTTTCCAGCACAATTCAAAGGTATCAATTCTTCAGCATTCTATGACTCCCTCCTTAGACCACAGCTTCATTGCACCAAAGAGGCTTGGGTAACTCAATGAAGCTATGAGCCATGCTGTGCTGGGCCACCCCAGATGGACAGGTCAGAGTGAAGAGTTCTGACAAAATATGGTCCACTGGAGAAGGAAACGGCAACCCACTCCAGTATTCTTGCATGGAGAACCCCATGGACAGTACAAAAAGGGATATCATATATACCCACTCAGATCACCTCACACTCATACTCAGAGGATGTGCTATTCCACTTTCAAACTTACAAAGCCAAACTAGTACAAAATGAATGTCAGTTACACTTACCTAACAAAGCTGAAGATGGTGACCACACTTGAGTCTGCACACTTTCTAACAAGAAGAGTAGAAACAGAGCAGTCAGTCCCCTCATTCCATAATCTATAGGCAAACATACCTCTGTTTATTGGATAAATTCTAAACTCTTAGCCATGTCTTACAAAGTCCTTCATGATCTAGACCACTTTCCTCTCCAGTCTTCTCTTGTACAACCTTCTTTGTGTAGGCCACATCCCAGCAGTTCCCTATTAAATTTAGGCAACTGTGTTCTTTGCTAAAGTCAATGACTTTGCTATTTAACAAGAGTTCAATAATGATAGCAATATTTAGATATCCAGATATTCTTGTTTCTTTTTTGGCAGATAAAGATTTAGTGTGTATGATCATATTAAAAAATGAGAAATAAAATGTTCTCTCATATCACTAGTATTCAAATAATAGAGTAGGTGTCTTTTGACATAAGATGTGCTTCAAACCAAATTTTGAGAAGTTCAATTTGTCTGAATGCAAAATGAAGCATAATTGATTTTTGACATTTTAATTTTAAGTGAGCTGGTTGTCAGATTTCACTTAAAAGGGACCCACAGTATCTACACATCAAGGGCATGTCAACTATCTTCAACCATTATTGTCATTTTTCTATGTTCATAAATGTATCCTCCCACAATAAATACTATTATTTGACATGCACAAAGAAGGAAGAGTTATGAACCAAATTTCCAGTTTATTGCAAATATCATAAACACCATACAGAAATAATTTATAACAATTCCTACATGTTTTCCAATTATTTAACAATGGATAAAATTAGATGAAATTATATTGAACCTCTATGAAGTTTAAGCATCACACCAGGTATTACATCTACAGAAAGTTTTCCAAAACTGCCTCTGTCTATGAGGAGAGAAACCTAGAGACAGACCATCCCAATCCTTTAAGAATTATAATGACAGGAAATTAATTTTTAGATGCATGGAAGAGAGCATGATTGCCTTTAGGTCATGGAAAAATGTCACAAAAGAGGCAACATGTGATAAGTGTCCTGAAGGATCTGTAGGGGTTTCTCAGGCAGAAAGAATGAAGGAAGTAGTTGCCTAGATCTATGAAATGGTATGGTACTTTCTGATACCCGAGATTGAAATATCTGGGGCAGGGTGTGCAGAGCAGCAGGAAGGATCAGGATGCCACGCCAAAGATTACATGTGATCTTTTTCTGTGGACAATGAGACTTGCCTTACGGGTGAGGACAACACTAATAGAAGTGTATACAACAGATAAGAATAGAGGAAGACCCACAGTCTAATTAAGAGGCTCCTGAAATAAATCTCAGCAAAGCATGAAGCTCTAAATCACAGCAGCTGGAATAAAGGTGAGCCAAAATGTTGATAAGTTATCTATTGCTGCATAATAAACAACCAAGAAACTCCCAATGGCATACCATGATAGGCGTTTGTTCCCAGAGATCTAAGGGTCTATTGGGCTGGATTAAGCTGTGTTTGGCTGAGTAGCTTGGTTGAGACAGCCCTGCATCTCATCTTTCTTGGGACCAGCAGCTGGCCTGGGTAGCTTTTTGTGTTGAGTTTTGTTTTTTAAGGTCCATGTCAGGGGTACAAGAGAGCAAGTGGAAATATGTGAGAGCTCTGAAAGCCTGGGTTTGAACAGGCATGCCATCATTTCTGCTTTATTGGCCAAATCAAGCCACAAGGCCAAATCCAGTCACAAGGAGGGGAAACATTCCACCTCTTTAGCAGAAAGAACTGCAACGTCAAAGGGCAAAGGGCAGGAATACAGCTTGGGGTTTAGGACTGGTGACAAAAATGCAACACACCACACTCTGGCCTCCAGGCCACAGTAATTCATTTTATTCCCAAATGCAATATATGCTCACCCCAACCCCAGGACTCTAAAAGTCACATTCAATCACAGCATCAGGCCGTTTAAGATTTTTAATCTGCACTGGGCTCTTCCCAGAGAAGGCAATGGGAACCCACTCCAGTACTCTTGCCTGGAAAATCCCATGGACAGAGGAGTCTGGTAGGCTACAGTCCCTGGGGTCACTAAGAGTCGGACATGACTGAGCGGCTGGCTTCACTTTCACTTTTCACTTTCATGCACTGGAGAAGGAAATGGCAACCCACTCCAGTGTTCTTGCCTGGAGGATCCCAGGGATGGGGGAGCCTGGTGGGCTGCCATCTATGGGGTCGCACAGAGTCGGACACAACTGAAGCGACTTAGCAGCAGCAGCAGGCTCTTCCCAGGTGGCACTAGTGGTAAAGAACCCACCTGCCAATGCAGGAGACATAAGAGATGTTCAAATTCCTGGGTTAGGAGAATCCCCTGGAGGAGGACATGGCAACCCACTCCAGCATTTTTGCCTGGAGAATCCCATGAACAGAGGAGTCTGGCGGGCTATGGTCCATAGGGTTGCAAAGAGCTGGACATGAAGTGACTTAGCATGCATGCAGTCAATACTGTATTCAGGTATGTTTCATCATAATAAGAACAATGCATTGCTCTTTGTTTAGAGAACAATAAACAGAAGAATGAGCTACTCCTGAGATGTATATACACACAGAGAGCCTACAAACAGAGAAACTAGGACAGGATAACTGCAATAAACACTCGTATTTTAGAATGAGAGACTCCCAGCAGTCACTGACCCACAGCAATTCTGAAATCCAAGTGGGCCAAAGTTGCTCTATGGATGGGAAATTTTCTTAATTAGACCTGCGTTCTGCCCCCTAAGGGTGCCTCCCAAATCCACTGTTCCCCACATTTCTGACTGCTCTTCAAGATGTCCTTCTTTTTTCTTCACTTCAATCATTTCTGAAAAGGGCTTCGGAAGGCAGGTCATTTTGGCAACTTGAGTGACTTTCTCGGCCTACCTCCTGCATTACAAAGTTGAGGGGTTAGATAATTTTTTATATTTTTGAAAAGCCTCACTCTTTTAGTCCTAAGTGGCAGCAGTGCTTTTGCTGAATCTACCACTTAAAACACTTTGTAAATGTTTATACATTTGATAGTCTACTCAGTGAACCCGGAGAAGACAATGGCACCCCACTCCAGTACTATTGCCTGGAAAATCCCACGGACGGAGGAGCCTGGAAGTCCATGGGTCACTAAGAGTCAGGCATGACAGAGCGACTTCACTTTCACTTTTCACTTTCATGCATTGGAGAAGGAAATGGCAACCCACTCCAGTGTTCTTTCCTGGAGAATCCCAGGGACGGGGGAGCCTGGTGGGCTGCCGTCTATGGGGTCACACAGAGTTGGACACGACTGATGTGACTTAGCAGCAGCAGCAGCACTCAGTGAACCAAAAGTCATATCCACAATTATTTTCCACCCACAATTATTTTTGAGATATGCTTCTCTCTCTCTCAACTTAATTACTAATAAATGCATATCAGACTCATGTGAGACCATGCCTTTAAGCTTCTTAAGTGTCTTTTATACCACTTGAAAAGGCATAACACAGGTGCTAAATTCTCTTAGTATCAGCTATCTTTTGTACTATTAAAAATTATTGA
Organism: Bubalus bubalis; assembly: GCF_019923935.1. Classification (NCBI taxonomy): domain Eukaryota; kingdom Metazoa; phylum Chordata; class Mammalia; order Artiodactyla; family Bovidae; genus Bubalus; species Bubalus bubalis. Next base: position 58,984,221 of record NC_059160.1, read on the forward strand.
AGATTCCAAACAGCTACTTTTGAAAATTCTAGAAAGTACAAGAATAAACAAGAACCCCTTTGATTAGGTGTCAAGACAGTGATGTAACCACACTGGAAAACTTCACTTTATGCTCATGAGAAAATAAGAATGAAAAAGACAATGTCTTAAGTACCATTACAAAAATAATTTTAACCTCACAGGGTCCAAAAAGGATCTTGGAAATTCTCAGCATTCACTAAACCACATTTTAAGAATTACTGGTCTACCAAACTATATTTTTTTTTCCTTTCAGCACTTCTAACTATAGTTTCCATAGCTACATCCTTGATTTTCCCACAAATAATCTAAGTATGAACAGACTACCTCTTTATCTTTTTGTCTCTGTAGGATTTAAGGGCTCTAGCTAAGTATGTGGAACTTGATACATAAAATACATAAAATAATTCTTTACTAGAAATATACAGTGATTATCTACAGCATTAACTTGTCTGGCATTTTGTTAACTTCCACTTCTAACTAATACATCTAAACCTTACTGATATAAGGTAAAAAACAGAACTTGGAAAGAAGAGTTGGAGAGAGAAAAATTAGAGTTCTTTTCTTGCCAAGTAGGACAGTCCTGTTGAACTACAAGAGTTTGTTTGGAACTCTGAAGGGTTAAACCTTAAACATGAGAATAAACCAGAAACTTAAACTCAACTAGGAAGCACCCAATCCCTGATTGCATTAAGGTGCCATGGGCATGTTCATTCCCCTAACTTGGCTGCTTGCCACAGTGGAGGTAAAACTTCTCAGAGAGACGATAATAGCACTGAGACTCAAAGAATTCCTACAATTTTTTATGAAATCAACCTCTCAATAAAGAAACATTCAAGAAGAACAGATGGCACAATGTGATCAAAAACTGAAATAATGTAAAATAGAAACAAAAGCACAGGACATCCAGATATTAGTTATCAGTCCCAGACTTGCAAATAACTAAGGGAGGAGTAAGATAGACACAGGGGATTAAGAGTTACAAACTGCTATGTATAAAATAGCATAGCTGTGTAGATCACAACAAACTGTGGAAAATTCTTCAAGAGATGAGAATACCAGACCACCTGATTGGCCTCCTGAGAAATCTGTATGCAGGTCAAGAAGCAACAGTTACAACCGGACATGGAACAACAGACTGGTTCCAAGTTGGGAAAGGAGTACATCAAGGCTGTATATTCTCACCCGGCTTATTTAACTTATATGCAGAATACATCATGCGAAATGCTGGGCTGGATGAAGCACAAGCTGGAATCAAGATTCCCGGGAGAAATATCAATAACCTCAGACAAGCAGATGACACCACGCTATGGGAGAAAGAGAAGAACTAAAGAGGCTCTTGATGAAAGTCAAAGAGGAGAGTGTAAAAGCTGGCTTAAAACTCAGCATTCAAAAAACTAAGATCATGGCATCCAGTCCCATCACTTCATGGCAAATAGATGGGGAAACAATGGAAACAGTGGCTGACTTTATTTTGGGGGGCTCCAAAATCACTGCAGATGGTGACTGCAGCCATGAAATTAAAAGACCTGTACTCCTTGGAAAAAAAGTTACGACCAATCTAGACAGCATATTAAAAAGCAGAGATATTACTTTGCCAACAAAGGTCCGTCTAGTTAAAGCTATGGTTTTTCCAGTAGTCATGTATGGATATGAGACCTGGACTACAAAGAAAGCTGAGCACCAAAGAATTGATGCTTTTGAACTGTGATGTTGGAGAAGACTTTTTGAAAATCCCTTGGACTGCAAGATCAAACCAGTCAATCCTAAAGGAAATCAGTCCTGAATATTCATTGGAAGGACTGATGCTGAAGCTGAAACTCCAATACTTTGGCCACCTGATGCATAGAACTGACTCATTGGAAAAGACCCTGATGCTGGGAAAGACTGAAGGCAGGAGAAGGGGACAACAGAGGATGAGACGGTTGGATGGCATCACTGACTTGATGGACAAGAGTTTGAGCAAGTTTTGGGAGTTGGTGATGGACAGGGAAGCCTGGCGTGCTGTAGTCCATGGGGTCACAAAGAGTTGAACATGACTGACTGATCTGAACTGAACTGATATACAAAATAAACAAGTTACAAGGAAATACTGTATAGCACAGGGAATATAACCAATATTTTATAACTATAAATGAAGCATAATCTTTGAAAATTATGAATCACTATGTTGCACACCTGAAACACATACTATTGAAAATTAACTATATCTCAGTTAAAAAAGAAAACAAAATATTTGCAGTGGTTTCTGATATATTTTCTCAGCATAAAGAAAATTTCTTCTATTCAGTTTACAAGATTACCATGAATCATTAGTAACTTTTATCAGATACCTTTCTGTATCTATTGAGATGATCCTTAATGTGGTGATTTAAACTAATTCATTTGTTTAATGTTCTTGTTTTCTCAAGATAAATTCAAATTAATTTTAAGCGATAAACATACATATATGTTATATACTTCACACCTTTTTTCTAGTTTTGTTTCAGTATAGTTTACCAAAAAAATTCATTTAAATTAAAAAAAACTAAAATCAATATACTTAATTAGGAGATTTCACTGAGAATTAGAAACTATAAAAAATAACAAAATGGAAATTCTAGGATGAAAAATAAAATAGATGATATTAAATACTTACCAGATTAGGTAAAAGCTAAATTAGACATAGCTGAGGAGAAAAATAGTTTCTGCTCAAATTTTTATTATTACATTGCATTGGAAAATCAATATGGGAAAAACTGATATTTAACAATGTTCAGCCTTTCAGTCTATGAACCTGGCATATCATTTACTTAGGTTTACCTTCTCTCAGTAATGTTTTGTAGAATTCAGAGTACAGGTCATACATAACTTGTATCAAATTTATACCTAAGTAGCACATTGTTGGAGAAGGCAATGGCACCCCACTCCAGTACTCTTGCCTGGAAAGTCCCATTGACAGAGGAGCCGGGTGGGCTGTATAGTCCATGGGGTCGCGAAGAGTCGGACACGACTGAGCAACTTCACTTTCACTTTTCACCTTCATGCATTGGAGAAGGAAATGGCAACCCACTCCAGTGTTCTTGCCTGGAGAATCCCAGGGACAGTGGAGCCTGATGGGTTGCCGTCTATGGGGTCACACAGAGTCGGACACGAACGACTGAAGCGACTTAGCAGCAGCAGCAGCAGCAGCAGATCTCTGTAGTGATGTCACTTCTTTCATTCCTGATACTGGTAATCTAGGGTTATTTGTTTGTTTCTCAACTGGTTAGCTAAAGGTTTGATCTCAAAGCACTAGCTTTTACTTTCACTGATTTCCTCAACTGACTTTTGCTTTGCATTGTATTCTCTAATCTTTTTTCATTTCTTTCTTTGGGGGTTTTACTTGCTGTTTTTCTAACTTAAGGTGGAAGCTGAAGCTATTGAGCCCTTTCCTTTTCTAATACAGACATTTAATGATATAAATTTCCCTGTAAGTACTGCTTTAGCTGATTCCCACAAAATATGATAATTTGCTTTTATTTCCATTCAGTTCATGTACTAATTTTTTACTTCAACTTTTTGTATTTAAACTATTTGTATCTTCATATTTAAAGTGGATTTCATCTATTTCGTATACAGCTGGATAAAAAAATTCAATTTCATAAGGGTAGTTGGTAATGTATACTTAATGTAATTATTGATATTGCTGCTTAAATTTACCATTTTACTGTTTATTTTCTATTGTCCCATTTATTCTTTGCCCCTTGTTCTTTGCTTCTTTTGGATTTTTTTTGATGGCTACATTTCATCATCTTTGTTGATTTACTAACTAGAACTGTTCTGCGTTTGTGGTTGCTCTGGGGTTTACAGTGCACATGCTTAGCTTGTAGCATCCTACTTTCCAGTAGTACCCTGCCCCACAGTTAAAGAACCTTAGAGTGGTGTGCTTTCGTTTCCCTCCTCCCACCCTTGAAGACAGATACGCTTGTCAGACATTTCACTTTACATATGTTAACCACATAATTCATTATTATTTTTGTTTTAAATAGTCCGCTACCCTTTAAAGATAATTTAAAATAAGCGGGGGTGGGGGGGGTGGGGAGGCCTTATATTTGTTCACATATTTACCATTTTTGTTGCACTGAAGCAGATTTCTGTCTGATACTTTCAATGTTTCCTGTAGGGCAAAAGTTAGCTTGTGATAAATTCTTTCAACCTTTCTAGGTCTGAAGAAGTTTTAATTTTCATTTTTAAAGATATTTTCTCTAGGTAAAGAATTCTGAGTTTATTCTTTAAAATTCAGTATTTGAAAACCATTTCAAGTATTTTGTATCTTTTTAAAATTTAGTTGCATTGTGTAAATCTAATCTCCTATTATTCTATTTTGGCTACAGGCTAAAATTCAATTTCTGATTTCCCATTTTTACCATTTAAAATTTAACTTTTTTTACTTACTTAGCTTTTAAATTCCATGACAAAAAATGTTTCATCTGTATGTATGAGGTTACCAAAATTATTTTATTTATCTAACTTCTTTTAATATACATTATGTGCATTTATAGAAAAAGGCAATAGGAAAATATTAATGGATAATGCAAAATACACTTTTATGTCTTCTAAATCTGATTGATAATGATATGTGACAAAATTTGTGACAAGCCATAATGCTTTCATTACCTGTCAGGAAAAAAAGATTATATTAGCATCCCTTTATGCTTTGTGTGCTAAGTCACTTCAGTGTCTCCAACTCTCTGCGACCCTATGGATTGCCATCTGCCAGGCTCCTCTGTCCATGGGATTCTCCAGGCAAGAATACTGCAGTGGGTTGCCATGCCCTCCTCCAGGGGATCTTCCTGCCTCATAGATTGAACCTGGGTCTCATGTCTCCTGTACTGGGAGGGGGGTTTCTTTACCACTGGTGCCACCTGGGAGCTCCCTTAAGCTTAATACAAATGTATTCCACTAAGACAAAGTAATTTATTTCTTGAAGTAATTATTAGTATTTTACACTTACTAAATATATCCTTTTCATACTGTTCATGGCGTTCTCAAGGCAAGACTACTGACTGGTTTGCCATTCCGTTCTCCAGTGGACCACATTCTGTCAGACCTCTCCACCATGACCCGCCCGTCTTGGGTGGGCCCATAGGGCATGGCTTCTTTTCATTGATTAGACAAGGCTGTGGTCCTAGTGTGATTAGATTGACTAGTTTTCTGCGATTATGGTTTCAGTGTGTATGCCCTCTATGCCCTCTTGCAACACCTTCCATCTTACTTGGGTTTCTCTTACCTTGGTCGTGGGGTATCTCTTCACAGCTGCTCCAGCAAAGCACACCCACTGCTCCTTACCTTGGATGAGGGGTATCTCCTCACTGCTGCCCCTCCTGGCCTTAAACGTGGAGTAGCTCCTCTAGGCCCTCCTGCGCCCACACAGAAATAGAGGAAAACAATAGAATGGGAAAGACTAGAGATCTCTTCCAAGAAAATTAGAGATACCAAGGGAACACTTCATACAAAGATGGGCTTGATAAAGGACAGAAATGGTACGGACCTAACAGAAGCAGAAGATATTAAGAAGAGGTGGCAATACACAGAAGAACTGTACAAAAAAGATCTTCACGACCAAGATAATCACGATGGTATGATCACTCACCTAGAGCCAGATATCCTGGAATGTGAAGTCAAGTGGGCCTTAGAAAGCATCACTACGAACAAAGCTAGTGAAGTGATGGAATTCCAGTGGAGCTATTTCAAATCCTGAAAGATGATGCTGTGAAAGTGCTGCACTCAATATGCCAGCAAATTTGGAAAACTCCACAGTGGTCACACAACTGGAAAAGGTCAGTTTTCATTCCAATCCCAAAGAAAGGCAATGCCAAAGAATGCTCAAACTACCGCACAATTGCACTCATCTCACATGCTAGTAAAGTAATGCTCAAAATTCTCCAAGCCAGGCTTCAACAATACGTGAACCATGAACTTCCTGATGTTCAAGCTGGTTTCAGAAAAGGCAGAGGAACCAGAGATCAAATTGCCAACATCCGCTGGATCATTGAAAAAGGAAGAGAGTTCCAGAAAAACATCTATTTATGCTTTATTGACTATGCCAAAGCCTTTGACTGTGTGGATCACAATAAACTGTGGAAAATTCTGAAAGAGATAGGAATACCAGAACACCTGACCTGCCTCTTGAGAAACCTATATGCAGGTCAGGAGGCAACAGTTAGAACTGGACATGGAACAACAGACTGGTTCCAAATAGGAAAAGGAGTACGTCAAGGCTGTATACTGTCACCCTGCTTATTTAACTTATATGCAGAGTACATCATGAGAAAAGCTGGGCTGGAAGCAGCACAAGCTGGAATCAAGATTGCCAGGAGAAATATCAATAACCTCAGATATGCAGATGACACCACCCTTATGGCAGAAAGTGAAGAGGAACTAAAAAGCCTCTTGATGAAAGTGAAAGAGGAGAGTGAAAAAGTTGGCTTAAAGCTCAACATTCAGAAAACAAAGATCATGGCATCTGGTCCCATCACTTCATGGGAAGGAATAGTGGAAACAGTGTCAGACTTTATTTTTTGGGGCTCCAAAATCACTGCAGATGGTGACTGCAGCCATGAAATTAAAAGATGCTTACTCCTTGGAAGGAAAGTTATGACCAACCTAGATAGCATATTCAAAAGCAGAGACATTACTTTGCCAACAAAGGTCTGTCTAGTCAAGGCTATGGTTTTTCCTGTGGTCATGTATGGATGTGAGAGTTGGACTGTGAAGAAAGCTGAGTGACAAAGAATTGATGCTTTTGAACTGTGGTGTTGGAGAAGACTCTTGAGAATCCCTTGGACTGCAAGGAGATCCAACCAGTCCATTCTAAAGGAGATCAGCCCTGGGATTTCTTTGGAAGGAATGATGCTAAAGCTGAAACTCCAGTACTTTGGCCACCTCATGCAAAGAGTTGACTCACTGAAAAGACTCTGATGCTGGGAGGGATTGGGGGCAGGAGAAGGGGATGACAGAGGATGAGGTGGCTGGATGGCATCACTGGCTCGTTAGACGTGAGTTTGAGTGAACTCCTGGAGTTGGTGATGGACAGGGAAGCCTGGCGTGATGCGATTCATGGGATCGCAAAGAGTCAGATACAACTGAGCGACTGAACTGAACTGAATTGAACTGAAATATATCCTTAAAATCTTTAATCACCTGGAAGGAAAAAGTTAGTAATCCAGCTAGACTTCTTTTTTATTTTAGTAGATACTTTCATCTCAAAAGTTAAAATTGAGCAGGAGTGCTATATACAAGGTATAGTTTAAATCTTTGGGACAAGAGACTACAAGAGGTAAATAAGCCAGCTGCCCTCTTAATCTTATACCACTAAAAATGTAGATCACACCATGCAACATTTGCATATTGTCAAAGAGGTATATATTCTTTTGACAATTAACCTTACTGTTTTTTTTTTTTATTTTATTTATTTTATAGTGGGTCAATAATATAAAAATATTACACACAGCACAAAAAAGAATTAAAGAAAGTTAATGATATAAACCACAGAACAAAATAAACCACACCTCATTTAGGAGAAGAAAAAAATGGACTAATACTGTAATACTTAGTATAATATGAAATTTTCACTAATTATTAAGTTCAATTATATTGACTGAAACATTATAGTATAAATTTTATGCTGTTAATTAATGAGATAATCAGCAGATAACACAGTTCTGGTTGAGTCTTATAAACCCTTAAAAGTTTTCATAGGTAAAATTAACTACAAAATATCAACGAGAGTAGAGACCAGTTAGAAGTATAGAAAAGTAATGCAATAGATATAATGTGATCTGTGCAATTCAAAATCTGAAAATTTTCTTATCAAATGTACAAGTAATAAATAATAGTTATACTTGACTTCACAAAGTTAACAAAATAATTACTAACCAACTTTGTGTTTTATTAGTCAATTGCTTAGAAACACAAAACACCAATTAAACTTATGTTCTCCATAAAAATAGAAGGTATATCAAACTCTTTAATCATTAAACATCCAAAAAAATTTAGAAGGCAACTGTCAACCAAAAATATTATGTTTAGAAAGGATGATTAAAAAACATACATAACCTATTTTTTGCACAATTTTTTCATGAAAAAGGGCACTTAGTGTATAGCTAAAGCTTTCATAAAATAAAGATTCTGCTGGCTTTCCTCTTAGGCAGATGACATAGTGTACAGTTTTTAATATAAAAATATAAATATATTTGACAGAAAAGATGAAATAGTGATTGGTATAAAATCCCAACACCCTTTTACTGAAAAAAATTTTTTCTCCCAGAGGTTATGAAAACAATACTGATTTCATGTAGTTCTGTGTGTCAGAACCTTCCCAAATTACAAAATATCAAAGTATTCACTGAAATTTCAAAAGTGTGCCCGCAGTCTTTTGTTTTCTTCTCGTAGTCTTTCAATTTCTGCCACTAAACCTTCATTCACTGAGTATCTTTCCAACAAAGAGTGCATTTCATTCTAGAAAAGGGGAAAAAATTTTTTTTTAATTACTGGCATTTCACATTTATTTGACACTGCTTTACACATTTTCAGCTATCATTTTTCTCATGTTCAATTAACTGAGTAATTTTTTTTTCAATTTAACCACCCTTACTACTTTGCTAATATAAATGAAAGAGCACTGGTAAAATTTACATATTTGGAAAGCTTACATTTCCACATTTGGAAAGGTTTTTGCTTACTTACTGCTAAAAAAAAAAAAAAATAGCTGTGAAAAAGTAGCCTTAACTATCATAGGTTATAAAGAAGGGTGACTAGTTAAAATCTATTTTATTTACTGAATTTCTAAAACACTTTTATTTCTTAGCAATTAGATATAACTAAGTAAGAATATGTCACCCTTTCATGGACTTTTTAGATCCACAGCTATGCTCACTTACAATAAAACATGTCAATACATACCAATTGCATATGAAACTGTTTAATCATCTCCACTTGCAAATTCACAATGTCTCTATGGCATGCTTCTCTAGGGGAGAACATATAATATTTATTAGAATTAGAACAGTTTTACCAATTCTAGAATCACTCAAGAAAATGACTATACTCTTATTATTTCATGTTACTATTAACAATTATTATAACAGTAAAAATACCACTGCACCCAGTATTTATTTACTATGTGCTAGGCTCTGTGTCTTGTACTTCAGATTTAAGAACTCATTTAATCTTAACAACTAGGTAGAATTACTACCTCTATTTTACCCATGTAGCTGAGTCACAGAGAAGTTGTAACTCAACCAAAGTCACACAACTAGTATATGTTAGAGCTAGGATATAAACCCAGCTGTCTACCTCCGGAACTTTCATTACACTACATTCCTTAATACAGAAATCATCATTAAGGAAAGACACAGGTTTATATTACAGTGAAATACAGACAATGCTCTAGGTTACAATGTTTAACTATTATCAACGTTTAAGCTATTAAAAAAAAACTTCCAGCAGAAAGCAAAAAGCCTATTTATAACAGAGGTTTACTCAATAAAACGCAATTAAGTCATGCCTGCAAAACCATAAGAGTGGGAATTCCCAGGTGGCCCAGTGGTCAGGACTCTAGGCTTTCAAGTCCACGGCTAGGGTTCAGTCCCTGGTTGGGGAACTAAGATCCCACAAGCCATGTGGCATGGCCAAAAAGAAAGAGAAGACATAAAAGTTAGGAAATAATAAAAGGAATATCTGTGTGTCACCTGCCACAGAAATTATGGGCTAGAACATAAAGAAAATCATAGAAGCTTCCTGTGGTGCTCCTCACTTAACTCTTGAGAGAAGTCCAAGAAAGAAGTCACTACTCTCTCGAATTTGTTTGAGCAAAGAAATGTTTTTTAAAATATATATATATATGTATTTATATATTTTTGCATAACATAGAATCTGTAGTCAATGTATTTTTGTTATGCTTGCTTTTGAGTATTATAAAAAGGGTACCATATCCTATGTAGCCTTTAGTGTACAGTTAAAAATAATCCAGTATCATGCTTTCAAGGTCATATTCTATGTATCTATAATTCATTGATCTGTACTAGTGTATATTCTTCTGTCAAATTGAACTGTTTTTAAGTGTTTATTATTAAAATGTTGCTATAAACAATAATGTATATGTCTTCCAACCCACATGTGCCAATTTCTGTAGATAATATATCCAAGATGTGCTGAGTCACAGGTATGATTGAAAGGTACACTGTTCAAACTTACAAAATAATAGAAATTATTTTCCAAAGTGGTAATATTAATGGACATGCTCATCATCAGAATAAAAAGAGTTCCTCTAGCTCTACATCCACACCAAGACTTGGTGTTGCCAGACTTTTTACAAATGTGTTTCCATATACTGGGTGTGAAATGGTAACCAATTGCATTTTCAGTTCTCTGGTTAATTTGCAGGGTTGAGCAACTTTCCCTATGTTCATACTATTCTTCAGTGAAATGCTTGTCTGTGTCTTTAAACTACTGTTCTATTCAATGTCTTTTTAAAAGAAATTATTCATAACAGTTCTTTATATAATCTGATCCTCTATTGGTTATATGAGTACTGCAGATATCCTTCAGAGAAGGCAATGGCACCCCACTCCAGTACTCTTGCCTGGAAAATCCCATGGATGGAGGAGCCTGGTAGGCTGCAGTCCATGGGGTCGCTAAGAGTCAGACACGACTGAGCGACTTCACTTTCACTTTTCACTTTCATGCATTGGAGAAGGAAATAGCAACCCACTCCAGTGTTCTTGCCTGGAGAATCCCAGGGATGGGGGAGCCTGGTGGGCTGCAGTCTATGGGGTCGCACAGAGTCGGACATGACTGAAGTGACTTAGCAGCAGATATCTTTTGTCTTTTTATTTTATTAATGGTGTCCTGGATGAACACTTCCTACTGACATTCTCAAATTTACTAACCTAATATTAATGTAAATTTACCAATCTATTTTTATAGGTAGTGTACCCTCTTATATTTAAGTAATTTTCTAAACCCAAAGTCGTATATAAATTCTTCTACAATGCCTAAACTTTTTCCATTTCTATTTAAACTTTTACTCTGTATGGAACTGATTTTTTAAATAACATGGAACAGGGATCTATACATTTCCTCTGTGATATATCACATTTCCACATATATGTATATATGGGATACATATATGCTTCTTTGGGATACATTTGATTCCTTTGCAAAATCTGTCCACTCTGTGCTAATGCTACACTATTTTAATTATAGCTTATCTATCTGACAAACTAGTCCCCTTCAACCTTATTCTTCTCTGGTGCCTTGGTTATTCCCAGATCTTCCATTTTTCATATACATTTTGGAATTATCATCTTCTTCCAAAAAACCCAGTTGGGATTTGATTGGAATTATATTCAACCTTGTAGACCAATTTAAAAGAACTGATAGCTTCACAGTAACTTCCCATGTATTTGTTATAGCTTTCTAATACATTTTTGAGTTAAATAATGGAGTAGCCATCATGGTCAACAAAAGAGTCCGAAATGCAGTACTTGGATGCAATCTCAAAAATGACAGAATTATCTCTGTTTGTTTCCAAGACAATCCATTCAATATCACAGTAATCCAAGTCTATGACCCAACCAGTAACGCTGAAGAAGCTGAAGTTGAACGGTTCTATGAAGACCTACAAGACCTTTTAGAACTAACACCCAAAAAAGATGTCCTTTTCATTATAGGGGACTGGAATGCAAACGTAGGAAGTCAAGAAACACCTGGAGTAACAGGCAAATTTGGCCTTGGAATGTGGAATGAAGCAGGGCAAAGACTAATAGAGTTTTGTCAAGAGAATGCGCTGGTCATAGCAAACGCCCTCTTCCAACAACACAAGAGAAGACTCTACACATGGACATCACCAGATGGTCAACACCAAAATCAGATTGATTATATTCTTTGCAGCCAAAGATGGAGAAGCTCTACACAGTCAGCAAAAACAAGACCGGGAGCTGACTGTGCCTCCGATCATGAGCTCCTTATTGCCATATTCAGACTTAAATTGAAGAAAGTAGAGAAAACCACTAGACCATTCAGGTATGACCTAAATCAAATTCCTTATGATTATACAGTGGAAGTGAAATAGATTTAAGGGACTAGATCTGATAGAGTGCCTGATGTACTATGGACAGAGGTTCGTGACACTGTACAGGAGACAGGGATCAAGACCACCCCCATGGAAGAGAAATTCAAAAAAGCAAAATGGCTGTCTGGGGAGCCCTTACAAATAGCTATGAAAAGGAGAAAAGAGAAAAGCAAAGGAGAAAAGGAAAGATATAAGCATCTGAATGCAGAGTTCCAAAGAATAGCAAGAAGAGATAAGAAAGCCTTCCTCAGCGATCAATGCAAAGAAATAGAGGAAAACAACAGAATGGGAAAGACTAGAGATCTCTTCAAGAAAATTAGAGATACCAAGGGAACATTTCATACAAAGATGGGCTTGATAAAGGACAGAAATGGTACGGACCTAACAGAAGCAGAAGATATTAAGAAGAGGTGGCAATACACAGAAGAACTGTACAAAAAAGATCTTCATGACCAAGATAATCATGATGATATGATCACTCATCTAGAGCCAGACATCCTGGAATGTGAAGTCAAGTGGGCCTTAGAAAGCATCACTATGAACAAAGCTAGTGGAAGTGATGGAATTCCAGTGGAGCTATTTCAAATCCTGAAAGATGATGCTGTGAAAGTGCTGCACTCAATATGCCAGCAAATTTGGAAAACTCCACAGTGGCCACACAACTGGAAAAGGTCAGTTTTCATTCCAATCCCAAAGAAAGGCAATGCCAAAGAATGCTCAAACTACCGCACAATTGCACTCATCTCACACGCTAGTAAAGTAATGCTCAAAATTCTCCAAGCCAGGCTTCAGCAATACGTGAACCGTGAACTTCCAGATGTTCAAGCTGGTTTCAGAAAAGGCAGAGGAACCAGAGATCAAATTGCCAACATCCGTTGGATCATGGAAAAAGCAAGAGAGTTCCAGAAAAACATCTATTTATGCTTTATTGACTATGCCAAAGCCTTTGACTGTGTGGATCACAATAAACTGTGGAAAATTCTGAAAGAGATGGGAATACCAGACCGCCTGACCTGCCTCTTGAGAAACCTATATGCAGGACAGGAAGCAACAGTTAGAACTGAACATAGAACCACAGACTGGTTCCAAATAGAAAAAGGAGTACGTCAAGGCTGTATATTGTCACCCTGCTTATTTAACTTATATGCAGAGTACATCATGAGAAATGCTGGGCTGGAAGAAGCACAAGTGGAATCAAGATTGCCGGGAGAAATATCAATAACCTCAGGTATTCTGATGACACCACCCTTATGGCAGAAAGTGAAGAGGAACTAAAAAGCCTCTTGATGAAAGTGAAAGTGGAGAGTGAAAAAGTTGGCTTAAAGCTCAACATTCAGAAAACAAAGATCATGGCATCTGGTCCCATCACTTCATGGGAAATAGATGGGGAAACAGTGGAAACAGTGTCAGACTTTATTTTTCTGGGCTCCAAAATCACTGCAGATGGTGACTGCAGCCATGAAATTAAAAGACGCTTACTCCTTGGAAGGAAAGTTATGACCAACCTAGATAGCATATTCAAAAGCAGAGACATTACTTTGCCAACAAAGTCCGTCTAGTCAAGGCTATGGTTTTTCCAGTGGTCATGTATGGATGTGAGAGTTGGACTCTAAAGAAAGCTGAGCGCAGAAGAATTGATGCTTTTGAACTGTGGTGTTGGAGAAGACTCTTGAGAGTCCCTTGGACTGCAAGGAGATCCAACCAGTCCATTCTAAAGGAGATCAGCCCTGGGTGTTCTTTGGAAGGAATGATGCTAAAGCTGAAACTCCAGTACTTTGGCCACCTCATGCGAAGAGTTGACTCACTGGAAAAGACTCTGATGCTGGGAGGGATTGGGGGCAGGAGGAGAAGGGGACGACAGAGGATGAGATGGCTGGATGGCATCACCGACTCGATGGACATGAGTTTGAGTGAACTCCGGGAGTTAGTGATGGACAGGGAGACCTGGCGTGCTGCAATTCATGGGGTCGCAAAGAGTCGGACACGACTGAGCAACTGAACTGAACTGAATACATTTTTAAATGTTTTTCTAAACAGATCTTTACCATCCTTAGATTTACTCCCAAGTATCTTATTTTTTCTATCGCAACAATTAAAAGTACTTTTTAAAAAGTTTCTCTTCTGTTTTTAACTATGACAAATGCTGTATTGAAAACACAAAGTAACAAAAACAAGAAGTGAAGACCCACTAAGGTAACCAGGGCTGGTAGTTTTACAGTCTTGTAAACAAGGGGATCTACTAGATAAGCTTCACAACTACCTCTGTTCACCTCTGGGGGGTGAGCTGATTCCACAGTATGGGGAAAAGAGACGGGGAGGAAAGCAGTGGCCGAGAGTCTGAGACAGTCTCACTGGGTTGGGGAGTATTAGAATTCAGAACTCCCAAGGCAGCCAGAGCTGCAAGGTTTCTGGGAAGGTGGTATCAGTAGAAAACAAACCTGAAACTGTGCAGTTTCCCCTCAAGACATCTTTGACTCCTAAGCTGTGCCTGTACTGAAATTAGATGGCAGGAAACCAAACATAAAGTGGCCGCTAAAGAGGAGAAATGGATCTGGGAGGCCTTGTGATGCTTTAGAATTGGAGGTTAAAGCTCAGAACCCACCAAGATAAAAAACCAGAAACAAACTAAAAACCCAGAAGTGATTTGCTTGCCAGAGGAAACTTAAATCTTGAAAGACAACAGAAGTAAACCTGCAGGCTTCTGCTTAGGATGTAAGCTCTCCAACTCTAATAATGAGCACAAGCCAGATAACCTATAAAATCATACATTTGAAAATAAATTCAACTTTGAGAGTACAAAGAAATCTAAGTGAATTTAAATCCAGAAAATTTTGAGTCCCTCCAGAAGAGAGACCCACAGTTGTTTTCATCCTTGACAAGAGCAGTATGTAAAGAAAGCTGCCACTGACAGGGTAAAGAGAACTAGATGAAACTTTTAAAGGCCAAGTGAAGACTGCCACAAGCTTAGAATCCCAAGGAATCCCAGCCAAATGTAAAGTCACCATTCACTCAACAACTTTTCACCATAGGCCTTCACTGAATGCTCTGTAAAAATTAGGGGCAAAGCAGGAGGGCTCAGAGAGAGTGCCCCTGGGGCACAGATGCACAGAGCCTGGTGAAGACTTAGGGCAGCAGAGGAGAACTGAGTAACCCCCCTGAAGCATGAAGGCCCTCACGGAAAAGGTGGCCTCCAGACTGAGGGGGAACAGCTAGCAGAGAGCCCCATCTGTAGCTTATTCTAAGTAAGGTCTGGCTGGCAAGACCTACTAAAGGCTGAAGTAAGAGCAGCTGAATCTACAGAAATCCTCTGAGTCATTCCGGGTCCTCACCGGGTTTCTAAGCAGAGGCTGCCTATGGGTGACAGAGGGGAAGAAGAGTGGAGAGGGGCCCCTAGCCGCCCTCACTCCCTAGGTACAGGCACACAACGCAAGCTGAAAGCTGAAGGCAGGACAGTGATTTCTTTCTAAATTTGCCCCAATGTAACTGCTCCCTTTCTGTGTTTTCAACAACTGTTTTGTTCCACATTATATTACAGCTGTATCCAGACAATTCTGCTATTTTTTTCCCCACAGACACATTCCTGAAATAGCTCATATTTTTAAAAACTATGTATGGAAAATAATAGGACCAGATTTTTTTAAATGTGGTATGTGCATATAACGGAATATTATTCAGCCTTAAAACAGAAAGAAATTGTGACATGTGACAACACGCATGAACCTGGAGGACACAATGCTAAGTGAAATAAGCCAGACACAGAAACACAAATACTGCATAATCCCGTTTGCATGAGATGTCTAATAAAATAGTCATGAGATATCTAATAAAACTCATGGAAGCAAGGAACAGGATTGTGGGTGTTGGGGCTGGGGAGAAGGGGAAACAGGGAGATGCTAATTGAGGAATAGAAAATTTCAGTTTCACAAAATGAGTAAGTTCAAGAGGCCTGCTGTGCAACACTGTGTCTACAGTTAACAATATCATTATGCTATACACTTGAAGTTCCAAGAGAGTAGATCTCATAGTAAGTATTCTTACCATAACACTGAAAAAAAAAAAAGAAAATAACACAATTTAAAGGAAAAGAACTCTGGAAGATCACTCAAAATATATACAAACTTTGCAACCAGAGTGCTAACAGAAACAATTAAACCCTAATAAAAATACTAACACAGCTTAAATATTGAATAATCAAAGATTTTACCCTAAAAAAAAGTGAGGGTTACTTGATAAAAGGGGAAAGAAGATAAGAGAAAGGACTGGGGCTCTCAAGCATGAAGGCAAAAATAAAATGCCCAAAGATGGGGAAAAATATCACAAAATAAGCACTTCCTAACACACAGCACATAGCCAAATCAAGTTAAGAGGAAGGGAAAAGAGAGCGATGGACATAGACAGGCGGCTTGCAGCCTTTACCTGTGTTCACGTTCTTTGTTTTGACAGCTGTTACACGAACCAAGAAAACTTCCTCATCATACTATCATCGCTGCCCTATTTACAAATGAGCTAATTCACATCAAAGAAACACACATCACAGCAGGACACACTATGCCTGTCTTAATTAAACTATAACGTCTTTGTGGGCAGATCACCTGTTTTTGTATCCTCAGGACCAATACATACGAGGCACATTATAAATGTCAAAATGATATCAGAAAATGAACAACCCAATCAAAAAGTAGGCAAAAGAACTAAATAGACATTTCTCCAAAGAAGACGTACAGATGGCTAATAAACCCATGAAAAGATGCTCAACATCATTCATTATCACGGAAATGCAAATCAAAACCACAATGAGGTATCATCTCACGCTGGTCAGAATGGCTGCTATCAAAGTCTACAAACAATAAATACTGGAGAGAGTGTGGAGAAAAGGGAACCCTCTTACACTGTTGGTGGGAATGCAAATCAGTACAGCCACTATGGAGAACAGTGTGGAGATTTCCTTAAAAAAACTGGAAACAGAACTGCCATACGACCCAGCAATCCCACTGCTAGGCATACACAACGAGGAAACCAGAATTGAAAGAGACACATGTACCCCAATGTTCATCGCAGCACTGTTTACAATAGCCAGGACATGGAAGCAACCTAGATGTCCATCAGCAGATGAAAGGATAAGGAAGCTGTGGTACATATACACAATGGAATATTACTCAGCTATAAAAAGGAATGCATTTAAGTCCATTCTGATGAGGTGGATGAAACTGGAGCCTATTATACAGAGTGAAGAAAGAGAAACACCAATACAGTATATTAACACATATATGTGGAATTTAGAAAGACTGTAACGATGACCCTATATGCAAGACAGCAAAAGAGACACAGATATAAAGAACAGACTTTTGGACTATGTGGGAGAAGGCGAGGATGGGATGATTTGAGAGAATACCATTGAAACATGTATAGTACCATATGTAAAACAGATGACCAGTGCAAGTTTGATGCATGAAGCAGGGTACTCAAAGCCAGTGATCTGGGACAACCCAGAGGGATGGAATAGGGAGGAAGGTGGGAGGGGGGTTCAGGATGGGGGGACACATGTGCACCCGTGGCTGATTCATGTTGCTGCTGCTGCTGCTAAGTCACTTCAGTCATGTCTGACTCTGTGTGACCCCACAGACGGCAGCCCACCAGGCAGCCCCTGGGGTCCCTGGGATTCTTCAGGCAAGAATACTGGAGTGGGTTGTCTCCAATGTATGCATCTATGCTAAGTTGCTTCAGTTGTGTCTGACTCTGTGTGACCCCACGGACAGCAGCCCACCGGGCTCCTCTGTCCACGGAATTCTCTAGGCAAGAGTACTAGACTGGGTTGCCATTTCCTTCTCCAGGATTCATGTATGGCAAAAACTACCATGATACTGTAAAGTAATTATCCTCTCATTTAAATTAATTAATTAATTAATTTAAAAAGTCAAATTGATTATTTTTCTTTAGAAATATATTTAACATTTAATTTTTTTCAAAACATTTTTAACATTAAAAAGAAACATGTAACAACAAAAACTGCACATCTTCTCCAACATTCTTGCTCATGATATCCCAAATCTGAGCAAGAGTACTAAGTAAGTAAAGGTCAGAAAGGGAAAAAAAAACGTAAAAAGATTCTGATAATTGAAAAGAGCTTTCAAAATATATTGAGAAGACAGGTAAAAGGAACTAACATTCTAGAACATTCTTACAATGTTCAAAATTCAGAATGAGAAGACAAGGGCGATACAGGCAAGAACTTTTTAAAATTCTGTGTTAATGTTCTCTGTGTGTGTTAGTTGCTCAGTTGAGTCCAACTCTCTGTGATCCCATCAACTGTAGCCCACCAGGCTCCTCTGTCCATGAAATTCTCTAGGCAAGAATACTGGAGTGGGTAGCCGTTCCCTTCTCCAGGGGTTCTTCCTGATCCAGGGATCGAACCTGGGTCTCCTGTGCTGGGGTCAGATTCTTTACCGTCTGAGCCACCAGGTATATTCTGACACATTCTATTTGAAAATATTCAGAATTCCTTTAAAAATGTCTTTCTCTACCATATTACTGCACATAGCATAGTTAACAGGCAGTCTATAAATACTGTAGGAATCCCATTTGAGCCTATCAGAATCTGTCCACATTTTAATGATAAAAAAATTCACAGCGGCAGCTAGCCGCCACACTCTCAAGTCCTCTGATAGCTGCCCCAGGGAAACGTGCCTTTCCCTAGCTGATAGAAAATAAACTCGGCACTTAAAGAGTCACAAAACTCATCATGTCTTCTATGTTTTTACAGATCCTAGAACCCAGGCAAAAGTAGTCACCACCACCATTACTCATAGGTACGGTTTTACACCCAACAATAAAAGCTAGTCAAAGTCTAGATAGAAAGAGTAATTTCCCAATTACCTAAAGTCATCCAGGGTTTCCTGTATCATGTTCTGAATAAAACGGATCTGAACAGATGACAGCGGTGCATTTGGCCGACTATTTCCAATGGTATCAACGATTTTTTCTGATAGTGAACTAGCAACTCCAGCAGTGACAGAGGATGCTATCTTTGGATCTGAAATAAAAATTTGAGAAAATATTAATAGTCAGCTTGGACTAAGAGACATCAAATATGATTCAGCATGAGAAAGCCTGAAAAACTGGCAACACCACCTCCCCACCAAAAAAAAAAAAAAAAAAGCAGTGCTCCCATGACATTTAGAAAAATTCACTGTCTGGAATACAAGTCTTAGAAACTTTCTATGACATTATTTCTAATAGTCATTCATATATATATATAAATTGCCAACTGTCTAATGTAATAACATCTGACAGAGGAATTAAGTCTTAAAGGATCACTGAACCATTTTCTCTTACAAAAAGTGAATGTGACAAGCTGCTGGATAAACCAAGACTATTAGAAACAAACAGAAGGGACATAGGAGTAAAGTAGTTCTCAGGCAAAGCCCTAGAGTTTAAGCTAATGCAACATACCCACAGAAACCTCAAAATACAGGTATCTATATAAAAGAGCTCCTTCTATACAAAGAGTTATTTTGTATAGATAACTCCTATCGCTAAACCTAATATTGCTTTAAATGTGACCAAGTTTTTAGGGTCTCTGCCATGAACTCTATATAGACAGAACTTTAATATGGAAAAAGAAAAAGACATTTTCAGGTAGTTAATAACCCTATATTATATTCCTATCTGTACCGCAGTAGACAAGACATTTACATATTGGATTGAAAATGAAATTCATACCCAAAGAATACCAAATTAATGTGGTTGAATTTAACCTTTCGTTTTACTGTCTTCTAGTAAGAGAGTCCAGAGAAGGCAATGGCATCCCACTCCAGTACTTTTGCCTAGAAAATCCCATGGACGGAGGAGCCTGGTAGGCTGCATGCAGTCAGTCCATGGGGTCGCTAGAGTCGGACACGACTGAGCAACTTCACTTTCACTTTTCACCTTCATGCATTGGAGAAGGAAATGGCAACCCACTCCAGTGTTCTTGCCTGGAGAATCCCAGGGACAGGGGAGCCTGCTGGGCTACCGTCTATGGGGTCGCACAGAGCCGGACACGACTGAAGTGACTTAGCAGCAGCAGCAGCAGTAAGAAAGTCAAGCACTAGGGTCACAAATTTTAAATTCCTATAACTTTTTCATCTGTGATCACTGTCAACTTATCCTTTACAAGTTAAATAATGGGAGTTTTCAACTTAACACTCAAACATCAGAAGTTTATGTTCTTACTTGGAGTTGAGGATCCATTGCCTGGAGGTTCATTTATTAACTGGGCTTCAATTTCTTTTTCTGGCTTTTCAAATTTCTCAGGGCTTCTTGTTTGGTTAGATGATGGAGAGGCATTTAGATTTCCAGTTTCAGCACCGGAGATCAACTTTGCAAACTTCACATTTAAAATAAATAATTAATATATAAATTCTGGTTTTATCCAAAGGACCTACTGTAAAGCACATGGAACTCTGTTCATGTTATGTGGCAGCCTGGATGGGAGGGGAGTTTGGGCGAGAATGGATACACGTATATGCACAGCTGTTCACCTAAAACTATCACAACATTGTTAATTGGCTATACCCCAATACAAAAGTCAAAAAATTCTGGTTTTATCCATATTACCCATATAATTTGTATCTACTTTTCTCTATTTTTCCCCAGTAAATAGGGTCAGTAAAAGGAAGAACAGAAAGGAATCTTGAAGGAGAAAAGAAAATGTTGCTAGGGCCATGGCAAAATAATTAACTTTACTAATCAAAAACAATTTTGATGATTTTGATGATGACAAGGAAAAGCTTATTTACTAAGAATCTGCTGTTGAATATCATTTAAGATGGCAATCACAGGCCAAAAAGCAAATAAAAAATAAATCCCCAAACTCTCATGTGATAACTAGTCAGGAATATTTGAAAAATAAGTCAAAAGATTTTCATATTTCTTAAATATCCTTTCAATACCATTCTAAGAGATAAATATGAAAATAGACATACTAAACAACAGACCCTACTAGATTACAGCAGAAGGTAATGATGATGAATCACATTCTCAGCACCGTCAATTTGCTCTAAGACTTAGGGTAAAAGCACCAACTTGGTGCTTTGTGCTGCAATGGAAATACATTCTAAAAGAATTCAGGGATAAAATATTCTTACAGACAGTTAAATCAAGTATCTTGTCTTAGGGAAAAAACAGTGTAAGATTATACCTGCTGTTACCTCCAATATATCCAAAGACAGATTTCAAAAGTATTCTTCAGTTTTTAGCATGTGACATCAAGACTTAAGAATATTTTCCACCTAGTAAGTGCACAGCACTGTCAATAATTAGGACATATCCAGTGGCAGCTGTCTGCTTTCTAGTGATGAGATGCATTATACTTGCTAGTAATAAACACATGCAGTGAGTTCAATATCATTTACAGGCAGATACCTGCTTGAAGGAGTCTTTAGATTCCTGTTTTCCCAGATACATTTTCTTAGATTCAGCTGTCAGATCATGATTTTCATTTTCTTCTTTCCCAGGAGACCCCATAAAGACATTAAGAGGACTAGAATGCAATACTGAAGTGCTTGAAACTACTGGATTTTTTCTTGGAGGAAACACTGAGTTCAACTGTGGTAGAAAGTCAAGGCCTGAAAAAGAAGAAAAAAGCCAGCACTTACATGGACTGTCCCCAGTCTTGCATATTTAAGAAAAGCACTTAACATAATAGGTATGTTAATACAGTAGGAAGACATGGGATCTGGATTCAGAAGACAAGTTCACTTGTCAGCTCTACCTCTTACTTCATTTGAGTTTTTGGGGTAAAAGTTGTAAAACTGTTTGTGACTGTTTAAGTGATCTATAAGTATGAATGATGATATCCACTGCCCTAAAGGATGAGGTATAAAAGAGAAACTGTATGTGAAGATATGCCGAAAACTGCGAAGCATGATGACTGTTTTAGTCAATAAAAATGTTTGATAAAACTGTCAATTTGGTATGTATCTGTGGTGGATCTTGGTAGACAGTCTCTAAGATGGCTCCTCAAGATCCCTGCCTCCTCCCAAAGGATCCACAGCCTCATAAAATCACCTCCCTTAAAATGTGGGTTGGACCTAGGAACTTGCTTCCAAAAAAGAGCACGTAGCAAAAGTAGTGGACCTCACTTCAAACACACTGTGGCTTCCATCTTTAAAAAAATATTTTACTTATTTACTTTGGGCTGTGCTGGGTCTTCATTACTGCACATGTGCTTCTCACCACAGCGGCTCCTCGTGTTGAGGCGTACAGACAGGCCCTAAGGCATGGGCTTCAGTAGTTGTGGTGCACGGGCTTAGATGCTCCGCGGTATGTGCAATCTTCTTGGACCAGGGATCAAACCTTTGTCCCCTGCATTGGCAGGCAGATTCGTAACCACTGGACCACTAGGGAAGTCCTTTAGCGTCCATCCTGAGTGCCCTCTCCATCTCACACCAGCTCTGAGTGAAGTCAGCTATTATGCTGTCAGCTGCCCACATGAGTAAGGACTGGTATCTTTAGCCAACAGCCACATGAATGAATTTGGAAGCAGATCCTTGCCCAGTCATACCCTGAGATGACTGTACTCCTGTTGACACCCTAGTTAAAGCATCATGAGATACCTGATGCCAAAGGCATCCAGCTAAGCCATGCTTGGATTCTTAATCCACAATTATAAGATATAAATATTCTTTTAAGCTTCAAAATGTTGGGGTAATTTGTTACACAGAAGTAGATAACACAAAATCACTTTTAACGTTGATAAAAAATACTTCTCAACAGTTCTTACCATCTCCTTTGCCGATGGACTCATCACCTCCTTTGCTAACTACAGCATCTATAATAAAATTAGAAAATAAAATTCAAAAAATGCAAAAGAAGCCACAACAATTTAGGTTTCCTATCCATTCCCTAAAGAGTTCAGAGACTAATGATTTTATGAAGAAAAATCTAAATGAAGGTAAAGCTAGCACTCCTAAAAATTCTCTTTTCACTCTTTTACCTTCATGCATAGTAGCAAATATGAAAAGATAATTCTATGATATAGAGTCATTTAATGAGACAACAAGGTATACTAGAAAAAGCACTGGAGAAGGTTCCAAAGACCTGTCATCCAGGTCTACCTGTACCACTTAACAGTTTTGTGACCTTGGACAAGACTTTAATACAATTATGCTTCAGTTTCTGTACCTATATAATGAGGATAATGTCCCAACCACCTCAGAAAACTGTTTTAAGGATCAACTGAAATAATGTAAAAATATTTTGCAAACAATACAATGTTAATTAAAAATATAAGGTTTTATCAATATCTTTTCAATGACAGAATATGTTTAAGAATATTTCATTATTCATTTATCAAATAACAACCAAAAACTGCTTATCTCAATTTTAATAGATTAACATAAAAATGGGGAAAGGTCATTTAAAAATTCCCCAGAAATTCAAATGGCCAATGAATTATCATACATGATTATCATATGAGTAGGACTTTCATCCATATCTCCATAGGACTTTCATTCATATCTCCATTCATTCAAATCTCTGTCTGCATGTGTGTATTACATCTAGTAATCATACAACACACATTTTTAGAAGTTATTCATTTTTTCCTAACAAAAGCAAAAGTATTATTTAAAAGATGAAGAAATTGAGGAAAAAAGATTAAGCCTTTTACCTAAGTAGTATTGACTCATAGAGATTAAAATTCAAACTTCTTGACAGTGAAATCAGTACTGTATTTAGTATCCACATTTTTTCTTATTAATATCAAACTCTAATAAATGGAAGGGCATATGGCTCAAATTCTAATCATATCTTCTTTAAACAGCAAAAGCAATTCAAAAGGAGTTTATATCCTGTACTTTACCATCAAACACCATTAAACAAGATTTTATTTATAACTCAAACACTTCCAAAAAGCCCCTTTAATTAAAAAATGAAATTCAAATTAAAAATTACTCCAGCAATTCTCATAAACAAAGCTCCCAGTTGGGAACTAAACTCCAAACCCTTTCGGATCTCCAGCCCAAGCCACTTCTACCTGCTTTGCCCATATCTTTCCATGTGTAAATTTAACTCAGATGAACATTATATCTACTACTGTGGGCAAGAATCCCTCAGAAGAAATGGAGTAGCCATCATGGTCAACAAAAGAGTCCGAAATGCAGTACTTGGGTGCAATCTCAAAAATGACAGAATTATCTCTGTTTGTTTCCAAGGCAGACCATTCAATATCACAGTAATCCAAGTCTATGCCCCAACCAGTAACGCTGAAGAAGCTGAAGTTGAATGGTTCTATGAAGACCTACAAGACCTTCTAGAACTAACACCCAAAAAGATGTCCTTTTCATTATAGGGGACTGGAATGCAAAAGTAGAAAGTCAAGAAACACCTGGAGTAACAGGCAAATTTGACCATGGAATACAGAATGAAGCAGGGCAAAGACTAATAGAGTTTTGCCAAGAAAATGCGCTGGTCATAGCAAACACCCTCTTCCAACAACACAAGAGAAGACTCTACACATGGACATCACCAGATGGTCAACACCGAAATCAGATTGATTATATTCTTTGCAGCCAAAGATGGAGAAGCTCTATACAGTCAGCAAAAACAAGACCAGGAGCTGACTGTGGCTCAGATCATGAACTCCTTATTACGAAATTCAGACTTAAATTGAAGAAAGTAGGGAAAACAACTAGACCATTCAGGTATGACCTAAATCAAATCCCTTATGATTATACAGTGTAAGTAAGAAATAGATTTAAGGGACTAGATCTGATAGATAGAGTGCCTGATGAACTATGGAATGAGGTCCGTGACATTGTACAGGAGACAGGGATCAAGACCACCCCCATGGAAAAGAAATTCAAAAAAGCAAAATGGCTGTCTGGGGAGCCCTTACAAATAGCTATGAAAAGGAGAAAAGCGAAAAGCAAAGGAGAAAAGGAAAGATATAAGCATCTGAATGCAGAGTTCCAAAGAATAGCAAGAAGAGATAAGAAAGCCTTCCTCAGCGATCAATGCAAAGAAATAGAGGAAAACAACAGAATGGGAAAGACTAGAGATCTCTTCAAGAAAATCAGAGATACCAAAGGAACATTTCATGCAAAGATGGGCTCGATAAAGGACAGAAATGGTATGGACCTAACAGAAGCAGAAGATATTAAGAAGAGGTGGCAAGAACACACAGAAGAACTGTACAAAAAGGATCTTGACGAACCAGATAATCACAATGGTATGATCACTCACCTAGAGCCAGACATCCTGGAATGTGAAGTCAAATGGGCCTTAGAAAGCATCAGTACGAACAAAGCTAGTGGAGGTGATGGAATTCCAGTGGAGCTATTTCAAATCCTGAAAGATGATGCTGTGAAAGTGCTGCACTCAATATGCCAGCAAATTTGGAAAACTCAGCAGTGGCCACACAACTGGAAAAGGTCAGTTTTCATTCCAATCCCAAAGAAAGGCAATGCCAAAGAATGCTCAAACTACCGCACAACTGCATTCATCTCACATGTTAGTAAGTAATGCTCAAAATTCTCCAAGCCAGGCTTCAGCAATACGTGAACCGTGAACTTCCTGATGTTCTAGCTGGTTTTAGAAAAGGCAGAGGAACCAGAGATCAAATTGCCAACATCTGCTGGATCATTGAAAAAGCAAGAGAGTTCCAGAAAAACATCTACTTCTGCTTTATTGACTATGCCAAAGCCTTTGACTGTGTGGATCACAATAAACTGTGGAAAATTCTGAAAGAGATGGGAATACCAGACCGCCTGACCTGCCTCTTGAAAAACCTGTATGCAGGTCAGGAAGCAAGAGTTAGAACTGGTCATGGAACCACAGACTGGTTCCAAATAGGAAAAGGAGTACGTCAAGGCTGTATATTGTCACCCTGCTTATTTAACTTATATGCAGAGTACATTATGAGAAACGCTGGGCTGGAAGAAACACAAACTGCTGGGAGAAATATCAATAACCTCAGATATGCAGATGGCACCACCCTTATGGCAGAAAGTGAAGAGGAACTAAAAAGCCTCTTGATGAAGGTGAAAGAGGAGAGTGAAAAAATTGGCTTAAAGCTCAACATTCAGAAAACGAAGATCATGGCATCCTGTCCCATCACTTCAAGGGAAATAGATAGGGAAACAGTGGAAACATTGTCAGACTTTATTTTTGGGGGGGCTCCAAAATCACTGCAGGTGGTGACTGCAGCTATGAAATTAAAAGACGCTTACTCCTTTGAAGGAAATTTATGACCAACCTAGATATCATATTGAAAAGCAGAGACATTACTCTGCCAACAAAGGTCCCTCTAGTCAAGGCTATGGTTTTTCCAGTGGTCATGTATGGATTTGAGAGTTGGACTGTGAAGAAGGCTGAGTGCTGAAGAATTGATGCTTTTGAACTGTGGGGTTGGAGAAGACTCTTGAGAGTCCCTTGGACTGCAAGGAGATCCAACCAGTTCATTCTGAAGGAGATCAGCCCTGGGATTTCTTTGGAAGGACTGATGCTAAAGCTGAAACGCCAGTATTTTGGCCACCCGATGCAAAGAGTTGACTCATTGGAAAAGACTCTGATGCTGGGAGGGATTGGGGGCAGGAGGAGAAGGGGACAACAGAGGGTGAGATGGCTGGATGGCATCACTGACTCGATGGACGTGAGTCTCAGTGAACTCTGGGAGTTGGTGATGGACAGTGAGGCCTGGCGTGCTGTGATTCATGGGGTTGCAAAGAGTTGGACACAACTGAGCGAATGAACTGAACTGAACCCTTAACTATGTAGTATGACCTCTCTTCATTCTGAAAGAAAGGAATCCTTCCTCTTTTATTAGATAGAAGTAGGAATTTGGACAATTTAAGGAGTCATTTTCAAGCCAGGGTAAGGTAGAAGACACTCAATAATCCTGTACCATTACATATATATTTATCCTTTCCACTTATGAAATTAATTGAAAAAAATTTTGAAAGACAATTTTAAAGTAAAAAATTAAATTTTACAAGATCATGAGTTCAGTTCAGTTCATTTCAGTTGTCAGTCGTGTCCGACTCTTTGCGACCCCATGAATTGCAGCACGCCTGGCCTCCCTGTCCATCACCAACTCCTGGAGTTCACCCAAACTCCTGTCCATCGAGTTGGTGATGCCATCAGGCCAAGCCATCTCATCCTCTGTCGTCCCCTTCTCCTCCTGCCCCCAATCCCTCTCAACATCAGTCTTTTCCAATGAGTCAACTCTTCTTGTGAGGTGGCCAAAGTACTGGAGTTTCAGCTTTAGCATCATTCCTTCTGAAGAACACCCAGGACTGATCTCCTTTAGAATGGACTGGTTGGATCTTCTTGCAGTCCAAGGGACTCTCAAGAGTCTTCTCCAACACCACAGTTCAAAAGCATCAATTCTTCAGCGCTCAGCTTTCTTCACAATCCAACTCTCACATCCATACATGACCACTGGAAAAATCACAGCCTTGACTAGATGGACCTTTGTTGGCAAAGTAATGTCTCTGCTTTTGAATATGCTATCTAGGTTGGTCATAACTTTCCTTCCAAGGAGTAAGCGTCTTTTAATTTCATGGCTGCAGTCACCATCTGCAGTGATTTTGGAGTCCCCCCAAAAATAAAGTCTGACACTGTTTCCACTGTTTCCCCATCTATTTCCCATGAAGTGATGGGACCGGATGCCATGATCTTCGTTTTCTGAATGTTGAGCTTTAAGCCAACTTTTTCACTCTCCTCTTTTACTTTCATCAAGAGGCTTTAGTTCCTCTTCAAGATCATGAGTGGACATAATAAATTAAACATACTGATGCTGCTGACATTTAGATTCACTTCTGTTTTTCATTATTATAAATAAACAGTAAACACAAATCTCTAAGGGTTTCTCTGAACATCTTCTAAGGTAAATTTATAGAAATGGAATTAACAGGACTAAAAGTATGAATATTTACCTCTGCCAAATTATCCTCTAGAAATTTACCCCATACTGTTGATAAACTGCTGTTGGTAGTGAGACTATCCCATTAAAGAAAACAGTATGAACATTAGCACCAAAAAAAGTACAGCCAAACCATGTGCCTAGTTCATAGAAAGTAAACAACAATGATACATAATGTTCCTGCTTAAAAACTGGCAAAGGTTTTTTTGTTTCATTTGTTAGGCTTATTTCTTTTTAATGGCAATGCCTACTAGTGATGTGGGGAGAGGAGAGAGGGAGTAATTGGGTGAGTGTGTATGTGTGTGTGTGAACACCTACTAGCCTTGGAGAGTAAGAGAGAGAGAGTGTGTGTGTGTGTGTGTGTGTGTGTGTGTGTATGTTGAGGATACTTTCATACACTTAGTGTAAAAGATGAGGCAATCTAACCCCCAGCCATATTTCTCCATGAAAACCCTTAATACCAGTTCCTAATAATCAAAGAAACATTTTTTTATGTTAGGAAGATATTTTCTGCCTATCAAAATATCCAGGATTTGGGGCAGACTTTCTTAGAAATAAATGCAAGTAAAAGAATGTCTGTGGAGGCAGAATTTCCTGCAAGAAACTTCAGTGGAAATTAAAAAGGCTAACTTGAGAGCTATTTGTTTGGTTCCCATGTGAAAACTATTAGCATATATTTTAAAAAGATAGCATTTGAAATCTCAGGGCAAAGGGAAAGATAACACCTCAGGGACTGAGAAAATTAGCAACTGTCATAAATAGCATGAGACAGAAGCTATTATCCACATCTTTTAGCCAGAATAAAAACGTTATGGCCCCCAGAGCAAGAGAACATGATCCTCTGATCTGAACAGACTTACCATCTCTGACAGGTGAGAACATGTCACCTAAACTACTTTTTCCAGAATCATCAAAGTTGGAGAAATCCTGATTTTTCCCACTCTCCGTTTCCTTTGATAAAGTATCAGTGTTTATGCTTCGAGGCAGACCTTAATAGAAATTGGATATAAAAATAAGTTATTATATTGAAATAAGTTTATCATGAGAAGCTAGGAACTAAAAACTAATGTCTTACCTATATCATTGGTAACACTAAACTAAACAACAGCTCAGTTAACCAACATTTTCATGGAATGAAGGGCTCCTCAAAAGCAATTAACTTATTTATATAACACCACTTTTTAAATCTATTTTGATAGAAATTTTCTAAATATTTTATGTATTTTTCTTATACAAAGTATACTGAGCACAGCTTATTTTGTTATTTTTGTTAGTGACTGACTCAGGATCATCTACAATGATTAAAAAATGTCTCTAAGGCATAAAGTACAGCACCAAACACACAGCAGTATTCAAATGATGTTAGTTCCCTTTCCCAACTTACAGTGAATGATCTCTTCTTTTCCCTTCTTTATCTTTTTCTTCACTAACAGTGGGAACCTAACATTGCTCTTAGCATTACTGACCTTAGAGGCCTTCACTAATCTTAGGACAGCTTCCAGACAGGAAGGAAACCAGAATACCAAACTCATAAAGAACAGCGCAGTAGACTAATAATAGAGACACGCAGAAAGTGTGCTTTCTCTCTCAAGATGACTTTAGGGCAGGGACTTTTAAGAGGAATTCTGCAGGCTCAGTAACCTCTTGCTCATTTCTGGGTCAAGGATTGAGTTCTAGAGAATCAAGAACTTTGATGAAACCTTGGCACTTGAATTGGTAGCATATTTCTGTCCTTTGTTTTTAAAGGTATTTTATTTGCCATCTTGGTCCCAAATGAAACCTGAAAAATCCTGGGATAAAAACAAAGATTCGCTCTGTTCAAAATATTAAAAAATGTCCAAGCCTGGCTAATGAAATAAACCTAACTAATAGTAAACTCATAGAAAGTTACAATATGACCAAACATTTTTATCACCATCACGAAAGGGTGTTTATACCAAGAGTACAAACAGTTATACAGAGGAAATTTCCTCTCCTTTTTCTAGGTCCTTAACATGTTTGAATGACTAACTCTAGCCTCTAGAACTTTATGAAACAGAAGCTTGGTATCATTTGAAAATAGTGTGAAAGTCTAATTTTTCACTTCTTAAATGGCTGTTTCCTGCAGAAAAAGAGCACTAGCAACAAGCCTGCAGAGGTTGTTTTCAATAACTAAATTAGGACGCCTTCAGTAGAAAGCCATATGAACTGTTTCAATTTTTAAATTTATTTTACATGATGCTTAAAGTAATAGTAACAATAATGATTGTAATGACAATATTAACAACATTATAATTTATTGGGTGCCTACATCCACCAGGCACTTTTGATACATTTTCTCCAATTTTCACAATAACTCTAAATGTTAAATATTATCTATGGAAGAGAAAAATGAGATTCCAACAAGTGGTTAAGAAAACTGCCCAAAAAAAAGAAAACTGCCTAGCATCATCCAGGTAGGAAGGTGACAGTTCTAAGACCAAAGCCTAATATATTCTCAATGCTTCAGAGGGGGGAGAAAAACGTATATCTGGTGTGTGAGCTGAAAGAGGGAAGATGATGAAGCAAATGTGGCAGAGTTTACAAAATGGTGAATCTGCTAAAGGACATACCAGAGCCCAAGAGTTCTTTGCAGTGTTATTCAAACTTTTCTATAAGTCTGTGATTATTTTAAAATAAAATTAATAAACACAAAGTTCTAACTCTTTGGGAGTACACAGTAAGCATTCATTTTGCCAGAAACTGCTAATCAGCCAAGAATTATCATTAAATAATGGCCCTGTAGACCTAAGTCTAGAACATCTAATTAGTGTAGCCATTGTTACATATAACCTTATTAAAAATTAAATGAAAGACACTGAGACTTCAGCAAGCTTACAATAAATGACAGAATCTTTATTTTGTTTAATTTTTTAAAATTATGAATAAAATAGTAATTTTGGAAAATGCCAGTTCTCATAATATAGTTAATGCAACATTTATTCTTTTAAAGAGACAGCAATAGTATTCATTCCTGCAAGTTCTTAAATAAGAAACCTATTATTTTTATATAATTTATAATGATTTTTATGTAAGGATGATACAGATATTCACAGATAATTTATAGTGAATATACTTACTATTTGTTTAAAAAAACTATTCCACACTATTAAGACTAACAAATTAAAGTTTTGCTTATACTTGGAAATAGTAAATTTTTTTATAGTAAACTGAAAAAGCACCAACAAGTATTTGTGTTCAAGTTAAGTACTTATCCTGAAAATCAAAAAAGACATGAGTACTTTCAATTCTGATAAGAGTACTTTGGCGACATACTGGTATATCATGCAGATTTTAAAAAATATGTTGAAAGTTGACAGTACAGCATAATTTCTTAAAATAAAAACAAAAAGGTTTTCAGGAATTTAGGGAATTATTTAATGTAGGTGAAGAGTATTTTCTACAAGAAGTATGGGGAAGCTTATCACCACATTATACCTTTACAAAGTCTAAATGAACTCTTATTTAAGAACTGATAAGATTACCAGAATAGAAATTATTTAAAAATTACAACATTTTCATTCCCTTTTATTTAACAAATGACAAATTTACTGCTTAATATGTGCCAGGCACTATTCAGCACTTAAATATATTCATTTCACCACCTGATTTACTTTCCATTTTGAAATATGAAGTAAAAGAGCCATTAATAGCTTTTTTTTTTAAACTAAGAGATCAAATCATAATGAAACCATCAAAGTTTCATATTCTCTATTGATTCAGCTAAAGATGCAATGAAAAGTCATCTAGTCCATAGCAGTACTTCTGATTGGGCATTATTCTACTTTTAAGATAATATTTCTTAAAACAGAAGTTCAGCTAAACAGAATAAGTGAAGAATCTTTCATTAATTTTTTTAAAAAGTTAGAGCTAAAGTGGAACTTATCACTTTTTCAATTTTCATTATCTACTAATAATTTTACCCAAGTCCTCAAGTGAATTGAAATTCTAGGTTCTTGAGAAAAGTGATAATGACATTCATTTGGGGAGGAAACAGGATGGGAACTCCAAATACTATATATAAGTAACAGTTACCTGCTTTGTCCTGAGGAGCAACTGCTCCCTTCCCCACAGCGGCTGCCGTGGGCTGTGGCGGAACTGTGGCGATGGATGTGGTGGCTGCGTCTCTGACCACTCCAGGATTCTGGGCTCCTCCTCCGCCAGCGCTCACATTAGCAGTGCGTTTGTTCACAGCTGTGGGCTTATTTGAACAGCCCTTATTCAAACCTGACTGAAATGTAATGGAATATGTAAAAAGCTCAGGTTTCTAATGCTCCATACTATACATTAATATTTTATAAATTCCCTATTCATTTAAAAAATATTTTTTTCCCTTAGAAATCTTAAGCTCACTGATGGATGTGAGAGTGTCCCTCTGAACCATAAAAGCCTTTTATAGTTTTAAAGAGAGAGAATTGTGAAAAGTACAAAAAAATAAATGAATAAAAGTTGTAAAACTAAGTATCAAAAGGATTTA
The DNA here is from genome assembly GCF_019923935.1 of Bubalus bubalis. Lineage (NCBI taxonomy): Eukaryota > Metazoa > Chordata > Mammalia > Artiodactyla > Bovidae > Bubalus > Bubalus bubalis. The sequence goes on from NC_059160.1 coordinate 59,016,735, forward strand.
TACTAAAATTATTAAAAATGTTTTGATATGAATGATTCTGAAGCAAAAGTATGACCTCTATGATCTAGATTTATTTAGTACAATCAAAAAATGCTGAAACTATCTTACCTTAGAAAGAACAGTGGAGTACTGAAATGCTATACATTGCACAGATGTCTTATGTGCACTGATGGTTTTAATTGGTGATTTCAGCATCCTTAAATCATATTGATATATTTTCCCACGGGAGGATCCAATAGCCAAAGTGGCTCCATCAGGCATGAAATCCACCGCAGTCAGGGGAGCATCAGCCACTAAAGTTTTCACGAGCCTTTGGAAAGGACAGCAAAGTATATATAGATATGTGGATGTGTGCATATAAGCCTATACAACATAAATAACTGTAAACAAAAACCAAAGTTACTTGGAATTCAGCAAAGTTATTTACTTAGAATATCCATCTCAAATACCTGCCTAAAGCAGAAGTTTAGAATTAGACCTAGAGACATTTCTAATATAAGGAACTGCTAAGCACTCCATCCTATTTTTCTATTCACTTCTAACAGATACATTCTGTACTTTGTAGAAACAGGACCTATTTCTTGAGTAATTATTGTTTTGGCAGTGAATATGACTTCACGGGTAAGGTCTCTATTGCCTCAGGGTTCTGGAGAAGGGAATGGCAACCCACTCCAGTATTCTTGCCTGGAGAATTCCATGGACAGAGGAGCCTGGTGGGCTATAAGTTGTTGGTGTCACACAGAGTCGGACATGACTGAGCGAATAACCCACATACACACACAACCTCAGGGTTAAGGAGGCTCTAAGTATCTCCTTTCCATTTAGGGACCTGCTTAGGCCTCAAGAGGACTGTGACCTTTGACAAGGAAGCAGCTGCCACTTTGCTCTTAGTTCTGCATCTCTTAACCCAAAAGCTAGAACTCATGAGGCTTAACTCTGCTGGAAGCTAAGCTGAGCTCCTGGCTACGGTGTCTGGTATATGAGAGGAATGGCTTACTATTAGGGTTCTCAGTAAATCAGCTCAAAATAAAAGAATAACAAAGAATAAGGGGAAAAAAAATAAAAAGAAGAGTGAAATAAGTAACAGTAAACTTTAAAAGGGGGCTTACAGTAGGTCCTTCCCTAGTAGTATTATTACATCATTTCTAGTTCTCTTCACATGATACTGGTAGGTGTCTTGAATATACCTCCAGCACTCCTGAAGCTTTTTTTTGTTTGTTTTTTTAAGCTAACCAAGCACACTTATAACTGTAAGAAGGACAAGAAGGCATAACAGCCCTTGCTTCTCAGAGAATCACATACCCTTAGGGGTTCTCAACTGAGGGTAATTTTGCTAATTTGAGGAGGACTATTAACATCTATTAGGTGGGTGCCAACCTAACTGTGGTTTCAGACTGTGATTTTTAAATCATCATAACTAGGCTCAAACACATCTTTTTTTAAAATTAAAATAGGAACCATTAAAATCAACACATTTTTGCCAACAACAAGTAACTTTATCCCTGGGGCATAAAAATCCATGCTTCAGGGTTCAACGAACTCCAGGAAAGCAATTTTTGCATCCTGCTGGTTGTAGAAGCGTTTTCCCTGCAAAAAGTTGTCAAGATGATTGAAGAAGTGGTAGTCAGTAGGCGAGAGGTCAGGAGAATACGGTGGATGAGGCAAAACTTTGTCGCCCGATTCATTCAACTTGTGAAGTGCTGGTTGTGTGATGTATGGTGGGGTGTTGCCATGGAGAACTGGGCCCATTCTGTTGACCAATGCCGGCTGCAGGCATTGCAATTTTTGGTGCATCTCATCAATTTACTGAGCATACTTCTCAGATGTAATGGTTTCACTAGGATACAGAAAGCTGTAGTGGATTTGGACCACCAAATAGTGACCATGACCTTTTTTGGTGCAAGTTTGGCTTTGGGAAATGCTTTGGAGCTTCCTCTTGGTCCAATCACTGAGCTGGTCATCACTGGTTGTTGTACAAAATCCACTTTTCACTGCACATCACTATCCAAACAAGAAACGGTTTGTTGCTGTTGCATACAGTAAAAGAAGATGACACTTCAAAATGATTTTTTTAATTTTCGGTCAGCTCAAGAGGCACCCACTTACCAAGCTTTTTCACCTTTTCAATTTGCTTCAAATGGCGAGCAATCATAGACTAGTCAACACTGAATTCTTTGGCAACTCTCAGGTAGTTGTAAGAGGATCAGCTTCAATGACGCTCTCAATTGGTCATTGTCAACTTCTGATGGCTGGCCACTACACTCCTCAGTCTTCAAGGCTCTCGTCTCCTTTGCAAAACTTCTTGAACCACCACTGCACTGTATATTTGTTAGCAGTTCCTGAGCCAAATGCATTGCTGATGTTGTGAGTTGTCTCTGATGCTTTCTGACCCATTTTAAACTCGAATAAGAAAATCACTCAAATTTGCTTTTTGTCTAACATCATTTCCATGTAAAGTGTAAAAGTGTTAGTCACTCAGTCAAGTCCAACTCTTTGTAACCCTACGGACTGTAGTCCACCAGGCTCCTCTGTCCATGGAATTCTCCAGGCAAAAATACTGAAGTGAGTAGCCATCCCCTTTTCCAGGAGACCTTCTCAACCCAGGGATCAAACCCAGGTCTCCTGCACTGCAGGTAGATTCTTTACCACCTGAACCACCAAGGAAGCCCAACATCATTTCCATAGTCTAAAATAAATATAAAATAAACAGCAGGGACTTCCCTGGTGGCACAGTGGCCAAGACACCATGCTCCCAATGCAGGGGGCAGGGTTTTGATCCCTGGTCAGGGAACTAGATCTCACATGCTACAATTAAGACCTGGCAAAGTCAAATAAATAAATAAAAATAAATATTTTTTAAAAAACAGCAAGTAGTCAGTTCATCTCAGTTCAGTCGCTCAGTCGTGTCCAACTCTTTGCGACCCCATGAACCACAGCACGCCAGGCCTCCCTGTCCATCACCAACTCCCGGGGTCCACCCAAGCCCACGTCCATCGAGTCAGTGATGCCATCCAACCATCTCATCCTCTGTCATCCCCTTCTCCTCCAGCCCTCAATCTTTCCCAGCATCAGGGTCTTTTCAAACGAGTCAACTCTTCACATCAGGTGGCCAAAGTATTGGAGTTTCAGCTTCAACATCAGTCCTTCCAATGAACACCCAGGACTGATCTCCTTTAGAATGGACTGGTTGGATCTCCTTGTGGTCCAAGGGACTCTCAAGAGTCTTCTTGAACACCACAGTTCAAAAGCATCAATTCTTCTGCACTCAGCTTTCTTTATAGTCCAACTCGCACATCCATACATGACCACTGGAAAAACCATAGCCTTAACTAGATGGACCTTTGTTGGCAAAGTAACATCTCTGCTTTTTAATATACTACCTAGGTTGGTCATAACTTTCCTTCCAAGGAGTAAGTGTCTTTTAATTTCATGGCTGCAATCACCATCTGCAGTGATTTTGGAGCCCAGAAAAATAAAGTCAGCCACTGTTTTCCCATCTATTTGCCATGAAGTGATGGGACTGGATGCCATGATCTTCGTTTTCTGAATGTTGAGCTTTAAGCCAACTTTTTCACTCTCCTCTTTCACTTCCATCAAGAGGCTCTTTAGTTCTTCTTCACTTTCTGACATAAGGGTGGCGTCATCTGCATATCTGAGGTTATTGATATTCCTCCCAGCAATCTTGATTCCAGCTTGTGTTTCCTCTAGCCCAGGGTTTCTCATGATGTACTCTGCATATAAATTACATAAGCAGGGTGACAATATACAGCCTTGACGTACTCCTTTTCTTATTTGGAACCAGTTGTTCCATGTCCAGTTCTAACTGTTGCTTCCTGACCTGCATACAGATTTCTCAAGAGGCAGGTCAGGTGGTCTGGTATTCCCATCCCTTTCAGAATTGTCCAGTTTATTGTGATCCACACAGTCAAAGGCTTTAGCAAACAAACAAACAAACAAAAAAAGTGGTAAATGTGCATTAAAATGATCTATAACATAAGCTCCAAAACTCTGGCCACCTGATGCAAAGAGCTGACTTATTAGAAAAGACCCTGATGCTGGGAAAGATTGAGGGCAGAAGGAAAAGGGGGCAAAAGAGGATGAGATGGTTGGATGGCATCACAGACTCAATGGACATGAGTTTGGGCAAACTCCAGGAGATTGTGAAGGATAGTGAAGACTGGCATGCCGCAGTCCATGGGGTCGCAAAGAGTTGGACACAACTGAATGACTGAACAACAATAACATAACCACATTTATTTAGGAATGTATTTCAATATCAAATGGCAAATTTCAAGTGTAAAACCACAATTACTTTTGCACCAATCTAATAGTAAGTAGGGGCCAGGGAAGGTGCTGAATATCCCACAATGCTCAAGACAACTCCCCACAACCAAGACTCATCCAGCCCAAAATCTGAAGGCTTACAAACCCTGCTCTAGACACTGAAGTAATTTTAAAGCAAATTAATCATGTTGCTTTAAAAATATACAAATTTAGTTGTATTCTGAAGAGAATAACATGGCATGCATGTTAAAATAAAGATGTGAAATCATCAACATGCTACCTCTCAACATTCATCACCCAGAAGTACTCTAAAGACTCATCAAGTTTTTTCTGCACATGGGAAGAAGAGAAAATTTTACCTTGTTAGACAACAAATATACAATCTCTAGATCTTTTAACATTCATCAGAGGTCTATGCAAATCACAAATAAGGCTACTAGTGAAATAATTATTTGTTACTAAATTAAGAAATGAGCATGTTATACTTACTTCTTACTTGAAGTGTCATAGAGAATGATTCTTTTATCCAAGCCCACAGTTACAAACAGCAGTTCATTGACAGGAGAAAAACAGATGCCTGAAGCTGGAGCTTTATGTGTACTGTCAAAGTTATGGTATGGACTCTGACTATTCACATCCCAGAGAGTTACTATTCCATTATCTGAAACACTGCCCAGGAGTGATTTCTTAAATAAGGAGTACTTCAAGTGCCGAATAGACTAGGAAAATAAAAATAAATTTTATGTAATTGTAAGCATATGTAAGAACATTTTATATGAGGTATAAATAATGGCCATTTTATTCACAAGGGATTCAGAACTTCCCTGGTTTATGGCATAACAGGTGTCATGATCAGGACAACCATAACATCATTCAGTGGGCTATAAGATCCTAATTCTAGTAATTGAACAGTACTCATGATTTTATTATGTCAGAGTAGAGTTACTTCAATCACCTCTTTTACAGAAGAAAAATACAATATACTGAGGTAAACTATATTAATTCATCAGGATTACAACATTCCACCTAAATAAAAGACCCAGTCACAGACAGATCATGAATAAACATAAGGGAACACTGGTAGAGAATAAGTAAAATAGTCTGCATTTGTTTTCAATATATATTTTTTATATTTGAATATATTTCTTTGAATCTGATGTGCTGGCAGTTCTACAGTGGAAACACAATAAAAAATTAACTCAAAATAAAGGGGGTATTGGCAACATTCTAGACTGGGGATGGCCTACCATTCTTTCAAAAGCATTGGCCTGAGGGCAACGCTAGCCTTTCTCTAAAACACTCATCTCTGGAGGCAGTGGAGACTTTTTTCAGTTTCTGCTGGACAAGAATAAACAAAGATCCAGTTTGAGTAAGCAGGTCTTCTGAGACTGAAAGTGGATGAATTTATCTACTTTTACTAAAATGTTACTTTCTGACTTCGCTGATACTATCATTTATTGTGTTGAGAATTAAGTACTTCACAATTACCTGATTTTTTACATTTAAGCAAAATAAAAGTATAGAAATCAATATTAAGCAGAATCCAAAGATTGGGAAACTAGCCACAAGACACTTTTATTTATAGTCTCAGGGAAAGCAACGAATCACTGAATGAATCACAGTTGGCAGTTATCAGCTACACATACAGGTCCCAGATAAAACTGCCACAGAACAAAAGTCAAACCTGAAGGCTTTTTGTTTGTTCTATCTAATCTAACACACTTCAAAAAGACTTAAAATTTGAAATTTAGATTCCACTAGCTTTTACATATTAAAAACTCATATTCTACTTTAAGATGTTTCAAAATAGTAAGTATTAGCCCTCAACAACAATAAAAAATATGTAAGAATAACATAACACAAATTCTGTCTAAGGAAACCAAGTATTTGCAACCTGACACCTAAGGTAAGATAACTGTCTCTCTGCAACCACATGGACTGTAGCCCACCAGGCTTCTCTGTCCATGGAATTTTCCAGGCAAGAATACTGGAGTCGGTTGCCATTTCCTTCTCCAGGGGATCTTCCTGGATCAGGGATCGAACCCATGTCTCCTATATTAGCAGAAGGATTCTTTCCCGCTGAGCCACCGGGGAAGCCTTTTATACACATACACATTCTCATAAATATTAATATATACAGTATCCCTTCAACTCCATTCCTCCCTCTTCTTCACTCGTCTTCTTTCAAGCACCAATCATCTGTCACCTGAGCTACTGCCTATTTCCATTCTCAGTGTCTTGCTATCTACCCTGCATACCACTGCAGCAATAACTTCTTCAAAGCCGGAAATCTGAATGTAATTCTGTCTTGCCTAAAGTCCTTGTAACTGGAGGACTCTGAGAAGATAGAGGTTACGACCGTGGCAGAGTTTTTCAATCTCCCTAAGTCCCTCCATTTGTTGTGTATGTGTGCACAAGCAGGCCTAAGACTGCTTATCCTTATAAAGTCCTGCTTTCAAGATGGGCCCTTGGCTGGAGTCTTCAAACTTGGATTTTTTGGGGGTTCCCACCACCCTAACTGAAGACAGTGGCTCACTGTGCCCAAACTGTTTGTGCAAAAGATATGGTTTAGGACTGAACCATGGATGAACACCTGCTATCCTTATTAGAATTTGGAAATTCAGTACATGCTAGGCAGATGATGTCAAGATAAGCAGCCTCCAACAAAGTCCCTGGCCAATCAGTCTCTAACAAGCTTCCCTGGTAAACCATATTCCATACATGCTGTCACAATTTGATACTGGAAAATTAAATACATCTACTCCACTGAGAGAAGACCCTTGGAAGCTCATGCCTGGTTTCCTTGGGACTTCACCCTATGCACCTTTTTCCCTTTGCTGATGTGCTTTGTATCCTTCCACTGTAATAAATCATAGCCATGAACACCACGTCTCTACACTGAGTCCTGTGAGTCCTCCCAGTGAGTCATCAAACCTGGTCTTGGGAATCCCAGCACAGATAGTAAGTATAATGTGTGAGTGTGTATGTGTTACAGATAGCAAGCCAGATAGCAAAACTAAAACCCCATGAACAACATTTACAGTAAAACTAGACCGTTTCAGGTATCCCCATGAGCCCCAAAATATCCTAGCAGATCCAACATTTAACAGCCATAGTCCTTCATAGTATTAGTATCTGTGCAGGAGGAAGCAGAGGGAAATTATAGGGACTGAGAAAGATTTGAGAACAGGAAAAGCCCCACATAGCTAAAATGTATCCATGGGAAAGTGTGGTGGCCAATCTGACAATATCAGCTAAACCAGGAATACCCACAGAATCAGCATTAGTTCTGTCCAAGAAGTTTGCAGAAAGGTCTGAAGGGCTAGAACACCCCCAAAACTGTCCAGCCAAGGCACCTCCTTCCCAGGTCAGGGCTCCATACTGAGGAGACACTACTAGCAGTGGAAACAAACCTGAACAGGTTGGAGTCAGGATAGTTGAAGCAAAGTGAAAATTCACATACAAGTCCGGGAGCAGAACAAAACCAAGCAATCTCAGAAGAGTTACCCTCTAAACTCCTCTGTTGCAGAGTTGAGGGAAACGGACTTCACAGATGAACCCCAGACAAAGTTATTATGAGAACAAAGAGAACAAGAAAGAAGACATTCTCAACAGATGCCCAAAAAGACAGGAAAATGATACAAGACATTAAAAAAAAACAACGTAAGTCAGAATTAGAAAACTCAAAAATGAGATGTCAGAACTTGGAAAAGAATTGTAAATTTTAATCCTTTAATCCTAAAGATGAAGTCTAAAAAAAAAAGAAAAGAAGGCTACATTACATAGCTTTCATTAAATGTATAAGGAATACAGAATGAAGAAATATAACAAATAATACCTTAAAGATAGGTCAAAAGGAAAGAATTTTTAAAAATCAAAAATAAAGAAAAAAGTTAAAAATGATATGAAAGTAGCAAATCACTGAAGAAGATTCAACAAAGAAAAAACAAAGATAAAGAAAATATCAAATACTAAAAACTGTAATTCAAGAAAACTCCCTGAAAGAAAAAAAGATTTGAAATTACATATTAACTGATCATACCATGTACCTAAAAACAGCAATACAGAATAACCAACACCAGGACATAATCTAGTAGAATTACTGGATTTTAAAGGAAAAAAAAATCCTCTGCACATATAGGAAAAGGAACAAGTAACTTATAAGGAAAAAAATACTTAAATTATGATCAGACACTTGAAACCAAAAATGATAAGAATAACGCAGTTTAACTCCTCAAGGAAAGAAAATGTAAGCCTGCTACAGAGTTACATTGAAAGAGAATTTTTAATCTCAAAGAAAAAGTCAAAAGCAGAAAACATATACTTATGGAAATAGTATTATACTATTCACTGTGATTATAAAAATTTGGAAAATACCTAAAGTATAGGATTATCTAAATAAACTGTGCCATTTGAACAATGGAACATTATATAGGCACTAAAAATTATAATTGTGAACACTAGCAATATGAGAATACCTAGGATAGAACACTAATAAGAAAAAGCAGAAGACTGAACCAATGGAACAATTGTAAATTTATGGAAAGAAGACAGAGCTATACAGATAAACTGCAAGAAAACATTCTTCAAATCACTTCCTATTAAAGAAAATTTAGAAGAGAAAAACCAAAGGACAAAATAATACTTTAAGATGCAATATATAAAGATATGGAAGTTTGTTTTACACCAACATGTTAATCACAAAACTGCTCGAAAACATAATATAAAGGCTAGAAAAGTGGACGAATACTAAGGAAACATATTGAGATAATCAAGGATGTTTTATACCATAATACACAACTGTATACCAATGTCCCCATATAACATAAAGGAAACCACTACTCTAGATACAAAGCTTTGTAGTAAGTCAAACTTCTTGAGTGCCAAAGTTCAGATATAAACAAAACCAGTCAACCAAGTCAACCAAATTGGAATTAAACTCATTCTTGATAAAATAATTATTTTTAAAATGTAACTAATAATTATTTACCAGATCTCTATACTCCAAATGCTTATTAATATTTACAGAATCTATACCTAAAATGTCAAAAATTTCACTGAAGAAAATGGACTTATTTAACATACACTGAAAATGTTATATTTAAAATCTCACAGATATTACATTTAAAGATCACTTTTAAATCTAAAGGAATCAATAAAATATCCACATTTTAACTGCTTTCAAAAAGACTGCAGTCTGAGAAAGGCAACACAGGTTAACTTATTGGTGAGCCTAAGCTGCTGAGCTTGCCAAATAGTGACTTGCAATTATAATCTAAGGAGCGCGTCAGCCCTGGCAGCTCTACAGAAGCAGTAAGGCTTTTTGCCCCTGCAGATAGACACTGCGATCCACAGAAAACTAATAGCTTCAATTCAGCTCAGACACTTCAAAGTAAGATTCTAAATATATTCAGGCAATCTCATTTCTAATATGAAATTCAGTATAAAGATTCAGTGAGACTCCGTGGTTTTGTCACTTTTGCTAAGAAAGCAATTTGATGATTTTTAAAGATTTCAAATTCTTGATTGCTCATAGAAACAAAATTAGAAATTTTAAATTTAATCATTAGATGTGCCCTACCTACTATTTTTCTCAATAACCCAAACCCTATAGTAAAACTGATCAGCATAGGAACTTGGCTGGATGACAGTATACTGGAATTGGATTATGTCAATTTTTAGAGTTGAAATTTTTATGAACATTATTTGAATGTCTAAAATGAGTATTTAATATACTTGAAATCTTAAATGAATTTTGAGGAATCAATTTTTAAAACTCCATAGATTTCAATTATGCTGCTTGCAAAATGGAAATGTAAATATGCAGAATCATAACTTCAACTTTCTTCACTAAGAAAATAGACTGCATACTTACATACCTAGAGACCAACTGGTATTTACAGAGAGCCCATACACTCTGCTTTAATGCTGTAGAGAAAAATGAAATAATATAGTACACAAAAAATATAGAAACATTTGTTCCAGGAAAAGAGAAAAAAACCACATGCTCCAGTTTGATTTCTTCACCTTCTTAATGCTCTCCTTACTCTACATTGCTCTAAAACATAAATTATGATTTCTAAGGTCAAGTTACAACTGGTTAATCTGGAGGGAATGCATTAAACCTAAAGACGCAAAGTAGTTTGTAGAAGTTAACCACAAAAGCTATTTTAATAAATTAATATGATTATTTATCAAAAGTTACCTGACCTCTTATCACATATTACAAACTATATTAGCATCTCATTTAGCCCTAAAAACAACAAAACAAAAACCTTTTTGAAAGTATATTTTCATTCTCACTTGACAGTTAAGGAAAAGGAGGCTTGAGAGTTAAGTCACTTGCCCAGGCTCACACAGCTAGCCCTCCAAATAAACGTGGGATTTACAACATAAAGCTGTACCCAAAAAAGCTCACAGAGAGGCCAAATGCCCAAGCAGGAGGCAGCGGGAACATGAAAATATAGGTTGCAGTTCATCTGACTGCAACCTATCTGACTGCACAAGAGATAAGCTTTCAGCATTACTGTCTTCCTAAACTAGAAGATAAATTCAGGTCTGCCATGCAAAGTAATCAATGAAAATCCTTTGAAAATCAACAATACAGCAACCGGCCACCTAGCATTTTAAAATATATTTCTTTTATGTGAAGAAGAGATAATAAAATTTGGGACTTCTGCACAAAGTGACAAGAGAATGCTGCAAAGTTTCCTGAAGCTTTGGATTCTCAAATACTTACACATTAAGCTGCCCCTGAGCCAGAGAGAGATTCAAAAGGAAACACTGCTACCACTCTTCAAGAGTTGACCTTCAAGTCAGTCAATTAAGAATCTTGTGATCTCAAAGTCCTGGAATCTGAGTTTTCTCATTTTTAAAATGAGAATAACCTATACCTCAGAAGTGAGCAGCAAAAAATAAGTGAGAAAATATATATAAAGTGACAATTACTGTACTTGAAACACAATAATAGTGGTAAGAATTCTATAAAGGTGATAACCTCTACCTGGAATGTTCTCCAAACCCTCTCATCACCTACACTTACCCCAGTGGCAGTCGAATGGTCTTTGCAATAAATAATGCTGGTATAAGCATATACCTGTATGGAAAGATGAATCCCATCTCACACCACATACAAAAACTACTTTGAAATGGAGCACAATAGACATAAACGTAAGAACTTCTGTTCATTTTTTAAAGGCATTAAGAGAGTGAAAAGGAAAGTCATAGGCTAAAACAGAAGACATGTGCAAAATGTATATCCAAAGGATGACTCCATCTGGAAAACAGAATAAACTATAAATCAATCCTAAAAACACAACCCCAAACGAAAAGGAACAGACGTGAATAGTCACTTCACAAAAGGAAGTATACAAAAATTGTGCCCAACTCATTCAAAAGAGAAAAGCAAATTAAAACCACCATGAGCTACAATTATACAACCATTAAAGTGGCTGAAGTGAATAAGCAAGACAATACTTGATATGAACAAAAACGTGGAACAGCTGGATCTCACATACATTGCTTATAGACATATACAATGGCACAAGCACTTTAAAAACTTTGTGACAACTTTTAATGAAGTAAAACTTAATGCCTACCCTAAGACCCAGCAATTTCACCCCTGAGTATTTACTCAAGAGGAATGAAAACATATCCACAAAAAGACTCATATGAGAATATTCATAGTAGCTTTCTCACAATAGATACAAATAAGAAACAGCTCATACATCCATCAATAGTAGAATGGATAAATGGTGGTATATCCATATAATGGAACACTTCACAGGAGTCAAAGCAGTATAAACTACTATTCCATGCAACAAACATAATGAAGACCAGAAGAAACCAGACACATACAATTCTTTTAAGAAATATGAGGTAGGCACTGGAAAGGGTTAAGAAGGAGAACTATGGTATGCCAGAAATGTTCTGTATCTTGATTTTGGTAGTATGTAGTTACACAGGTGTATGCATGTATAAAAATACATCAAGCTGTATATTTAAGATATATGTACTTTATTGTATGTATCTCATACATATCTCAATTTTTAAAACTTAAATATTTTACAGAGAATAAGGCCAAGAGCAATAACCAAAACTCTCTAGTAAAATACAGTAAAAACTTAAATACATGGCAGTATCTAACCTAATATTTATGTTACTGGAAAGTCAACCCAGAATTTATAAATCTAAACTTATCATGCTTCTAATATATCATGCTTCTTCCAAAGAAGAGGAAGAGAAAGAGGAGAAAAAAGGAAGAAGAGGAGAAGGGAAGTTGGGAGAGGGAGAAGAGGAAGAAGGGAAGCGGGAGGGGAAGGAAAAGAAGAAACAAAAGAGGAAGGAGAGGAGGAAGAAGATGAAAGAAGTAGAAGAGGAAGGAGAAGACTACTCTGTTTCTTTAAAAAGCAAGTCATCTATTTGAACACTAGATTTTTTTTTTTCCAATAGTTCCAATATCTATGGGCTTAGGTTTTATGTCTCAGTTATAATAAAAATAACCAAAAAATTACAAAAACAAAATATTACTTCCTATCTTTATGGCCATATTAATCATTCTCTGTGGTAAATCACTTATCCTCATCCATAAAATGCAGAAAATGAGATTACCTCTAAAGGCTTTTTTCAGTTCAAGGATTCTATGGTTCTGACATTCAACTAATCAAAATATTCTGACTAGTTTCCTGTCTTCCAAAATAAAAGCCAAGCCTTCGGTCTGGCATTCAAAGTCCCATCAACATTAGCTCCTACTTTTCTTTTTCTCACATTAGCCCTATATAAAACCCATACACTTTCCTTTCTCTTTATTTTTGTTTGTATGATTTCTTCCAAATAAAATACTCCTCTCCCAAAGTTCTGTATTAATGTATTAAAATCTTTAGCTTTGAATGTGCTCATCCACTCACATATTTATTGGCGATCTTTCCCATGTAAGCACAAAGTTAGACAACAGCTGAGGACAAGAAAACAAGACACAGTTCCAACTACTCTGAGGACACGCAAAGAGCTAAACCCAGCACAAGGCAGAACCAAATTACACAGGAGTAAAACCAAACCAAACCTTTAGACCGAGCCTGAGACCCAGCTCAAACTGTCCCTTCTCCAATTTTCTGTTATTCCCAATCAGATAGTTTTTTCTCTGTTCTAAATGACCATAAGATTGTTTCTCAACAATCTCTCCCTTTCTCATAAACCTAATCATTCATATCTCTATTACCTCAATATACATGAAATCTGAGAAAAGACTTTTTTCTGTATATTTTTAATACTCGTTAAATTTTCCTTGAGCACTAAACATAAACTGTTCAAAGAATGATTTTAAGGCTTTTCAAAACTGGAGCACTCCCATATTTTACCTAAAAATACTTACGGCCAAAGTGATTACAATACAAAGTAAGAGTAAAAGAACTTGCACCTTATGGGAAATTCCTGTGGATAATTTCATGGAAAGTTAGTCAAGAACTAGATTTCTTAAGAAACTAAATTTATTCTTTTAAGAATTTTATAGACTAATTTTTTATAAAGAAAAATCCAGTAACTGACTAATTTTGCTTTATAAAAGCGTTTATAAAGTATTTCCTTTATAAAATATAAAGTATTTCCTTAAATACTCCTGTATTAACCTGAAATACGTAAATATGCCTTGGTACTGTAACTATCACAGACTTGAAACAAACAAAAAAGAAAAGCCTCTATTTGCCCTGTGCCTAAAAACAAATACTCCATGTCCATCAGAGTATTTATGAACATTAAGTATCTGTCTTGAAGCTGACATAGTTTAAGTTATGCGATACTTCTATAATTGTAATGTCATAGATTAATATCCATGTTTTAGGCTTAATCTATTAATAATTATTTATGTTTTTTATCTGCAGTTAAGTTCTAGGAGCATGTGACCATTCAAAGAATAACTAAACTCATATAAGCTTCATCATCTAATATATACTAGTTTTAAAATACTACCATTAAAAAATAGCTACCTGTAAGTTTTTCAAGCATGCTAAATGCAAATTTTAAATACTTAATTTTAAAAACTGAAATTCATTGCCTTATGTAAGATAATTAAAAATCTCTTATCAACTTTATTTTGAATAAACCCATACTGTACCTGGTTATTACCGTGACCAAAAGGAGTACTAGATAAATTAGTGGTTACACTGTGCAAAATAATTTCACCACTGAGAGATCCAGAAGCAATGTAGCAATCATTCCAATTATATGTTACACAAGTTACTTCATCTTTATGATCCTGAATGAAAGAAATGACAGTAAATAGAGTACCACACAACTTTCAAACAGCATATTTTTCATGTTTTTTTGTAAATATTATATATTTGTCAATCTAATATTTGCTTAACATTTTCCTCAAAATAATCTAAAAAAAAAAAAAAAAAAGTACACAAATGAGTAGTAAACTATCTGATCAGCACCAAGTCTTCAAGGAACAAACTTATTTTTCATAACCATAACAATGATCAGGCACTATGAAACAAGAGACAAAAAGGAAAGGTAATTTTCTAAATGGCATTATGCCTACATTAAAGAATTCACTTCCACTAACAAGTAACCTTTATTGCAAGTTGACTATTATGAGAGTCCCTGCCCTTGAGAATATTACTGTTCAACTGGGAAGACAGGACGTTTAAGTAAACATGCAAATGGCAGAATGAATCCTAAAGGAGGGGCAGAGTCAAAGCGTCAGAGGAAAGCGAAAGAGGCTTCACTATGTGCTGAGTTTGCAAAGGAAGCTTTACAGAAGACAGGAAGCCTGAGTTCAACCTTAAACAAAGCGATTAAGAGGTAAGTTAGGGGAAGGAGAATGAAACCTACAACTGCAAAATGGAAGAGAGTGGAAAAAAAAAAGCCCCAAAGCCGAATTGAGAAAGCATGTTTGAGACTTGATAGATGCTGCTTCCGTCTGTTGAGTACCAACTTAGGCTGGAGTTTTAATTATTATTAATCTTTAGAAAAAGCATGGGAGGCAAAGTCATTTTTCCTATTTTACAGATGAGTTAACTAAGGTTAACAAACTGCAAGCTCACAGAACTGCCAGTGGCAAAGCTCGGATTCAAGCTTATTTTCCTCCCATTATACTATCACTGTCTTCCTGATCCACAAGGGAATCCACTTGGAGGAAATAAAACCGTTTAGTTTAGAACAAACTGAGTTCACAAGGATTATGTTTTCCAAGACTAAATTAAGGGCAGCAGCCTAAGAGCACAGTGGTCAGCATAGTTTTTAACAATTTGATGCCACATCTTAATAACAGAAACAAACCAATCTTTGTATCTAATAATTAATGTAATAACAATATTCCACTTATTTTACAACTTTCTCAAATGGTCCCTGAAGCATGCCAGGAGATGGCTTTATATTTTAGGAAATTCTTTTTCTGTGTAGGTATGTGTGTATATATATAAAATGTTTAAAATTTCACATGTTAAAACTTTTTTGAAAGACAAAAATTGAAAACAATTTTAAAGATGAACTTCCAAATACCAAAACAATAGAAGTTCAAAAAAGCAATCACAACCAGAGGCTTTCACAATGATTCTTTTCATTTTCTGAAACTGCAAAAGCTATTTAAAGAAACACTAATTATAAATAGTAAATTATTTCAGAAACATTTTATTACCAAGATGAAAATACACACAAAAATAACACAAATAGCAGCAGAGAACTAAGAAGCAGTATCTCCAAACTGATTACCAGATTGAAGACTATCATCCCAAAATCACTCTCACTTTTTCAAAGAGCCTTAAAAAAATCTTTAATGACAATAAACCATATTTTTTTAAAAATGAAGGAAGTGGTCCACTCAAGAGCAGAACAAAGTGAAAAAATAAGGAAAAAGTTTTAACCCCAGCAACACAGTAACATAGTAACATACATGGAAGGAAAAATAAACTCAAAAAAGTAAGCTTTTGGCTACACATCTTTATATTCCCTAACAAATCTCACTTCATTCTGAAGCTGCTTATTGTTATCATAAAAGCTCAAAATTAAATTTTGGTAATTACTAATAAACACATTTCTGTAAAGATTTTTTTTTTTAAAGTTGCTTACCTTAAGAGATCGATGAACTCTTTTTGATTTTAAATCCCAAATATTAACAGTATTATTTAGGCCTCCGCTTACCAAATACATAGATGTTGAATTTAAACTGACACATGTCTGCTTTTGCTATTTAAAAAAAAAAAAGTCATGTTAATAGAGACCAGAGCTGACTATCAATTCTCATCCAACACTTAGTAAGCACATGAAAAACATTTGAGTGAAATGCTATAGACATGTCAATTCTTGTACTAAAGATTCAGCTCTCATCATCTTTCACAAGAATTCAACAGTCTGCAAAGTGTTCAAAATGGCTTTAAGGAAATCAACCAGATTCATGTTCTTCTCACATAAAGGTGGTGACAGAGGAAGCTTAGGAAACCAGCAAGTCTTGGAGTCCCTTTAGGGCTTACTTGCCCTGCATATTTCCCTTTAACAAAACCTGCTCTTATATTCCACAGAATATCTCAAATCAAAATCAACCCACAGCTCAGAAAATTCTAAAGGTAGAGGAGACTTTGAAGAATGCCTAGTTAAAACCCTTCAATTTACAGAGGGGGAAGTTTTATAAAGAGGACAAGATACTAATCCCAAGGCACAGTGCATCTCCCCCAAATTGACCAAGTCTCAAACATCCTGTCATCAGAAACTAACTCTACACTCTTCCCCTTACTGTAAGGTCCCATTCATCCAACTACTCAAGACAGAAGTTCAGAAGGAACCTTGTTTCCTTGTTCTCCCTCCACTCAGTCTATCAGCAAGTTCTCTAAACTCCAACCGTAAAATATACCCCACAGGGTGCCCCCCTTTATCGACCGTCACTGCAAGCACCCTCATCCAAAACTTGCCAAAGCACAACAGCAGCCTCCTAACTGGTTGTCTGCCTTCCACTCTTGCTTCCCTACATTCCATGTTCTATACATAGAGTGACCTTTATGAAATGTATATCAAATCATGTGTGTCTTGAAATCCTCAGTGGCTTCTAATCACACCTAAATTCCAAACTCATCATCAAGCTGGCTTTCAATGCCCTATTCATCTAGCCCTTCCTTACCTGGTCTCTCACCAGTTTCCTCCCCACCCACTGATTCTCTAGGCACAAGGACCATCTTCCATTCCTTAAATGTAATGACACTATGTTTGCCTCCAGACTTCTATACACCTATTCTTGCCTGGAAAGTCAATTCCCCTGAACCTTGGCTTGAATGACTTCACCTGATCAGTAGATATCAACTTAAATACCACAACTTCAGAAGACCCCTTCCCCACCTAACTAACTGCTAAATAACCACCTGCTAACTCAATAACGTACTTCAGCTCTCTGCATAACAACTTACCACTATCACTGGGTACTGTTTACTCGTTTATTCTGTGTCTCTCTCCAGAATGTTAAGTTTCCTTAGAGCAAAGACCATATCCATGTTCAATAAATATTTATAGAACAAATGGCTAAAAATACAGTGGTAACCAAGTTTTCTCACAATGAGTATGTCATGCATGTCATCTATCTGGTGGTATCATCAGTAACTATGCTACAATGTTGCATGGTTGTTGTTTTTTTCCTATTAACTTTCAGATACACTATATAGTTACATTAATTATTCCCATTCCAGCTGAACACAAAGGGTGGGGGGGGGGGGTAGAAATTAATTCCAAAGGGTACATTTTGTGACTGAAGGCAAATTACCTAGCTCTAGGCAAGTAATCTCATCTTTCTAAGCCTACATTTCTACCTTTGAGAAATGAGAGATGAGGACCTGATCTACTGTTCTTGATAGTCCATGCATTTCAAAAACATCCTCTGCTCAAGAGAGCACCAGATTCTTAAAAGGGTGCAGATGGCCTCCTCTCTCTCCCCCAAGGTTTCTTCCAGCTTTGAAATTCTAACCAAGTCAAAATTATTAACACACAAAAATATCAGGGGCACATTACATCAATATTTCAGTATGGTCACTATAATTCTCTTGCAGACATCATTCGAGGAATTGACTTTGGTCTAAATAGACTAATAAAATTTAGAATCTGGTTATTACTGCAGATCAGGAGTTTACCTTTAAATAAAATAGATAAGAATGGCATCCATCAAAGATCAATATATTAAAATTCTAATCATCAAAAACAACTGAAATTATTCATAAGGGCTCAGAACAAAACCTATATTTTTAGCTGCTTACCCTAATGAGAGGATTTTTTATGTTAATGTATTATTAATGTAGGTAATGAACTTAAATAATTAATGGAAATTGGTTATTACAGGAATCCTGTATCCTAAGACAAAAGCAATGGGTAGAATTTTAAAATCTGAAGATAATATCAGGTCAAATTTCTAGGTTATCATATCCATTATCATACTGTCAAGACCAATCTGTCTACTTTAGAGAGGTAAAATACAAAATCAAAGAAAATTAATATGGACTTTAAATAAAGTTCCACCTTAAACGGTGGCAGAAGTGGAGATCAAAATCGTTTTTGTTTTTTGGCTTTTTATTTGTTTTGGCTGTGTCAGGTCTTAGTTGCAGCATGCAGGGTCTTTTGTTAAGGCATGTGAAACCTAGTTCCTGGACCAAGGATCGAACCTGCATCCCTTGCCCTGGAAGGATTCTTAACCACTGGACTACCAGGGCAGTCCCCAAATCAAGACTGTTTTGATGTTGATATTTAATTCAACAAATGTTAGCTGATCAACTTGGACATGATCTGAAGATCCAAAAATGACTACGATGTTCTGCCTGCTCTTGAAGAGTACAGTCTACCTCTACCGCCCAGTGGCACTCTGGGGATGCAGATTCAATCCCTGGTCCGGGAACTAGATCCCACATGCCTCAACTCCACTTACTGAGGCTGAAAGGCAAGTGCCATTCCTACCCTCAACACACATTCTATCTGTCCCAGTCTCCACCACCTGTGGGCTGGAACTGATGCTGAGGTCAATCCTACCAGACACCTTTAGGAAAGGACTGCTAGAAATAAAAGGACTGCTAGAAATTCTAAGTCATTTTTATTAATATGTTAGATGAACTTATATTGTGTGGTCCTGCTGTGTTCCACTCCAAAGCAACTGGAGTAGAACAATTACTAATTAGGCCACCTTATCTACTCCAGTGTATAAAATCATGACAACTCATTATGGCTTAGAGTCCACCATAAAACTTTGAAATTTAAAAAAAGAACCACCAACTATATATTCCTTTTTATTTAGATCTTATTTAAAATGGAAACAAATTTCAAGAAGTATGTGATTAGAAATGAAAAAGCCAGTATTATCCTGAATCAGAGGGATAAACTTATGAAACAAAAGGGTAAGAATATATAGTGAGAAATACGTTTAAATGCTCTGGGACCAAAGCTCATGTTGACAAAGCCTGTTCTGTTACAGGAGGGCTTGGAGAGGCTCAGGTAGCACCCACTGGACTGAAGCTAAAGCAGAAGGTCACCATCAGATAAGGGTCTTTAGCTGATGGTGCTGAGCCCATTGTTAGTAAGGGAAGGGCTACATCATTAGGACCCTTTTGGTCAGATCAACCTAGGAACCTTGGTGGAACATAGTCCTAAAAAGCCATAGCAATACCAGGAAACCTCCAACAGAGGGAAAATGGAGATGCCACCTAGCTGACGAAATCTAAGTCCTTGATTGCTCCCCTAGGATCCAATATTATTTTACCTAAAGATGTATCAGTAAGCACACTTATCTCACCTTCAAGTGTTAACTGTATTATTTTAAGCTCAGGTTAAGAATAATGCTTTTAAACTCCTTTATATTTAGTTGTTACCACCATAATAAATAAGCAATTACCACGCAAGCAGGACTAAGATTTTTAAAAGTTTAAAAAAAAAATCACTTACCCCTTCACCAAGCTCTAAAAGCGGGACAGGTTTACATTTGCAACTTGAAACAACTATTTTGTCACCACTGGAAGATGCTGTCACTAGAAAGTTATCTAAATTAAGAGTTATGGGACATCAAACAATCCAAGGGCAGCTCTAGCACTCGACTACCATCATAAAGAAATGTGATGATAAAAGCAAGCACACTAAACTAAGAAGACAAACACTGAACATAGTTGATACATTAGCTTTCAAAACTGGCTCAGATTACTAATTACTAAGACTAATTCTCTTTACTACTGCAGGGAAGAACTATCCTTTTTGACTTTGCTATCACTTGAAAGCTATTTAACCCTTGTGAAATACTACCCCATTTTCAAAGAGTAGGCCAGAAGGTCTAATTTTATCCTTCAAGAATGAGAGCATGATAAAAGCAACATCAAGCAAATACCAATCAGCCTTTTCTTATACAAATATGGTTTAAGATAATTATTTAGTAATGCAGTACTTGATACCAGTTTAAGCTAGGAAGCAAATGTCCATATTAGTCTCCTATTTTTCCACTAAAAAATAAAGCCTGGTATTTCCTGGAATGGAATGGACTGGAATGCTTGTGATAGATAATTTCTATGTAGCAAATATAAGTAAGTGCGATTACACAGCAACTATGAGTTTTACTTTAACTTTATTTCGGCTCAATTAAATTTAAATTATTTAAAATACAATTTTAAATTATTAAAATAAGAATTATTTAAAATTTGATTTAATAATTTAAAATTAAATTTACCTTATTTCACATAAATAAGTGAAATAATCAGTAAACACAAAATAATGTAAGTATTTTAAAACTTACATGACTAAACACAATAATACAACCAAGAACAAGAGCCTGATTTTGAGAGTCAAAACAAAATATCAGAAGTTTAAACATACACTTTTAACATGCAAAGTCCAAACTGCATTACTTTAAGTGATTTGTAGAACATTTACAGACCATGGACTGTAATTTTATCATGACATATGATTCAAACAAAATCACTTCCACCTATCTAGATTTTACAGCATTGAGAAAAACAAATCATTTTCCCTTTCCTTGGCTTCTTCCTATGTTTACTATTACTCTTCTTTATAGAATATATTAAAGAAAGGACTGAAAGAAGATACTACAAAAGTATACTCAAGTTACTCCATTTATTTCTCATATAGTCTTAGAAGTCTTAAGAAAGTGAGGAGTGTTACCTGGAGGGCCAAAAAATAATAAACTGATTTAAAAAAAAAAAGAAAACTGATCTTCATGGCTGCTGTTGCTGCTGCTGCTAAGTCGCTTCAGTCGTGTCCGACTCTGTGCGACCCCGTAGACAGCAGCCCACCAGGCTCCCCCGTCCCTGGGATTCTCCAGGCAAGAACACTGGAGTGGGTTGCCATTTCCTTCTCCAATGCATGAAAGTGAAAAGTGAAAGTGAAGTCACTCAGTCATGTCCGACTCTTCACGACCCCATGGACTGCAGCCTACCAGGCTCCTCCGTCCATGGGATTTTCCAGGCAAGAGTACTGGAGTGGGGTGCCATCGCCTTCTCCGGATCTTCATGGCACCTCGCCATTAACTCTGTCCTTGGAATCCATGCTAAGGGGTCCCCAAATATCTGAGTCTGGGAATCCCTTGGTCTTCAGTAACTAACCTCTATGGAAGGCATCAAAGCCTCAATAGGAATAAAACTATACAAAGGTTTCCAGTGCACATGTACTTATACAAGAAAACTACAGAAATAAAACCAGTTTCCAAAACCCAAAGGACACCATCACATTGTCATAGTCACATCAATTTTGTTGCTAGACCTTTAAGTGGTTTATCAGTAAACGCCAACTCCTGATAAAACTCCTTGGAATAAAAAATAATCACTAAGAATTGGTACTTTTATGCAGTAAGTAATGGAAAATTAAGCTCTAAACATAATAAAAATCTAATAATAGAAGCAACATCACATATTTGTCACTCTCTTTAAACATTTCCCCCCACTATAGATCTGCAGAGGGCTTCAAAAACACAGTCCCCTCACATGAGTTTGATTAACAGGGAGCCAAAGTAACTTACTTTGCTACTTTAATACAAAATCAAGGAATGATAAGAGGAAAGTTTAATTCAATAAGAAAACTTGTCATTTTTGTTATATATATTTACAAGAATAATTAGACTGGGCATGAAAACTTTCTAATGTTTTTGTTCATGAATCATTCATATTTTAAAGCTTTGATATTTTTACTTTCATCAAGAAGCCGAATATTACTACTTTGATACTGATAAGATCAGACACATGTTCAAGCTTAATCTGTTGTTTAAGAAACACTGTATGAGTTCCACAAAAGAATGATTATCTCTACCATACCAAGAATACAGAATATTTTCATACAAAAGGTGGTAACAGTACTTTGTTTCCAGCAATGGTTCTCAACTGAGGATGACTCTGGCCCCTCACAGAATTGCTATGTGGCGATTCTGAAGATGCTCCGCAGCTGTCAGCACTGGGGCTACTGGTGTCTCACTGGTAGTGGTCAAGAAGGCTTCTAACCATCCTACAACGCACAGGGCAGCCTCCATGACAAAACATTATCTGGCCCAAAATGTTAGTAGTGAAATATTGAGAAATCCCTATTTATGAGTTCATTTGATCCACCAGGAACTTCCCTGGTAGTCCAGTGGTTAAGGGTCTGCCTTGCAGTGGAAGGGACATGGGTTTGATTCCTGGTCAGGGAACTAAGATCCAACATGCCACTGGGGAGCGCTACAAATAAAGAGCCTGCAGAGAGCCTGCACACCGCAATAAAAGATCACACATGACTCAACTAAGACTCAAAGAAGCCAAATAAACTTGGGCTTCCCAAGTGGCGCTAGTGGTAAAGAAACTGCCTGCCAATGCCGGAGACCTAAGAGATGTGGGTTCAATCCCATGGTTGGGAAGATTCCTTGGAGGAGGGCATAGCAACCCACACCAGTATTCTTGCCTGAAGAATCCCATGGACAGAGCAACCTGGTGGGCTACACTCCATAGGGTCGCAAAGAGTTGGACAAAATTGAAGCGACCTAGTACACAGAAATTTACTAAGACAGGAAGGGTACGAATCAGAAACATAAAAACCTTAGGAAAATTCAATCAAGATAATTTATCTTTTGGGGAAACAAGACTATTTTCAACACAGATACAATGGAAGAGAAATACAGGAAATACCTCAGTCACATGGAAATGTTCTACAATTTTTATCTCCTCCCTCAACTTTTGCTTTTGTCTTCAAGTTCTGTCTTGAATTTCCCAACTAGATCCACAAATACGCAAATGGAGAAGGCAATGGCACCCCACTCCAGTACTCTTGCCTGGAAAATCCCATGGACGGAGGAGCCTGGTAGGCTGCAGGCCGTGGGGCCGCTAAGAGTCGGACACGACTGAGCGACTTTACTTTCACTTTTCACTTTCATGCATTGGAGAAGAAAATGGCAACCCACTCCAGTGTTCTTGCCTGGAGAATCCCAGGGATGGGGCAGCCTGGTGGGCTGCCGTCTATGGGGTCACACAGAGTCAGACATGACTGAGGTGACTTAGCAGCAGATGCAAAACATCATTCCAGAACTTTCAGGATTATTTCCACCATTACCTACCTTATTCCATTTAATTCAATAATGAACTGTTGACACAAAACTCTATGGTCTGCATCTAGTAGCTAATATATATTTTTAATAGCAGTGCTTTTAAATGTAGTGGGTTGCAAATAAATTTTTTTAATGAAATCAATGGAGAATATCAGTTTTCAATCACATGATATGTCATTGTTTAGTCGCTAAGTCATGTCTGAATCTTTGCAACCCATGGACTATAGCCTGCCTGGCTCCTCTGTCCATGGGATTTCCCAAGCAAGAATACTGGAGTGGGTTGCCATTTCCTTCTCCAATGGATCTTCCTGATCCAGGCATTGAACCCATATTTCCTGCGTGGCAGGTGGATTCTTTAATACTGAGCCACCTGGAAAGCCCCTATCATATGACATATTGTTTATTAAATTCCTATTTCATTTTATCTTTCACAGCTATGCCAAATATATTTCTCATTATGGATCACACACAAAAGTTTCACTGCTACTGGATGTTTAACATAGTGGCTATTTTTGTTTTTTTAAAAAAAGGATACTATTGCTGCTCCAACACACTGAGCTGATAACATGTGGTGCGGTGTGTGGGTTGAATTTATCCACCAGTGTCATAGATGAAGCATCCCATATTTTAACATCATCTCCCGATGAAGCAAATCTGAGGTTTTCCTGCATGACTGCACCTATAAATTGTTGAAAACAACATGCTTTAAAAACAATTAATAGGTTTAAAACAAACAAAAAAAAAGAGTTAAAATGAGGCATCTTATCCAAAACAAGTGGCTCCACACTTTCACTTGTGTCCCAGAGACTGCGCTCACCACAAAGATGAGTTACTGGATGGATCTTCCTAAAATGTAAACTGGATCATAGTCTTAGCTGACCTTCCCAATGGCTCTCCACAGCAGTTACAATGAAATGTAGCCTCCTTAGTGAAACACTTAGGAGTGTTTCATAAATTGGCCTGATGTAACTTTCCTTTCTTCCTCGGGGCCACCAAACACACTGGCCTTCTTTCTCACCTCCAAGTGTTTCTGTTACCTCGTCTGCCAGGAATGACCTTTCCCAATTTCCCAGGGTCATCTCCTTCACATCATCCCAGTCTAAGCTCATGTTTCTTCCTCAGAAAGGCCTTCCCTGACCACCATGGCTAAACCCATTGTTCTAAACCCCATTCTCCTGTTGCACTTTTTCATGGCCCTTCCTGCTATCTG
This sequence comes from Bubalus bubalis, assembly GCF_019923935.1. Taxonomy (NCBI): domain Eukaryota; kingdom Metazoa; phylum Chordata; class Mammalia; order Artiodactyla; family Bovidae; genus Bubalus; species Bubalus bubalis. Next base: position 59,041,748 of record NC_059160.1, read on the forward strand.
CAATTCTTATTCTCATAACATCTGTGGCCCTTGACTTGACCAAAACAAAGATCTCGAGGACAGGAATTTTTGTCTTGTCTTGTTAATTACCGGTCATCAAACATTCCTGGCACACAGTTGGTATTCAACAAATAACTGTTGGATAGGTAAATGCCTCATCTTGAAAAAAAAAAAGATATGATAAACTCTAGCACTCCTGCAGGTTAGAATCCCACCACTGCAGGTCTTCCAAATAACTCTAAAATTAGCAAATACAACCTGAGAAGATGTCACTAAGTCCCTATACCAACACCTGATCCACAATGCCTTCGCTTGTATTATCTATTCACAGTACACGGTTCGAATCTATAATTCCTACAAAGTAATTTCACAAACCCAGGCGGTCTAGAAGACAAAACACACATAGTAATGCATGATGGGTAAGAAAAAAAAAAAGGTCAAAAACAGCCTGGGAGAAAGGGGAAGGGAAGGGAAGGGTCTAAAAATATACCTTCACATCTTCCTGGTGTGGACAGTGTCAAGAGAGTGGCAGAGCATAAGTGATGTCACAGGTTCCCAAGTCATCAACAAAACATCACATTTGTAAGGATATTTCAGAGGACAATTTAGAGACGTAGTAAAATACAGGGCTCTTTCAACTCTCAAGAGACAGAAATTTTAATGTGTTTATAATGAGGCTGAAATTACGTTAACTAGAAAAGTCACTTACGTGATTCACTCTGCTTCATTCAGCAGATAAACACAGTTCTACTAACAGCCCTTAGTCATCTGTTGAAATGTAGACACAGTGTTTGGATTTGGTGGCTTAACATGTTATAACTTATGCCCTTTGGATTCCTCCTCAACAACAATGAAATGCTGGAAAAGCATCTGTAAACCCAGGAAACAACATTGAAAGATATCTTTACTGTAATCTTAGACCACACCTGTTGAGCGGTGTGATGTAGCGGAAAGATCACTTTAGTCCTGGCTCAGATGACCTGCCCCAGAGTTAGGTGACAGTCAGTTTGGCGGAGTCACTCAATGACTGTTTGCTCCTCTCAAAGGAGAGCGGGGAAAGGCCCATCAACCAGTGTTCTGAGAACTGAGCACACTTAAGGGCGCGGCGCATTAGCCGCAGAAAGAGGCTCCCATCAAAAGTGAGCTGTCAGGACACACGGCCGTAACACCATCAGCCTCGAGGCTACAAGAAACAACTCACTACACTGAGCTTAAGCAAAAGCTCTCCAACTTTCTTTCACCCAAAATGCATTTTACTCGCAGGAGTCTTGCTCAACTGGAGTTACCTTGTTAAATGCATTCGAGCGCCTGCTAAACGAGTCGAATTTGAGAGGTTTACAAAAAGGTAACGGGACTGCTAGCAAGCGCAAACTTTCCGGAGTCGGTGCAGCCCCCGGAGCCGCCCCCGACCTGCCCCAGTCGACCCGGGCCACCTCTCAGGCCCGACCGGAGGTGCGCGACCCCGGCCCGCGGCTCCTGGGCACTTCCGCGCCAACCCGGCCGCCGCGCCCCTGCCCGACCCGCTGAGTCGCGGGGAGCCCAGGGACCTCCGACCCGCCCCCTGAGGTGATCGGAGGGCGGGTTGGGAACCAGGAGAGGGCAAGTACGCGGCGGGCGGCGGGCCCTACCCCGGAACCTCCGGAACCTCACCTCTCAGCCGCCGTACACCGGGGGCCTCAGCGCGGCCCGCTCCGGCGCTAGGCTTCCGGCTCCCGCCTGAACTGTTAAACTTCGGCGGCCGGAAGTCCCGCCTCTGAGTGGCGTCACTAGAGAGGCGCTTCCCCAAGGAGGGGCTCAAGTTGACAAGGCAGGGCCAGGAACAGTGCTGGGCCTGGGTTCGAGTCCTGATCCAAGCGCCAGGGACGGAAGGGTGGGAACTGAGGGCCTGGGCGGCTCCTCTCTGCGCCAGGGAGGCGCTGGTGCCGCTGGCTGCTTCCGTTTTGACATCCATTTGTTCGCTGACCCTCTTGCATGCCAGGCCCTCGGCTAGACTGGGTTTACAGTGCTGAGTTTAGCCTGGGAATACAGGGGTTGGGTCAGCGCTCGTGGTCTCTAGCCAGGTGGAGCTACAATCCAGTATAAGGGGCAGACGATCATAAATAATTACATACTTAAATGAAAAGCGGAAACTCTTGAGAGTTGCCTCAGAGAAAAGGTATAAAATGTATGAAAGGGAAATGAACATGGATGTGAGTTTGGGAAAGGCTTCCCGAAAGAGGAAACCATGGAAAGCCAAGAATACCCGATACAATTTACAAACCAGGAGACACGATGAGAAAAGCTAAGAAATAATGGAAAGCATAAGTGTCTTGAGATATCAGACTTCAAAACCTGTGATTTTTTTTTTTTTTCCAAATCGTGCTGTGGGGTCAGGAACATTCCCATCTAGTTGGGAATTTTTTGGAAGGAGATGCTTCTCAGAGTGGAAAAAGTAGGTGAATTGAGCTTTCATATGCTCCTTATACCAGGGCCCTTTTCTTTTTAAAGCTCTACTGACAATTTTTGCTGAGAGTCCTTATAAAATATAGGGCATTTCTTCTACAAACAGTGTTATTATTCTTTCAGCACAAGTACATACTTGGATTGTGTTTTTGAACTAGGTACATAAGCCCTGGTTATTTGCACCAATATTGCAAATAACTGGAAAACTAATAAGTGTGGAGAAAACACTTTTTCAGAGCAGAAATTGAAGTCCTAAAAAAGCTGTAAAGATTGATAGGGAGCCTCAAAACGAAAAAGATAGGGAGCAGGAACTGCCTTAATTGTAGTGTACAGTTCTTGAGGTTATTAAATCAATTTTGAAAGGGATGGGAGCCAGAAAGTTGGGAGATAAAATAGGGTAAGAGTAGAGACAGGAAGGATAAGGGCAAATAGAAGAAAAGACAGCTAAATCTCTGAAAATGAAGACAGAAAAGTGAAGATTAGAATATATGAGACAATATATGATACATTAATATATAACTGATACAATGACATATATAATAATATTTATGGAGCACACACTTTGCTAAGCTCTATATGTATATGCATAAAGTATATATATATATGTGTGTTATATATAGTACAGTGTGTATAAAGTGTATATACATTATATATATGTGTGTATGTGTTATAATAGATTTAAGGCAGGAGGTGAAGGGGACGACAGAGGATGAGGTGGTTGGATGGTATCACCAACTCGATGGGCATGAGTTTGAGCAAGCTCCAGGAGTTGGTGATGGACAGGGAAGCCTGGCATGCTGCAGTCCATGCCATCGCAAAGAGTTGGACACGGCTGAGCAACTGAACTACTGAAACTCTTAGCACGATGCTCTTTATAATATACAAATCTGATCATATGACTACTCTACTTAAAACCTTTGGAATAAAGTCTAAACTCCTTTGCAGGTGGTGCTAGTAGTAAGTGTCCACCTGCCAGTGCAGGCGATATAAGAGATTCGGTTCGATCCCTGGTTCAGGAAGATCCTCTCGAGGAGGAAATGGCAACCCACTCCAGTATTCTTGCCTGGAAAATTCCTTGGACAGAGGAGCCTGGTGGGCTACAGTCCATGAGGTCACAAAGAGTCGGACACGACCGAGCGACTGAGCACTAGGCCCTTCGCTGCCTCATGCTGTTGTTTGCGGCTCCTCTCTGACTATCCGTTCAGCCTTACTGATCACATATGCTATGCATCACTTGTCCAGCCTTTGCCCTTGGAGAGGGCGTGTTAAAACACATCCCTCTGCCTCTCTCCAATTTGATCAAGTGGCAAAGACTGAGAAACTGTCCTCCCCTGCTGGCTTCTACCATGGCATGCTGGGCCTACCCTCATGGACTATAAATCATGTGTTCGTCTACTCATTGACCCCCTGGACTAGATGCAAAGCTCACAGTGGCTGCATAGGAAAAATATTTCTTTGTGTTCCCAGTTCCTAGCATGATGCCTGACACAAAGGAGTTGTTTAATAAATGTTTGATAAATGAACGAATGAATGCATAAATCTGTTTTTCAGAACCCTGTTTTTAAATTTTACCAGTAAAGTGGAAAATGGACTGCTGGTAGGGAGTCTGAGAGCATGCCGACTAGTTAAGAGCTAATTGACATATTCTAGACAAGATGAAGAGGACCTGGACTCAGGCAGAAGCAATGGGAATGGAAATAAGGAGTCAGAATCAAGAGACTTTTGTTCCAAAAACAAAAGATATTTTATGAGCAAATGCAATTGATTGAGCGCTGTGTACTTTCTGAAGGATGGCTCCAGTGTTTTAAATTTAGACAAAAAGCTGGAAAGCCAGCCATACCCTGTGAGAAGCAATCAATCAACAAACTTCATGAAAGTGAGTCAACAAAGAGGTTAGCAAGGCACACAGAGTCTCTGATACAGAAATAAAAGAGAGTGTTTTAACTGCCGAAGAATCAAGAGACTGACAAGGAGAGTGAGGATGTTAGTGCAGAGGATGTAATAACTGGAAAAGTTTGCTTCAGCCCTTAATGTAGTAATAAAATTTGCAGACAGCTTACAATACCACACTAACTGTGAAGATATACATTATACAAGCTGCCTTCCATTTTGATGAGGGGGTATAAAAAATAAGCAAACGTATTTCTGGGATTTATTGGGGGAAAATAACTAACTTCCAGGGCATGTCATAGGATCAGGGCAGCCTCATCCCAGTTAACACTTGACATCTTCAGAGCCGTAACATGAAGTTAGCACCTATGACATCCCTAAACAAAAAGGTGCTGTTATAGTATCTGTGCTACTAGTCCAGGTGTGGAGAAAGGAGATGAATGGATATTTCTTAGGCATCTACTGTGTGCGGGACACCATGGTTTATCAGCTCTATTTTTAAAAAATTAACCTAAGTTGTTAAGCCATCATAACTGACTTTGGGAAATTCTTCTTGAGCTTTTTGTGGAAAAAAAAAAAAAAAGAAAATGTGTAATTGTATTTTTTTCTGAATAGGTAATGAATACATATTGTAAAGACATTGGCTAATGAGTGCAAAGAGGTAGAGTTAAAAATAAATCTTCCTCTACCCCGATACTGAGCCACAATTACCTTCCTTTAGGACAGTTGTTGTTCAGTCGCTAACTGGTGTCCAACTCTTTGTGACCCCGTGAACTGCAGAATGCCAGGCTTCTCTGTCTTTCTCTATCTCTCAGAGATTGCTCAAATTCATGTCCATTGAGTTGGTGATGCCATCCAACCATCTCATCCTCTGTCACCCCCTTTTCCTCCTGTCCTCAATCTTTCCCAGCACTAGGGGCTTTTCCAGTGAGTTGACTCTTTACATCAGGTGGTCAGAGTATTGGAGCTTCAGCTTCAGCATCAGTCCTTCCAAAGAATATTCAGGACTGATTTCCTTTAGGACTGACTGGTTTGATCTCCTTGCTGTCCAACCAAGGGACTCTCTAAAGTCTTCTCCAGCACCACAATTTGAAAGCATCAATTCCTCGGTGCTTAGCCTCCTTATGGTCCAACTCTCACATCCATACCTGACTACTGGAAAAACCATAGCCTTGACTACTGACAAAAACCATATGGATCTTTGTCAGCAAAGTGATATCTTTGCTTTTTAATATGCTGTCTAGCTTTATCATAGCTTTTCTTCCAAGGAGTAAGCGTCTTCTAATTTCTTGGCTGCAGTTACCATCTGCAGCAATTTTGGAGCCCAAGAAAATAAAATCTGTCACTGTTTCCACTTTTTCCCCATCTATTTGCCATGAAGTGATAGGACCTGATGCCAAGATCTTAGTTTTTGAATGTTGAGTTTTAAGCCAGCTTTTTCACTCTCCTCTTTTACCATCAAAAGGCTTTTTAGTTCCTCTTCATGCTCTGCCATTAGAGTGGTATCATCTGCGTATCTAAGATTGTTGATTTTCTCCTGGCAATCTTGATTCCAGCTTGTGATTCATCCAGCCTAGTATTTTGTATGATATACTCTGCATATAAATTAAATAAGCAGGGTGACAATATACAGTCTTGACATACTCCTTTCCCAATTTTGAACCAGTCCGTTGTTCCATGTCCAGTTCTAACTGTTGCTACTTGGCTTGCTATATGCAGGCCTCTCAGGTTTCTTTAGGACAATAACTAGAAATAATTTCTTGTGTACCCTTCCAGGAATATTCTATGCATATGTCCAATTTTATATAATTTATTCCAAATTTCTTCAGTGTACACTGAACACAAACATTAACTTCCTATATCTGTTTTGTACTTTATTTTGTAACTTTATATTGGAGAGTTACCCATCTTAGTACTTATTAGTCTCATTCCTTTTCCTGGTCACATGATATTCCACTCTGTGGATGTATCATATTTTATTTAGTGAAGCCTCTGTTAGTGAATACTAAAGATGTTTCCAGATATTCTTTATGCATACATAGTTTCTCATACATGCAAGTAGAACCATATATGTTACCACTATTCATAAGTGAGCAACATACAAAATTTCAAATGTGCTAGTAGTTAAAACAGACATTTAAAACTGTTCTTATTAATGTATTATATTTAATGCACTATTGTCATTTCAACATATGGTGGTTGTTTTTCAGTCTCTCAGTCATGTCCAGCTCTCTGCAATCCCATAGACTGCAGATGCCAGACCCCTCTGTCCTCCACTGTCTCCCGGTGTTTACTCAAATGTATGTCCATTAAGTCGGGGATTCTATCTAAACATCTCATCCTCTGCCACCTGCTCCTCCTTTTGCCTTCAATCTTTCCCAGCACCAGGGTCTTTTCCAATGAGTTGACTCATTGCATCAGGTGGCCTAAGTACTGGATTTTCAGCTTCAGCATCAGTCCTTCCAGTGAATATTCAGGATTGATTTCCTTTAGGATTGACTGGTTTGATCTCCTTGCAGTCCAAGGGACTCTCAAGAGCCTTCTCCAGCACCACAGTTCTAAAGCATCAGTTTTTGGTGCTCAGCCTTCTTATGGTCCAACTCTCACATCTTTACATGACTACTAGAAAAACCATAGCTTTGACTATATGGATCTTCATAAGTCATTATAAAAAATTAATAATGAGATATTTTACATTCTTTCTTTGTACTAAGTCTTTGGAATTCAGTGTGTATTTTATACATAATGTACATCTCAATTCAGATGAGCCACCTTTCAAGTGCTCAGTAATGAGATGTTGCCACAGGGTACTGTATTGGACAGCATAGATACATACATCCCCAGAAATGGAATTGCTCAGAAGAGTATGTGCATAAATTTTACAGTCATTGCCAAATTGTCTTTCAAAGAAGTTGTATCTGTGTACATTCCCCTCAGGTAAGAAACAGTATATCACTGAGTTTTAATTTGCATTTGCTTTATTACACATGAGGTTGAGCATCTCTTTACATGTTTAAAAGCTATTTATATTTCCTTTTCTGTGGATTATTTTTGAGACCTATGTCTGTATTTTTTTCCTACTGGGTTGGTCTTTTTCCTTATTGATGTATGAATTAAAACAATCCCTTTATGTGTCATAAATGTTGCAAATAGTTTACCCTCTTTGGCTTTGGTTATGGTATTTTTTTGCCACATAAAAATGTTTACATTTTATGCAATCAAAATATCACTATTTACAGTTTCTGAATTTTCTCATGCTTATCGAAGTCTTCTTCTCTCTAAGATTCTTTTCAAAACCTTTTCCATGACCTCTTCTAATCCTCACAACAAATTTATGAAACTAGTGTCATTATTTCCATTTTACAAAGGAGAGGATGGATGCTTAGAGAAATGTTTATAATAGATTGTGTAAAGATACCCATTTAATAAACAACAAAGTTAGGATTAAAATCTATCTGCCTCTAAAGGCTATGCTTACTCTTTTGATTAGCCTGTAAAGATCAATATAATCTGTGTTAGATGTCTTACTATTGTCCACTTTTTTTAAATTCTAGTGCTATATTAAATATATCATTATTATCAATAACTAGAACATCACAACAATCTAACACCAGATACCCACAAAATTCCAGATACATAGTAACTAGCAGTTTAGACATTCCTGTGGTGTGAGAATGACTTGTCAATCTTGGGTGAAAGAAATCAAGAATAATCAACTGGAGGGCAGGACTTGGGGAGAAGAGCACATGTGGATGCGAGATCTGATCCTTGTTACAAGGGTGAGATAGAAACTGGTCATGGATAGAAAACAACAAGAATTCATAGAGATTTAACAAAAAATATTCAAGGGTTCAGTTTGAGGGTGCTGAAAGGGAGAACAAATAACAAACTTCAGTGAGACTACAAATTGTCTTGACTTTCAGACCAAAGAGGTTGGATATTTTCAAATCAGTAGTTCAAGTCATTGATAGATTTCGAAAAAGGTAGTAATATTATTGGAGTTATGCTTCAGAAAGATTAGTCTGGATGAATGTGTAAGAGCTACTGGAGGAGGGAGAGAGAGAAGGAGAAAGAGGAGAGGAGGTCATTAGGGTCTTGGAGAGAAAAATCAATCTATCTCATTATTGGATTACATGATTGTGCTGTATGCCTCTAACCTGCCCTTTTCACCAGATTTTATTCCAAATGACAAATTAGGTGTTTTCAAAATTCAAATGAGCCCTTAAAAGACATGGATTTTTTACCCCTTCATGCCAGAGGCAAATTCAAAAGAGAATTTTCAAAACTGTCTTGTGCAGTGACATCACTGCTAAGATAAATGTACAGACTCCCAAAGGGAACACCTTGGAAAAACTTTCTAGTGTTTTTATTTATTTATTTTTAAATCCTATAACCTTATAATCTTCTCTCATGCCAAAACTTCAATTACCATAAAGGAGTGAAAAGCCTGCCTCTCTTATGTGTGACTTTTAGGGAATACATATATCTTAATCCATATGTTCAATTAATAGGCAAGCATTTTCAAAATGAAGCACATTCTATGACAATGTGTCTTAGTTTTTGAATCAATATCTGTGACAGCTGAGTCTGAAAAGCTGACTGGGTTTCAACTGCAAACTGGCTTCCACCAGCATCATTCAACAGATTGTAGACATCTGTTGTTTTTGGTTACCCTCCCTTCCTACCCTAGATTCTGGGAACAGCATATTTTCCTCCTCTTTCTTTTGGATCTATTCCTCCTTCCTCAAATCACATGATTTTGGTGGAGTAACCATTCTCAGTATCTGCCCCTTGCCTTAAGGGTAGGCTCATGATCCTGGCTGTCTTGACCAATCAGAGTTCTTTGTAGCAAGTTCTGTATTCTGAAATGGAAAAAGAGACATTTCCACTCTCCTCTGGATTTACAGGGCTGAGAAAATACAAGCCTAGAGCCACCTATGGTTTGTTCCCCTCCATGGACAGGATGTTTGTGTGCAGTAGAAGAGAGTGAGACCAAACAGGAAGGACAGACTTGTAATGGTATGGGAGACTTGTAATGGGTTATGGTAGAGATAGGGAGAAAACGGTATTAATATTAAGACTCTGGATCCTCCCTTCTCCTTCCAAATTAACATGAACCAATAAATTCCTTAAGCTGATTTGAGTTTCTAGTGCTTGTGATCAAAGAGACTCAATTACTGTTCTCACACATTAGTCCCAATATATGCAGTCTGACTTCACAGTCTTTACCTCATTCAATCTCTTTGAAGTACGTATCTTCATTAGCTCAGTTCTCTTTCTTCCCCAGCTTTTATCCCACCTCTCTAGCCCCTCCATCATGGTCTCTTTCTTTGCCCTCTGGATTTTCATGCTATGCCTTTCTTCCTGTGAAATAGCATTAAAACTCATGGTTTCAAAAACCATTTGTACTCTATTCACTATATATCAGATATCCCATGAGCATCTAAAATCCAAAGGGGCTGAAGAAACCCTATTGTTTTTTGACACCAAACCTGCTCCTCTTCCTGCTATGTTCTGCATCTCAACCAGTTAATTCATCACCCATCCAAAGGGCCAGACCATATCCCCAAGAATCATTGTTAGAATCATCCTCCCCTATCTTCTCTCTCCCTCCACATTCTATCAATCATATGATCATATAGATTTCACTTTCTGTGTATCCTTCAAATTAGTGCCTTAACAATCCCCTGTGCTGCACTGTGTTTAGTTGTTCAGTCATGTCTGACTCTTTGTAACCCCATGGACTGTAGCCTGTAGGCTCCTCTGTCCATGGGGATTCTCCAGGCAAGAATACTGGAGTGGGCTGCCATGCCCTCCTCCAGGGAATCTTCCCAACCCAGGAATTGAACCGGGGTCTCCTGCATTGCAGGTGGATTCTTTACCAGCTGAGCTACTGGGGGAGTCCTAACAATCTCCTACTTTAGTCTGGGATATCACTGCTGTGGAAAATATCAGCAACCTCAAATATGCAGATGAAACCACTCTAATAGCAGAAAAGTGAAGAGGAACTAAAGAGCTTCTTGATGAGGATGAAAGAGGAGAGTGAAAAAGTTGGCTTAAAACTCAACATTCAAAAAACTAAGATCATGGCATTCGGTCTCATCACTTCATGGCAAATAGTTGTGGAAACAGTGACAGATTTTATTTTCTTGGGCTCCAAAATCACTGCAGATGGTTGACTGCAGCCATGAAATTAAAAGACACTTGCTCCTTTGAAGGAAAGCTATGACAAACCTAGACAGCATATTATAAAGGAGAGGCATCACTTTGCAGACAAAGCTCTGTAGGGTCAAAGCTATGGTTTTTTTAGCAGTCATGTACAGATGTGAGAGGTGGTCCATAAAGAAGGCTGAGGAATGAAGAATGGATGCTTTGAAAATGTGGTGCTGGAGAAGACTCTTGAAAGTCACTTGGACAGCAAGGAGATCAAAACAGTCAATCCTAAAGGAAATCAACCCTGAATATTCATTGGAAGGACTGATGGTGAAGCTGAAGTTCCAATATTTTGGCCCCCTGATGCAAAGAGCCATCTCATTGGAAAAGACCCTGATGCTGGGAAGGACTGAAGGCAAAAGGATAAGGGGATAACAAAGGATGAGATAGATAGCATTACCAATTTAATGGACATAAATTTGAGCAAACTCTAGGAGATAGTGGAGGACAGAGGAGCCTGGTGTACTGCCAGAGCACATTCCTACAAAGTAAATAGGATTGTTTTACTCTTCTGAACATGCTTCAGGGAGTGACACCCAGAGCTTTTAGGATAAAGTTTTAACTCAGTTCAGTATACACAGCCATTTGTCAGTCACCTAATATTTAACAAATACTTATCATAACCCAAGTGCTATGGTAAATGCTATAATTGCAGAAAACAAAAATTAGATTTCTCCTTAAAGAGCTATTTGTTTTGCTTATGTTTTGCAAATAAGCTTAAAGTTCTTTGGAGAAAGTCACTAAGCAATGTGATGGAAATTTACAACACACATGCTGTGATTCATGTTTTCTTTACTCTTTTTAATTCCATGCTGCTGCTGCTGCTAAGTCACTTCAGTAGTGTCCGACTCTGTGTGACCCCATAGACAGCAGCCCACCAGGCTCCCCCATCCCTGGGATTCTCCAGGCAAGAACACTGGAGTGGATTGCTATTTCCTTCTCCAATGCATGAAAGTGAAAAGTGAAAGGGAAGTCACTCAGTCCTGTCTGACTCTTAGCGGCTCCATGGACTGCAGCCCACCAGGCTCCTCCATCCATGGGACTTTCCAGGCAAGAGTACTGGAATGGGTTGCCATTGCCTTCTCCAACGCATGAAAGTGAAAAGTGAAAGGGAAGTCACTCAGTCCTGTCTGACTCTTAGCGGCCCCATGGACTGCAGCCCACCAGGCTCCTCCATCCATGGGACTTTCCAGGCAAGAGTACTGGAATGGGTTGCCATTGCCTTCTCCAATGCATGCAAGTGAAAAGTGAAAGTGAAGTCACTCAGTCCAGTCTGACTCTTAGCGACCCCATGGACTGCAGCCTACCAGGCTCCTCCGTCCATGGGATTTGCCAGGCAAGAGTACTGGAGTGGGGTGCCATCGTCTTCTCCCTTTAATTCCACGAGGAAACTTCAAATACCTGATACAAGAGCCCCCAACCTATGTTGTTTGCTGACTACAGACCCACTCTTACTTCTGGAAAAGATCAAAGGAAGATTAAAGGAAGAGTCAATCCAAAGAGTGACTTTTTGCATTTCTTATAGCTAAGGATAGATATTAGCACTCAAGGAAGCTTGAACACCACAGCTCTAAACTCTTACATTTCGATGGAAAGTGCTTTGTCTGACTGTACCTGTGTAAGGTTCACCTTTGGGTCAGATATCTGTCCTATACTTTCTAAACACAAAATAAAAGACACTCTGTATCACTAGGTTTCTAAAAACATGCCACAGGCTTTGATGCCGCATCATGGGGTTGTACTATCTAATTGGTTCTATGCCTGCTTGCCATCTACTTCTACAATAGAGGATACATTAGGTTTGCTTTTGTGTACAGCTTGACTTTGAATAAGAACAGCTGCTCTCATTTTAAACTAAAGAAAAAAACTAGGAATTATATCAGAGGGAACAATCCTTCACCTGATGACCTAATGGATTTTTTTTCTTGAAATTTCCGTAAGTCCAGACCCATCTTTTGGAAAGAAAAAAGTGCTTCCCGGCTGTTAGTTTGACAACTGGAAATTTTTACTCTGGTTCACCTGGACTTTCATCACTGATTTCAGCTTATGAGGAGGAGGGAGTTGTCCCAGAAACTGTTTTTAAAGACTGACTAATAACGGTCTGAGGGTGACTCATGATGCAGGAAGGTATGCATCAAGCAGATGATTGAAACGAAAAAAAAAGTTGCTTTGATATGTTTTCTTCCCCTTCCTGAAGTATTGACCAGAAAAGGGCTTCTTGGGTACTAGTAAAATTCTATTTCTTTATCTAGATGCTGGTTACTAAGTTCATTCTGAAAAAATTCATTGAGTTATATATTTAGGATTTGTGCAATTTTCTGTATGTATGTTAAATGCAAGGAGATCAAACCAGTCAATTCTAAGGGAAATCAGTCCTGAACATTCATTCATTGGAAAGACAGATGCTGAAGCTGAATCTCCAATACTTTGGCCACCTGATGTGAAGAGCTGACTCATTGTAAAAGATCCTGATGCTGGGGAAGATTGAAGGCAGAAAGAGAAAGGGACGACAGGGGATGAGATGGTTGGGTGGCATCACGACTCAATGGACATGAGTTTGAGTGGGCTCCAGGAGTTGGTGATGGGCAGGGAAGCCTGGCGTGTTGCAGTCCATGGAGTCACAAAGAGTCAGACACAACTGAGCAACTGAACTGAACTGAACTCATGTTAAAGGTCAGTAAAGAGTAAACAACAACCCAGCAATGTCCCTTCCCCACCTGGAAAATAGACATACATGCATGTCCCAGGAACACACATGCTTCCTCTTCACACAAAAGGATCACTTTCTTAAGAGCATCTCTTTTTCTACTAGACTATAACTTCTCTTTCTTTCTTAGACTCTAAGTTCCTTGAGAGTAGGCCAAATGTTTTATTTAGTTTGTATTCTATGGGAGCTAGGATAGAGAAGCTACTAGGTAAATATAAACCTATACTGCAGGAATGAATAAATAACAAAACTAAAGAAATTAGGAACAGGTGTTAATGTCTCGGAATAAGAATACAATGAATTAGTATTCTTTACATTGTAAAAGACAATTGTGGGAGAACTCCCTGGCAGTCCAGTGCCAGGGAATTAGGCACAGAGTGGTTAGGACCCTGTGCTCCTACTGCAAGGGGTGCAGGTTTGATCCCTGGTTGGGAAACTAGGATCCCTCAAGTCAATTATGTTCATGATTATCTTAGACATTGGTCCTGTTCTACAAAGCCTGAATCTCATAATCCTGGTAAGTATTATATGCAATGTTTAACCAAACCAGTCTATTCCTCAGTTCCTCAATATTACCAGATAAAGTCAGGAAGAATAAGGTTTCTTACTTAGTGACTAACGTTCAGGGGTGTTGTAGCTACAGTGCTGTAGGGCAAGATGGATAGGCTTAGAATTGGAGCGAGGGATACAGCGCACAGCACTGCCTCCCTCCCCCATGTTACAATACCTTAATTTATGTCATGAGAAGAGCCATTGGTATTAGAGGGATTGGACCTGTCATGTACAATTTACTAATATTTTTTTTAACCTTTATCTTGAAAAAAAAAAAAATCCAGGCTTAGAATATTGAAGAATTAGTAGCATACAACAGGCAGACTGTTTTAATATATTTCTAATTAAACATCCTCATTATTGTTTTTATATTAGGTTTTTATTTTTGGACATGCAGCTTGTAAGATCTTAGTTCCCTGACTAGGGATTCAAGCCATGTCCCAGGAGTGAAAGTGCTGAGTCCTAACCACTGGCCCACCAGGGAATTCCTATATTAGGGAGTTAGGAAATTCCCGTTATTACTTCAGAAAGGCTCTCTGAGGTAATGGATATCAAGGCCATAATTTAAGAAGCAGGGGTGGAATGGTAATATATTAGTTTTGTCTTTCTGCTTGACAAATTTATCCAGAAAACAATGGTTTAACACAATAAATACTTATTATTTCTCATAGTTTCTGTGAGTCAAGAATTTGACAGCAGTTACGTTGGGCAAATTGAGACTCAAAAAAGATTAGTTGACTAGCCTAAAGTTATTTAGCTAATAAGTAGCAAGGCCAGGATTCCAAACAGATTTTCTGCCTCTTAATGACCAAGCATCACCCTAGTGGTCAGGATACCAATTAGCAAGCTATTGCAATAGGAGAACCAAGAAATAGCTTGGGACAGTTGTAACTTACAGTCAAGGTACAGGTGGAAATATTTTGGCCAACTGCAGAACTATGCTGAGAGCCAGGCAAGAGGGCCTCCTGCCCAGGGCATGGTGCTTTATAAAAGTGTTCTCTGGCCACTCCCCTACCTGCATAGCAAGATCCATAGGCCTAAGGGTGAAACAGGAGGGAGGGGGGCAGGGCAAAACCTTTAAAAGAATGGCATAGCCCAAGGACACAACATAAACGCATTCAAATTAATTAGGTCCAAGATGGTGGATGAGTTGACTTCCATAAATGGGAGAAGGCAATGGCACCCCACTCCGGTACTGTTGCCCGGAAAATCCCATGGATGGAGGAGCCTGGTAGGCTGCAGTCCATGGGGTCACTAAGAGTCAGACACGACTGAGCGACTTCACTTTCACTTTCTGCTTCCATACATTGGAGAAGGAAATGGCAACCCACTCCAGTGTTCTTGCCTGGAGAATCCCATGGACGGAGAAGCCTGGTAGGCTACAGTCCATGGGGTCGCACAGAGTCGGACACGACTGAAGCAACTTAGCAGCAGCAGCAGCAGCAAGCTAAATGACCCACCCCAGACACCATGACATTTCCATAAACGTCAAAAAGTGGGTAGTGGCCCAAACCTGGAAATCCCCACCTCTTCCCCCAAGTAGCTATAATACTCCTCCTACTCACTAGCCTATGAAATTACCCATCCTTATAAAAACTGACAACCCGTACCCTGGTGCAGCTCTCGCCTTCTAAAATGGCCCCCACTCTGTCTGTGGAGTGTTTCTCTCTAAATAAATCCTCTTCTTACCTATCACTTTGTCTCTCACTGAATTCTTCCTCCAATGACACATTAAGAACCTGAGCTTCAGCCTGGATGGGAGTGGGGTTTGGGGGAGAGTGGATACATGTATGCACATGACTGAGTCCCTTAGCTGTTCACCTGGAACTACCACTACATTGTTAATCAGCTATAACCCAATACAAAATGTTTTTGGTGTTTAAAAAAAAAGAAAAAGAACCTGAGCTCATTAAGTCCTGAGACCAGGTGTGTGATCTCAATTAAAAGAATGTGGATTCAAGTCCTGGTCTGGGTTTTGCCTGGGATGGAGTCCTGGTGCATGGGTTCAAGTCCCACTGAGTTGTATGGTTTTAAGGGGACTGGCCTGCTGAAGTCCACGCTTCCCCCTTTAACCTCAGGTGCACAGAACCATTCCCTGCCTAGACTGCCCTCAGCGAATATCCAGATCCTTCATGGAATTCTTTTCCAGGCTCTTTCAGTTTGGGCCAGAACTTGCTATTTGTATACACAACACAGAGAAGCAGCAATGATTGCCAAGTTGCCAAAGGTTTGGACAGAAGGTGGGGAGGGTAGAGGGGATGAGGCACACATATGTGAGGTCTCGCAGTGCTGCACGGAGCCAGGTGTGAGGAGAAGGACAGACAGCAGCCCAGGGCATCTTACCCTGTCCAACCAAAGTCCTGCACAGAACCTAAGGGAATCTGAGAACCTATATCCAGATCTGGCCTTACAGGTCCTGACAGAAGTGTATTTTCCAAGTTAGGATGATGGAATACATTTTAGTCTTAAAAAATTATAGCTTGATTTGTATTCTTTATTTGTATTTATTTCTATTTATTTGTATTCTTTTATTCTGTATTTGAATATATGCTTTATATGCCTCTAGTCATGCATGTGCCCTAAGCTGCTTCAGTCTTGCCCAGCTCTGTATGATCCTATGGACTGCCATCCTCCAGGCTCCTCTATCCATGGGATTCTCCAGGCAAGAATACTGGAGTGGGTTGCCATTTCCTCCCACAAGAGATCTTCCCGATCCAAGAATTGAACCTGCAACTCTTACATCTAACCTGCATTGGCAGAGGGGTTCTTTACCACTAGCATTACCTGGGAAGCCCATGCCTCTATACCCCATTGATTGAATATGATCATACTGGAAATGTATTTTTCTGGCATTACTGTTGGCCATATAATCCACAAATTCTCTGTGAACCCCTAGAAATGCTGGTTAAATGTAACAAATATTCCTTTAAGTAGTAAGATTTCTTATTCTAAGAAATCGCAAAGAAGGAAAGGGAGACATGAAATCCAAGGTAAAGAGAGTATGAGCTGATCCTGCAATCTCCCTGGATGAAGTATTTGGTTTGGTTAACCTAAGGATGTAGATTTTAATGGGCTTCTCTGGTAGCTCAGACGGTAAAGAATCCACCTTCGATGCGGGAGTGGCAAAGAGTCGGACACGACTGAAGTGACTAAGAATGCAAATAGGTTTTAATAACTGTGAGGCCTGGAACTTCAAAGAATGGCAAGTTAGAACAAAGATTCTGGTATAAAAGCTGACATTCTCAGAAAACTCTGTGGTTCGAAGAAAATGACTCCTCAGAGAGTTCTATATCCTAATGCCAAGAGTCTGTGAATGTTACCCATCACATTCAGACAGGAAAGAATCTGCCTGCAATGTAGGAGACATGGGTTCAACCCCTGGGTGGGGAATATCCCCTGGAGTAGGAAATGGCAGCCCACTCCAGTATTCTTGCCTGGAGAATTCCATGGACAGAGGAGGCTGGCAGGCTATGGTCCATGGGGCTGCATAGAGTCAAACAGGACTGAGTGACTAACACTTTAAAATAACAAGATTATCCTGGGTTATCTGAGTGTTACTAATGTTATTGTTGTTGAAAGCTTGGCTTCTGTATACCAGTGCCAAATCAAATCCCGGAGACAGAGATTTGGGTGAAGTAGAAAAGGATAGCTTTATTGCTTTGCCAGGCAAAGGGAGACACAATAGGCTTCTGCTTCAAAACACTCTGTCTCCAACCCTGAAAACTTGATTAGGGTTTTTATAACAGTTGTTCAAAGTTGAGGTCTCTGACAAGATTAGGGTGTGAATAGGGCTTGAATCCTTTGATCTCACTTTTTTAAAATATAATTTTATTTATTTTTGGCTGCAATGGGTCTTCTCTGCTGTGCTCAGGCTTTCTCTAGTTGAGGCAAGTGGTTGTTGTTCAGTAGCTAAGTTGTGTCCTACTCTGTGATCCCACACTGCAGCATGCCAGGCTTCCCTGTCCTTCACTATCTCCCAGAGTTTGCTCAAACTCATGTCCATTGAGTCGGTGATGCCATCCAGCCATCTCATCCTCTTTCACTCCCTTCTCCTCCTGCCCTCTATCTTTCCCAGCATCAGGGGTGTTTTCAAGGAATTGGCTCTTCACATCAGGTGGCCAAAGAACCGGAGCTTCAGCATCAGTCCTTCATATTCAAGGTTGGTGTGCGGGCCTCCCATTGTTACGGTTTCTCTTATTGCAGAGCACAGACTCTAAGGTGCATGGCCTTCAGTAGTTTCGGCAAGGAGGCTCAGTAGCTGTGGCTCCCAGGCTCTAGGGCACAGGCTCAATAATTGTGGCACATGGGCTTAGTTGCTCTGAAATCTTCCCAGGTCAGGGATCAAACCCGAGTCTCCTGCATTGGCAGGCAGGTTCTTTACCACTGAGCCACCAAGGAAGCCCCCTTAATCTCATATCAAGTGGTCGGTCTCCTAATCTTGATGAACTTCTCTGGTCCCTTTAATCTTGTGTCAGGTGATTTCTTGGCTATTCCTGCCTTTATTAGCAACTGTTCGAATTCACCCTCTGGAATCCATCAAAGGTTATAATGGCTGGAGTCTTCCTGCAAGAAATGGGGGACAGAAAGACCTCTATTCCTGGGAGTCCCACAGGGCCTCATTCAGTTTCATTGTCACAAGGGTCCTTAAAAGTGGAGGAGGAAGACAGAAGAGAATGTCAGGGCCATGCAGCATGAGGAAGACTAACCCACCACTGTTGGTTTTGAAGATGGAAAGGGACCACCAGCCAAGGAATGTGAGCAGCCTCTAGAAGCAGGGGGAAAAACAAAGAATGGCTTCTCCCCTGGAGTCTCCAGAAAAAAAACAAACAAACAAAAAAAAAAAAAACAGGCCTTCTGACACTTCAATTTTAGCCCAATGATATACATCTTGGCCTTCTGACCTATAAAACTATAGCAACAGTAGGAAATGAACATAGACTTCACTCTCCACAGGTAATGGACTAGAAAAAAGTGTGCTCATTAGCACAGGTAAAGAACAAGAAAACTTATCTAATTTCCTATGTCTTTCGGTTAAAAAAAAAAATCTCCCCTGAGAATTTGTTGCCATGGCCAGCTCTTCACTATTTGATCTGGGACTCTCAAACTGAGACATTAACAACATAATTGCTCTCTCAGAGAGAGGTTCCTGGAAAAATCCCCTCTGGAAAAGCCCAAACTTAGCCCAAACCACACAAGATTTACACAAAATCTGAATTAGCAAACTGAAAGGTAAATTTAAAGACATTATCCAGAAAGACACCTGGACAGAAAACATAAGACACATTAAGAGAGAGGACAGAATGAAAAGACCTAAAACATGTATAATAAAATAAGAGTTCCCAAAGAAGAGAAGAGAGAGAAAACGGGGGGAAAAGCAGTATCTAGAAAACAGAGGTATATGTCTTAAAACCAAGGTGAAGTAGGTGCTGATGGAGAAAATGACATGATTATTAAGTACCAGTCTCTTGACTCTCTTTTCTGGCATGATTAAGGTAAATAGTACCACTACATATAAATAATTATTGTCATTATTGCCTATACTGTTTATCATAGGTTTTTCCCTGTCAAAATATAATTTTTACAAATTAAAACACTATACTTATAGAAATATACGATGAATACAGGACAAAGACTTTCTTTAATTCATTAATTAATGAGGGAAGCTATAAGATGCTGTCTTATTCAAAGAACATTGTTTAAATGTTAGAGTAACTTTGTTGTTGTTTTTGTTCAGTCACTAAGTCATGTCCGACTCCTTGTGACACCCATCCCCACCCCTGCCCACACTGTAGGCTGCCAGACTCCTCTGTTCATGGGATTTCCCAGGCAAGAATACTGGAGTGGGGTTCCATTTTATCCTCCAGGGGATCGTCCCCACTCACAGATGGGACCTGAGCCACCTGCGTGGCAGGCAGTTTCTTTACTGCTGAACCACATGGGAAGCCCTGTGTAATAGGCTACTTTCACTTTATCATAAAAATTAACATCAATACCACAACCCTAAGGAAGATTTGCAAAGATTAATACGCCTCTCCCTTGCCCACTTTCAATCTAGTATCCTTACTGCAGCCACAGAGATCTGAAATGCAAATCTGATTGTTATTCCTGAGCTTCAAGTCCTTTGTCGCTGTCAAAACTCCTTAATAATACAATACTCCTATGCTGGGAGCGAGCTCCGCCTGTGGCAAAGGTCATGAGGAAGGAGGCTTGGCATAAGCAAAGGTGGGATCGAGCCTCAGGAGTCCCCCTGGAAATTTTCGAGCATCTACCCCCAAAACCAGAGTCTGCCTACTTTCTGCTTTGTGCTTTCACCTACACCTCTGACTTTACAGGGGGCTGTCCCCCACTACCTCTCTCTGAAAAAAGAGTTAGCTTACAGCTCCAGTTAATAATTCCTGGGTGTGACAGTGTTTCAACCTACAAACTCCTTTGGAAATCCTCTAGCCTGCCTGAATAGGTTTTTCTGGCCAGATGTGATTGTTCAGAGCCTCCCAACTATGAGAGGCAGGAGATGTTCTAAACTGTCTAAACACAGATTCCTTTGAGTAGTTAAAAGATTGATTAGAAATTGTATTGGTGAAGGGTTTTTCACTTGTTGGGCCAATGTTTGCTGCTAAGTCTCCATATCCCTTACCTACTGTGTCCTTGGCAGTGTATTGATTGATATAATGGGTGTATAGAAATGTAAGTAGTAGCCTCAATGTTTGTGACCTTGGACCCTTGAGTTAATTCTTTTCTTGATTGAGCCCACCTCACCTTTGCCCTATAGGAATGCAGCTTTGTCCAATGCTTTTTGGAGGCTGGTGCCTGACTTTAGAATAACCACGTTTAGAGAAAAATAAGTTTCTTAAAATGTTAACAGGCCTCCGGGCCAGAAGATGATGCAAATCACCTAAACTTTTGCGTATGATAAGTTTGCAGGAAGAAAGCCTGGCTTACTGCATGACTCCACCCCTTCCCCCATTATCCTCTATGCATAACTTAAGGTATAAAACTACTTTGGGAAATAAAGTACGCCCCTTTTTGTTCACCGAAATTTGGTCTCCCCATGTCGTTCTTTCTTTCACCTTCTGGCTGAATTTTTCCTCTGAGGCAGGGAAGCTCGTCAAGCCTACTAATTTTGCCTGGGCTTCTAAGATCTGACCGGGGAGGCCTTAGTGTCTCCTCTCCTTTGGGACAACGGGAGGATGCCTGTGGCCTTCGTAGGCGACGTAAATTCCCTGCTTTGGAATTTTATTCAGCCTCTTTTCTTCACTGAATTTTCCTACTGAGCTATCCTTATTTTAGCCTCTTTTCTCCACTGAATTTCCTCACTGAGCTATCCTTATTTCAGCTGCTTTTCTCCACTAAATTTCCTCACTGAGCTATCCTCATTCTATTACTCTTTATATCTTTGATGAATATTTAAATAAATAGGTCGCCGACGCCATCTCTCCTTCAAATACCCTGGATCAGCCGGGGCTGGACCCCGGCTCTCCTACAATAATCTGTGACCAGGTGCCTCTCCAGCCAATCCTCTCACAGCCCTAACCTGTACCACCCAGGCTTGTTCTGCTCCAGGAAAATTGAACTTCTTACAACTTCCAGAAAAGTCAGCCTCCATTTTGCCTTTGCTGCTAAGTCACTTCAGTCGTGTCCGACTCTGTGCGACCCCAGAGATGGCAGCCCACCAGGCTCCCCCATCCCTGGGATTCTCCAGGCAAGTATACTGGAGTGGGTTGCCATTTCCTCCTCCAATGCATGAAAGTGAAAACTGAAGGTGAAGTTGCTTAATTGTATCTGACTCGTAGAGATCCTATGGACTGCAGTCTACCAGGCTCCTCCATCCATGGGACTTTCCAGGCAAGAGTACTGGAGTGGAGTGCCACTGCCTTCTCCGATTTTGCCTTTAGGTGTCCAAATATACTATTGTCTAAGTCTAGACTATTTTCCTCCACCTACAGCTGCTATTTCTTACTTGTACATATAGAGGATTAGTTTAAAACTTGTCTTAGCCCAGGTTTCCTAGACAACAGAATTAAAGGCCAGAAATCAGTTCTGGTGCTTTATACAGGAGACAGGGAGGAATAATCTGAGGTTGAGGGAGGAAGACTTGACTGAAGGAAGAAGGGTTGTGAACTGTGTTACCACACTGGCCACTGCTTCATGGTGAGCCTGGAAGAGATATACCAGTTTGCTCAGCAGATGTGTTTGTGGAGTATTTAGGATTCCTCAAGATGACTGTAGAGAGAAACAATGCCTCAGACTGAGGGGATAGGAGGAGGGCAATCTGCTTGTTCTGACCCCTCCTACCTCTTGCTTCCCAGGACAGAGTCCACCCATGTGGGGTCAGCTGCCCCGCTCTCCCAGGACATGTCATCTGAAGTCTCTCAGGATACCAGATTCCTTACCCCACAGTGTAGTGTCTAGGGGATCAAAACATGCCACCCTGAAATATGCCACTTCAGGATAAGGATTATTTTGAGCTGTAAGCATTTGAGATTCAATAGATGCAGAAAGAAAACTTCCCAGAGATTTTCATGTCTGTTGAAAAGCAGAAACTTCTGAGAAATGATGATTACTGATAAATCCCCTCTCCCAGGGAAGTTTGTGACCATGAAGAAAACAGAAAGTTAACACCAAGATGGCCTGCACAACAAGAAAGACTGATCCTGGACTAGGGTGCATGAGGGAAGATGAGTCTTAAACTGAACTGGTTCAGAGAATTCTGAGCCAAAGGTGATATAAAAATGTAAAGTGCAATCCACTCCCAGAATCTTGGAAATACACAGAGCTGGCAAGAGACAGAAACTAACCTACAGTCTTGGGGGAGGGCATGTGATAAGATGGAATTATAGCCAAGTTTACTCTAATGAGGAGAAGGCAATGGCACCCCACTCCAGTACTCTTGCCTATAAAATCCATGAATGGAGGAGCCTGATAGGCTGCAGTCCATGGGGTCGCTCAGAGTTGGACACGACTGAGTGACTTCAGTTTCACTTTTCTCTTTTATGCATTGGAGAAGAAAATGGCAACCCACTCCAGTGTTCTTGCCTGGAGAATTCCAGGGACGGCAGAGCCTGGTGGGCTGCCGTCTATGGGGTTGCACAGAGTTGGACACGACTGAAGCGACTTAGCTTAGCTTTACTCTAATGATGGGCTAACTCACCTAATATTGCATGTTAGAGATGGTTTTTATGTTTGGCTGTTACTCTGAGTTTGGCATAAAGATTTTAATTTTGAGTTTTTTTGTGACACCCAAACTTTGGACTATTTAGAGATGCTTCTCTCAGTCACATTTAAAAGATTTCTGAAAGTCTATTCAGATTCTATTCTGAAAATCCTTGCAGAAAGTGGAAATAGCCACATATGTAATTTTTAACTTTTACAAAAATTTATTTATTAGGCTGCATCTGATATTCGTTGCAACATCCAAGATCTTTGGTTGAGGCATGTGGGATCTAGTTCCCTGACCAGGGATTGAACCCAGGCCTCCTGAACTGGGAGCTCAGAATCTTAGCCACGGGTCTGCCAGGGACATTCCTTAAATTTGTTTTTAAATGCAATAAATTGTTTTGTGATAACCAGAATGGAAATTTGTCCTCCTTCCCTAGACTGCTCACTGACTAAGTGACACAGATACTGAGGCTGGCCGGTCCCTATGAGATGTGGGACTCCTGTGAAAAGTGACTCTGGCTCTAAGATTCCCCATTATCCAGAAAGATCTTCCCTGTCTCTGCCATGATTTTTATCATTTCCTGCCTTCACCATTGTTCTTCTTTCCCCCTCATAGTTGTTCACTTTATGAATATCTTGGACATAAAATCCAGTTCTGAATCTGCTGCTCACAGCATCTAGGATTTTTCACCCCTCACTCTGGAAACACTTGTACAGGAGTAAAAAATACATTCTTCTCTACCCCTCTAGGTTCACTGACTCAGGTTCTCTGAACTAGACGACCAAAGACAGATTAACATTACAGTATTCTTGCCCAGGAAATCCCATGGACAGAGGAGCCTGGTAGTCCATGGGGTCACAAAAAGTTGGACACAACTTAGGTACTAAACAACAACAATATGCTCTATAAACAATGGACCATTTTCTCCAACTCTTCTGTCTTGAGAAGCACTGAGCTCTACCACCAGTCTCTGAAGTTATATAGCTGAAGCAAGAGATCAATTCAAAGATAACTGAAAAGTAATTGATAAGCCACCTTCTTCCCCTCTCTTCCCTAGTTCCCTACAGAGGTTGGTGAGGGGCACTGCCCCTCCATCATGCTTGGGATGGGTCTCAAGGCAATTTCAAAGGGGGAAGGGAACAATATATTCCTCACTAAATAAACTATGCTTCCCTCCCCACTTTTGAAAGCAAATTCTCCTAAAGTCAATTTTAGTTTTTAAATAACACATTTTTGTCCTCTTCATTTCACATCTGTTACATCGCTATACCAGAACAAGTTTAATAGAGAAGTCCATGCTAATCATTAATTATGATACCAATATGCCGGTTATATTGTATTCTAACGTAACTCGCACTTGTGGATTTCAAAGAGCTTGCGCCAGATTTAATTAATCCTCACATTTGCTAATGAAAAGCATCGTTTCTACCCGGCATGAATTTGGGTTTCCAATCTGTTCCTTAAGGTCACCTCATTTTTCTTGAAAATGTACATTTATAATTTAACATTTCAGATCTTTCACATTCCCTATTAAGCAATTATTTTGATTACTTCATTATCTTTCTTTTTTTTCTCCTAGACTATTTAGGTTCTGTTTCTGCCTACCGCCAGCCAAGTGTAATTCCGACATTCTCTCTCACTCCCTTTATTAGCATGATTTGCATTAGCAAGGGATTCATTTTCATTCTGAAGACTGAAAACAATTTCATTATCTGATAAAAATTATCTTCTCATATGCTGTAAGAAGCAATTCTCCTCATTTATGGTCTCATTAGGCATTTCATCTACCCAATACATCTTCTCAATTCTTCCTCCTTCTGGAAGTAGTCATTCTGGTGGCTCAACTAACAGTATCTTGGACTAGGGACTCTCATTTTTGCCTTTCTTCCCTCTTTTGTTCTTTCTTTCCCTAAAGGAGTATCCGCCTTATCTCCTCTGTGAACCCTTGTTCATTCCCTCTCTCCCTAAATATTTGGTTCAGGCTTCTTTCTAACATCTATATTGTTGTACCATGAATTTTAAGTCTGCATTTCTGTTGTCCTTAATAGACTGTGAGCATCTTATGGGCTGGACCACAGCTCACAGATCTTTGTATTTTCAAACTCTGACAACATGTCTAGTGGATAGCAATGATAAAAAAAAAAAAATGTGTATCAGTCACAAACAACAATCACCATCAAGATCATCATCATCTTTAAAATGAGGAGTGGCTTTTTCTTAATACTATTTAAAATGCAAATAAGTGGTCTTTAGAATAGTTTTTGTTCATCGGTCCCAAACATTATGTTATCATTAAAACCAATATGCTTGCTTGCAAAAAATAAAAATAAAAAATGTGTATTGAATAAATGAAGAACTAAGCATGCAAGCAAAACACATTGTTATTTTGAAATTTTGTTCTTTTCAAAAGACAGATATGACTGAAGAAGCTAAAGCAACTTGATAAGGAAGTAGATCATTGGACATGCTGAAGAGACAGATCTGTAAGTAACAGGGAGGGAAGTAGTTAAACTGCCTCAGTGAGAGCTAAGACATCCTAATGGCTATAAGAGGCCAGTTGAGCAAGAGCAAAATCTCAAAGCAATATCTGGAGCCCTTGGATACATCATAACAGATCAGGTGGAGCAAGATCCAAGTCTGAACTGCAGCCTTCTGTGCAAGCAAGATATTGAATCATGTCTATTTCTTCTCCCCAAATCTCCAAAAGCTGACAGATATTGCTGAAAAATCCCTCAGTCTAAGGTCACAGTCTTGATTTATTTCTAAGTTTTATGCATCCCTTGAGGAGGAAAAAAAGAGCAATCAGAATACTTCCTTTTCACCATAAGTGTGCTAGAAATATAAATGGTCCCACAAGGGATCGACTCATGATTTTTCGACTTTACAATGGTGCAAAATCGATATGCATTCAGTAGAAACCATACTTTGAATTTTGATCTTTTCCCAGGCTAGTGATATATGGTATAGTAATCTCTGGTGATGCTGGACAGCTGCAGTGAGCCGCAGCTCCCAGTCAGCCACGCGATCATGAATGTCAACAGCTGATACACTTACAGCCATTCTGGACCCATAAAACATTCTAGTTTTCACTTTCATTATAGTATTCAATAAATTACAGGAGATATTCAACACTTTATTAGAAAATAGGATTTATATTAGATTACTTAGCCCAACGGCAGGCTAATGTAAGTGTTCTGAGCACAGTTAAGGTAGCCTAGGCTAAGCTCTGCTGTTCAGTAGGTTAGGTGTATTATATTCATTTTTTTACTTACGATACTCTCAATTTACAATGAGTTTATCAGGATGTAACTCCGTTGTAAGTAGAGGGATAGCTATTATAAGGATTGCTGAAGCATCATCCGATGGCATTGGGGTAATTCCATGGGAATGCATACACAGACACACACACCCCCACACCCACACACCTACCCATCCACCCACACACACACTGTCACACTCTCCTTTCCCTGAGAGTCTTTTGGGACCAACTGGCACTCTGATGTAAATACTTTTTTTAATGTTTGTTTACTTATTATCTTTAATGTTTATTTATTTATTATCAGCTGTGCTGGGTCTTCACTGCTGTACAGGCTTTTCTCTAGTTGCGGTGAGGAGGGGCCACCCTCTAGTTGTGATGTACAAGCCTCCCATTGAGGTGACCTCTTTTGTGGAGCACAGGCTCTAGGGCGTGCAGGCCTCAGTAGCTACAGCACATGGGCTCAGTAGTTCAGCCCCTGAGCTCTAGAGCATAGCTCAGTGGTTGTGGTGCGCTGGCTTAGATGACCTGTGGCATATGGGCTCTTTTCAGATCAGGGATGGAACCATACCTCCTGCATTGGCAGGTGAATTCTTTACCACTGAGCTACCAGTGAACCCCTGATATAAACAATGTATAGCAGATATTTAAAGAGCAATTCAATGGATAAAGAAGATGTGTTATATGTACACAGTGGAATACTATTGTGTATTCAGTCACAAAAAAAATTAAATAATGCCATTTGCAGCAATATGGATGGACCTAGAGATGATCATACTAAGTGAAGTAAATCAGATAGAGTAAGACAAGTACCATATGGCATCACTTATATGTGGAACCTAAAAAACAATACAAATGAATTTATTTAAAAAATAGAAACAGACTTACAAACATCAAAAACAAACTCTCTTTATTCTCTGTTCCTCTCTTTGTAGGGTGAATAATGACTTCAGACTGCCTGGGACTTTTTCCAGTTTAGAGAGTATCCTGATTTTTGCACTGAAAGTTCCACGTCCCATGAAAATATCTCAGTCCTGGGCAAACTGGAAAGATTGTTAACTCTATCTTTTTGTCTCAAGTTAAGTAGTTTTACCTACCTCTCTGGTGGCTTCCCTGGTGGCTTGGTGGTAAAGAATCCACCTGCCAATGCAGGAGATGCAAGAGATGTGGGTTTGATCCCTGAGTTGGGAAGATGCCCTGGAGGAGGAAATGGCAACCCACTCCGGAATTCTTGACTGGGAAATCCCACAGACAGAGGAGCCTGGTTGGCTACAGTCCATGGGTTTGCAAAAGAGTTGGACAAGACTTAATGACTAAATACCACCACGTCCCTTTCTGAAGCAGCAGAGCCAGCCCACACCCATGACTCACAGAAGCCACTTGTTCCAAGAGACATATCAAACATTTTCCAAATCAAGGCAACTCTCCCTATACCAGATGTTGAGAAAATAAACATTTATCAATTAGATACATACACACATAGGATTATATCATCTTAACGAATTGATGCTTTTATCATTTTGAAATGTTCTGTTTTGCCTCTGGCAGTAATCCATGCCTTGAAATATATCTTGATGTTAATAAAAGTCACACCAATTTTCTTACATTCAGTATTTGTGTGGTATACATTTCTCCATCCCTTTATTTTCTTCTGTGATACCTAATTTACTGTTAAGTTCATCCAATGAATTTTTAATTTTAAATATTTTAGTTTTCAGCCTAAGGATTTCTACTTTTAAAAAATTAGTTTCCATATCTTTCTTGATATTCCCATCTCATCAACCATTATATCAATCTTTCCCAGTAGATTTGTTTCTTGTATATCATAATTATTCTAAAGTCATTATCTGCTAATTCTAACATTTGGACTTTGTGGTTCTGTTTCATTGTTTTTTCCCTTGACTGTAGACTGTATTTTCCTGCTTCTCTGAATATACAGTAATTTTCTGTTGTATACTGTACACTGTGAGCAATATGTTATAGAGGATACATTATCTTCCTTTGGGATGTGTTGAGTTTTGTTCTAGTAGACTGTTGAAATACTAATGAATCACCTTGATCTTGGGGAGGCTTGACAGGATGGGCTCCTTGTTTTGCTCTTGGGCCTCAGTTGTAGTCCTTCCTCCTGCATCTTTATTTTTAACATGTAGCCCTCTTAGGATTTCAATGAAAAGCACAAAGAATTTAGTAAGTCCTTTGCTGGACTTGAATTCCAAACTTTGTCTCTCCAGCATCAAGCATTTGATGAAATCTCTGCTTAGAATCTTTAACCCAAGGGTCTGAGCACTTGAGCAACAATTCCTCTAACCCCAAGGTAGGAACCAGGCTGCATAATAGGAGGTGAGCTGTGGGAAAGCAAGTGAAGTTTTGTCTGCATTTGCAGCTGCTCCCCATCATTTGCATTACCACCCGAGCTCCACCTCCTGTCAGATCAGCACTGACATAGAAGCACACACCTTACTGCTTCTAGGTTGCACTAGACATTGGCTTCAAGAGATCTGGGTTGCACATTCCTATGAATCCAAAGCCTGATGATCTGAGGTGGAGCTAAGGTGGTGATGCTAGTGCTGGGGAGCCATAGCCATTGTCTCCCATCAGCCCCAGATGGGACCAGTTAGTTGCAGGAAAACAAGCTCAGGGCTTCCACTGATTCTGCATTATAGTGAGTTGTGTAATTATTTCATTATATATATCACAATGTACCAACTGGAGAAGGAAATGCAACCCTCTGCATTATTCTTGCCTGGGAAATCCCATGGGCAGAGGAACCTGGTTAGGGGGGGCTACTGTTCATGGGGTCTCAAAAGAGTTGGAGACGACTGAGTGACTAAACAACAAAAATGTAACGATAATAGAAATAAAGGACACAATAAATGTAATAGACCTGAATCATCCCCAAACTTTTCCCACACCCCCACCCCACCATGTCCGGTCCATGGAAAAATCATCCTCTGGGAATCCGGTCCCTGGTGCCAAAAAGGTAGGGGACCACTGCTTTGACCTTTCCACTGGTGCTTTCCACTGGACTCCCTGAGGTCTCACTGTGAGCACCTGCAGTCTGGTAGTCAGCCAACAATTTGAGAGAATTTGTGCACAGACAGGGGGCGCTCCATCCTGCCTCCCTGTATTCTGAACATCCCCCCTTAATTCCAGAAATTCTGGCAATGCCACACTCTGACCTCTGAATCCTAATCCAGTCTGTCAGCCTCTTCCTGAGCTCCTTCCTCAACTACAATACAAAATGAGGCATGTCCTCAAGAAAAAAGCTGTCCAGTGTGGCTCTCACCTAGTTGGTTTCCCTTATTGCAATAATCATGTATCCTCTAGTATCTGCATATTTCCAGTCATTCCCCAGGAGCTTCAGTTATTTTAATTCAGATCTTATAATTGTTCATGCTGATTTTTTTGAAAATTCAAAATTGTGATGAGCAGATGGTCATTCAATAAATGCTACTGTACTATTGTCAGAAATGAACTCCCCTTATTACTAGAAACACAAAATTCTGGTCTTTTTAGACAGAACTGAACTTTCCTGGAAGGTGTGTATAATAATATAAGAATGTGATAATGGTAATAAGAGATCACTGTTTTTGAGTATTCAGTATCTGCTAGACCAATGATTTTGGTGCTTTATCTGTCCCCAGTTGACAGACGAGCAAACAAGTTCAGAAAGTTTAAGAAACTTGCCCGAGTTCATAAGGATGGTAAATAGGGAAACCAAGACTTTAACTCACATGACCTGATATATTGGCTCTTTTAACAGTGAGGCTATGATGCTACTTAAGTGGTGCTGGTTGTTCCTTGATGGAGACATTTCAAAGGGGATTAAGCTTAGAGAATTCAACTGAATAACCTTTATAGTTCTTTTAAACCTATGAATCCACTAGTCTAAAAAAAATTATAACCCTCAATCAGCAAAAAATGTTAAGTTTTTATGCAAGAAATATTATGTCCCTTCAATCCAGAAAAAGCACATAAAATAAGAGTATTTGCATGTCTACCCAGCTATTGCAAAAGTCAATTCTCTTTTCTCTGTTTTAGAATTTGACTTACAGCACCTCATGTAGCACAATATACATTCAGAAAACGAAGATCATGGCATCTGGTCCCGTCACTTCATGGGAAATAGATGGGAAACAGTGGAAACAGTGTCAGACTTTATTTTTTTGGGCTCTAAAATCACTGCAGATGGTGACTGCAGCCATGAAATTAAAAGACGCTTACTCCTTGGAAGAAAAGTTATGACCAACCTAGATAGCATATTGAAAAGCAGAGACATTACTTTGCCAACAAAGGTCTGTCTAGTCAAGGCTATGGTTTTTCCAGTTGTCATGTATGGATGTGAGAGTTGGACTGTGAAGAAAGCTGAGCGCCAAAGAATTGATGCTTTTGAACTGTGGTGTTGGAGAAGACTCTTGAAAGTCCCTTGGACTGCAAGGAGATCCAACCAGTCCATTGTAAAGGAGATCAGCCCTGGGTGTTCATTGGAAGGAATGATGCTAAAGGTGAAACTCCAGTACTTTGGCCACCTCATGCGAAGAGTTGATTCATTGGAAAAGACTCTGATGCTGGGAGGGATTGAGGGCAGGAGGAAAAGGGGACGACAGAGGATGAAATGGCTGGATGGCATCACTGACTCGATGGACGTGAGTCTGAGCAAACTCCGGGAGTTGGTGATGGACAGGGAGGCCTGGCGTGCTGCAATTCATAGGGTTGCAAGAGTCGGCCACGACTGAGTGATTGAACTGAACTGATGGCTGAAGTGCTGGTTGCATCCTGTGTTGATTCCAAATGTAATGTAAAGACTGATAAACCAACTTACTTCAAGTAATTCAGAGCATCAGTCTTTGAAGTTTTGAAAAATAGCCATTTGGGTGTTTTTCCATGCCACCCCAAATATATTCAGAAAATATTTTTAACCAGTGAAATTGCTCTAAGGGGAAAAAAAAAACACATTGAAGTATTTTTCCTTGGACAAAAATGAAACTGTTCTTAAGATCAATAAAAATATCCCTTCCTTGACATCCATCCCTAGCTACATGCCTGCCAAATTGTTGTAAACTAATTAATCAGAAATGGATACGGTTTTGCAAAAATAAAATAAATGAAAAACGCTTGAAAGAGAAGTCTACGGTCCTTGAAATAATCCATGAAATGTGTTATATTTTACTGTTGGCTGCTGCTGAAGACATAGTTTATTTAGAGCATATTCTCATGAGGATCCTCAGCAAAAACTGTTTTCTGGAATTAGTACCAGGAACAGCAGCACTTCTTCAAAGTCCATGGTCTGCTTTCTCCTCATTACAAAGTTGATCTTGTAATGTGTTGTATTTACTTGCCAACATATGCTGCAGGAAAGCACACAGCTATCTTTGTGGCTGACTACTAGTAAGACTAAAGCTTGTAGCAGCATCTTTTTTCAAGAAATTAACACAACTTCTGGCTCCATCTTACTGTTCTCTTTTTATTTGTTTTCTTGGCCTCATGTTTCTTATCTTGTTTTAACAAATGCTTATTTGTAAGTCCCCTTAAATCCCTTTTTGAAAAAGTCTGAATAAAACTAAATGCTCTCAACTTGACTACCACAGTTTTAAAAATAAGAACTACCAAACAGTAAATGAAAACTGAGAGGCAAATAAAAACCTGACCAAAATATACAAGACATATAAAAAAGGTGAAAAGTCTTGATTGTGAAGAATATTGGAAGTCAACAAGAGAAAAATATGTGAACTTGCAAGTAAAAAACTGGGGAAAGGTCCAAAACAGATACAAGAAGAGAAAAAAATGCAATGGGCAGATAACAATGTGAAAAAAACCCAACCTCAGTTTTAGTCAAAGAAATGCAAGTCAAAACTTGATGAGAAACTCCCATAAACAATGGAAAAATAAATTGGTTTCCTTGGAATTGTCAACTTAAAAAAAATTGTACAATGTGAGAGTTGTGGGTCAAGTTTTATTTGGGAAAAAAATGAGGACAATAGAAAGCCTGGGATACAACACTTCAGATAGCTCTGAGAAACTGCTCCAAAGAGGTACTGGGGAGGTCAGTATACATGTGAATCTGGTGAAGAGGGAATACATGCAATCAAGCACATGTTTTTTTCCAGAAGGTTTCTGCTAGATACAAGAAGCAGATGTCACTATGAAGGATTTTAGTGCTTTTCTAGATATGAAGAGATACAAGAATTGGGCTCATAAAATCAGCTCCTGCAAATATCTAACTCTCTTCTCTAAAGACCTGTTCTGCAAGTTTTCCCCTAAGCAAAGAGTGCTTCATTTCTGCTTTCTACCCTGAAACTCTTTTCAGGGGGTTTTGAAAATCAGCAGCTGTAGCAGCACATGATTTAATCCTTATAGAGGTAGATGAAGTGAAACTGTTAATCGCTCAGTCACGTCTGACTCTTTGCAATCCCATGGACTGTAGCCCACCAGGCTCCTATGTCCAGGGGATTCTCCAGGCAAGAATACTGGAGTGGGTTGCCATTCCCTTCTCCAGGGAATCTTTCTGACCCAGGGGTCTAACCCAGGTCTCCTGAACTGCAGGCAGATTCTTTACTGGCTGAGCCACCTGGGAAGTCCTGTAGAGGTAGATGGCAAGTGCCAATTTGTAGTTGACAGAATTCACTTACCTTGTTCCCTGACCTCAAGGAGGGGAACAGACACGCAGATAAGCATGTATAGGATAGAGTGGCTGTGACAGAGTATATGTGTGTTTACAAGAAAACACCAGTGGGAAGCTAAAATACAGGCTCATGGTTGGAGAGATCCCAGAAGAATCTGGAAAGAAGAGCTGGGATCATTAGATGTGAGTTTTTGAAGGCAAGGACTGCCTAAGTGGCATTCCGCAAGTGCACAATCTCTGGCATACAGAAGGCACTTGATAAGTCTTTTTTTAGATAAAAAGAGTGAGAAGGGACATTTCTGCCGGGAAGCAAAGGCCCAGAAAAAAATCCATCAAATGAACAAATGGGTCCATGAATGAATGAGCTGTTTGTCAGGGACATACTAATGCATCTTTGAAAGAATTAAATGACCAGCCTCCAAAGGACAAAACTAACAGCCTCCAAAGGACTTTTTTCCCCTCCTATGGATCATTACCATACATCTTATTACTTGAAAGGAGAACTCCAAACAATTCAACAGTTCCTTTGGATTCACTTACATCCTGATTTTTCTAACTGCATTTCATCCCAACCACCAGGATTAAATACTCCCAACTCAGAAATATTCCCAGTCAAGACTCTGAAAAAGCCCATCTGAGCTAAACCTTAGGACACATGGATAGTTGCCATAAATCTCGATACTTTTCAGCTGAAGGTTTTTTTTTTCCTTGGTTATTAGGGAAGACAGATGTGCTATAGGAAAAACATTTAAAAGCTAACATTGGTTGTTTCTCAGTAGAGGATTTCTGAGTAACTTTTATTTTCCACTTTGTACATTTTGGTATTTTGCAAATCCTCTCCATCAGTTCTGAATCGCTTTTATAATGACAAGAAGAGAAATCAGGTCAAGAAATGCCTGTGAATCTTGTTGGGGAGAATTAAATTAGAAAAGTTCTGGAATACTTATAAATCAACTGAGTTTTCACATTGTGGACAATTTAAAGGGAGGGTTCAGGGTGATTAGCCCTTGGGCAGAATATGGTTTTAGACATGTTCTTTCTAAGCTATTAAATACAAAATATATAAATGTTATCTTAAATATCAAATATTACCAAAGGCAATTTAATAGCAATTAATTTTGTGTCGTCTCAAAAGCTCCAGTTGAAAACGTCTTTGTTGTAATAAAATTCCTACACTTCTTAACCCAGCATTTTAAGTAATGAATTTAATTATGAAGAAAACTGCTGTCATTAAACCCTTCTTCTTAATCATGCCTGTGTTTATGACAAAAAAAAAATCTGTTGCCATGGAAATTTTAGTGTCAAAGTTGCAACTCATAAAGCTTTACAGAAGTATAAAGTAAAAATAGGAAATGATCTTTAGCAAGGAGAAACTTCTTCCTTAATATATTTTTAAAAACACTTAAATTATGGACAGCGGGTAGATTTTACAAGTGAACCTCATTTTGTATAACTAAGCAATCATGAAAAGTTTGGCATTTATCTCATTTTGGAAAATCAAATAAAGTATAATTAGGGAACTTATAAAAGATAAGAATTGCACTGGTAATCCACCTCAATTTAATTAAACATTTATTGAGGCTCTACTATCTTATAAAAATTAATATTCTCATGGACTGAGTTTTCTAAAAGTGGGCACTTATATAGCTTGACATTAGTTTTTAAATTATTTTTAGCTGTCATTAAAATCCCAAATAATGGAACTATATGTGAACAATGCAGTTATAGTTATATAATGAGACCAGAGTCATAACTTACATTTAAGAGTTATTTACTAATAGGTGAGCCCATAGTTATATTAAGCTTGCTGGCCAACAATATGAGGAAGGTAAATGATGTGTTTCTTTTTAATTTATGAAATATATCATGTATGCAAAAAAGTAGAAACCAATATGACAACCACTCAGTTTAAGAAAGAAAATTTTGCAGGTAAAATCTCTGGGGAATTCTTACTTGGCCTCATTTTCTTCCTTCATCCAAGAGGGAACCACAAACTTGAATTTAGTATTGATCTTTACTTAACTTGACTTTAAAAAGTTTAGTATATAGCTATACATCCGCAAATACTATGTACTATGTCATTTTGCTTATTTTCAAATTTTTATTTAAATGGTATCTCCTGTATATATATTTTATGTCACTTCATTTTTTTTCTCTTGCTCAACCTACTTTTTGAAGCATATCCAGATTGATATGTCTCTTTAATTAATTTACAGTTGCTCTGTAGTAGTCTATTATTCATTCATTTATGTGTTCTGTATGGGAGAAGGCAATGGCACCCCACTCCAGTACTCTTGCCTGGAAAATCCCATGGGCGGAG
Organism: Bubalus bubalis; assembly: GCF_019923935.1. Lineage (NCBI taxonomy): Eukaryota > Metazoa > Chordata > Mammalia > Artiodactyla > Bovidae > Bubalus > Bubalus bubalis. The sequence continues at coordinate 59,076,907 of NC_059160.1, forward strand.
GAGCCTGGTAGGCTGCAGTCCATGGGGTCGCTAAGAGTCGGACCTGACTGAGCAACTTCACTTTCACTTTTCACTTTCATGCATTGGAGAAGGAAATGGCAACCCACTCCATTGTTCTTGCCTGGAGAATCCCAGGGACGGGGGAGCCTGGTGGGCTGCCGTCTATGGGGTCACACAGAGTTGGACACGACTGAAGCAACTTAGCAGCAGCAGCAGCATGTGTTCTGTATAATACTCTACTGTGTGATTACACTATTATTTATCCATTCTTCATATGAGGAATATTTGGCAGGTTTCCTTTTTTGTTTTGCTATTGTAATCTAGGCATCAGTGAACACTTTTACATGTTTCCTTGGGCATATGGGTGGGAGTTTCTTTCAGGGATATATCATGAGCATTTCAAATATGAGAAAATGAGAAGGTGGTTAAACAGTGGACTTCTGGATCCACTATTTTCTTCCCTAACTCCCAGTTAGTGGCTTGTCCAATTCTATGCACACATAGATAATATTTAAGTTTAGAATATTATTTTATTTTTCTATGGATTGAAGATGTCCATCTTATGTATATCTCACCCAAGTTTCCAGGCCTTGTGGACACCCTGTAGCTTAAAAGATGCATCACCCAACAATGACGTACACAGTCTCAAGCCAAATGAAGGCCAAAGGACTGTGGGGTGGGCTCACACTTATGACACCCTTGAGCTAAGGTCATAAGACCTCACTGTGAAATATAATGCAGAGCTATGTGCTCTTGGGCACTGTTAAGAGCCATGTGATCAGGGCACCAGGAAGCACTTGAAGAGTTCTGGAAGCCCTATGCTCTGTCATCTGAGCTGCTCTGTCATCTGTATAACACTGTCCAGGAGGGGAAAGAAGGGCAAAGCAGACCAGAGGCTGAAGCCAAGTTTCTAGTACTCTCCAGAAATGTACCATTTTTCTCCCTCTGCAATGCAGTGAAAAAGAACAAGTCAACCGGGCTGGGGAATATGGAAAGTGCCTACATGTGTACTGAACCGAGACTACTGCATTTAAGGTTTTGAATAGCCAGCAGGTGGTCAATTTCTAAAGCAATCTCTTGGAGATTGATAGGGAGAAAGATATGGGGAGTGCTGGGGTTTTATTACCCATCACTTAGCTGCTGGCACTGGCTCCTCTTCTCTCCCTCCTTGCTTCCCTCCCCTGCTTTCTCCTTCTCTTCTTTCCATTTCACGTTGTCTGCTGTCATTCTCTGTTATAATTAAATAGAAAACATTGCAGGTGCCTGCTATAAAGCATCTGTAGACACTGTATGTTACATGGGGGGGGAAAAAGCAGCTGCAAATTGTGTAATTTGGTCTTTAAAGAAAAATCTGAAAGACATCTCTGGAAACAAACACATCTTTCATCCTAGTAGATTTTGAATTTTCTATTTGTTTGTACTTCAGCTAGCTCATCACATTTCCTCACTGCCTTACACAGAAAGTTAGAAGAAATGGGGAATTTCTGGAATGGTGGCTTAAAGTGGGGAAACTGTGATTGCAGGGTCGGTGCCATTTCAGACAGTATTTCTCAGTCAAAACAACACCCAAGAACGACAACATCTGTACATTACTAAATGTGGGGGAGAAAGTAAAAGATGTGCTGAAATATTATCAGTAATATTAGGAAGTGTACAGTATTAGTCACTCAATCATGTCTGATTCTTTGTGAACCCATGGACTGTAGTCCACCATGCTCCTCTGCCCATGGAATTCTCCAGGCAAGAATACTGGAGGGGGTTGCCATTTCCTTCTTCAGGGGATCTTCCCAACCCAGGGATTGAACCAAGGTCTCCTGCATTGTAGACAGATTCCTTACCTTCTGAGCCAGCTGGGAAGCCCAATAGTAGGAAGGCACCTACCTTTCTCAAAGGAAATCAATATACTGGCACAGATCACACTGGAGACACCTCATGACTTTTTTAGTTATTCATTCAGGTCTATGAGTGATTTTCAACTGTTTCCAGGGTGTTCTCCAATAGGTATTCCAGTTCTAGCTTGAGGTTCAGCTATGTCTTCCTCTCCCTTGATTTTCAAATTTTCCAGAGCAGTAGAGTAGGGAAAAAGGCTGGGGAAGCCAAGTCAGCAACAAAGAGTCCAAATTCTCCAGCCAGATCCTGACTCTATTTCTGAATGGGATCACTGGACAAGTTGCAGAACTGCTAATGTGCTTTTTCCCTCATTTGTGACCCAGAGTCAGTCATCCTACATGCATCATCATCCTAATTCTTGTTTTTGAGTACAAACAACCCAATCAAAAAGTGGGCAGGAAATCTAAAAAGATATTTCTCTAAAGTAGATATACAGATGGCCAAAGGCATATGAAAAGATATTCAACATTGCTAACTACTGGAGAAATACAAGTCAAAACTACAATGAGGTATTACCTCACACCAGTCAGAATGGCCAGCATCCAAAAGTCTACAAATAATAAATGCTGGAGAGGATGTGGAGAAAATACACTATTGGTGGGAATGTGAATTGGTACAGCCACTATGGAGAAGAGTATGGAAGTTCCTCAAAAAACTAAAATCAAGCAACCATATGATCCTGTAATCTCTCTCCTGGCCATATATCTTGAGAAAAACATAATCTGAAAAGATACATGCACCCCAGTGTTCATAGCAGCACTATTTACAACAACCAAGACACGGAAACAACCTAAGTGTGCATCGACAGATGAATGGATAAAGATGTGGAGAAATATATATATACACACACACTGGAGTATTAGTGAACCATAAAAAATTAAATACTGACATTTGCAGGAGCATGGATGGACCCAGCAATTATTATACTAAGTGAAATAAGACAAAGACAAATATCATATATTTCTCATATGGGGAATCTAAAAGACTATACAAATGAACTTAAATAAGACATAAATAGACTAACAGACATAGGAAAAACTATGGCTACCAAAAGGGAAAGTGGGCAGGGGTGATAAATTAGGAGTTAGGGATTAAAATATACATACTACTATATATAAAATACATAACCACCAGTGACTTATTCATATAGCACAGGGAACTCTATTCAATATCTTGTAAAAACCTATAATGCAAGAGAATGTAAAAAATTAATGTATATATGTGAGATATATATGTATGTTAATATATACATGTTTGTGTGTGTGTGTGTGTGTGTCTGTGTGCATGTGTGTGAATTACTTTGCTGTATACCTGAAACTAACACAACATTGTAAGTCAACTATATTTCAATTTCCAATAAAAAATTAAAAAGAAAGGCCATTTTAACATGAACAGTAAGCAGAAAATCCATCTTCAAATAAACAGTAGTTCATTGAACACATTTAACTTTAGAAAAAACATATTTATGTTTCCTTATTTTTCCATTTACCATGAATATCCATGCATGAGCCCGTATGTAGGAAACACTTGTGTAAAGCATTCCCTGATATTAAACAAAGTGGGTCAGGATGCCCAATCCTCTTCCAGTTTGGCAGGGAAACGACAAGTCTTACCATGATGACTATTAATACTTCAGCTACTATCAAATCAACAAAATTAGAAATGAAATTGGAGAAATCACAACAGACAACACAGAAATACAAAGGATCATAAGAGACTACTATCAGCAACTATATGCCAATAAAATGGACAACTTGGAAAAAATGGACAAATTCTTAGAAAACTATAACTTTCCAAAACTGAACCAGGAAGAAATAGAAAATCTTAACAGACCCATAACAAGCACAGAAATCAAAACTGTAATCGGAAATCTTCCAACAAACAAAAGCCCAGGACCAGATGGCTTCACAGCTGAATTCTACCAAAAATTTAGAGAAGAGCTAACACCTATCCTACTCAAACTCTTCCAGAAAATTGCAGAGGAAGGTAAACTTCCAAACTCATTCTATGAGGCCACCATCACCCTAACACCAAAACCAGACAAAGATGCCACAAAAAAAGAAAACTACAGGCCAATATCACTGATGAATATAGGTGCGAAAATCCTTAACCAAATTCTAGCAAACAGAATCCAACAACATATTAAAAAGATCATACATCATGACCAAGTGGGATTTACCCCAGGGACACAAGGATTCTTCAATATTTGCAAATCAATCAGTGTGATACACCACATTAACAAATTGAAAAATAAAAGCCATATATATGATTATCTCAATAGATGCAGAGAAAGCCTTGGACAAAATTCAACATCCATTTAAGATAAAAAACCTTCCAAGAAAGCAGACATAGAAGGAAAATACCTCAACATAATAAAAGCCATATATGATAAACCCACAGCAAACATTATCCTCAATGGTCAAAAAGACAAGGATGCCCACTCTCACCACTACTATTCAACATAGTTTTGGAAGTTTTAGCCACAGCAATCAGAGCAGAAAAAAATAAAAGGAATCCAGACTGGAAAAGAAGAGGTAAAACTCTCACTGTTTGCAGATGACATTATCCTCTACATAGAAAACCCTAGACTCCACCAAAAAATTACTAGAGCTAATCAGTGAATATAGTAAAGTTGCAGGATATAAAATTAACACACAGAAATCCCTTGCATTCATATACACTAACAATGAGAAAACAGAAAGAGAAATTAAGGAAACCATTCCATTCACAATTGCAATGAAAAGAATAAAATACTTAGGAATAAATCTACCTAAAGAAACAAAAGACCTATATATAGGAAACTATAAAACAAATCAAAGATGACACAAATAGATGGAGAAATATGCGATGTTCATGGATTGGAAGAATCAATATAGTGAAAATGAGTATACTACCCAAAGCAATCTATAGATTCAATGGCAATCCCTATCAAGCTACCAACAGTATTTTTCACAGAACTAAAACAAATAATTTCACAATTTGTATGGAAAAAAAAAAAAAAAACTCAAATAGCCAAAGTAATCTTGAGAAAGAAGAATGGAACTGGAGTAATCAACCTGCCTGACTTCAGGCTATACTACAAAGCAACAGTCATCAAGACAGTATGGTACTGGCATAAAGAGAGAAATACAGATCAATGGAACAAAATAGAAAGCCCAGAGATAAATCCACACATCTATGGACACTTTATCTTTGACAAAGAAGGCAAGAATATACATTGGAGAAAAGACAATCTCTTCAACAAGTGGTGCTGGGAAAACTGGTCAACCACTTGTAAAAGAATGAATCTAGAACACTTTCTAACACCATACACAAAAATAAACTCAAAATGGATTAAAGATCTAAACATAGGACCAGAAACTATAAAACTCCTAGAGGAAAACATAGGCAAAACACTCTCTGACGTAAATCATAGTAGGATCCTCTATGACCCTCCTCCCAGAGTAATGGAAATAAAAGCAAAAATAGACAAATGGGACCTAATTAAAATTAAAAGCTTTTGCACAATAAAGGAAACTATAAGCAAGGTGAAAAGACATCCTTCAGAATGGGAGAAAATAAGAGCAAGTGAAGCAACTGACAAAGAATTAATCTCAAAAATATATAAGCAACTCCTGCAGCTCAATTCCAGAAAAATAAGTGACCCAAATCAAAAAATGGACCAAAGAACTAAACAGACATTTCTCCAAAGAAGACATACAGATGGCTAACAAACACATGAAAAGATGCTCAACATCACTCATTATCAGAGAAATGCAAATCAAAACCACAATGAGGTACCATCTCACACCGGTCAGAATGGCTGCTATCAAAGTCTACACACAATAACTGCCGGAGAGGGTGCAGAGAAAAAGGAACACTCTTACACTATTGGTGGGAATGCAAACTAGTACAGCCACTATGGAGAACGGTGTGGAGATTCCTTAAAAGAACTGGAAATAGAATTGCCTTATGACCCAGCAATCCCACTGCTGGGCATACATACTGAGGAAACCAGAATTGAAAGAGACACGTGTACCCCAATGTTCATCGCAGCACTGTTTAGAATAGCCAGGACATGGAAGCAACCTAGATGTCCATCAGCAGATGAATGGATAAGAAAGCTGTGGTACATATACACAATGGAATATTACTGAGCTATTAAAAAGAATGCATTTTAATCAGTTCTAATGAGGTGGATGAAACTGGAGCCTCTTATACAGAGTGAAGTAAGCCAGGAAGAAAAACACCAATACAGTATACTGATGCATATATACGGAATTTAGAAAGATGGTAACAATAACCCTATATATGAGACAGCAAAAGAGACACTGATGTATAGAACAGTCTTTTGGACTCTATGGGAGAGGGAGAGGGTGGGATGATTTTGGAGAATGGCATTGAAATATGTATAATATTATTTATGAAACGAGTCGCCGGTCCAGGTTCGATGCACGATACTGGATGCTTGGGGCTGGTGCACTGGGACAACCCTGAGGGATGGTATGGGGAGGGAGGAGGGAGGAGGGTTCAGGATGGGGAACACATGTATACCTGTGGCGGATTCATTTTGATATATGGCAAAACCAATACAATATTGTAAAGTTAAAAAATAAAATAAACTTTAAAAAAAAAAAGAAAGAAAAACACCAATACAGTATATTAACACATATATATGGAATTTAGAAAGATGGTAACGGTGACCCTGTATGCAAGACAGCAATAGAGACACAGATGTAAAAACAGACTTCTGGACTCTGTGGGAGAAGGTGAGGGTGGGATGATTTGAGAGAATATCATTGAAACATGTATATTACCATATGTGAAACAGATCACCGGTTCAGGTTAGATGCATGAGACAGGGTGCTCAGGGCTGGTGCACTGGGATGACCCTGAGGGATGGGATTGAGGAGGGAGGTGGGAGGGAGGGCAGGATGGGGAACACATGGGGAATCAACCCATGGCTGATTCATGTGAATGTATGGTGAAAACCACCACAATATTGTAAAGTAATTAGCCTCCAATTAAAATAAATTTTTAAAAATTGGGTAAAGAATTGGGAGGACAATATTACAAAATATGATAAAATTTAAAAAATAATCCCATTCCTAGACACGTTTCTTAATCCATAATTAAAAGGAAATATACACTGTTCATTAAGATAAGTGTATCCCCATGATTTGTAATAATAATATTAAACCAAAAAAAAAAAAAAACTTCAGCTACTGAAGAACCTTTTAATCATATCATTTAATTTAATCCTCACAGCCATTCTATTAATATTCCCATTTTATATATAAGGAAAGGAAGTCTTAAAGAATGTATTACTTTCTCAAAGTAGCAAAACTAGCAAGTGGTAAAGTTACTATTCAAATTCATGTCTATATAGCTCCATAGTTCATGACCTAAAACTTTATGCAATGCTATCTCTCAGAAGTATAAAATATGAAAAGTCTAATTCACTGTAGATTTCTTCTCAAGCCATACCTACAAACTTCTAAAGTTGACTGATTACTTTGAGTTGACTTGAGGTATATTAAGAGATTCTTAACCTCGGCACAGATAATTTATGCCAGATAATTATTGGTTGTGGGGGGCTCTTCTGGACATTGCGGACCATTTCACAACATCCCTGGCTTCTAGCCACTAGATGCTGGTAGTACTCTCTCTGAGTTCCTGCATGTTCTCTCAGTTGTATCTGACTCTTTGCAACCCCATGGACTGCAGCACACCAGGCTCCTCTGTTCATGGAATTCTCAAGGCAAGGAATACTGGAGTGGGTTGCCATTTCCTTTTCCAGGGGACCTTCCTGACTCTCGGATATAACTAGTGTTTCCTGTGTCTCCTGCCATGGCAGATGGATTCTTTACCACTTGGGAAGCCCACTCTATTTGGAGTTATAGTAATAATAATAACAAAATATCTTTGGACACTGCCAAATGCTACCTGAGAGGCAAAACTGCCCCTGGTCAAGAACCCACTGGCTTAATTTCAGTCTTGCTGTATGGGTGCATCCAAAGACAACCTCAACATTATACAAAAGTAGGAATAGTTGCACTGTGAACAAACATATTTTCCACGACTGGCTCTGTAAGACAGTTTTTAATAAGCAACAGCTTTACTTTTTAATTCAAATATCGTTGAAAACATTACTCATAACTATGATTTTTAGATAAATTTAGCTTGTATTAAAAAAAAGCAATTTTATTTTGCTTAGTGTAAGAGGATAGCTCTGAAAGTTTATTACAAACCAAGTAAAGAAATAACAATCGCTTTATAAGGCTAACATACAAAGGATGTTCAGGGAATAATTGACACCACCCAGTTGAAAAGGCTTCCTCCCGATATGATACAGCCACTAGCAAGATCAAAAAGTCTCTCCAGACTGAATATAGATGGCAGCGAGACATCAAATGGGACCTGAGAAAAAGCATAAAAGCGTTCATGAAATGCATTGTTTCAAACTGTTGACTGAAGTAACAGTCGCAAAACACATAAACACCAATTCTAGGTAATGATCTTATGTGAAATATTCTTAACTCTTGCCTAAGATAAGACACAAAATTTCACATCTCTTCTTTGCTAAAATGTCCTATATATCATTTTCTATCCTAATAAGACTCATATCTATGAATATATAAAAGTGTCATACAGATTCATGTCTGTAAGTCTACAAAAATGAGACTATAGAATGGTAGACATTTCTAGAAATATGCATCATTTGATTTTAAATAATCATAGCATATGATTTTAGGTTTAGGAATTTTAGTCCAGTTCCTAATGAACCATTTCCCTTCAGAACACATTGCGCAGTGAACAAATCTCTCCCCCTCATTTTGAGTTTAAATTCTGACATGGTGAAGCAAATTATGTTTGGAGTTCCTTCTTTCTGAAAGAAACACATGGTTACCATGTTGAGGCCTAATGCAGCCAAAGTCATCTGAAAAATGGAAAATAAAGATTGTTTCTGGGGTCATGGCACACTGTTTATTTAAGTGGGAAGAAGGGCAAGAAGGAAAGTGGGAAGATCAAACATGAAGGAAAGAAAACAAGTGTTTACTTGTTTCTAGGAAAGCACTTCATGCAGACTCAGATACTTGTGAAGATACATGAGCAAATAGCATGTAGAATGGTCACCATGAATTAAAGCCTTGGGGTGCCGAATCCTTGTAAGAAACTAGAGGACAAGTTTTATTAATGTCTTGTCTTCTTGTTAAATGAAACTTTTATTCTGAAGAAAATACAATGAACTTAAAAATAGAGGCTGGTTTTCATTTCTTTTTCTTCACTCAATTGGATTAAAAAATGATAAAAGCATTCCAATACTTTCTATAACTTCAGATAATAAAGACTTGGAAAATTAATAATATCATGCTTTATTAATTCTGAAGTAATCAGTGTTAGCAGTTTAAAGAGTATCTTTCCAAAACAACAGAGAATGAGATGGTTGGATGGCATCACCAACTCAATGGACATGTGTTGAGTAAACTCCGGGAGTTGGTGATGGACAGGGAGGCCTGGCATGCTGCAGTCCATGGGGTCGCAAAAAGTCGGACACAACTGAGCGACTGAACTGAACTGAACATGTTTTTTTTTATATTGGGCTATATAAGTTGTTCATATATTTTGAAAATTAATCCACTGTCAGTCTCATCACTTGCAAATAATTTCTCCCATTCCATAGGTTGTCTTTTCACTTTGTTTATGGTTTCCTTTGATGTGCAAAAGCTTTTAAGTTTAATTAGGTCCCATTTGTTTATTTTTGTTTTTATTTTCATTACTCTAGGAAAAGGTAAAAGTGTTAAGTTGCTCAGTCATGTCTGACTCTTTGCGGCCCCATGGACTGCACTCTGTCAGGCTCCTCTGTCCATGGAATTCTCCAGGCAAGAATACTGGACGGGAGTGGATACCCATTCCCTTCTCCAGGGAATCTTCCCAACCTAGGGATTGAATCACAGTCTCCTACATGGCAGGCAGATTCTTCACTGTCTTGAGTAACAGATGGAGAATCCCATAAACAGAGGGGCCTGGCAGGCTACAGTCCATGGGGTGGCACAAAGTCAGACACATCTGAGTGACTAACATTTTCATTTTCTTTGAGTAATATGGTCATTTTAACAATATTAAGTTCTCCAGTCCATGAACACATAATATCTTTCCATTTATTTGTGTCTTTTTCAATTCTTGCATTAGTGCATAATACTTTACAGTGAACAAAACTTTCATCTCCTTGATTAAAAAATTTTCCCATGGTCTCTGTGGCACTTTGGACACTTCTCCAGTATTAGCTTTCAGAAATTTTATGGACGGTTCTGGGTTTTCCCTAAAGAATTTCTCAGGAAAAGTTAGGTTCCAAGTGAAATTATAGAATTTCTTTATTTGTCATTCAACAGAGATAATATTGGCAATCATATAATTATTGAGAAGTATTGTATGTGTTTAGTAAATAGTCTTGAGCCCAAATGGATATGGATAAGATAACAGAGAATCTTGGTTTCTTTACCTGGATTAGGAAAGGTTTTATAGAAATAAAGGAAAAAATACCTTGATAGGTAGCAGACTGTAATTTAGTTCAAGTAGATTATGATTCAAGGAGCAATATCAAAGACAGGATGATGATTTTGCCTGCCTAGAGAGGATAAAAGTATGAAACAGTACAAGGAAGGCAAAGGAAGTTAATCAAGGAGGAGCACACTGAAGGGGTTCATTAAAATCTGGCCTGGACTTGAACTTGTTCAGAAGAGTTCTGAAAGCCATTGGAGAGTTAAAGGTTATTTGCCAATGCTGTATTTTATATGAGTTTCAGCATGAAAACTAGATTTTACCATAATGAAAGATTTATTACTTTTGTTCCTTTGCTCTTACTATTTTCCTTGATTGAAAGAAAAATTGTTTTGTCTTCAAAATATCTATGAGTTTTCTTAAGCCACTAAGTTTTTTACTGAGCACCTACTTTGAGACCTTTGCTTATTTCTCTCAGCCCAATGTCAGTTGCCTTTTCATTGATTTTAAGTATTAATGACTAAGAAAAAAGGGAGAAAGCCAAATAACCACTAAACAAGTAGATTTAGAGATAGGAATACCAGACCACCTGACCTGCCTCTTGAGAAACCTATATGCAGCTCAGGAAGCAACAGTTAGAACTGGATATGGAACAACAGACTGGTTCCAAATAGGAAAAGGAGTACGTCAAGGCTGTATATTGTCACCCTGCTTATTTAACTTATATGCAGAGTACATCATGAGAAACGCTGGGCTGGTAGAAGCACAAGCTGGAATCAAGATTGCTGGGAGAAATATCAATAACCTCAGATATGCAGATGACACCACCCTTATGACAGAAAGTGAAGAGGAACTAAAAAGCCTCTTGATGAAAGTGAAAGTGGAGAGTGAAAAAGTTGACTTAAAGCTCAACATTCAGAAAACTAAGATCATGGCAACTGGTCCCATCACTTCATGGGAAATAGATGGAGAAACAGTGTCAGACTTTATTTTTGGCGGCTCCAAAATCACTGCAGATGGTGACTGCAGCCATGAAATTAAAAGAAATTTATTCCTTGGAAGGAAAGTTATGAGCAACCTAGATAGCATATTCAAAAGCAGAGACATTACTTTGCCAACAAAGGTAGGAAAACAAATAGTTTTTATATAGCATTCTCACATGTCTTTTCCTATCATGTTTTCTATATCTTCTTTATATATCACCTGAATCTTTAAAGTTAGTGATTTATTGGATTTTTTTTTTTGGATCGGGGAAAAAAGATGCATTCCACAGTAGAAAGGATAATGTGATACTAACTTACTTAAGAGCTGATATCATGAATGACTAGTGACCCAACTAATAAAAGTTTCAGATGAGAGGGAACCATTAACAGATGTATTTGGTTTCTCGATACTTTATATGACCAAGTGGATCCCATTACCACCAATAATGTTATTCTCCCCAGTCTAACAGAAATAGCACCCAACTCTAAGGAATATGAGAAAGGCTTATAAACAACTCTACCAGACATAGAAATTTCACACTTTGCTGGGAACAAAATTATCTTTTTCATCAACCAAATTTTTGTATTAATAAAATTTAAATATAACAGAAAAGTTTTTTTTAAAAAACATAATATTGGATCAAAGAGTCAGACTGGTAAGATAATAGAAATCTTTTAAAATTTAAAGAAATAACATTGTTAAAAAGACATTTTGCAGAGAAGATATTTAAAAATTGAGGATAAGATTATGGCAGAGAAAGCATATGTTCCAAAAACTGGTTCAATAGTCGTACTGCCTAAGAATAGGATCTATTCTTAAATCATGATGCCCATCACCATCACTGCACTGCCACTCTACAAACACTGAACCCTGGCTATGCATGGTGTTTCCTTGAGCTCTTGAGTAGAGTTCACCTTTTAATAAAGGGCAATTCTTGCTCAGACATATTGCCCCTTATGATCACGACACCAAAGGTTTCAGTCCAGCCGAAAATATTTCTGCTACGTAAGGAGCGCTGTCTCCATTTTCACATCTAAGTAGATGCCAAAAATGTTCAGGACAATGGCTTCTTTATTGAAATACATGAAGAGCACCTCCATGAGAGAAGCTAATATTGAGGGGGACTACATTCATTGGGATATATGTTCAAAAATCAATGTTAGGTGATGTCCATACTTTACAGTTATGGCACAATAATAAATAAATATTTGGTCTATGTCCCTGATTTTTTGTATAGAGCTCCTAAAACCTTGGAAATTTTCTTTCATATGCTTATAAGATGACTAAGGTGAGGAACGACTGAAGCAACTTAGCAGCAGCAGCAGCAAGGTGAGGAAAGATGCCTAGATAGCTTCAGGATGTGGTTGGTCACCAGGAAAACCAACTATGTGTTTAGAGAGGTAAACTTCCAGTCTAATAACTCATCCTTTGGGGAGGGAAGAGCAACTGAAGATGGAGTTCAATGACCAATGTCCAATGACTAAATCAACCGTGCCTACGTAATAAGACCTCAATAAAAACTCCATGATGAGGACTTCCCCGGAGGTCCAGTGGTTGAGACTCCATGCTTCCATTTCAGGGGGCATGGGTTTGATACCTGGTCCAGGTACTAAGGTCCTACATGACACACAGTAGGGCAAAACACAAACAAACAAACAAAACAGAAAACAAAATGCTCGCAAACATTTAAAGGAATTTCTTGGTTGGTAAACAAATTGATGTGCTGGGAGGGTGATGCACCCAAGGAGGGTATGGAAATTCTGCTCCTCCAAACCCCTATGTCTTGCCCTAATGCATCTTTATTTGGCTATTCCTCAGTTGTAGCCTTTACAAAAAACTTGTGCATGCTGAGTGTGTACTAAGTTGTTTCAGTGTATGACTCTTTGTGACCCTATGGACTACTGGCTGCCAGGCTTCTCTGTCCATAGGATTCTCCAGGCAAGAATACCAGAGTGGTTGCCATGCTCTCCTTCAGGGGATCTTTCTGCCCAAGGGATTGAACCTGCATCTTTTATGTCTCCTGCACTGGCAGGCAGGTTCTTACCACTAGTGCCACCTGGGATAATAAACTAGTAAACTTAAGCAAAGTGTTTTCCTGAGTTCTGTGAGTTATTATAGCAAATTATCGAACCTTAGTGAACACTGGGGGAACTTCTGAATTTGTAGTCTGCTGTGGCAGAAGCATGGGTATCCTGGGTACCTCATTTAAGCTGGCATCTGAAGTGGGGGCATTCTTGGACTGAGCCCTTCACCTGTGGGAGTCTGTGCTAACTCTTCATAGTAGTGTCTGAAATGAACTGACTTGCTGGGCATCCAGTTGGTGGCAGAAAACTGTAGAATCAGCTAGTGTCCAGAAAATCCTATAAGACTTGTATCTGCCATTACATAGATTACGGCAGTGTTTAGCCACTGAATGCCTTTGGGCTTTTCCTTCACTCTTCCTCCTCCTCCCTGGTACCCCTTCTGCACACATGGCCTGCCCTTCATACCCTACCCCAGGCTGAGCCAAGGCACTATGTGATGAAAAATAATAGCACTTGCACCGATAGCTCCATTATGGGTATATGCTTTTTATACGGAACTGTTTAAGAAAACAATCCTTTAAGACCAAAAGAGACCATTAAGAGAAAAGTAAAAAGTTTTGGCTGTACATATCCAGGCTTATTTTGAGGACTCAAGAGTCTAAGTCCCAGAGAAAAGAGCTTTTGAAACCTGACCCCTATTGTGCAGAAAGAACGGCTGGTCTCTCACTCCAGCAAAGTCTTTTTCACCAAATAAAGAACTAATAAAGGGTCTCAAACAGGGCAAATCCCCTTCAAAACATCAAACTCTAATCAGAACAGGAAGCAGGAGTTATACAACCAACAATGAAGTGCATAAGGCATAAAGGCCAGATGCGAGTTCATGACCAAGGATTCAGTGCTTATAATCAGGGGTTGGAGGAAGAATTAAAGGAACAGTGTTCTGGGGTAGGTGACTGAATAGAAATGCTTATACTCAATGTGCTGTAAAACTGAGTGTCTATTCCTCACTCTCTGTGGAGATGTATAAATTCTGATACTGTTCTATATGTGATGACATTGTTCTTACCTCATTGCCTTTATTTTCAGAAGATGGTTTTAAAGTTTTATCAAGTCCTCTTTTTTAACTCCGGGGAAAAAGTGTTTCTCTGAAAAAGGAAGCCTGTATTTACTGAGAACTGGATATGTGCTGGAATCTTTGCTTTACAGACTTTATTTCATTTGTAAATTAACTGTTAAAATGGAGGTCAAAGGAAAATGTGATTGAACTCTGGGTCACACTGTAGAATGTATTTTTAATCATGAGTGGGTGGCTTTTGTATGATGTTTTCCCCTCACTTCTACATTAGAAAATAAACTTTAAACCAGCAAGAATGTTTCCAACTTCCTTTAGAACTCTTCCAGTTCCAATATAAAGATTAATTGAGCACTCTTATGAACTCATCACCAGTTGGGGAATCTTCATTTTTTATTTATTTTTTAACTCATTGTTGTGGTTCAGGTTCCTGGGAAGCAGAGCCTGAGATAGAACTTAGCTTTTAGGAAGTTTATCAGGGCAATTCCTTGGGATCAACACCCATGGGGAAAGGAGAGAAGGCAGGATTCGGCAGAGAGAGAGAAGATGGGCTGCTATGTGGTCACAACAAACCCCATGCCAACCCCATGGGGAGCGGTGAAGCTGCAGTGGCCCTTTAGAATTGTCCTAAATTGTGGTTTTGGGGGGTCGGGTCATTTCACCATATCAACCAGTAATTAGATACAGACAGCTTCCTGCCCCACCAAAAAAGACCATGCCTTTAGGCATGGATTCCTGGAGAGTGTTGAGAATTGAAGGCTATTGGTCCACACATTCCCACAGCTGGGAAAACAAGTTCTTCAGGGGCCACAAAGGCATAAATATTTAATTGAGTGGTTAACTGTGTGTGTGTGTGTGTGCGTGTGTGTGTGTTAGTTGCTTCTAACTCAGTTGTATCTGACTCTTTGCAACCCTTTGGACTGTACCCACCAGCCTCCTCTGTCCATGGGATTCTCCAGGCAAGAATACTGGAGTGGGTTGCCATTTCCTTCTTCAGGGGATCTTCCCAACCGAGGGACTGAACCTGAGTCTCCTGCATTGCAGGCAGATTCTTGACCATCTGAGCCACTAGGGAAGCTGCTAAACAAACGGCAATATGACAGAAAAACACATACTAGTATATAGCCGATATGAGCCGATGGGAGATTTAATGTATTGAAATTTTTTATACTAGATTTCTAGAGACTTATTTTCTGGGTCATGGTAAAACAAACTTAATACATTCCCAGTATTATTTCTATTAATCACTTTATTTGATTACTCTCAGGAACATTTCCCCCTCTGGAGTATGTGGAAGAGAATTAGAAACTAAGGAGTAGGAAGAAGATTCAGAAATAATATCTTCCCTCAAATACTGTCCTCCCATAACTTGAATATGAAGAAATTCAATAATTTTGCCTGCAGCTTAACTTTTCTTGAGGAATTCCCTATGGAAGGCCTAGAACCTTACATAAAAAAATTTTCCCCCAAAAGTGGGAGCTGAAAACAAGTCCAGGGGCCCCACAGAGCCCATGGGAGGAGCAGGGGACTGGAGTCAGGTGGATGTGGGGGGAGGCTGCCCATGACAGGGGTATTTCATGTTTTACAGGCACTGCAGGCAGAGTTCAAGGGCAGCTGAGCAGTAGGGCAGAGGCAGTGCTGCACAGTGGTTAGAAACGTGATCTGGGAAGCCAGTCTGCCTGGGTATAAAACCTGGCTCTGATGCTAACCAGTTAAGGGACCTTGGGCAAGTGACTTACATTTCTCACATGTAAAGATTTTTTTAAATAGAAATCTAAACAGAAACAGAAACCTAAAGTCACATTCTGAATGAACTTCAGAGTGTAGTGTGGATTAACTGCCTACTGCTGCTGTAACATACAAACCTGCGGCTTACAACAATCCAAGTTTGTTCTCTTACAGTCCTGGAGATAAGAAACCTAAATTCATTTTCATGGGGCTAAAGTCAGGGTGGAGGAAGGGCTGGTTCCTCCTGGAGGCTGTCAGCAAAGAATCTGTTTCTTTGCCTATTTTAGCCTCTAGAGACCATATGGCTGCCTCTTCCATCCTCAGACATCACTCCAATCTTGGCTTCCATCATCACTTTGCCATCTCCTCTTCTGCTGTCAAGTCTCCCTCTGCCTCCCTTTGACAAGGATACTTGGGACTACATTTAGGGCCCATGCAAATAATTCAGGATAATCACTGCCACCTCAATATCCTAAACGTGATCTACAAAGTCCGTTTGGTCATATAAAATAATGGGTTCTAGGGGTTAGGGTGTACACATCTCTTGGAGGCATGATTCAACCTACCAAAACGTGTGATTAAATAAGACAGCTTAGTTCAGAAGAATATCACATTTATATCATATCTTCTCAACAGAGTTTTGGTAATTGAAGTTACTGAATTAAGTGTTTAAAAAATTCATGGCATTTCTGCAGATGCCTGCAGTGCCAGACGTTATTAGTGCTCACTAAACCAAGTACATACTTGTTCCTCCACGGTTCTCTACATACATCCTTGCACACTAGGGTGAGGCCAAGAGGATCAGAGCAGAAATTATGACATGGATTCCATGCTGGCTCTTATAAATGGTCACCTTAATTTATTGCCTAAACTGGGAGACTTTTGAGAATAAAGGGAAGTATATTAACTACTGGGCCTCCTTGGTAGCTCAGCAGTAAAGAATCTGCCTGCAGTGTAGGAGTTCAGTTCGGTTCAGTTCAGTTACTCAGTCATGTCTGACTCTTTGTGACCCCATAGACTGCAGCATGCCAAGCTTCCCTGTTCATCACCAACTCCCGGAGCTTACTCAAACTCATGTCCATCACGTCGATAATGCCATCCAACCATCTTATCCTCTGTCGTCCCCTTCTCCTCCTGCCTTCTATTTTTCCCAGCATCAGGGTCTTTTCTAGTGAGTCAGTTCTTCACATCAGGTGGCCAAAGTATTGGAGTTTCAGCTATTCAATATACCAATGAATATTCAGGAATATGATGTCCTTTAGGATGGACTGGTTGGATCGCCTTGCTGTCCAAGGGACTCTCAAGAGTCTTCTCCAACACCAGAGTTCAAAAGCATCAATTTTTTGGCATTCAGCTTTCTTTATAGTCCAACTCTCACATCCATACATAACTGTTGGGAAAACCATAGATTTGACTAGATGGACTTTTGTTGGTTAAGTAATGTCTCTGCTTTTTAATATGCTGTCTAGGTTGGTCATAGCTTATATTTCAAGGAGCAAGTGGTTTTCATTTCATGGCTGTGGTCACCATCTGCAGTGATTGTGGAACCCCCCAAAATAAAATCTCTCACTGTTTCCATTGTTTCCCCATCTATTGGTCATGAAGTGATGGGACCAGATGCCACGATCTTAGTTTTCTGAATGTTGAGCTTTAAGCCAACTTTTTCACTCTCCTCTTTCACTTTCATCAAGAGGCTCTTCAGTTCTTCTTCGCTTTCTTCCATAAGGGTTGTGTCATCTGCGTATCTGAGGTTATTGAGATTTCTCCCTGCAATCTTGATTCCAGCTTGTACTTCATCCAGCCAGCATTTCTCATGATGTACTCTGCATATAAATTAAATAAGCAGGGTGACAGTATACAGCCTTGACATACTCCTTTCTTGATTTGGAACCAGTCTGTTGTCCCATGTCCAGATCTGTTGTTTTTTGACCTACATACAGATTTCTCAGGAGACAGGTCAGGTGGCCTGCTATTCCCATCTCTTTAAGAATTTTCCACAGTTTGTTGTGATCACACAGTCAAAGGCTTTGGCATAGTCAATAAAGCAAAAGTATATGTTTTTCTGAAACTCTATTGCTTGTTCAATGATCCAGCAGATGTTGGCAATTTGATCTCTGGTTCCTCTGCCTTTTCTAAATCCAGTTTCAACATCTGGAAGTTCATGGTTCATGTACTGTTGAAGCCTGGCTTGGAGAATTTTGTACAGTACTTTGCTAGCGTATAAGATGAGTACAATTGTGTGGTTGCTTGAATATTCTTTGGCTTTGCCTTTCTTTGGGATAAGAATTAAAACTGACCTTTTTCAGTCCTGTGGCCAGTGCTGTGTTTTCCATATTTGCTGGCATATTGAGTGCAGAAGTTTCATAGCATCATCTTTCAGGATTTGAAATAGCTCAACTGGAATTCCATCACCTCCACTAGCTTTGTTCGTAGTAATGCTTTCTAAGGCCCACTTGACCACATTCCAGGATGTCTGGCTCTAGGTAAGTGATCACACCATCATGGTTATCTGGGTAATGAAGATTCTTTTTTGTGTAGTTCTGTGTATTCTTGCCACCTCTTAATATCTTCTGCTTCTGTTAGGTCTATACCATTTCTGTCCTTTATTGTGCTCATCTTTGCATGAAATGTTCCCTTGATATCTCTGATTTTCTTGAAGAGATCTCTAATCTTTCCCAGTCTATTGTTTCCTCAATTTTTTGCATTGATTGCTGAGGTAGGCTTTATCTCTCCTTGCTATTCTTTGGAAGTCTGCATTCAAATGGGTGTATCTTTCCTTTTCTCCTTTGCCTTTAGCTTCTCTTCTTTTCTCAGCTATTTGTAAGGCCTTCTCAGACAACCATTTTGCCTTTTTGCATTTCTTTTTCTTGGGGATGGTCTTGATCACTGCCTTCTGTATGATGTCATGAACCTATTCATAGTTCTTCACACACTCTATCAGATCTAATCCCTTGAATCTATTTCTTACTTCCAGTGTCTAATCTAAATCTATTTCTCACTTCCACTGTATAATCTAAATCAATTTGATTCAGGTCATACCTGAATGGTCTAGTGGTTTCCCCTACTTTCTTCCATTTAAATCTGAATTTGGCAATAAGGAGTTCATGAACTGAGCCACAGTCAGCTCCCAGTCTTGTTTTTGCTCACTGTATAGCAATGCAGGAGACAAGGGTTCAATCCCTGGGTCAGGAAGATACCCTGAGAAGGAAATGGTAACCCACTCCAGTATTTTCATCTGGGAAATCTCATGGACAGAGGAGGCTGGTGGGCTATAGTTCATGGGGTCACAAAAGAGTCAGACACAGCTTAGTGACTAAACCACCACCAACCATATCAGCTATTACACCAAATCAACAGGTATACACTGTGACTGCTACAGGCAAACCTGAATATCTATAATCACCCAACTTAAAAACATCCTGCAAAATCCCCCAGCCCTCTTCTCCTCTGACTGGGAGGCCAGGTAGTCCAGATAGCAGAGTTACAAGTTGAAGGTGAGTTGCCCTCCCCTTGCCGACTTTTATGAGAAATAAACCTTTATTGCCAGTTCACGGGGTATTTGTTCGTAGAACATAGCCTAAGCTATCCTGACTCAGACACGTACACTCTGGCAAGCTTGCTCTCTCCTGATTGTATTTCTGAATAGGGGACATTCCATCAGTGTAAGGGTTTGACTCCACTTAAAGGTCAGGTCATTTGCTCTCAGCAGCAAAGTTACAGGAAGAAATGCTCTAACTGGGTACAAATGCCGATGCTGGGTTCCCTTCTGAACAGCTGTGACTGGTCTGCTTATGGGCTTTTAACCTGGGAGACTGAAATGAAAACTCCAGAGTTTGAACAATACTTGGCATTTCTTGATGCTTTTTTTATGAAGGAGTTCAGTAAGCTTAACATCAGGCAACTCTAAACAGGGGGCTCTTTTTCAGAGCAAAGACTTACAAAGAATGTGAACTGATGTTGGCATTTTGTTCAGGGGACTTTGTTGGTGAGAATGAAAGCATGAAGGGCTTTGTTGGTCAGCAGCTCCCACTGCAGCAGAAACTAGAGGGTAGCCCTGTGGGCTCTAGTGTGTGGAGGGAACGCTGCTCATGCTAACTGCTTTGTTCACATCTATACACACCGCAAACAGCTGCCAACCATTCTTACAGCGTGGCCACCACTGACTGGCAATTTCTGATAAGAAGTGTAGCAGAGCATACAATTTACAAAGCAATTTCACATAAAGTATTTCTTTTTAGCTTTTTTTTTTCAGTATCTCTAACCTGAGCAATCAGCCTTTGGTTTGTCAATATTAATAAGAGGATGTGGAGGGGAAGGGGGCAAGGAAAGAGAAGGAGGAAGGGGAGGAGGAGAGGCAGTAAAAAGACGAATCAAACAGAGTGGGATCCACCCTGAGCCTCCCTGAACATCTAAACCCATATTGTGTGCCTGGTACCACTTCAGGCACTCTTGGGCTAATGCTAATTGTATGGCCAAAGTAAAATGTGTCAATATTTATATGGATTTTTTTGTTCATCAAAAGCATAGTTTAATGGTTCTCCAGACAATTAAGCTGAGAGGGAAAAAATACCAATCCTCAAAGCTTACATACTGTATGGTTCTTCTAATACAACATTCTTGAAATGACAAAACTATAGAAATGGAGAATAGATCAGTCATTGTCAACAGTCAGGGACAGGGTGGGGTGTGAGATTGGGGGTGACTATAAAAGGACAACAGGAGGGGTCCTTGTTGTGATGAAATTGTTCTGCAGTCTGACTTTATTAATGTCAATATCCTGGTTGTGATATTGTAATATAGCTTCATGCTGTAATACATTATTATGTTATATTTTTATTTCATGGGAGTCTATAATGAAGAATGGTTGAAAAATAATATTAAGATTATATTAAATGTCTATTTGCTCTTTGAAAAGTTGCAAGCATTCAGATAGGCCAAAGGTCACTAATGCAGAGAGTTACTAATGATCAAATGAAGAAATGACTCATTATTTTAAGTCTGGGGAAAAAAAGATGGCTACAGTGTATTGGAAGCTTACACATGGTGTTGACAGGCAGTATATCAGATGTGTTACGCACTGTGTCTAACGTAATCCTACACGAGGAGGAGCTATCATCAAAGTAATGATAAGGAGCTGAAGCAGAGAAGGAAATGTGAGTAGTTCACCATCACATCATAATAGATGGTGGAACTAAGAATCAAATCATGCTTTTATCTGCTGAAATACATTGCTTATGAGACCTTCAACAACATGGAATTGACCTGAGGTCTTTAAGGACAAATGGCTTGTCCACAGGAGTAACACTGGGGCTTGAGTGTTCGTAGAGCACTCTTTCCACCATGCTGTGCTCTCACAGGTGGTTGAGAAGAGAATATAATGGCAGTATCAGCTGCCTGAGAGACAGGGGAAATGAGGACAAAAATCTCAAAAAGGCTGGTGTCCAAAGTATAACAAGGAAAACGGGTAAATTTACACAAGTTCCTCCTTTATAGATGTATTTGAATATAAAGAACTCTAATTCAGAACATTTCAAAAGATCTGTCCTCTGACTCAGAAATATGGGGCAAAAATCAGCATCCCCCTAAAGTGCATTATAATCCCACTGTTAAGGGACCAGTTTTTTAATCAAGACAAAACTGTTACCAAAAAATGGATGAAGTGAGTGAAAACTAAGCACTTAATTCAGTTTGCAGTGAGATAGAAAGCAATGAACAGATCTGCTAATAATGTCCTTGCCTCTCACCACCTTTGAGGTCATACAAAGTGACTCAACTTTGGGAAACTGTCCCCTTGATTCTGAAATACAGCTGTATCTGAAATTAAGCCAGGCTTGCTTTCTCAAGCAGCGCACACACTTCTTACCACTTTTCCAGTAAATACACAATATCAGGTTCATGACTATATTTTGGCTTAAATTACATCCAAGTATCATTATACCCCCAATTGCATGTCTGACAAAAGTGGGACCAGTGCTTTGAGCACAGAGAACACAAAGGCTCTTGGTTCCTGGATGAGTGAGAGCTGTTTCACCTTGACACTGTTGCTGGCAAATCTCTGAGAGATGAGCATTTTGAAAACGCTATAAACAGCTTAGCCTTTTCTTAGCATTTTGAAGAGCACATTAATAGCCTGGCCTTTTCTTAAGGGCTTTCTTTTTCCCTTAGCCAAATCTGACAGTTGGAAGTGAACAGTGAGCGGATGGAATCAAAGTCAGAGCCGTGTCTTAAAAGCAGTGTGGAAATGATGTCATCCGGCATTGTCTTCAAAAGAATATAAGAATATTAAGTGGATGTCTCATGAACTTACATACAAAGGATACTCTTCACTTGAGGATAGAATAATAATGTCTCACAGAAGAAAGATATAATTCTTGATACCCATAAAATCTATTCAGACAGCTCTTAGCTGGTACCAAAAAAACCCTGCAACTCTCAACCAAAAGAAGTTATATTAATAGAATTAATTTTTTAATACTTAATAAACTATAGAATAGCTTGTTATCCATGCTGTAAATGACAGTTTAAAGATGGTATTATCATTGTTACCATTTGGGAAATTTTGTTAAAAAGAAACCAAGAGGTATACGGTCATGTAACAGAATTAGCCAAAGGAAGTTAAAAAGCATAACACTACCCTCTCAGACTTAACAGCTCCCCAAAAAGTGATATGAGTGATATGGAAGCTCTCCTACATAAACAGGGACACATGCAACCCTTTCCAACACCCAGAAAAACTGCATGGCTTATTTCAAAGGGTATGTTGAGAATCCACCTAGTTTTTCCACTGTCTTCTGTGTATAAACACACAGCAACTCCATAGCAGCTGAATTTTAAAAAATTGGCTGAGCAGTTTGCCAGGAGCGGTGTCTGCTTAGAGCAGGAAGAGGCCTAGAAATTAGGAATGCTTTATCGGATGTTGTGGCCAACTGCATTTTCCCAAAATAGCTGCAACAATGTTCTGCATACAGCTGGAAGTCAATAATTACCAATGAACAGAGAGTTGTGTAAGATGACTTAGTCCTCCCCACAGTTAGTCACATCAAGAGCGGAAAGAATATTTTCAGCATCATATTTGAATCCTATCTGACAACTTGGAAACTGTAGTAATTTGAACTTATGTAGGCAATAAAAGGATAGCTTCATTGCTGGCACACCAAAAAGTATACCTAATTGTCATTTGCATTCTGTGCTAAGAAGGTCAGCATAGAGCACTCATTCTCTTGCTTCATTTCCTTGCTAGTCGCAGGTTCTTTTTGTCACGAGCTATGTGGCAATATTTATTTTAATCAAGAAGAGGCAATACAAGCAAAGGCAATTATAATAGGTAGGTTCGGTAAGGAACTAAACAGCAAGATCTCATCCCAGTGACCAAAAAAAAAAAAAAAAAAAAAAGCATGTAATTGTATTTGTCTGACAATTTATTTCTTGGAACAAGCTTGTAAATGCCCATGCTCCATCCAGCACTCTCAGGTTAGTCTAGCTCTCAGTAGAGGGGTTAGCATGGGGTCAATTGGAGGCACCTTCTCTTGGACCAAAGACTGAAGATTGGGATCTCATGCTGGAATCTTGCACCTTGATGGAATTTCTCTAAGATCCAACAGTGATTTATATTACAGGAACAGAAAATGACTCCTGGTTTTCTCCCTATCTTTAGCACCATTGCTCTCCTTTTCTGTCAATGTTTCAGAACAAATTTGTATCTTAAAAATCAGTTGAAATTAGTTGACTAGAGCTTGAAGAATTCAAACATAGAGGCAAGACTATGGTAAAGATGATGATGATGACAATGAAATAGTTAATAATTTACTAAACATTTATTTGCTCTTTGAACTTTCAGATGTTCAAGCTGGATTTAGAAAAGGCAGAGGAACCAGAGATCAAATCGCCAACATCCGCTGGATCATCGAAAAAGCAAAAGAGTTCCAGAAAAACATCTATTTCTGCTTTATTGACTATGCCAAAGCCTTTGACTGTGTGGATCACAATAAACTGTGGAAAATTCTGAAAGAGATGGGAATCCTAGACCACCTGACCTGCCTCTTGAGAAACCTATATGCAGGTCAGGAAGCAACAGTTAGAACTGGACATGGAACAACAGACTAGTTTCAAATAGGAAAAGGAGTACGTCAAGGCTGTATATTGTCACCCTACTTATGTAACAGATATGCAGAGTACATCATGAGAAACTCTGGGCTGGAAGAAGCACAAGCTGAAATCAAGATTGCTGGGAGAAATATCAATAACCTCAGATATGCAGATGACACCACCCTTATGGCAGAAAGTGAAGAGGAACTAAAAAACCTCTTGATGAGAGTGAAAGAGGAGAGTGAAAAAGTTGGCTTAAAACTCAAAATTCAGAAAACTAAGATCATGGCATCTGGTCTCATCACTTCATGGCAAATAGATGGGGAAACAGTGTCAAACTTTATATTTTGGGGCTCCAAAATCACTACAGATGGTGATTGCAGCCATGAAATTAAAAGACGCGTACTCCTTGGAAGGAAAGTTATCACCAACCTAGATAGCATATTGAAAAGCAGAGGCATTACTTTGCCAACAAAGGTCCGTCTAGTCAAGGCTATGGTTTTTCCAGTGGTCATGTATGGATGTGAGAGTTGGACTGTGAAGAAAGCTGAGTGCCGAAGAATTGATGCTTTTGAACTGTGGTGTTGGAGAAGACTCTTGAGAGTCCTTTGGACTGCAAGGAGATCCAACCAGTCCATTCTGAAGGAGATCAGCCCTGGGTGTTCATTGGAAGGAATGATGCTAAAGCTGAAACTCCAGTACTTTGGCCACCTGATGCGAAGAGTTGACTCATTGGAAAAGACTCTGATGCTGGGAGGGATTGGGGGCAGGAGGAGAAGGGGACGACAGAGGATGAGATGGGTGGATGGCATCACCGATTCGATGGACATGAGTCTGAGTAAACTCTGGGAGATGGTGATGGACAGGGAGGCCTGGCGTGCTGTGATTCATGGGGTTGCAAAGAGTCGGACACAACTGAGTGACTGAACTGAACTGAACTGAACTGATGCTGTGCTAAGTCGTTTCAGTCATGTTTGACTCTTTATGACCCCATGGACGGTAGCCCACAAGGCTCCTCTGTACTTGGGATTCTCCAGGCAAGAATATGGAGGGAGTTACCATGTCCTCCTCCAGGGGATCTTCCTGACCCAGGGATTGAACGTGCATCTTTTAGGTTTCCTGCATTGGCAAGCGGGTTCTTTACCACTAGCGCCACCTGAGAAACCCCTATTTGCACTAGACCCTACTCCCAATACTAACATACTTTATTTACTTTAATCCTCACGATTGTGAGGCATTATTGGTATTATTATCCCACTTTATATCTGAGAAAACTGAAGCTTAGAGAAGTTAAATAATTTACCTTGGGTCAAACAAGATCCAAGGCTGGGATTTCAACCCAGGTCTGTCAGGAGCCAAAGCCTGTAAATGTTATAAATCATGTGTCTTCAAAAACCAATTTTTTTCTGTGACATACTCTTGCATTGCAGGCAGATTCTTTACCATCTGATCCACCAGGGAAGCCCTCGTAAACCACAGTTTGCACAAAATGATATTTAAGCCTGCTTTTTTAATTACCAATGGTCTGCTGCAGTAATTCTACACATTTCCACAATAAAAAATTAAGTTCTTCATTTAAAAAAAATGGAAAAAGAACAAATGGCTAGATAAAAAAAATCAGATATTAAATTTCAGGTATTGAAAATTAAAGAGAATTTAATTCAGTTCCAGAAACATTAACCAAGTGATATCCTGTACAAGGCACTGTAAGAATTCATTCAAAGATTGAGATAGCATCACCCCTGCTCCAGAGAAGCCAAAGCACTCGTGGTAGGGACACAGTGTAATGTTTCAAGACTTACTAAAATATATTCTCCTAAGAGAAGTCTCCCCTTATCACCTATCTAACCTGCTGACCCATTCTCTGTTACTTTCTATCACAGGGATAAGCATACTTTTTCTGTAAAGGGCCAGATGGTAAACGATTTAGGCTTTGTGGGTTATATGGTCTCTGTCAAAACCATTCAGCTCTGCTGTTGTAGTTTGAAAGCAGCTTTAGACCCACTGGTAAACAAATGAACATGGCTGTGTTCCAATAAAACTTTATTTACAAACAGGCAGTTGGCCAAGTAACTGTGCCAACTGGGCACAGTTTGCCAACCCTACTCTAACATCTCACTCTGTTTTTTCCTTTATAGCACTTAACAAAGTGTGGTATTATCTTATTTATTTATTTACTGTTTTCCACCACACAAAAAAATAGCAGCTCCAAGACAGTGGGGTCCTTGTTGCTTGTTCACAGCAGGCTCTCTAGGGTCTATAAAAGAGTTCCTGACACCTAGGCAACTCACTCTGTGTATTTGTTGATCAGTTACATGAATGAACACCATTCCACAAAAGGAGAAACACGGACTGCCAACAAAATATGAACTATATTTGGCCTTACTATTAATAAATATAAAATAATTGAAAATGTCATTTTTTACTTGTTAGATGTACAACAGTTAGAAGAAGAGAATGATGAGGAGGGGAGCAGGGGCGTAAGGGGGAGGGAGAGAGAGAGCAGAAAGAGGACGAGAACTGGTGTGGATGGGTATGTGGGTAAACTGGGCCTCTCACTACTGTAGATAGGAGAGAAAACTGGTGGCCATTTGCAATTATACACCAAATTGTATATGCCCATTCAAAAAGGGCAAAGGATTGAATAGACATTTCTCCAAGGATATACAAAAGGGTAATTGGCACATGACGGACACTCAATTAAATTAGTTTTAGAGAAATGCAAGTCAAAATCACAATGAGGTACCACTTTACATCCATTAAGATGGCTATTTTCAAAAAAGAGAAAATAAGTGTTGGTGAAGAAATGGAGATTTTAGAACCCTCTTGCACTGTTGATGGGAATGTGAAATGGTGCAGCTGTTGGGCGTTCCTTAAAAAGTTAAGCACAGAATTACTATATGAGCCACCAATTCCTCTCCTAGGTATATGCCTAGATACGTATACACTCATGTTTATAGTAGCATTATTTACAAGAGCCAAAAAGTAAAAACACCTTGAATGTTCATCTATCCACAGAAGAGTGGATAAACAAATATGGTATATGCATACAATGGAATATTATTTAGTCTTAAAAAGGAATGCAGTACTGATATATGCTAAAACATGGATGAACTTTGAAAACATTGTGTTAAATGAAGTGTGTGTGTGTTGGTAGCTCAGTCACGTCCAACTCTTTGTGGCCCATGGACTGTAGCCCACAAGGCTCCTCTGTCCATGGGATTCTCCAGGCAAAAATACTGAAATGGGTTGTCACTTCCTATTCCAGAGGATCTTCCCATCCCAAGGATTGAACCTGCATCTCTAAGTCTCCTGCATTCGCAGGCAGATTCTCTACCACTAGTGCTACCTGGGAAGTCCAAATGAAGTAAGCTAGCCACAAAAAACCAATATTGTATGATTCCATTTATATGTAATATTCAGAACAGGCAAATAGTAGAATAGAGGTTATCAGGAACTTGGGGAGGAGAGGAAATGAGAGTTATTATTCAATGGGTACAAAGTTTCTAACTGGGATGGTGAAAAATCTGTGGAGTTGGATGGAGGAGATGTTTGCACAATATTTTGAATGTACTTAATGCCACTGATATATACACTTTAGAAATGATTAAAATTATAAATTTTATATTATATATGGTTAACCACAATAAGGTGTATACAGATCTTTCTTGATTTAGGGAGGGGTTGTGAAAAGTGTCTGACTCTTTGTGATGTCCCAATAAATGGATCAATAAATGGATCTGCAAAGAGATCAGACCAGTCAGTCCTAAAGGAAATATGATTCAAAGAGCTGAGTCATTTGAAAAGACCCTGATGCTGGGAAAGATTGGGGGCAGGAGGAGACGGGGACGACAGAGGATGAGATGGTTGGATGGCACCACTGACTCAATGGATATGGGATTGGGTGGACTCTGGGAGTTGGTGATGGACAGGGAGGCCTAGCGTGCTGCAGTTCATGGGGTCACAAAGAGTCGGACACGACTGAGTGACTGAACTGACTGAAAGGAAATCAATCCTGAATATTTGTCGGAAGGACTGATGCTGAAGCTGAAGCTCCAATAGTTTGGCTACCTGATGCGAAGAGCTGACTCATTAGAAAAGACCCTGATGCTGGGAAAGACTGAAGGCAGGAGGGAGAAGCTGGACAAGTTGGACAAGGCAAAGGACAAGTTGGTTGGATAGCACCACTGACTCAATGGAGTTGAGTTGAGCAAACTCCAGGAGCTGGTGAAGGACAGGGAAGCCTGGCGTGCTGCAGTCCATGGGGTTGAAAAGAGTCAGACATGACTGACCAACTGAACAGAAACAATAAATGGATAAACTCATCGTGGGTTGAAAATATTTCAAGTCAAAAATATCCTTAATATACCTAACTTACCAAACATCAGAGCTTAGCCTAGCACACACCTTAAATGTGCTCAAAACACATACATTAGCCCGTAGTGGGACACGGTCATCTAAAACAAAGCCAACTTTACAATAAAGTGTTGAGTAGCTCCAGTACTCTTGCCTGGAAAATCCCATGGACAGAGGAGCCTGGAAGGCTGCAGTCCATGTGGTCGCTGAGGGTCGGACATGACTGAGCGACTTCACTTTCACTTTTCATTTTCATGCATTGGAGAAGGAAATGGCAACCCACTCCAGTGTTCTTGCCTGGAGACTCCCAGGGACAGGGGAACCTGGTGGGCTGCCGTCTATGGGGTTGCACAGAGTCGAACACGACTGAAGTGACTTAGCAGCAGCAGCTTATGCATGGAGAAGGCAATGGCACCCCACTCCAGTATTCTTGCCTGGCAAATCCCATGGACGGAGGAGCCTGGTAGGCTGTAGTCCGTGGGGTCACTAGGAGTCGGACACGACTGAGAGACTTCACTTTCACTTTTCACTTTCATGCATTGGAGAAGGAAATGGCAACCCACTCCAGTGTTCTTGCCTGGAGAGTCCCAGGGATGGGGGAGCCTGGTGGGCTGCCGTCTCTGGGGTCGCAGAGTCGGACACGACTGAAGTGACTTAGCAGCAGCTTATGCATACTTAGTATGCACATTTATTGCATACTGTACTGAAAGTTAAAAACAGAATGGTTGTTACATGTGTGGATTCTTTCCTCTTGGGATCATGTGGTTGATGGGAGCTGTGGCTCACTGCTGTTGCCCAGCATTCAAGTATCAGACTGTATTATCACTAGCCTGGGAAAACTTCAAATTTCAAAATTCGAAGTACAGTTTCTATTGAATAGGTATTGCTTTCACAATATTGTAAAGTTAAAAAATCATAAGTTGAATCACTGTAAATCAGGGACCACGGGTATATGCTTTTTACTCCAAAATCCTATTCCTAACAATTAACGTGGAGGATGGGTAATGCAGAAGGGTGAAATAAGTATGTACTAGAATCCATCAACTTCAAGATCCATGAATAAGGATCTAATTATATAAATAAAGCCTGACATGACAATACACAAAAGAAACTATTATGTAGGCATTAAATTGAACAGGGTAGACTTTTCACAAAAAATATCTCCATTAACACTATTGCTGAATTTAAAAAAAAAGTTAAAAAATGTGTGTGCAGAATGATCTCATTGATGTAAAAATTCTAAAGTCTAATTATATATGAAAAATATGTAAGATATTCTCCAAAATGTTAATAGTGGTTATTCTCTGAATGGAGGGTTTCAGATGATTTAAGATTATCCTCTTCACAATTTTCTGTACTAATTTATTTTCTAACAAAAAATATGTCTAACCAAAATAACATGCTGTTATAAACTCAAATTTATCACTTTTTTCACATTAATTAAGGAGGGTTAGGCCCTTGATACTTTCATAATAGATGTTTTCTGCATTTCCATTTCCATAGCAACAACATACTTGTGAGAGAATCAGATATAGTTTTAAAAGAGATACATACCTCAGATAGTGGAGTTGCCATTTCATCACCCAAAAACAAAGATACTATTTCATTGCAACAGACAATAATCATGTTCTAGAAATAAAAGACAACATAGTGAGGTTGATCTTATTGGTAAAATACTGGGTATTTTAGTTACAAATTATTTGTCTCATTTGTCTTTTGCTACATCATTCTCTAACCCTAATTCCCAGGATGAAATTTAGAGGTATTCAGAGGTCACAATCTTTAAAGTAATTATGGTTCCTTGAAAGATACAGAATAGCCACAAAATATAAGATTTAATGATGAATAATAAACTATTTTAGGATTTTTCCCCTGCAAATTCACCATTAAAATTCATACGTTACAGAAGTACAGGTAAAGGAATTTACACCAAAATAAGATTTTGGAAGACCACTTTTCTTCTGAGATGAGAGCCCTGGAATAAAAAGGGTTGGATCTCAGAAAGGATTTAAGAAAAGATGAACAGTTGGGAATTGACAAAAAAAAAAAAAAAAAAAAACTGGAAAGAGTAAATAAAGAGGAAGAGAGTGGTGGCATGTAGGATCTTTCAGCTGTGGCATGTGAACTCTTAGTTGTGAAGTCCCGTGTGCTGCAACTAAGACCAGGCAAGGACAAATAAATAAGTATTTTTTTGTGTGGATATTTTTATTTTTTTTTAATTTAAATTTATTTATTTTAAGTAGAGGTTAGTAAGCCAGAAAGAAAAACAGCAATACAGTATACTAACACATATATATGGAATTTAGAAAGATGGTAACGATAACCCTGTATGCGAGACAGCAAAAGAGACATAGATGTATAGAACAGTCTTTTGGACTCTGTGGGAGAGGGAGAGGGTGGGATGATTTGGGAGAATGGCATTGAAACATGTATAATATCATATATGAAAAGAGTCGCCAGTCCAGGTTCAATGCAGGATACAGGAAGCTTGGGGCTGGTGCACTGGGATGACCCAGAGGGATGGTATGGGGAGGGAGGTGGGAGGGGGGTTCAGGATTGGGAACACATGTACACCCGTGGTGGATTCATGTGGATGTATGGCAAAACCAATACAATAAGTATTTTTTAAAAAGAGGAAGAGTCAGTATCGTCCTCAGACCATTGTTGAAGACACTGCTGCAGCTCCTACTGTATGGCCACAGCTGTGTTTCTGAGTGGATGCTGGACCCAGGAGAGATCAACCAATCAGATTCTCCATCACTGTGATTTTACATAAGGAAAGACAACAGTAGAGCGCTGTCAGCAGTACTGGCTGCATGAGCTGAGAGGTCCCAACAGGAGTTGGAGAAGGCAGCCCATGGACTAGACGTATAATGAGTAAGAGGAGGAAACAGAGATAAAGGAGAACTTATGCCCCTGTAGGTCCATGTGCACTCTTGGCTCCTGACTCTCCAAGTTTCATTTTCTGTGGGGTCCACTGTGTTTTGTCCCTGGTCCTTGGTTATGTAAGAGCTTACTGACCATGCCCTGCCAAACACTGCCTCCTTATCAAACCTATTTCATTTGGGTTAGTGTAAGTACTGATAGTTTCTCTTTACTTACAACTAAAGGAGTCATGATCATAAGACTGTCAGAGATAAACTATGCTTATCTCACAGTGTTGCTCACATCTTTCAACAATTTGCTTTTATTTCAGTAGTATTAGTACGTACATGTACTAACATCCAGAAATATGAAAATGATCAAAGTACATTCATTTTAAAATTAACACTCACCAAGGCTGGCTAAAAGCCTTAAAATAAGGAAACAATTGAACTCATATTAAAGTTTTAACAAATGCACAAACATAGAAAAGATCAAAATTTGGAGTTCCAAAGCTATAGCTAATTCTATTCACTTTAATAAATATATCTGAGGCATTCTACTAGGCACTGTGGAACACAAAGATAAAGAAACAGACCCTGTCCTCACAAAGTGTATAAGAGCTGGGAAAAAAATAGATTCATACTTGCCTAAATAATATGCCAAGTACAGCATGGTCAGAACATGGGTAGCTAAGACATGTTATAAGAGCCTAGAGATGGGAGAGAGAGTAATATGTATATGGAACAGGGAACATTTCCTGGAGAAAGGGAATTGAGACATGAGAAAGTAGTAGCTGGCAGAGGATGGGGACAAGGATGGAGGGAGCCATGTAAGCCATGTAACAGCAGACACTCAAGGACCATAAAGAGCCTGGCATGGTCTTTACCACGGAAGTGTATTGGAAGCTTGGTGGTAAGAGTGGTGAGGAATGAGACTGAGAGGTATACTTATAACAGGGCATGTGCTGCTGCAGGTGCTGCTGCTAAGTCGCTTCAGTCGTGTCCAACTCTGTGCGACCCCATAGACGGCAGCCCACCAGGCTCCCCCATCCCTGGGATTCTCCAGGCAAGATTACTGGAGTGGGTTGCCATTGCCTTCTCCGAACAGGACATGTAAATGTAAGGAATTTGGGTTTTGTTGCTTAGGAAATTGAGAGGCACTGGACTGAGGGGATAACGATTGCTCTAAGAAAATAATAATTCTGGCCATCTGGCCACTGTTTAAAGGTTAACTAGACTAGGAAGAAATAAGAGAATGAAATTAGCTAGGAGGCTTCTCAAATTGGGCAGGAAGTGATCATGACCAGAAGTAGGGCAGCGTTCATGGGACCAGGAAGGATGGAAGGCAGCAGGACATCCAGCACTCATCGGGGGTCACCAGGTCTCTATGGTGAACTTTGCAGTCTCGTCCCCTCTACTAGATGGGGCAACACACTTTCCTGGAGTGTGTTCTTACATATTCTTATTTGTCCCTATTTCTATGTTTCTAATTGAGTTCTTAGGACTAGTTAAAGTATGTTTTCTTTCAATACAAAAGGTTGCAGTAATAGCTGTGATGAGCCGCTGTCATGATTTCATCAAGAGCTATCAAGCAAAACAACACTGTCTGTATCATTAAACATTTCACATAACAGATGGAGACACCATGTTTCCTGATAAATGCCTTCCATGGTCTATCTCAACACATAGTGAACAGAAATTTTGCCTCAACAATGTTGTATTTCTTTGGTGTTATTTCAGGTAGATGACGTACATGTGTCAGAAACTGGCTGATTTGCTGTTGGGCTGTGAAGGACCTCCTGTGACCTTTCTGCCTAGAAATGAAGACAAGGGAAGCACCAAGCTCATCAATTTCTGGGAAGGCTGCCAGAGGGATGCTGCAGTTGGCAAGGGGGGCCGGGAGGGCACAGACGGTCTCTTGCTCAATATTTGCCATTTTCCCCCTTAAGAAGGAGCATCTGTTGATTCTATGAGTGGTGGGCCTCTGAGTTACTACAAAACTAACAGAGCCAACATTTTGACTTTGAAGTTCTCGTGGTCATTCACCAGTTTCATGGAAAGAAAAAAAAAAAAACATTCTAAATTGCTTTCCATCCTCCAAACTCTTGCTTCCCACATCCCTCCTCCACATGCCATCAGGGTTATCTTAGCAAATCTCAGGATGGGTCAGGGGATGCTCTTCTGGGTGCTGCCCCCACTTTCTCCAACCCCCACCCCTCACCAGCCCTGCTTTCCCACTGTCCTACATTCACCCTGCACCCCTGACACCCTGATATAACGTCCAGCTTCATGACTTCACATCTCATCTCCTGCTGGATCCTTGGTCAGGAGTAGGCGCTCTCCATAGGTCTCCAATGAGAAGTTTCATGAGCAACTATTGAAGAGGCATTACATGTCAGTTACCGGGCGAGGTACTGAACATCGAAAGATGAGGCAGACCCCCGAGCAAAGGAATTCAAAGTCAAGAGACAGAAAGAGACACAGAAAGAGATAATGGCCAAAACAATATGCAATAGTAAAGGGGCACAGGGTATTTGGGGGTTTAAAGAAACATGGTCTTTATTTCAGTCTACAGGCTAATAGAATGCTGCCTGAGCTACTGAAGCACAGACAAAGTCTAGTTCAGCTTTCTCTTTAACCACACACACACACACAACCCTATGTTAATGAGATTTGTTTAAATGATAAATTAGAATAGTTGCCATCAACAGTCCCCCCATTGAGAAGGCTTCTAGCAACCTTGCCCTTTTGTGTAAGTGTAGCACCCAGAATGGAGGAAACAGGAAAATGGGAAGGTGTCAGAGAGACAAGGCGACTTCAATAATCAAGAGCTGAGCCAGAGTGGGAAGTTGAGAGGAGGCAAAACACTCCATGCAGACTGAGTTGGAGGGAGTACATGCTTAGTTGCTCAGTCATGTCCAGCTCTTTGCAACCCCATGGACTGTAGCCAGGCTTCTCTGTTCATGATATTTTCCAGGCAAGAATACTGGAGTGGGTTGCCATTTCCTACTCCAGGGGATCTTCCTGAACCAGGGATTGAACCCACATTTCTTCCATCTCCAGCATTAGCAGGTGGATTATTTACCACTAGCACCACTGGGCTGGAGGGAAAGGTTCAGAGGTTAGAGAGCAGCCATGGAAGCCAGGGAGGCACGAAGAACAAGGCAGTTGGGAGAAAGAGATTTAAAAGAAGTTATGCTGTATACAATGAAAGGATTCCCTCTCAGATGTTCTTATGAGAAGCTCCATGAAGATTTAGATGTATTTTCAACTGTTTTGAATATTAAATTTATGTTTCTTTGAATGGCAGACTTTTCTTGCTAAGGGCCACCAGGCAGCTGGGCTCCTTATGAACAACATCTGGGTACCTATGACCATACTCAGCCAGTGATTAAGCTCCTTCTGACAGGGACTTAATTGTACTGATTTCAGTATGTTCTTATCTCCTCAAGCCTAGAAAATTCTTGCACATACCAGTGTCTCAAAAATAATGTGTTACATTAAAAAGATCATACACCATGACCAAGTGGGCTTTATCCCAGGGATGCAAGGATCCTTCAATATCCGCAAATCAATCAATGTAATACACCACATTAACAAATTGAAAAATAAAAACCATATGATTATCTCAATAGATGCAGAGAAAGCCTTTGACAACATTCAACATCCATTTATGATCAAAACTCTCCAGAAAGCAGGAATAGAAGGAACATACCTCAACATAATAAAAGCTATATATGACAAACCCACAGCAAACATTATCCTCAATGGTGAAAAATTGAAAGCATTTCCTCTAAAGTCAGGAACAAGACAAGGGTGCCCACTTTCACCATTACTATTCAACAGTTTTGGAAGTTTTGGCCACAGCAATCAGAGCAGAAAAAGAAATAAAAGGAATCCAGATTGGAAAAGAAGAAGTAAAGCTCTCACTGTTTGCAGATGACATGATCCTCTACATAGAAAACCCTAAAGACTCCACCAGAAAATTACTAGAACTAATCAATGACTATAGTAAAGTTGCAGGATATAAAATCAACACACAGAAATCCCTTGCATTCCTATACACTAATAATGAGAAAACAGAAAGAGAAATGAAGGAAACAATTCCATTCACCATTGCAACGGAAAGAATAAAATACTTAGGAATATATCTACCTAAAGAAACTAAAGACCTATATATAGAAAACTATAAAACACTGGTGAAAGAAATCAAAGAGGACACTAACAGATGGAGAAATATACCATGTTCATGGATTGGAAGAATCAATATAGTGAGAATGAGTATACTACCCAAAGCAATCTATAGATTCAATGCAATCCCTATCAAGCTACCAACAGCATTCTTCACAGAGCTAGAACAAATAATTTCACAATTTGTATGGAAATACAAAAAACCTCGAATAGCCAAAGCGATCTTGAGAAAGAAGAATGGAACTGGAGGAATCAACCTACCTGCCTTCAGGCTCTACTACAAAGAAACAGTCATCAAGACAGTATGGTACTGGCACAAAGACAGAAATATAGATCCATGGAACAAAATAGAAAGCCCAGAGATAAATCCACGCACATATGGACACCTTATCTTTGACAAAGGAGGCAAGAATATACAATGGAGAAAAGACAATCTCTTTAACAAGTGGTGCTGGGAAATCTGGTCAACCACTTGTAAAAGAATGAAACTAGAACACTTTCTAACACCATACACAAAAATAAACTCAAAATGGATTAAAGATCTAAACGTAAGACCAGAAACTCTAAAACTCCTAGAGGAGAACACAGGCAAAACACTCTCTGACATACATCACAGCAGGATCCTCTATGACCCACCTCCCAGAATATTGGAAATAAAAGCAAAAATAAACAAATGGGACCTAATTAACCTTAAAAGCTTCTGCACATCAAAGGAAACTATTAGCAAGGTGAAAAGACAGCCTTCAGAATGGGAGAAGATAATAGCAAATGAAGCAACTGACAAACAACTCATCTCCAGAATATACAAGCAACTCCTACAGCTCAACTCCAGAAAAATAAATGACCCAATCAAAAAATGGGCCAAAGAACTAAATAGACATTTCTCCAAAGAAGACATACAGATGGCTAACAAACACATGAAAAGATGCTCAACATCACTCATTATCAGAGAAATGCAAATCAAACCACTATGAGGTACCATTTCACGCCAGTCAGAATAGCTGCGATCCAAAAGTCTACAAGCAATAAATGCTGGAGAGGGTGTGGAGAAAAGGGAACCCTCTTACACTGTTGGTGGGAATGCAAACTAGTACAGCCACTATGGAGAACAGTGTGGAGATTCCTTAAAAAACTGGAAATAGAACTGCCTTATGATCCAGCAATCCCACTGCTGGGCATACACACTGAGGAAACCAGAAGGGAAAGAGACACGTGTACCCCAATGTTCATCGCAGCACTGTTTATAATAGCCAGGACATGGAAGCAACCTAGATGCCCATCAGCAGATGAATGGATAAGAAAGTGGTGGTACATATACACAATGGAGTATTACTCAGCAGTTAAAAAGAATACATTTGAAGCAGTTCTAATGAGGTGGATGAAACTGGAGCCTATTATACAGAGTGAAGTAAGCCAGAAAGAAAAACACCAATACAGTATACTAACGCATATATATGGAATTTAGAAAGATGGTAACAATAACCCTGTGTACGAGACAGCAAAAGAGACACTGATGTATAGAACAGTCTTATGG
Organism: Bubalus bubalis; assembly: GCF_019923935.1. Classification (NCBI taxonomy): domain Eukaryota; kingdom Metazoa; phylum Chordata; class Mammalia; order Artiodactyla; family Bovidae; genus Bubalus; species Bubalus bubalis. The sequence continues at coordinate 59,114,116 of NC_059160.1, forward strand.
ACTCTGTGAGAGAGGGAGAGGGTGGGAAGATTTGGGAGAATGGCATTGAAACATGTAAAATATCATGTATGAAACAAGTTGCCAGTCCAGGTTCGATGCACGATACTGGATGCTTGGGGCTGGTGCACTGGGATGACCCAGAGGGATGGAATGGGGAGGGAGGAGGGAGGAGGGTTCAGGATGGGGAACACATGTATACCTGTGGCAGATTCATTTCGATATTTGGCAAAACCAATACAATATTGTAAAGTTTAAAAATAAAATAAAATTAAAAAAAAATAATAATGTGTTAATTCATGCTAATGCTTTGTATTTTGTTCTATGTTTTCATAGTACTTTGATATTTGGGATATGTTAACTAACTTTAATTGCCTTATACAATCAGGTGTCCCACACATGTTTACTAAACTCATTTTAGATGACCTGGTAAATCTATTTTAGGCTTTTTGTATTAGTATGTTGTTATCATTCCGAAAAGGTGTTTCTGTCTTAAAATCAGAATGGCTTGTATCTTTCCTATGCTTTAAAGCACCTGATATGCTCTGAAGATACCCCATAAAGTGAAGAATGACAGGTTAAAATAACCCAGTGATTCAGAGCCAGTGTTGTTCATTTTGGAAGAAGGACATGTTTTCAAGCCAGAAGTGACTGCAACACCTGTTCTGTAGCCCTCCCAAAACATCTTAAATTAATATCTGTGTTCTCAAGTTTTTGGCTTATTCCAGACCATAGGGATTTGGAGGGGAAAAAAGAAAAAAGGAAGGGAATGAGAAACATAACAAGATGCACTACCTCCATATCAACCAAAGGCATATTTTCTGAACCTTTATGTTTAACAACCCAGCAAAAATCTATACTGTGATAGAAGTAAATATATTAGATTATAGAGGTTATGAAATCCTGTCCAATTCCCAACCAGAATCGATCTCTTCAAGTGTCCTAGTTAAATTCTAATTAGCTCCAACTGAAGGTTGTCATGACAACAAACCAGCAGATTTTAGTCAATGGAATGTATTTGATATAACTCAGAACCTAGGTGCTTTTTTCCCTTACATGTTGGTTAGGATATTGGAAAAAAAGAAAATGTTATATTTCACAACTTTCAAATGTTGTGAATTAATTTGTTTGCTAATTCACCTACACTAAAAATATTAGTTTTTTCCTCACTTTGTGACATTCCTGCATATATAAATACCAACCAGAACTGGAACACATTTCACAATGCCCTAATTAAAGTTGAATAAACATTTTTAAGTTGGAGAATAAAACAAACTCAAAAATACAGAGGAGAACATCAGGACTGAAAGGAGTTTATTCTTCTCAGGAACTGAGCCACTCATACATATCACTCTAGTCAGGACATGAAAGCAAGATGCAAAGCTTGACTCAGGCAAGGTGGGTCATCTGGATTGTCCCCTCTGCCTGCCAAATGCCCCCACTTTCCCTGTTTATTCCTAATTTGTTTGTATTCATAGTCAACTTCTTAACTCAGGAGCTGGGCTAATGGGGATGAGCTTGATACCGACATCTGACTCCCAGGGAAATTCTGATGACTCATTCTCACCAAGGAGCCATCTCTTCATCTCAGTGGTATCTGAGTGAAAAGATTATGGCTAGAGACAAGGAGAAAACTAGTCCCAGGGAAGGTTAGGTGACTAACACTTGGTATAAAGCTGAGTGGCAGGGCACAACCTAGAATGCTTACTCTATAGACACTCAATCTCCTGTCTCAGACAATGTCAGCTGGGAAGACAAATGGGTTCAGGAGAAACACAATCACTTTCCTTTTACAAACTATCTAATAATGGATTCAAGGACAATTTCAGCAAAGAGTAGTCTAGGTTATGGCTCAGGACCTGTTAAGTTTGGTCTATGACTAAAAAAGTATGATTGTAAGAGATTTATGAAAGAAGTTTAAAAATGAGTTCTTTAAAACAGATGTGAAAGGGCAACAATGCACTTTAGGAAAAGAATTACGTATATGAATCTCATGAGCTTGAGGTATCTGATCTACCAGGAGATTTATTGTAAGTTCTCAGGATAGTATTGCTATCGTTAAACATCTGGTAATTTGTGCCATAACATTTGGGGACCTGTAAAGGATGTGCAACTAAAATTCTAAGCTATCAGTTCTATGATAAATGTAGGCACAGAGCACAGGTGATACAAACTCTGGAAAGTTGTTTCTTTGCAAAGACTAACTGTTCTTGCCTGATAATCCTCTTACAGGACTGGTGCTTTCACAACAGGGAAAAATGCACTCATTCACGTCACTGGTAAATTTAGACCAAAAAACACCCACGTGTATATTCTGAAGAACAGGAGAGTTGCTAGATTTTGCACTTTCCCATAATTGGTGTGAAGATGAGGTAAACAAGAAAACAAAGTGAGCCCATACCAATCATACTCTTTAAGAACTAAAAATGTTTTCTTATTGGTAACCAATTAAATATCAAACTAGCAAAAAGTGGTTAAAAAAAAAAGATTCATCAGTTCAAAAACAAATGAAAGATCCTAAAAGCTAACAGAGAAGTCAAACAGATATGGGACCCAAGTGGCTGGGAATTCAAACAGAAAAGCAGCAGAGGGAGGTCCCAGAATTAGAGGTGTGCCACCAGCATTGGGGATGACCAGTCCTTAACCAGGGTCAGAGAGGGGCCTCCAGGAAGGGAAAGAAGAGTTGAGAATAAGTATTTATGTTTGGGTAAAAAAATTTATGGATGAACATGACAGACCTCATGTAATGACCAGAGAGAAGCTAAGAAAAAAGACAGATAGAGGAAAAATCAAACTTTTTATAGGAAAGGAAAATAACCACAGTACCCTCTAAACAGTGTTCACAGTTTAGAGGGTTATAATAATGTAAACACTGAATGTTGGCTTAATTAAATTCTGTGATATAACAGTATTTAGAAAGGAAGAGGAAAGGAACAGTTGAGAAGTATAAGGGATTCAAGTCCTTACACATCATAGTAAAATCAAGAGATACTACATGGAATTGATACATCAAGGGAGAAAACTAATTATTTTTGGCTCTCAGTAGCATTATTCATCATTATTCTGGCTTTCCTCTTGCCAAGTTGGTAGCAGAATTGTTGGCATGGCTTGTGAATTATTCATCCAGTGACATGTGAAAGGAAGTGACATGATGTAAACTTGCAGAACCAGGCTATGCTGTGCTCCCTTTCTTCGCCGCAGCCCAGTGCCTGGGGATGCTCCAGAGAATGGGTGCTCTGCCAGCCTGGAGGCTGGTGTGGGGAGCCATGGAGCCCAGTGGACTCACTTGGATTTGAAGTTGTATTGGTTGCCTTGTTTTTCGCAACTGATTCTGCAAATTATTTATAGACTTGGAACTAAATAACAAAAGGAACAGCTGAAAGAGCTGCAAGTGGACTGCTTGCAGGACTGCAAGCTGTGGACATGTTGGGCAGGAGACCATCCCTTTTCATTTTAAACGTTGTCCATCTATTTGATTTTTTTTTTTTTTCAAAAAAATTTGCTGCAGTAACTAGGGAACACATATCTCAAGAAACTGATGAATGTACAAATGGAAATTCAAAGAGCAAGTGGTTAGGGAAGGACACACATTCTCTGCTTCTCTCATTTTTCCATAGAGGATTAGGAACTTACACTCCACTCCTGAGAAGGAGGGACACTTGTAGCTCCTTTCAGACCTAGCCAGGAGAGCAGGGTCACTTATTTGACTGATGAGTCTGAGAAAAGCAACAGAGTGTGCTAGACTCAGCTCCATCAAGGCAATCTTTGCTTACATTTTTGGAGGCACCCTGCCCACAGGACTATTATTCTCTGCTCCTCCATGTGTTCAGCCTTCCAGGGGCAGGAGGGGAGTGGTGGAAATCCTATGTTCACACAAGTATGCTAGATAACTGTGTGACTAGGTGGGCAAGTCTGGCTAATTCAGGGGTGGAATAGTAACAAGCTTATTTGGCCATAGATCCAGTGCCATGTTTGCTAATCAGTTTTATCAGTAACAATGCTGATGTTTTGACATCTCCATATACAGTATCCATTTCCTGTGTCACATTTTCCAACGGGTTTAGAACACAGAAGGAATAAAAGAGAAATAACCCTTTCCTCCAAAACATGAACATCAGTCATCACAAAATCACTCAACTCTGTAATCAGATGAATAACACACTATAACGTTAATATAATATGCCTTTTTTTCTAGTTAGAAAAATACAGATGTGCAGAAAAAGTCTGAAAGATATATGCTTATCTATATTTTTTAATTTTTCTTCACATATTATTTGCATAATAAAAATGCTCAAATATTAGACTTAGAGTGAAAAATTAAAAGTAACATTATAAAGCTATAGAGCATTGTTTCTTAGGAGCCATGGTGATATCTGAATAATTTCTCTTGGTTGGCTTTGTTTTCATTACCATCTGATTCTTAGTATTAGAAGAGCTTTGAAGAAAACATTACTTATGTGTCCAAAAGTTGGGTCATATTTGGTTCCCTAAGTAGAGAAAGTAAAGGCCAGAAGAACCACATGATCTACATTTAGTTATGTAGATAATGTTGTTATCTACATTTCGTTCTGCTCTGACAAAGTAAAAAATAATTTAAATGATTATGGATAATGGCATCCATCCTGCAATATAATTTTCCATTAACTTACTTCCATTTCTGCATCAATTGATTTCTCTTCTGTTTCCTCTACTTCACGTAAATTTTCATTTGAAGTAACTTCAGGAGTTGTTGGCAATGATATTTCAGCAATTTGCATAAGATTAGATAGTTTCTCATGAACTGAAATAACTCTAAAAATAATAAACACATATGCATCTTATTTTAAAAGAAAGGCATTCATTTATTCCCAGAATCAATAATATGTGTAAAATAAATCCTTAGTTATTTAACACTTAGATTTCTGGCAACTGCCCCCCCAAACATCACTCATTCAATTATTCCTTCATTCAAGAGACATGAGCCAAGAGATGTGATTCTTGTCTGTATGATGTTTATGATTTAGTTATACACTCAGATTTATAAACTGGCAAAGGCATAATAGAGATTCCCTGGAGGAGGAAATGGTAACCACTCCAGTATTCTTGCCTGGAAAATTCCATGGACAGAGGAACCTGGTGGGCTATAGTCCATGGGGTTGCAAGGAAATGGGTATGACTAAGCACAGCAGCACAAGCACAAAGGCATAGTGAGAAAAGGAATGTAGACAGCCAAAATATTGCTTAAGATGAAAATAAAGGAAATAAATATCTACTTCGGCAAAGAAACACCAGGTAGTGATAAAAGATCCACTCCTGCTTAAACGCAGTACCATCTCTGATTGGCTGGCTGGTCTGAAGCTAAGAATTAGGACAAGTCAGCCATGGCTCTAAGAGACCAATCAAGGAGCCCATACAGTGACGTGTACCGTGTGGGGAGTGAGGGTTAGGGAGAAGAATCAAGAAAGAAGGAAAAGCAAAAGCCAAGGGTGAGGGAAGAGGACACAGTGGTAATTACACTGAGGCCAGAAAGCTTCTGGAGTCACAGTCCAGTGTCTTGTGGAGGTGTCGAAGGCAGGAGTTAACTAGTCAATGAGGTCAGAAGCTGGAAAAGCAATGAAAACAGTGAAAGGAAACAAACAGCCACCTGCAGGGCTCTTGGTGACTCTAGGATCCAGGTATGCAGATAACAGGTGCGTGCATAAATGTGCATGGATCCACAGGTCTCTATCCAGGGATGGAGGGAAATTTTTATGTAAAAGAAGTAGACAATGCAAAAAACCAAAATGACATCAGGTACAAACGCAGGAATATCAATTCCCCAGTTTTCCACAGCATCCTCTTACTTTGCCTTCTAAAGGATGGTTAACAAGAGCAACTCCCTATAGACTGCCCTTAGCTTGACCCCCATAGGAACACAAGGAACTCCACCCTGGGTGAGAGAAATAGTCTATTTTCACTGTATCACCAAGGGATGAATCAGATGAACATTTGTCAGTTACCTTCCCCGATAAGAGCCTCAGCGACAGGGGCGTGTCCCTAACTTTAGTCACCCTACTGTTGATCATAAACACACCAAAATCAAGAGCGTTTTGTAGTTAAAAAAAAAAAAAAAAAAAGAATCCTGTCAGTTTCATTACATTCTGTTCTGCAGAAATTATAATCATTTTCATCATGCAGTTCTAAAAATAAATCCTGCTACGTTTTGGATGTACAAGGTAAGAGCAGAATTGGGCATGACTTAGTGACTGAACGACAACAAAGGTGGGAGCGTGATTTCCCAGTGTCGTGGCTTAGTGGTGCTAGTACAGTCTTATGTCTAAGATTTTCTGCCATTTCACCGAAAAAAAAGAAAAGAAAGTTGACTGAATAATTGAAAGTATGCCAGCTCTTGAAACATCTCTTGTTTTATTCCCTTTCATGGTGAGGCCAGGCAGTCTTTCCAAATGGAAATCAGGAAGCAGGAACCAGACTCTCCTCGGAAGGATGGAGAAGCACCAAGTCTCTGTTCACTGAGCACTTAGTAGGTGGTGAACAGGGGGAGGAGCCAAGGCTGACAGGTGTAGGAGGCCGTGAAGAAACTTGACATCTGCCCAGTGCTTTTGGTTTTACAAAGTATATGCATATATTATACATGCATGCAACGCATATGCATATACTGTCTGACTTGATCCCAACAATAACCCCCAAAGGTAGGCAGAGTATTACTTCCATCTCAGAAATGAGAAAATGGAATGGGTTAGGCTTAAGGTCACAACAGTAACAAATAGTGGAATCACAACTAAATTAACTAAGCAAAGAAAAAAAAATGAAAACAAACAAGGAACTGAATAAGGTGAAATCAGAAGAGACAGAACCCAGGCATGAGTGAAAGTTAAGAGTCTCCATCCACTGTTGGATGAAGAGAGAGGTAAACAATGTGGTTGATGCAGAGACTTCTGACGGGGGAACAGACAGGATTGGCCAACGTATAGGACTGCGCAGAGAGGGAAGGATGAGGCTAGGATGGGGATGGAGTTTGGGCTTAATTACAACTTAATACAGAGTCACATTAAGTTATTTTTAAAACACACCCTAAACTACAGGCAAAACTACAGACAGCATGTTTGTACTCTCTGTGATCTGTTTATGAAGTACTAGAACTGTTACTCCAATTTGTTGTGCTTAGTTGCTCAGTCGTGTCTGACTCTCTGTGACCCCATGGACTGCAGTCCACCAGGTTCCTCTATCCATGGGGATTCTCCAGGCAAGGATACTGGAGTGGGCTGCCCTGCCCTCCTCCAGGGGATCTTCCCAACCCAGGGATCAAACCCAGGTCTCCCACATTGCAGGCGAATTCTTTCCCTTCTGAGCCACCAGGGAAGCCCCACAATACTAGGACAAAACTCCAACACATACTCCAGCAATACTAGGTCCTATTATTATTCTTATTTTATTGATAAAGAGACTGAGGCACACAGACGTTAAGTAGCCTGGTCAAGGATACTAAGATAGGGAAGGCCACACTGGCATGTGAACCAAAGAAGACTGAAGTCAGAGTTCATGCTCTTAACCACTGAAATATCATACTTCTCTAAGTAAAAGGAAGATTCTTCCAAAAATGTCTTCCAGAAGTTCTCCTGGATTTACCGTGTATATTACTGAAACAGCCAACCTTATGAAAATATCAGCAAAGAGGGTTAGAATTGCAGATAATCCATCTTTACTTGCCTTTTTAGTGGAACCCAGAAAGAGCCTACGTACACACAGTTGCAAGCAGTAGATGCAACATCAGAAATATTCAGGGGCTTCATATTATAGGCATACAACAATAAAACCTGTAAGAAAATGAAAAGACATCTCAAATGTGACATCAAAATTACACTCCACCTCAAAAACTACAGCATTGGTTCTCAAAACAATGTCATTATACTTTAAAAGGCTTTTCTTTGAAAGAGAAAAAATGAGGCTTTTCCCCCCAATTCCCTTTAAAGAGAAATGATATGAACAAGAATTGTGCAAAGGTTATGAGATGAAAATAAATGCTAGTTGGTACTAAGATTATATTATTTTTAAAGACTGACATTTCTTACTGCAGTTAAGTTTAAAATTTAGCCTTTGAAGGTCCTCTGCAACAAGTTCTAATATATACCTGGTAAATATCCAACTTGGTTTCCTGTTCCTTCTCAAAATGCCCCTTTCCCCATCAGTGGTCTTGGCTACTTTTGTGCACTCAGGCGATTCCCTTCTTCTTCTCTTTGTGTGTGCAATCCACACACAATTTTTCAGCCCCCACCTCTAAGATGAAACGTCTCCTAATAACTCATGCTTTAGTAATTTACCTAATGTTTGAACTCTTGACAGTTCTTAGAGTCAGGCCTACACTCTATGGCACCTCTTTATAATGAATTTATAGAATTTGAGATTCAGAGAAACTTAGAGGTGGTCCGCTCTAAGTCCTTCATTTTAGATATAAGAAAGCTTCACCCCAGAGTTGATGATCAAAATTGACTAATTAAGTGCATTCATTTATCTCTGGTTCCTCTCAAGTCAAACTAAAGTGAGAGTAAAGGGATGTGGGAAATTCCCTTGCAGTCCAGTGGTTAGAATTCTGCACTTCCACCCCAGGTGGCATAGGTTCAATCCCTATGAGGGGTCAGGGAACTAAGATCCTGCAGTCTCCCAATATGAATTAAGAATAAAAAAAAATGTCTTAAAGTCATAAATTCACAAAGACAGAAGCAAAAGAGAAAATGAAGTAGATGAGAGACGGAAGCAACATTGTGAAATCACCTGGAAGAGCATAGCTGAGTCAGCAGAAAGGAAAGGTGGTGTCCTACCTGGCCTCAGAGGGGCTGCCGATGACAAGCATGACCAAGAACCTCAACAACTTCAGGAACAATCTCCCTCCCATCTCTTCTCTGAGTTCTTGCAACCAGGAGACTCCCTTCCTCCTTTTCTGCCTCGTCTACGCTGGCCAAACTTCTTTCACTGTTGAGGTTAAATCAGAGAAGATCTACGAGATGCAGACATAGGGAACAGAGTTGTGGACACAGTGAGGGAAGCAGAGGGTGGGATGAATTGAGAGAGTAGCACTGAAACATACGAATTACCGTATGTAAAATAGATAGCCAGTGGGAATTTGCTCTGTGATGCAGGGAGCTCAAATCAGGTTCTCTGTGACAGCCTAGAGGGGTGGAATGGTGTGGGTGGGAGGTTCAAGAGCGGGGAGACATATGTATACTTATGGCTGATTCATGTTGATGTATGGCAGAAACCAATACAATATTGTAAAACAGTTATCCTCCAATTAAAAATTTTAGAAAAAGAAGATCTATGCTCAGGAAGGACATTAGTCCAGGAATGAAATGCTGAATTGAAAACATTGATAAGTGAAAGTCCGTATTCTGAACAAGAGGCATCCCTTTATCCCACTCTAGCCCCTACCCAGAACGTAGAAAACCAAGTAGGAATCTAGAAGATCCTCTTTGGGAAAATTTATCAGATGAAGAGAAGAGAACTTCAGATCTAACATTTCAGGATCCTCCAATGAAATTGCTAGCTCAGCTACACTGCAGTGAGGCCAAAAGTCCACAAGCCTGACTAAATATGATTCTCATTTTCTCAAACATGAGTGAACAGCCAAGGGTCACTAGACATGAAATGAAAGGTAGAGACCAGAACTAATGTAATAAAGGGACTTGGAGAATCAGATACAGGACAGAGAGCAGAAGAAAATGTCAATGAAACCATAATTAATATCCTCAGACAGAAAAAGGCCAGGGTTGCATCTAAAAATTAGAACACAATGCTATTAAAATGGAACAGAGAATAAGCACTCTTAAATTTTAAAAAAATATATGATCATAACAACTAATCAATAAAAGATTACTGAAATACAAAGTTAAATACATCTCCCCCCAAATAAACCTAAATTTAAAAATATAAATGGTAGGGTCAGGGGAAGATGAGAAAAGTAAACACTCAATCTAATAGGCTCAATATCTGAATAACAGAAATTCCAAAAATTGCAGAGATCATTAGAAGGAGCAAATTATCAAAGAAACAAATCTACATGAACCAAAGAATAAACTTCATATATTGAAAGAGGCACCCTAAAGATCCAGAACAATACCCACACCAAGGTGCACCATGCAACTTTAGAACACAGGGGACAGAGGGGAGATCCCCAGAGTTTGCAGAGGAAAGACGTCACAAATAAAGAACTAGGAATCAGAATGGGAACAGAACTCTCAACAGCAAAGCAGAATTCCCAGAGGCAGTGAACAGTGAGTGCCTCCTACATTTTGAGGGAAAATAATTTTCAACCTAGAATTCTATGCCGAGACAACAGTGAATTAAGTATTAAAATGATTACCTTTGGTCAGGTATACAAGGTCTCTTTACTTCCTATGTAAGTGCAGGAATAATCTCAATCCATTGCCACCTTGGTAACCATCTCAGAGGACTGAAATCATGGAACTGTTCCTTGACCAAAGCTGAATGGAATGTACTAGCAAATAATTAACACAGCTCTTTTTTTGGGTGTGAAGCACACCAGGAGGCTGCCTGTGCCAGCTTACCAGCACTTTTTTTTTTTTTTTAAGAAAATACACATGTTGATTACTTACATCTGGAGTCTATTTTTATCATCACTTCTCTCATTGAGTCTGGCCCCACAGTCTGGTTTTGACTACATGATCAGAGACTTATCCTCTGATCATGATCTTCCCAAGTAAGACAGCAGCTTTCTTGAAACCAACATATCTCACCATATTTCAGTGGTTCATGACCCATAGATAGCATGTGTCCCGTGTAACTGAGAGAGGACCAGGCAGCTCCTCCTGGGTACCTGAGTCTCTCTAATGACTCTCTAATGGCTATCTGTGTTTTCTTCATCCTGCCATGCTTTATTCTTTGCTAGAGCCTTCCGTGGATGCAATCTGTGGAGTCTGGTGAGCTCTGAATTACCAGAACCTCCAGCACATTCTTTCTCGGGTAGATGGAAGATGTGTTCATTTAACATGAGAGAGCAAGCCAAGACAGAGAGAAACATGGGAATGAGGGAATCCAACTCAGAGAGGAAGGAATTATTAGGAGGATGGAGAATGGGCTCTGAAGATGATATTTGAGCCATGAAAGCAATTGGTCCAGTTTGAAGCATGTCTCGGAAGGAAAGAAAAAAGGAACTAAGAGACAAGTTCATGAGTTTGTCCACATGGAGAAGGACTGTATAGTTATTTGAAACCTTAGGAAAAATAAGAGATTCTAAAATACAGAGAATTCTAAGTGAAACAAAAGTGAGGCAGGTTTTTGTTAGTTTTTTTTTTTTTTTTTTTCCTGCAGGAAAGAAGACAAGAAAGGAAATAGTACCTTATTTGGCTCAGCAGTGAGTGACATTTACATAGTCATAACATAAACACTGACTATGCTTTAAGAATTGTGATAGGACTCAGTTAGGAGAATGTGCAGAGAAGAAGAGTGTGTAAGGCTGATCCCTTGAGAAATCATCACCTGAGCACATAATTTAGTTAAATGGGAGAAAGCAAAACAACCAAACAAAAACAGCTGAAAGAGTTTGCAGCAATTACATCTGAGGAGAGAGATTCAGGGAGAAGGAGAGCTAGACAGAGAATTGTTCTTTTTTTACTCATTAAAAATATTTGACTTTTCAAACTTTGGAAAATTTGACGAAACATTTCTGAAAAGAAAATGAAATGAATCCCAAAGAGATTAGCTCAAGATCTCCCAGTGCTTAGTGGTGTTTGCTCTCAGCCTGTGTTTGTTCACCTTGACTCCCAGGCTAGCATATAAAATCTCCGAGGACAGGAGTGATATCTTGTACTTCTTTAGCAGTGCTTACAGCATCTCCTTTAACTTTTATTTTATGTTGGAGTATGGCTGAACAACAGTGCTGTGAGAGTTTCAGGTGCACAGCAAGCAACTCAGTCATACACCTGCTACACGCTAACATCTTTATATTTCTGAAATTTCCATTAATCTGCTAAGAACTAGTCAAGTTCCCCAAGGCATGTTAGTTGGAATTTTTATTTATTTTTTATTTATTTTATTTTATTTTATTTTTAAACTTTACATAATTGTATTAGTTTTAAATTAAATTTTAATTTAAATTTTAAATAGAAGCTATGCCTTATATTTAACCCCTGATTATGGAAATGACACTCTCCCTCCTAAAACTGATACTTGTCAATGGTTTTGCAACACAATTTAAAGACTTCTTTAACTGAACTTAACTGAAGCCTGGCATAGATAATTGGATTCAAAATATAAAAGCCTAAAGTCAAAATTAACTTGAATAAAATAGGGCTGTAATTAAATAATAAAGCACTAAACTCACCGAGTTGTTGTGAGCCTGAGCTCTGGAGCCAGGGTGCCTGGGTTTGCCTCCACCACTTACTGGCTGTGTGATCTTGGGAAAACTATTAAAACATCATGCCTCTGTATTCTCATTTGCAAAGTAGAAGATATGGTAATCTTCATCCAACGGATCAATGTGAGGACTGAGTCAATGTGAATTGCTTTAAGTGGTATTTAGAGCATTATTGCTGTCATTTGTAGCCCCATGATCATCCCTGGCTCCTTAACCTGACCTGGATACCTCACTTTCCATATTCTCTTAGATCTGCTGCTAATCCCAAACCAGCTTCCCATCTGATCCCCCAGCCTGTTCTCATCTAATCCACTTAGTTTTCAGTTGAGAACAGTGTTTAGATCTATTCCCAACTTGTCTTTACCCTCAGGGATAAGTTATATCACCTTGCATATCCAGGACTGGATTCTTCAGGAGGTAATACACCCATGAAAAATTTTCCAGTGCTTCCTTATTCACTTCTGAAAAGACTTTTTCAATGAAAAAAAAGTGATGTGATTTTTTACAAACACTGAGGGATACTATATTTAAAATTGTCTTGTGTGTACATCATGATCAACTGAGATTTATCTCAGGGATGCAAGACAACTCAGTATTTGCAAATCAATCAATGTGATGCACCACATTAACAAACCGAAGAATAAAAATTACATGATTATCTCAATAGATGCGCAAAAAGTTTTTGACAAATTCAACATACATTTATGGTGAAAAAAAATTTCAACAGCATGAGTATAAAAGAGAACATACCTCAACAATATAATAAAGGCCATATATGACAAACTTACAAGTAACATCATGCTTTTCCTCTAAGTTCAGGAATAAGACAAGAATGCCCACTATGACCATTTTATTTAATATAGTGTTTGAAGTCCTAGGTACAGCAATCAGACAAGAAAAAAAGATAAATGGTATCCAAATTTTAGAGAAAGAAGTAAAATTGTCACTGTCTGAAGATGACATGATACTATATATAGAAATCCTAAAGACACCACAAGAAAAACTATTAGAACTAATATAAATGAAGTTCAATGAAGTTTCAGAATACAAAATTAATATCCAGAAATGTTGCATCTCTATACACTAACAATGAACTATCAGAAGGAGCAAAGAATCCCATTTACAATTTCATCAAAAAGAATAAAATACCTAGGAATAGATCTAACCAAGGAGGTAAAAGAAAGACCTGTACTCAGAAAACTGTAAGACATCAATAAAAAGAAACTGAAAACAACAGAAACAAATGGAGAGATATACTGTGTTCATGAACTGGAAGAATTAAAACTGTTAAAATGACCATATTTCCCAAGACAACCTACAGATTCAATGTAATCTCTATTGAAATACTAATGGAATTTTTTACAGAACTAGGACAAATGGGGAAACAATGGAAACAGTGAGAGATTTTATTTTGGGGGGGCTCCAAAATCACTGCAGATGGTGACTGCAGCCATGAAATTAAGACACTTGCTCCTTGGAAGAAGAGTTATGACCAACCTAGACAGCATATTAAAAAGCAGAGACATAACTTTACCAACATCTGTCTAGTCAAAGCTATAGTTTTTCTAGTAGTCATGTATGGATGTGAGAGTTGGACTATAAAGAAAGCTGAGCGCTGAAGAATTGATGCTTTTGAACTGTGGTATTGGAGAAGACTCTTGAGAGTCCCTTGGACTGCAAGGAGATCCAACCAGTCAATCCTAAAGGAAATCAGTCCTGAATATTCATTAAAGGACTGATGCTGAAGCTGAAACTCCAATACTCTGGCCACCTGATGTGAAGAACTGACTTAGTGGAAAAGACCCTGATGCTGGGTAAGATTGAAGGCGGGAGGAGAGGGGGGTGACAGAGGATGAGATGGTTAGATAGCATCACCAACACAATGGACATGAGTTTGAGTAGCCTTTGGGAGTTGGTGATGCACAGGGAAGCCTGGCATGCTGCAGTCCATGGGATTGCAGAGTTGGACATGATTGAGCAACTGAACTGAATCTTGATAAATAAGAACAAAGCTGGAGATATCATGCGCCCTGATTTCAAATCCTACTATAAAGCTGTATCAATCAAAACAGAATGGTACTGGCACAAAAACAGACATATAGATCAATGGAACAGAATAGAGAGCCCAGAAATAAACCCACACTTATATGGTTAATCATTCTACAACAGAAGGCAAGTATATACAATGGGAAAAAGACTACTTCTTCAATAAATGGTGTTCAGAAAACTGGACAACTACATGCAAAAGAATTAAACTGTACTACTCTCACACTATATATACAAATAAACTCAAACTCAAGTGGATTAAAGACTTAAATGTAAGACCTGAAACCATAAAACTTCTAGAAGAAAACATAGGTAATATGCTCTTTGATATTGGCCTTAGCAATATTTTTTTGAATCTGGCAAATTATATATCTGGTAAGATATTAGTATTCAAACTATCCAAAGAACTCATGCTACTCAACCTCAAAAAAAAAGCAACAAATTAGCAACCTTGTTAAAAACTGGACATCTGAGAGGATCTCAGACATGTTTTCAAAGAAGACACACTGATGGTCAACAGGCACGTGAAAAACTGCTCAGCATCAAAAACTTTTAGGGAAATGCAAATCAAAACCACAGAGAGATATCACCTCACACCTAAAAGGGCAGCTACTATAAAAAAGACAACAAATAACAAGCGTTGATGAAGATGTGGAGAAAAGGGAACACTGAAGCACTGCTGGTAGAAATGTAAACTGGTACAGCCACTATAGAAAACAATTTTTTTTAATTAAAGATAAGTTGACTCATTGGAAAAGACTCTGATGCTGGGAGGGATTGGGGGCAGGAGGAGAAGGGGACGACAGAGGATGAGATGGCTGGATGGCATCACTGACTCGATGAACATGAGTTGGAGTAGACTCCGGGAATTGGTGATGGACAGGGAGGCCTGGCGTGCTGCGATTCATGGGGTCGCAAAGAGTCAGACACGACTGAGTGACTGAACTGAACTGAACTGAAAGATAGATCTACCATAGCATCCAACAATCCCACCTCTGCAAAAAACACTAATTCAAAATTATATATATGCCAATGAAAATTATGTATTTCTCAGCCATAAAAATACTGAGATCTTGCCATTTGGGACAACATGGATAGACCTAGAGGGTATTATGCTAAGTGAAATGAGTCAGATGGAGAAAGACAAATATGACAAGATTTCATTTATATGTGGAATCTAAAAAACATGATGAAACATAACAAAACAGAAATAGATTCATAGATACAGAGAATAAACTTTTGGTCATCATAGGGGAGAGGGGTTGGGGGATGAGTGAAATAGTTGAGGGAGATTAACAGCTACAAACTTTCAGTTACAAAATAAATAAGTCACAGGGATATAATATACAACATAGGAAATATAGTCAATCATATTGTAACAACTTTGTATGGTGACAGATGGTAACTAGACTTTTCATGGTGATTATTTCGTGATGTATAAAAATATGCAATCATTATGCCAAAACTAATATTAGTTTTTAAAAACAAATATCACTTTTTAAAAAAATTGTCTTGTCCTTACAGCCCAGGAACAATGAAAGAAGAATCTACTTTCCACTTCCATTAGATCGAGCTGATTTGTAATTTCCTCATCTTGATATCTTAATCGCCCAACAAAATGCTTGGCACACAGTATGCACTCAATAAATGCTTTATTAATTAGTTAGCAAGCAATTAGTTATACACATTTTATATAGAAATTAATATTTAAAATGAAAAGACCTAGGTTTGCACTCTTATTTTTTGTCACTTATGAGTTGTGACATTGGTTATTTTACCCCTATGGAACTTTGTTCCTCATGTGTAAAATGAGAGTGTTGCTTAGGTATTCTAGTTTCCTTTCAGTTCTGACATGTGACTTGGGTGGGACCAAAAGAAATCAGAGGTTACCAGTGGAGCCCACTATATGAATTGGTAATAGAATACTTCTTGGAGAGTCATCTTTAGAGTATAAGTGCATTGGTATCACCAGTCTAGACCAGTGTTTCTCAAACTTGAAAGTGCATACATTTTAGAACGTGCAAGTAAAATGCATATTCTGATTCAGTGAGTCTAAAGTGAGATTCAAGATTCTGCATTTCTAATGAGCTTCCAGGGGTGCTGGTGGTATTGGTTCCTGACCACACTCTGCAAGGGCTAGGGACTATCAGATGCCAGTTCCTGCCTCACTTATCCAGCTTTTGTCTTCCCCAGTTCCCAGAAGCTGGAGGTAATCTTGGGCCCCATATGCAGGACCAACTCTAGTTAATCACTTAGGCAACAAGTCCCAGAATCTAGAAGACCTCAGGGGAGGTCCTGGGCATCTGTATGATCTTAGTTATAGCACTCCTAACATCCAAGTTAATAACATTGAGCTTCTGCTTTTATTAAGACTTGTTAGTTTTCCCAGGAATCCTAACTCATCCTTTACCATCCAGCTAGGCCTCAGCTTGTCTTGAATGCATAGCCTGTTTGTTTGGGACCCTGAAATAGTGTCTTGCTCTTCTTAGGGGTATAAAAACCTCCAAAAAAGAGCACTAGCTCTGTATTTCTTGTTCCCAGACTTGTTGGGCTTCTGAATAAATTTATCTCCAAGAACTATTTTAGCTCTGTACAAATCTGTGTTTTCACTTGCCAGATGGAGTCTGGCAAGCTTTGCCTGATCAGACTTCTTTAACTTGATCATGCTTGTCTGCCTACCACTTCCGTGGCCTCTGAAGAACATGCCTTGGGCTGTGCCTTCAACGCAATAGCCCCTGCAGTCGTTTGCATCCCTCCAACTTAGGTCTCAGGCCAAAAGGAAGGGCCAGCTACGGAAGCTTTATTGCCCCTCCCCTGCTCTGCTTGCTCTGGGTTGCATTCCTTAAGCCTTATCAAGTTATAAACATAACTCCAGTCTCATTCTGAACCTCAAATAGGCTGGCTTGTGAGCTAAAGCATTCTACTGGTTACCCTGGATGCTAGAAATAGCAAGAATATGAGGTGCTTTAAAGCTAAAGGCCCTAAAGTGTAATTTTGAGACAAATCTGGACCATCAAACCTTTGGTCATGGTTATAATTCCTTAAGGCTAAGCTGTAGTCTTCTGTCTAAATCAGCCATTCTTCACAACGCTTTTTAATGCCAGTGTCTGGGAGGTTCATTAGAATCATAAGCTCTGGCAGTCTCTTCAGTAATTGTCCTTAGGAGACACTGAAATGGTTCAAAAGATGCTTTGCTTGTAAAGAAGTTTCAAGGAATAACATGTGTGGTTCTATTATATTCTACTAAAGGTAATTCTGTTAAATAGGATAGTATAATTTATAATCCAGGGTTTCTGCATCCATGGATCCAACAACTTGCGAATCAAAAATATTTTTAAAAATTCAGGAAGTTTCAAAAACCAACATTTGAATTTGTCATGTTCTGGCAACTACCTACATAACATTTATATCATATTAGGTTTTATAAGTAATGGGGAGATGATTTAAAGTATACAGAAGATGTGTAGAGTGTATGTGCAAATGCTATGCCATTTTATGGGGCTTCCCAGGTGTTACTAGTGGTAAAGAACCTGCTTGCCAATTCAGGAGACCTAAGAAGTGTGGGTTCGATCCCTGGGTTGGGAAGATCTCCTGGAAAAGTGCATGGCAACCCACTCCAGTATTCTTGTCTGCAGAATCCCAGGGACAGAGGAGCCTGGTGGGGTACAGTCCATAGTGTTGCAAAGAGTCAGACACGACTGAAGCTACTTAGCACACATGCCTGCCATTTTATATAAAGGACTGGGCATCTCTGGATTTTGGTGGATATCTGAGGGGCTTCTGAACCAATCCCCTGTGGATACTGAGGGACAATTGTACCTATCCCATAGAGTTGTTGTGAAGTTAATGAAGTAGAATACCTGTATCATCTCGTGGGGTTTCATGAGCTTCACCCAGTTTTTCCTACATTAAACTCTACACTGAAGGCCTAAGATAATGAATAGATGAATGCTCACAAATAATACTTAAATTATCAAAAAAACTTCAGTGTTATCTTCTGAAAAAATAGACTCAGGTTTGAGAACATCTAGCTCTCCTAAATCAGCATTTCCTGATTATGTAGCTGAGATTTATGGCAGCCACTGCATCTTTTATCATGACCCAATACATACATACTTATTGTCAAAGGTGGAAAAAAATGTCCATGAACTAAGATAGGAAAACTGTGTGTTCTGTGTCTTTGCTTGTGGCTTATGAAAATTACTCAAGCAACCTGTTTAAATTAGAATTTGTTAGTTGGTGCTCCACTTCTAATCTCTGTCTGACACCAGTTCATGGGTCCATGCTAATTGTCAGATGTTATTGTTGATGCATAAAACCTTGTTATTCTAATTATTAGCCACAGATGCAGTCTTAGCATTAACTCCCCCAGATCATCCTGCCCTAGACTGATAGGGATGTGATATTTCTATGGCTTTGTGAAATGAACTTTATGCTTTGTTCCTCATTTTTTAAAACTAACTGTTGGGGTAAACAATCTGTTTCCCAACCATGCCATCCTTCTGTTTCCAAACCCTTTCTGAATGGAAATCCTCTTCTATCACTCTGTTGGTTCTCTTGTCAGCCAGTAAACAAATTCTTCAGAATGCCGAACATCAATCTAGAAATGCTCTTTTTAACAGAATCTATCCTGAAACAAATGTTTCAGAAAACACTTCCACTTACTGTATGTGGTGCATTCTGACACTGCCTTCTTATATTTAATTTCTTTAAAAAAAATATACCACTCATGACCCACTCACTATATTGACTCCATGACCCATGAGGATTCTTGGAATGGTGATTTGAAAACTACTGCACTAAATTCCCCCAAAAGAGACCACAGATTTTTTTATTTTAAAATGCATATGGAATATCTGGCAAGGATTGAACATGGAAAGGGTGGGAAGGCGAGTACTTTCAAAATATGATAAACAGTTTTAAATGTTTCTGGGAAGTGAGGTGTTACAGTTTCTCTTTTTTGTATAGGTAGGAGGGATATATAACAGACCCGGAGTTAGCCCTAGGTTGCCAGCCTAGAGACGCAGAATGGAAGGGCTGTTGGGAGAAGCTGTGCTTGAGAGTAAAGAAAGGGTGGGCTCTGGAGGTTTTACCATCTGACACAGGTCACATGAACCAAGGAGCAGCAGAAGCTACCAGAGGCACCGCTAGAGGGGACAGCACTCAAGAGCTGGGAAGTGCAGGAGCAGTCCATTGCAGGAGGCAAAAAAAAAAAAAAAAAAAGTTAAAAAGTGCTGAACAGGGCAAAAATATACAGGAAATGTTTCATGGGAAAGAGTCTGAGGCCCTTCTTAGAGACAGCAGAAATCAAAGGAATGCTATAGTGGAAGGTTCCTCTGCAAAAGGTGATAGTGACCAATTGTCCCATTTGTCAAAGCTTGACCCATCTTCAAGACTCTCCCAGAATTGGACTCAGTGTTCCGTCTCCAAAGAGTTCAGGCACTGATACTGAACTGCTCCCAAATGCTTGCCCACCTCTCCTCCTGCTCCTCAGTTAGCCCTATTGCAAACATCTATACACATGTAAGAACATAGACATGGATAAAGATATAGAATTAAAGAAAATAAACATTAAAATGAGTTATGCTTGTGATACAAATTTTTAAACAGCATTCAGAGAGGAATTAAGTTTTTTCTCCCATTTACTATACATTTCAGTTTTGCTGGTTACTCAGATTTTACTCTCTTTTCTGTACAACATTGGCACCTGAAGTATCTCTAGGGAAATATTGCTGGTACACTTTATTTTTTTTTTCTTTTCTGTTGCAACTCTCTCTTTTTTTTTTTAATTTTATTTTATTTTTAAACTTTACAATATTGTATTGGTTTTGCCAAATATCGAAATGAATCTGCCACAGGTATACATGTGTTCCCCATCCTGAACCCTCCTCCCTCCTCCCTCCCCATTCCATCCTTCTGGGTCGTCCCAGTGCACCAGCCCCAAGCATCCAGTATCGTGCATCAAACCTGGACTGGCGACTCGTTTCATATATGATATTATACCTATTTCAATGCCATTCTTCCAAATCATCCCACCCTCTCCCTCTCCCACAGAGTCCAAAAGACTGTTCTATACATCGGTGTCTCTTTTGCTGTCTCATATACAGGGTTATTGTTACCATCTTTCTAAATTCCATATATATGTGTTAGTATACTGTATTGGTGTTTTTCTTTCTGGCTTACTTCACTCTGGATAATAGGCTCCAGTTTCATCCACCTCATTAGAACTGATTCAAATGTATTCTTTTTAATGGCTGAGTAATACTCCATTGTGTATATGTACCACAGCTTTCTTGTCCATTCATCTGCTGATGGACATCTAGGTTGCTTCCATGTCCTGGCTATTATAAACAGTGCTGCAATGAATATTGGGGTACACATGTTTCTTTCAATTCTGGTTTCCTCGGTGTGTATGCCCAGCAGTGGGATTGCTGGATCATAAGGCAGTTCTATTTCCAGTTTGTTAAGGAATCTCCACACTGTTCTCCATAGTGGCTGTACTAGTTTGCATTCCCACCAACAGTGGAAGAGGGTTCCCTTTTCTCCACACCCTCTCCAGCATTTATTGCTTGTAGACTTTTGGATCGCAGCCATTCTGACTGGTGTGAAATGGTACCTCATGGTGCTTTTGATTTGCATTTCTCTGATAATGAGTGATGTTGAGCATCTTTTCATGTGTTTGTTAGCCATCTGTATGTCTTTTAAAAGGTGCTTTAAAAATGATGCTTACCGAGAGTATCATATGTATATTTGAAGTTATTAAACTTTAAAATAGTGTAATAATGTTAAAATTACATAATAATAAATAACAACTACTATTTAGGTTCAGTTCAGTTCAGTTGCTCAGTTGTGTCCAACTCTTTGCGACCCCATGAATTACAGCATGCCAGGCCTCCCTGTCCATCACCGACTCCCAGAGTTTACACAAACTCATGTCCATCAAGTCGGTGATGCCATCCAGCCATCTCATCCTCTGTCATCCCCTTCTCCTCCTGCCCCCAATCCCTCCCAGCATCAGTCTTTTTCAATGAGTCCACTCTTCGCATGAGGTGGCCCAAGTATTGGAGTTTCAGCTTCAGTATCAGTCCTTCCAATGAACACCCAGGACTGATCTCCTTTAGAATGGACTGGTTGGATCTCCTTGCAGTCCAAGGGACTCTCAAGAGTCTTCTCCAACACCACAGTTCAAAAGCATCAATTCTTCAGTGCTCAGCTTTCTTCACAGTCTAACTCTCACATCCATACATGATCACTGGAAAAACCATAGCCTTGACTAGACGGACCTTTGTTGGCAAAGTAATATCTCTGCTTTTCAATATGCTATCTAGGTTGGTCATAACTTTCCTTTCAAGGAGTAAGCATCTTTTAATTTCATGGCTGCAATTACCATCTGCAGTGATTTTGGAGCCCCAAAAAATAAAGTCTGACACTGTTTCCACTGTTTCCCCATCTATTTCCCATGAAGTGATGGCACCAGATGCCATGATCTTAGTTTTCTGAATGTTGAGCTTTAAGCCAACGTTTTCACTCTCCTCTTCTCTTTCACTTTCCTTTTTTTTTTTAGTTCCTCTTCACTTTCTGCCATAAGGGTAGTGTCATCTGCATATCTGAGGTTATTGATATTTCTCCCGGCAATCTTGATTCCAGTTTGTGCTTCTTCCAGCCCAGCGTTTCTCATGATGTACTCTGCATATAAGTTAGGTTACATTTACACAATTAGGGCTTTCCTGGTAGCTCAGACAATAAAGAACTCGCCTGCCAATGCAGGAGATATAAGAGACACAGGCTCGATCCCTGGGTCAGGAAGATCCCCTGGAGAAGGAATGGCAACACACTCCAGTATTCTCGCCCAGAGAATTCCATGGACAGAGGAGCCTGTGGTCTACAGTCAATGGGATCGCAAAGAGTTAGACACAACTGAGTGACTAACACGTTTACACAATTATCTCTGGGGTACTCATGATACAGAAAACTTATCTACCAAAGGTCACAAAATTACTAAGTATAATAACAGAACTGGGATTCAAGACAGGAGTTTGATCTGCCCCATTCTGAGGGCTCTAGAACCTGTGTTCTTAACCACTGCACTAATGAAAGCAAAATAAATAAAAAGAAGACCATTCCTAGTAAAACTGTGCAAAGACAGCCTCCAAAGTGGTTCATCAAAGAAGTCAGAATATTTTTTAAAGCAACAGCAATTTGACTCTTAAGAGCAACACTGGAAATGAGTAAGTAACATTTTCAATGTACTATAAGAGAATAATTTCCAAGCTTGAATTCTCTACTCCATAAAAATTTACTTCCTAGGTAATGTAAAACAATGACATTTGTCAGGCAAACAAAAATTGAGAGTGTTTGCCTCCAGAAGATGCTCACCAAAAGAAATTTCAAAATATATACTTCAACAGAAAGAAGTGATCTTAAATGGAAAGTCTAAAATGCAAGAGGGAATAGAAAGCAAAGCAAATGTTGAATACATATAAAATTCTAAAGGAAAATAACTCTTGTATAAAATAAAAATAATATTATCTTGGTTACTAAAAATAAAATGCACAATAATATAAGTCATTACAGGAATAAAGACATTATTCATTGACTTTAAAATTGATAAGTATGTATGTTGTCCCGAGGGGTAACCACTAAAAGCACAGCAAAAGCGTGCATAATTTCAAAATTCAGAGAGTAAAAATGAATGAGAAAAAATAATCAATCCCAAAATGAGAGAAAGACAGAAAACTGAGAGAAGTCATAGTTTAAAATAATATGGTAGATTTCAAAACAAATAGAGTAGTATTTATATTAACTGTGACTGAATTACCTTTGCTAGTCAAAATACAATGTTATCAGACTGCATTTTAAGATATCCAAGTATATATTCTTATTTAAAAATACAACTAAAACACAAGGACACAGAAGGGCTGAAAGCAAAAGGCTGGAAAAAGAAATATTGTGAAAATAATAACCATGGGAAAGTCATTTTCCTTTAGTAATATCAGACAAGGCAGACTTTATGAAGGAAAAAAGTATTCTTATGAAAAGGTCAGAAGTCACTTCAAAATGACAAAATACTGAAATCACCAAGAAGTCACAACGCTTGTCAACCTGATCGTACCTAAGAACAAAGCCTCCGATTACACAAAGCAAAATTTGACAGAACTACAAGAAAAAACCAAACAACAACAATCTCAGTGACAGAATTAAATGGTAAAATCTCCTGAACACATAGGTTTGAATTGTACAGGTCCTACTTTATGAGAATTTTTTTCAATAAATATGTACTATTATACTATTATACACAATCCATAGGTGGCTGAATCCACAAATGTGGATGTGGAACTGCTAAGTCACTTCAGTCGTGTTTGACTCTGTGCGACCCCATAGACAGCAGCCCACCAGGCTCCCCTGTTCCTGGGACTCTCCAGGCAAGAACACTGGAGTGGGTTGCCATTTCCTTCTCCAATGCATGAAAGGGAAAAGTGAAAGTGAAGTCACTCAGTCGTGTCCAACTCCCAGCGATCCCATGGACTACAGCCCACCAGGCTCCCCCGCCCATGGGATTCTCCAGGCAAGAGTACTGGAGTGGGTGCCATTGCCTTCTCCGTGGATGTGGAAAACCAACTGAAGAGTTACACATAGATTTTTCATCTGTGTGGAAGGCCAGCACCCTGACTCCTATGTTGTTCAAGGGTCAACAGTTCTTGATTTAAAAAAATAAGAAGCCAAACAAAAATAGAAAAGTCAGTAAGGATACAGAGTACCTGAATAAGACTACACAAACTGACCTATTGCACATATATCAACACTGCCTCAACAACTGAGGAGAGCACATTCTTTTTCAGAGCAATGGAATATTTACACAATAAACATTTCCTGGTGAAAAAACAAGTTTCAACAAATGTCAATCATATAGAATATTTTTTATTGACACAGAACAAAATAATCTAGGAATAAATAACAAAAGATAACTAGAAAAACTTCATATAGGTTGTAATTTCAGAAACATGTTGAAATGACTTGTAAGTCAAAGAAGAAATCATATTGGAAGTTTAACAAGTTATTTTTTTACTGAAAGATGATGACAATACTATAATAAAAATTTGTAGGATGAAGCCAAAACAAAATTTAGAGAGAAACTGATAGCCTTAAATGCATAGATTAAGAAAGAAAGGACTAAATATTGAGCTAAACATCTATCTCAAGAAGTCAGTTAGGAAAAGAAAACACATACACACATTAAAAAAAAAAAAACAGTAGAAGAAAGATATGTAGGATTAATGAAATAAAATTGATTAATGAGAAATCTCTGGTGACAATAACCAAGAAAAAATGCACCGATAAGCAATATAAAGTTTCAAAAGGGGCACTTCAGCTACAAATACACAGATTGGTTAAAAAGATAAGCACGAGTGCTTAGTCACTCAGTCGTGTCTGACTCTTTGCAACTCCATGGACGGTAGCCCACCAGACTCCTCTGTCCATAGGATTCTCCAGGCACAAATACTGGAGTGGGTAGCCATTGCCTTATCCAAAAAGATGAGACAAATTTTAAATAAAATGGAAAATTTCCTAGAAAAAGAAACTTTAGACAAAACTGACTCAAGAAGAAATAGAAAACCCTAATGTCACAGGGGTGACAGTTAAAATACTTAAAACTTGTTTTGACACATGCACTTACCATTAGAACAGATATTAGCCCAACCAGAACTGATACCAGCTCTGAAAACCAGCACGTTGTTAGTACTATTGCTTAAAGACTGCCTCTAACTATGGAGAATTATATCACTAGTCTTAAATTGCCTCACAACAAAAACATAAATGCTTTACTTTCATAAACTCTTAGCAAGTATCTGAGAAAAAGGGTTACTACAAACTTACAACCCTTTATTGTGTGGATTACAACAAACTGTGGAAAATTCTTAAAGAAATGGGAGAGATGTCTATTTAGTTCTTTGGCTCGTTTTTTGACTGGGTTGTTTATTTTTCTGGAATTGAGCTGCAGGAGTTGCTTGCTTAACAAACACATGAAAAGATGCTCAACATCACTCATTATCAGAGAAATGCAAATCAAAAGCACCATGAGGTACCATTTCACTCCAGTCAGAATGGCTGCAATCCAAAAGTCTACAAGCAATAAATGCTGGAGAGGGTGTGGAGAAAAGGGAACCCTCTTACACTGTTGGTGGGAATGCAAACTAGTACAGCCACTATGGAGAACAGTGTGGAGATTCCTTAAAAAACTGGAAATAGAACTGCCTTATGATCCAGCAATCCCACTGCTGGGCATACACACTGAGGAAACCAGAATTGAAAGAGACACAGGTACCCCAATGTTCATCGCAGCACTGTTTATAATAGCCAGGACATGGAAGCAACCTAGATGTCCATCAGCAGATGAATGGACAAGAAAGCTGTGGTACATATACACAATGGAGTATTACTCAGCCATTCAAAAGAATACATTTGAATCCGTTCTAATGAGGTAGATGAAACTGGAGCCTATTATACAGAGTGAAGTAAGCCAGAAAGGAAAACACCAATACAGTATACTAATGCATACATATGGAATTTATAAAGATGGTAATGATAACCCTGTATGCGAGACAGCAAAAGAGACACAGATGTATAGAACAGTCTTTTGGACTCTGTGGGAGAGGGAGAGGGTGGGATGATTTGGGAGAATGGCATTGAAACATGTAAAATACCATATATGAAACGAATCACCAGTCCAGGTTTGATGCAGGATACAGGATGCTTGGGGCTGGTGCACTGGTATGACCTAGAGGGATGTTACAGGGAGGGAGGAGGGAGGGGGGTTCAGAATGAGGAACACGTGTACACCCGTGGAAGATTCATGTTGATGTATGGCAAAACCAATACAATATTGTAAAGTAAAAAATAATAATAATAAATAAATGATAAATGGTTAAAAAAAAAAAGAAATGGGAATATGAGACCACCTTACCTGCCTTCTGAGAAATCTGTATGCAGGTCAAGAAACAACAGTTAGAGTCAGACATGGAACAACAGACTGGTTCCAAATTGGGAAAGGAATACGTCAAGTCTGTTTATTGTCACCCTGCTTATTTAACTTATATCCAGAGTTCATTATGAGAAATGCCTGGCTGGATGAAGCAAAAGCTGGAATCAAGATTGCCAGGAGAAATATCAATAACTTCAGATATGCAGATGACACTGCCTTTATGGCAGAAAGCGAAGAAGAACTAAAGAGCCTCTTGATAACGAGTCGCCAGTCCAGGTTTGATGCACAATACTCGATGCTTGGGGCTGGTGCACTGGGACGACCCAGAGGGAGGGTATGGGGAGGGAAGAGGGAGGAGGGTTCAGGATGGGGAGCACGGGTATACCTGTGGCAGATTCATTTTGATGTTTGACAAAACTAATACAATATTGTAAAGTTTAAAAATAAAATAAAATTAAAAAAAAAAGTGAAAGAGGAGAGTGAAAAAGTTGGTTTAAAACTCAACATTCAAAAAACTAAGATCATGGCATCCGGCCCCATCACTTCATGGCAAATAGATGGGGAAACAATGGAAACAGTGACAGACTTTATTTGGGGGGGCTCTAAAATCAGATGGTGACTGCAGCCATGAAATTAAAAGACACTTGCTCCTTGGAAGAAAAGCTATGACCCACAAGACAGCATATTAAAAAGCAGAGACATTACTTTACCAACAAAGGTCCATCTAGTCAAAACTATGGTTTTTCCAGTAGTCATGTATGGATGTAAGAGTTTGGCTATAAAGAAAGCTGAGCACCAAAGAACTGACACTTTTGAACTATGGTGTTAGAGAAGACTCTTGAGAGTCCCTTGGACAGCAAGGAGATCCAACCGGTCAATCCTAAAGGAAGTCAGTTCTGAATATTCATTGGAAGGACTAATGCTGAAGCTGAAACTCCAATACTTTGACCACCTGAAGCAAAGAACTCACTCATTGGAAAAGACTCTGATGCTGGGAAAAATTGAAGCCAGGAGGAGATGGGGACAACAGAGGATTAGATGGTTGGACGGCATCACCAACTCGATGGACATGAGTTTGAGCAAGTCTGGGAGTTGGTGATGGACAGGAAAGCTTGGCATGCTGCAGTCCATGGGGTAGCAAAGAGTTGGACACAGCTGAACGACTGAACTGAACCGAGTTCAGTGGTAAAGAATTCACCTACCATGCAGGAGATGCAAGAGTCTCTGGTTCGATCCCTGGGTCAGGAAGATCCCCTGGCAAAGGAAATGGCAACACACTCCAGCACTCTTGACTGGAGGATCCCCATAAACAAAGAAGCCTGGTGGGCTACAGTCCATGGGATGGCAAGAGTTAGACACAACTTAATTATATCACCATCACAAACTTACACAAACTTCACCATTGAACAGAAAACCATGATTTTATTTATCAGTGAATTTTATGAGCCTAACAAAAGCCTCATACAGAAAATATCTGACAAAGATAGCACAAAAAGGAAAAATTATAGCCCAACATTACTCTTGAGTGAAAGTCACTCAGTTGTGTCCAACTCTTCGCAACCCCATGGACTATACAGTCCATGGAATTCTCCAGGCCAGAATACTGGAGTGGGTAGCCTTTCCCTTCTCCACGGGATCTTCCCAACCCAGGGATCGAACCTAGGTCTCCCACATTGCAGGTGGATTCTGTACCAGCTGAACCACAAGGGAAGCCCCATTTCTCTTGAAAACAGTGGCAAAAATTCATTAGGAAACATTAGCCAGCTGAATGCAATAAAATTAATACATCATGGCCAATTTCAGGAGCACATGGTTGATTTAAAATATAAAATCAACTACCATATTAAAAGAGATCAGTCATAAAGTCATCTTAATAGATACAGTAAAATAGTCACGATAAAACTTTCTACCAAAGTGGAAGTATGAAAAAATCTCCTTAATGTAATAAAGGATAACTATAAGAAAACATTAAATGTCGCATATAATGGTGATACACTGAAAAGTCTCTTTTTAAGTTCAGGAAAAAAGAAAATGATCAACAGGAATCAGACATTCTCAAGATTTCTTAGTTACTTGCACTGTTATTGTACTAGACAATATAGATTCTAAATTGCTGGACATTTCTGTTTATATGATTAGAGGATATTCTCTACTCTTATAATGGCTCCGTTAAATTTTACATCCAAATGTAAGATTTAGCTTTGTAATTATGTTACATACCATAGGTTCTGTTTCCTTTGGAGGTTTTTCCAGGGGAGGAATGTACCACTGAAAACAAAGTTCTTTGTTTAAAGCTTGTGTTGCCACCACTGGTGGCACCACGTCTCCATACAGCGTGCTGGTAACGGTCTTTAATGATAAATCGGAGTATAGAGAAGCATCAGTTACTCCTGTCTGGGGAACAAAGAGAAACATTCACTTTATTGCTGGCAATGAATGTATTCAATATTTAAGACATTCATTCAATTTTCATTCAATAGTGACTATACTGGAAAACTCGGGGAATCATCCCAGCTTGCTTTATGGATGTAGGTCTTAAAAACCTCCCAATTACCACAGAGAAGACTCTTCTGTGGAAAAAAAATACACTTCAAAACCCAGTGGACTCAACAAATGTCTGCCACTTTGGTGAATATCCAAGAGTAATGATCTAGAGGAGAAATATCAGGGCTATCACTTCAGTCTCAAGATCACCATAGAGTCTAAGAACATCTACTTTTCTTCTGGTTTATTCATTGGTATATATATACTAAGGGTTTGGTTACAATTTATTATCTGCTTTCCAACAGCATTTTTTTTTGCAGTACCTTATGAAAAATTAGACACAGTTTTTGCTCTAAGAGGTCAAAATCCATTACTTTCATTCCCTCTTTAAATGAATATGGCTGGTTTGCAAGTTTAGTCTTGCTTAATCTGGGCCCTGCTCATTTGATAGAACTTCGTCACTGAATCAGGAGTTTTCAAGAAGCATAAATGTATAGACTGCAATTGGTGATTTCATAAAATATTTACTTAGTTCTTTAAGGTAGCTAAAAAACATAAAGCATGATTGCTGTTAATAAAAGTAGAGTCTAGCCAGAAAGATAATAATAATGATAATATCTCACTTCTAAAAAGGACTTTCTTCAGTGGAGTGTAAACTATTTTCAAAATTAAATTCTCATTATTCCCAAGATTACAGTGTGGTAACTGGAAAGCAATTCTTCTACTAAATCTTGACCTCCAAAGGCGTCTCAGTCTGGTGACCGAGGGGAACATGTCAGTGACTGTAAAGAAAGGCCTGGTGTTTCTGTAGGACTCTCTGCCTTCCATTTCTGAGCCTATTCAAGATACAACTGAAGACTGTCAATGCAAAGTCTTCAAAATAAAATAAAAAGAGAAATAAATACATTGACCTTTCTGGTTGTCTACTGATAAAAGAAAAAAATATGTCTTGACTGAAAGGTAATGCTAAAGGTGAAAACTATTTTAAAATGTCTAGAGACTATCATAAAAGGATATGATAAGCCAGAATCCTCATTTATTAGCACTAGGATACTAAAAGCATGACCAACATGCACAATAAATAAAATTATTAACTCTATGTCAGGCAGTTCACCAAAAAATCAGGTAAATGATTGATTCAGGAAAAATTGTTCATTTTTTTTTCATACTTGAGTGCCTTTCAGAGCTTCTGACAACTATTTTAGAAAAGAATTCATATTTAATAACTAGCTAAGTGGAGAAAAATAAAAAGTAAATACCTTCTATGTCAACATAGATATAGTGTTTATTCACATAATAGTGTAATAATAATGAACTGCAACAGAAATCAATATTAATATAGGCATTTAATTTTCTTTTCTCTTTTAAAAAACACAATATCTAATTCCTAATGGGATTAATTACATAAGCTAGCCAATGGGTTATACACCAGGTACTTTCAATATGTTTGATTTATTCTCTGAAAGGAATGAAACAACAGACCTACCAGAAGCACTCTTGCTCGTCATGTACTATAAACATCAAATCACTCTGCACTAATCAAATGTCTGACCTTACACAGTCTGTCATGGGCACACAGGCTAAACATGAATAACTCTGCATTGTGCACCATTTTAATCATGTCCTTTCTGGAATTTTTAATGTAATTTGTTTGGCGTCTTTGTTTTTCCATCATAAAGCTTCAATAGACTTGACGACAGGCAGACTCACAAAGCTGATGAGCATGACATGTATATATGATGGTTCTGGAAATGTATCTACTTCTTTGTGGGGGAGAAACAGGTTTAAGTACAAAATTATGGGAAGGGCTTGATTGAAATGGCCTCCTGAGTGATTAAAGGCTCAGAAATGTTATTATAAAAGTCAGCCAAGCTTGGAGTTTACTTTTTTAAAAATCCAAAAGGCTTTATGCTCGTTAGCTGTCTACCCCAGTGAAACGAACACATGATTAGGTGGCTTGCACCTGTCAGGCAAGCGACAGTGATCTCCAGGGCTGATTATTCTGGGAGTGTTCCACTAATTATATCAAGATAAAGAGCAAACACGGTGAAACAACTCTTTGACATCATTACTGTATTAGAAATACTGTATGTATTTACACTGTGTTCAAGGTTGTATGTTTGGAGCACCATCCTTAGGAACTGGGTAATGATAGGCTGCCCTTAATAATGCAATGCTCAGCAAAGCTCCTTTCAGAACAGTATTTAAGAAATCACATACATTAGTTTCCAAACTCTTATAAAGTATTCACAAGACTACATCCACTGAAACTATAGTTCTCAACTTTCTCATTCTCTCTCTTCTATTCCAAAACACCTGAGGTATCTGGGACACGTGGAAGGAATCCTCAAGGCAGTCTCAGGTCCTAGGAGGGGTGACTCAGACAGTTGTGTTAGGTGGAATGATCTGATCCTACTCTACTGGTTCCTGCCAGGTGGAGGGCCAGACATTAACAACACATCCCAGGCCTTTTCACCTTCTCTCTGCTCCTCTCCCTAGAGAGAGTTACTTGACCGGTATCTGAGAAAAAGAATTTTGGATATGCATAATTCTACCCTTCTTCCGAGCATATTGTTTTCAGGGAGTGAACATCCTCTGCTCCTTCATGCGACAGATTTTAAAGGGGTTTCTGGCCCCACAGGTTTTAAAGAGACCTGTAATGACCCCACTCTCCACCAAAACCCATCAGCCTGGACTGGTAGAACTGTCAACTTTGCTAATCACTACTAGGGAGACCATTTACCTGTAAATATAAACCATTTCCTACAGTATCAACACATGACTCATAAAGTAAGGTATTTTTTAATCTCAGTTGTCTTACTCTTTTATTTCTCAAATGACTTAGAATCTGAGACAGGAAATAGGGGCATTGAGTTTGGGGCATTCCAATACTTCCAGTATCTAGGAAGTAATCTGAAAAATCCTCCTGTGTGGATTGCAATACACTGCCATGGGGGCAATAACCCCAGTTGAGACTCACTTAACTGAATCCATAAATATTCCTTAGTGGGTCTTTCCACTCCTTTTTAAAATCACCCTCCTCTCTTGTTCCAAAGAATGATCTTTTTAAAATTTTATTATTTACCCCAAACACAAGGGTGAAAGTGAAAGACAAAGAGTCAGAGACAAAGACTATACATGGACTGCATAGTCCATGGGGTCACAAAGAGTCAGACATGTACAGTCCACGGAATTCTCCAGGTCAGAACACTGGGGTGGTGGCAGTTCCCTCCTCCAGGGGATCTTCCCAACCCAGGGATTGAACCCAGGTCTCCAGCACTGCAGGCGGATGCTTTACCAGCTGAGCCACAAGGAAGCCCAGGAATATTGGAGTGGGTAGCCTATCCCTCCTCCAGGGAGTCTTCCCCACCCAGGAATTGAACCGGGGTCTCCTGCATTGCAAGCAGATTCTTTACCAACTGAGCTATCAGGGAAGCCCTAAACATAAGGCTACTATACTCCAGTAGGATGAGCAAAGGTTCCCGTTGGGAACAAGACACATTTTCAGGTCACTTCTCTGGGACAGTTGACAACAGAAACATGAATGTGTCTGGTATGGGTATAATTGTAAAAATTAAAGGGCTATATGGTGAAATCCAAAGTCAAGATAAATCAGTGGGTTTTTTCCCCCTAGTTTTGAAAGAATTCTATGCAAATGACTTGATTTATTCATTTCACAAATACATATTGGAAATTTACACTATGTTCTCTTGGGTTCTCTACTATAATTTCAAAGCAGAACATACAAGCCTTGTCCACAAACATTCTCACTCTCCTGCCCCCACTGTATCTGCTAATGGTGTCATCATGCTCTAGGGATCACAGACAGGGGTTCCAAATGATGGGATAAAACTTTTCTCATTCCCTCTTCTTTTGCCATCGCCATAGAGTCACTAAGGTGTTTTGTTTTCAATTTTACTTAAGCAACATCTTTTATATCCATCTCTTCA
Source organism: Bubalus bubalis (assembly GCF_019923935.1). Lineage (NCBI taxonomy): Eukaryota > Metazoa > Chordata > Mammalia > Artiodactyla > Bovidae > Bubalus > Bubalus bubalis. The sequence continues at coordinate 59,146,919 of NC_059160.1, forward strand.
TTCCCATTCGTCATGATCATAAGCTTAGTTGTTTCATCATCTCTTTCTCGGATAACATCCTTTCACTTATACTTTGCCAATCAGCCTTACGTTATATTGACAGTAGAACTAACATTTTGATTTTCATATTCTTTCTGCTATTAACCTTGCCATGTTTTTCTTAAAGAGCATCTGTGGAGGTGCTGCCATTTTCTCTTGTACTAACTCTACCAATCTTTCTCTACAACCACACCAGACACTATGCTTTATCCACTCCTGCTTTCTCCACCACCTAAGAGTGTCTGGTAGATTGTCAGTATCCAACATATGTTTGTTGAACATACCAAATTTGAAACAAATCTCCATTTTTACTGAAACTCTTTATACTTTTTCAGTATCTTCCAATCCACCCATTTTGGTAGTTTATTTAAAAATTACTATTATTCAAGACCCTAGTAGCTTGTTCAAGACCCTCTTTTACATCTCTTCAATAGATAACTTAATAAAGGTTTCCATATTACATATTCTGGGGAAGTCCATCCAACTGAATAACACTTTCCCTCCCCCCACCCACAAAATCTTCAAACTTTTAATTTACTTAAAAACTTGCCATTTACCCTTAGCACACTCATGATTGCTAACAATAAAAATGAATGCTTTTTATTACACATGTAAAACAAAGGTACAGAAATTGGGTATAGATTGAGAAAGTCTCAGTTTAATTTCCTTATAGGGTATTATATTGAAATTTGTATAACTTCTTGGCAAAATGACTCTGAGAGAAGTTGTGATGTGTAGGAATACAGAAAAGTCTGGGACATTTTGAAGGCTTATAAGAGCAGCAAAGCAGAACATATGAAAACAGAAAACCAGCATGTCTGGTTGGTTTTTCTCTGTGGTAAAAGTTTCCTCAGGTAAAACCTCTGAGGAAACTAAAAACCTTTGTGCAGTATGGAGGTTAATGTGCTTCTTTCTGAAATAAAAGGATGATTAAGTCTTCCAAAAAATGTATAATTATATAATGTTTTAAACATTACCTTGCTTGCTGAATCATATAAGACTTTTTCTAGAACAGGTGGATGTTCCATGACTTGAAATAGTTCTTTTGGAAATTCATCAATACAAGAAGAAGAATATAGCTGTAAGAATCTTTTAAGGAAAAAATGCATTTCTTTTTGGCGCAAAATCAATCCAGAGTTAAAAAGAGAAGTGAGAAGAGTGTCATCTGGCAAAGACATCCCAGATCCTGGCTTCAGAGATGCTTAAAGGAAAAACAAAAACTACTATAGAATCATGTTAGATAACAGAATGGTCTCAATATTGCTGTCCTTTGCTTGCTAATCTCATTCCTGCACATTCCCACCTCACTCAGTGGCTGCCCATGACCTTCCTCCATTTTTCAAGCTTGTACACTAACAGAATTGCTTCTGGTCACAGGAAGGAAAGAACACCTCAGACCCCTGTGATCCTACTTTTGGTTTCAAGCGTATCAAAGCAAAACATTCAATCTAGCTGTCTTATTTGTCTTATCCCCAGCCAAAAAAAAAAATCATAAAGCAAAAATTCAGATTCAGGTAATTTATTTGAAAACTGATCTCAAGTGAGAGAATGGGAAATGTGTGACAGAAAAGAGTCAATGACAACCAGTTAGGAAAGGGCTCCAGCTATGGACAAGGAGAGCTCAGTCCTGCTGAGGGCCTCCTAAGAAAAAGCATGGAAAACTGTTCCATCAGGGGGCTGGCATGCTGGAATATCTATCAACCAGCTCCCTCCCTCAGCAGTTGCAGGTTACTCCTGAATGTGTGCAGTCCCTGGTACTTCCAGGCTATCTTGCCTATATGCTGGGCCTCAGTCATTTCTAAGAAAGCCCAGAGAAGAAAGAAGCAAAATGTGCATGATTGACATGGGAGATACTAGCAGGTGAATCCAGGGGGAGCTGAATCAATAACAGGAGGGCATCACTGGGGCCCACTGTGTTGGATTATATCCACTTCCTTCGCTACTGAACTGGCCCTATCACGATGCACCTTTTACCCACCACCTTTCTCAGTGCTTGCCTCTCCCATCACTAACTCTGATAACCAGGCTGAGCCGCTCTGTGACTTGGCCTCTTGGCCCTGCTGATTTCCCCATCACTGGGTGCTGCTTTAGTCAAGCTGTCCTTCCCAGTTGTTTGCTCTCATAAGCAACACTGGCTCACCAATTTCATGGGCACAGATAAACACATCATCACAAAACCACAAGAGGAGAGAATGTGACTTAGATTACAACAGTTTTTTTGGCTATTCTTTAGAGCACCAATGATTTTAAAATAAAAGCAACAACAAACAAAATTCAAAACTTCAGAGTTAAATATCCTGTCTTTCTCTTTAAATACTAGATATTCTTTCTCTCCTTAATGCCAAAGATTTCATCTTGTTCATTTTATAACCTGTCACATTAGGGTCACTCTGATTCTTAACTGTTTTGAGTCACACAGCTCTTCAGTAGTCTTGGGGGAAGTTTCTGGATGCCTCCTTCTAAGGATGTTTTTAAATACTTTGAAATACTGTTCTTTTCAAAGGTCCCTGTATATCAGGCAAAGAACCCCTGAAATTTCCATCTTCTGATGAGAGTTCACTCAGAAAGATGTTAAACATATTTTATAGTTCTAAGTAAGAAACATGACTTAATGACTGGAAAGGAATATGTTCTTTCAAAGGCCTACCTAGCAATTTGCTCATATTATTAATTCTTTGTAGGTGAATATAGTAGCGCAGCAGAAGAATCCATGTAATATCCACTTTAATTGGGTTTTTTTTCTGAGAATCTACCTCTTCATGTATCTCTTCACTAACGTAAGAAAATGTACAACCAGTCTGGAAGACAACTTGGTAGTTATCTGAAAGTGTAAAAAAAAAAAAATTAGAATACAAATATTATGTTTTCCTTGTAAAATAACCATATGTGAAAAAAGAAAAGCACAACTTATAAAGGAAATATTGACACTTAGGATTGCATTCAATTGAAAAAAATTGTATCACAAAAGACACCAATCATAAATAACAAACCATGGGCTGAGAAAACATGTTTAAAAAATCATAAATTATCTTCTCTCTACTATGTAATCAATAAGAAAAAGTCAGATAGTCCAACAGAAACATGGGCAAAGAATTTCAACAGGCAACTTGTAGAAAAGGAAAACCAAATGGCCAAAATTTTTAGCATCATTAAAAATCAGATAAATTAAGATGAAATACCATTTCACATTCCTCAGCAATTAACAGAAACTAAAATCTGAACGCAATAAATGTGAAGATACCATAATTCTCATATACTACTTGGGAGAGCAAATTCCTGGGCAGAGGCTAATAAAATTTTAAATGCAGATACTCAGATACATGTACCAGGAGTCCTGCACAAGATACTCGTGGCAGCACTGTTTGTGTTACAAAAAAAAAAAAAAAAAAAGGAAACTTGAACAAATATAAGGATTAATTTAATTAATTTAATTAGAATTAATTAGATCTATAAGGAGAAACTCTAGTCTATAAGCCAAATTAGGTCAATGCATGTTTATGTAAGACCCATAAGCTAAGAATGGTTTTTATACTTTTAAGTGTTTGAAAAAATTAATATTTTGTGATATATGAAAGTTATATGAAATTCAAATGTCAGTGTCCTTAAGAATGGAATACAGCCATGCTCATTTACATTTTGTCTATGGTTCCTTCACATTAACACAGCAAAGCTGAACAGCTGCAACAGAGAGCACAAAACATAAAATATTACTATTTGGCCCTTTACAGAAGACATGTGCTGACTAGACTTTGCTCATGAAGGATAAAGTGAGGAAAAATATCTAAAGATAATTAAGTAATACAGAGCTATCAATAGCCTCCATACACAAAAACAGCAACCAATAGAAAGCTAATGAAAAAATTCTGCAATACTACTAATAAGATAAAATATCTGAGAAATAAGTCTAACAAGAAGCATATAAGATCTACTTAAAATGTTAAAACACTCCTAAGGGACTGATTTTTTTGAAAAAAAAAGCATGAAAATGAACTAAAAAAATAAGACATACAATATTCTTGGTTAAGATGACTCAACAGAATAAAAACATGTTATTTCTAGGATAAAATATAAAGGTAATGCAACTTTAATAAAATTATGAGAGAACTTTCTTAAACTAGACAAGTTGTTTCCAAAGTAGAAAAAATAAGCCATAAAAGAAATACAATTTTGAGAAGAAAGAGTAATAAGTGAGGATTTACTCTAATAGATACTAAATATATTATAAGGCTATAATAATTAAAATAGTGTGGTATTGAATCCTGAATAGACAGATCAATAGAAATTAGAAAAAAGTACAGAAATAGGATAGCCATTTGGGAAAACTAAAATTGTATCCATTTGTTATTTTTTACATATTCCAAATAGATTTCCATTAACTAGTAAAAGGGTCCATGCCTTTTCCTTAAATACTTGCAGAAGCTCTTTATTGGGCTTCCCAAGTGGCTCAGTGGTAAAGAATCCACCTGCAATGTAGGAGACAGGAGTTTGATCCTGGGGTCAGGAAGAGCTCATGGAGGAGGAGATGGCAACCCACTCCAATATTCTTGCCTGGCGAATTCTATGGACAGAGGAGCTTGGCTGACTACAGTCCACGGGGTCGCAAAGAGTCAGACACGACTGAACGACTAAGCACACACACACACACACACACACACAGAAGCTCTTTATTATAGAAATAAACCCTTTAACTGTGATATTATTTGCAAATGCATCTTTTCAATTATCACATGTTATTTAACCCTCTTTATGGTAATTGTGTGCTATGAAGAAACTTTTCATTTCTAAGTAGTATAAACTATTAACCTTTTCTTTGATAACTTTTGGATTTTTGCCATAGTTAGGTCTTGACCATAATCTGAGACTCTAAGTAAGTAAGGAAACATTCTCCCTTAATGCCTCCAGAGGAAAGTAGCCTGCTGACACCTTAATTTTAGCCCAATAAGTCCTATGTTGGGCTTCAGAACACCAGCACTGTAAGATAATACATTGTGTTGCTTTAAGCCACTGAATTTGTGGCTATTTGTTATAGGAGGAATAGAGCATTGATATGGTACTAGTGGTTCCCTGGTAGATCAGTTGGTAAAGAATCCACCTGCAATGCAGGAGACCCCATGGTTCAATTCCTGGGTCGGGAATATCCCCTACAGGAAGGCCTGACAACCCACTCCAGTCTTCTTGCCTGGAGAATCCCATGGACAGAGGAGCCTGGTGGGCTACAGTCCATATAGCTGCCAAGAGTTAGACACTACTGAAGCAATCTAGCTTACACATACGCATTCTGACAACACTGTTTGCCTCTGGGGAAGAGAACTGAGTCACTTGCAGAGAAGATGGAAGGGAGACAAGTCTTTCCATACCCTTCTATGAATTTTGAATTGTGCTTCTTGAAAATAAATGACCTGTGCAAAAAACTGAGCTAAATTAAAAGCAAAAAAGAACCTCTACATTTATGTGGCCAATGTTATGTAGTTTTTAATGTCACAGAGAAAAAATAAGACCAGTTTAGTTTTTGTTCTTTTGTAGAAAGTTTGCTTTTTCTGTTTACAATTATTTTCTTTGTCTTTACAATCCATAAATGAGGACAAAATTTGTCCACGTATTATCTGTGCTATCTGTAAGTTTATCTTTAGAAGAATATTTTGGAGGGAGCATCCCTTACACCCTGCATTGAGAAGCATCCCTTTGCAATGGTTTCCACCACCTCCAGCCAGGACTGCCTGGTTACACTGATTTGGGGCCTCTGCTTCACTGAGGATAATTCTCATCGTACCCTCACTGTCTGAATTGTTGACAATCTGAATTGGTGCAGCACGTGAGCACACACATGCATGCATGTATATAATCAGTATTGCTAGCATGAATAATTTATCTCCATTCTCACCTGTACATGGTATAATTATTTGGGATTTGAAGATATAATGTGTCCTTCTAGCTCCCCACCAGTATGGGAAATTTGTGTCTCGGAGGAATAGAAAATAGGATAGCAGTAGAGGAATGATATCCCAGTTTTTAGTTGGCACTGACCCATATCTCTGAGCAAGGGACAAGGCAGAACAGGAAAGACAAATCACATTTTTTCCAGGATGGAAGGTTTTCTCCATCTCAAGAGGCAAAACATGTATTAATACTAAGGATCAGTTGATTCTTGGTTCTGCTCCATAGATTTCTCTTTATGTTCTGACAGTAGGTTCATCAACATTCATTTTTGGCATGACACATATTTATATTTTTCTGTATATCAAGTGTATTTAGTTGTGAGAGGCTGCATCCAGGACCACTGACCCTGAATGTCACTTTTAATTCAAAACATATTACAGAATTTAATAATTTTTAATCCTAGCAGAATTTTTTATTAAGGTTGCAAGAAAATCAAGACAAAAAGATGGAATATATTTGAATATAACGGGGCCCAAAGTAGATATTGAGTAGGTGTTTTTTGCATTCACTCTAAATATGGTCCCCTGTTGCCAGTAGCATCATTTCAGGTTCTGTATTTCTACAAGACAATGTAGAAGAAATCTCAGTAAATTGGGCCAGCTGCATCACTCAATTCTCTTATTGTTCTATAGACATCATACAATTGCTCTCTGGTCCTGGCAAGATGATCTTTATTCCATCCTCCACACATGACTGGTCTATTCTGTCACCATGCTTCTCTGACTGTCAACTGCTCAGAGTGCTGAGAAAATAAGCTTCCCTTCTACCTGCTCTCCATGCCTCTAGTCCATTTGTATCTGCCTCACATGTACTTCTTCCAGAAAAAAAAAAAATGTTCCTAATAAATTCAAATGCCCACCCAGCCTGTGTCCAGCTTTAACTTAAAATATGGTCCTCTTAATAAATGCATTTATATCATTTCAAAGTGGATGCCTGCTCTGATTGCTAAAGACTAGAAGTTTATGGGTGGCAAGACCTACTCCTTGGTGTGTTCTTCCTTCCTTCCCTCTGGACAGAAATAGCTGTATAGTGCTCTACACACGATAACAATGAATACCCTTTACCACATAGTGTACAGATCAATGCTAGTGAAGATAAGATGACTGAAGAGGTTTTCTCCTGGATGCTAATGTATGCTAACACAAGGAAAATCAAACAATTTTTATTTGTTGTTGTTGCCCTTTAGCAATTCATTATAATATGAAGTTCACTGCCATCTGGGTATTTGAAGCAATCAGTTGGGGAGTCAATATTTCTTTCCAAGCCAAATACTGAAATGAGGGAAATTGTAACAGTAATTTATGATCAGACTGCTAGAATAATAGTGGAGAGCAAAATTATTATTCTTAAGGCAAAATACAAAATGAATTGGGCTTAAAAAATTTGGTCATTACAGGGCTTTCTTGGTGGTCCAGTGGTTAAGAATCCATCTTGCAATGCAAGGGGCATCCATTTGATCCCTGGTCTGGGAAGATTCCACATGCTGCCGAGCAACTAAGCCCATACACCACAACTACTGAGCCCACACTCAGCAACTACTGAAGCCCGTGCACCTGGAGCCTGCACTCTGCAATAAGAGAAGCCACTGCAACACGAAATCCATGTACCACAATGATGAGTAACTCCCTGCTTGCTGCACTAGAGAAAGCCCTTGTGTAGCAATGAAGACCCACCACAGCCAAAAAATAATTAAAAAAGAAAAATACATTTTAAAAAAATCAGGTCATTTAACACTAGAATCTTTGTACAATAATAAAGGAATATTAATGGGTACAAAATGGAAACAGAAAATTGGAAGATGCTACCAAAACCACTGAAACAGAAAAGTAAAGCATAAATTCTAGTATTAGGCACCATTGAGATGAAGACTATTAGCCTAATGGGATCAACTAAGATCATCTGATTAGGAGATGCCATTCCCCACTGTGTGGGTCCATGCATGACACCTAATTGATCACCGCAGCAATTTTTCAGTCCTTGCATGCAGCAGTTCAGAATTCTTCTTAGGTGGCCACCAGCCGAGATCCAACCAGTCCATCCTAAAGGAAATCAGTCCTGAATATTCATTGGAAGGACTGATGCTGAAGAAGAAACTCCAATACTTTGGCCACCTGATGCGAAGAACTGGCTCATTTGAAAGACCCTGATGCTGGGAAAGATTGAAGGCGGGAGGAGAAGGGGATGTCAGAGGATGAGATGGTTGTATGGCATCACTGACTCAAAGAACATGAGTTTGAGTAAACTCCGGGAGATGGTGTTAGACAGGGAGGCCTGGTGTGCTGCAGTCCATGGGGTCACGAAGAATCAGACACGACTGAGTGACTGAACTGAACTGAGCCATAGTGTGGATTAGGTGTGTGTGCACTCAGTCATTCAGTAGTGTCTAACTCTTTGAGACCCCATGGACTGTAGCCCGCCAGGCTCCTCTGTCCCTCTCCAGGCAAGAATATTGGAGTGGGTTGCCATGCCCTCCTCCAGGGATCAAACCCATGTCTCTTATGTCTCCTGCGTTGGCAGGCAGATCCTTTACCACTAGCACCACCTGGGAAGCCCAGTAGTTTGGACTATCATCCCACAAACATTCACATCCCTCTTCCTTCTGTTGCAGAGTCGGACACGACTGAGCAACTTCACTTTCACTTTCCTTTCTCTGCAGGGAGAGTCTAATTCCATGCCTCACTGACATTGTACTTGGCCATAGGACTTGCTGTGACTAATGGGATGTAACGTGAAGAGAGGTCTTAAGTGTGCTTCTGTGCTTGGGCTTGGTCTTGTGCTCTGGTCTGTACCGTGAGAAGAGCACCCCCTAAGCAGTCACTGCCTCTTTACCCTGGGTCTCATAACAAATGTACATGAAGTGCACTGGAACTTGGCCTGCAGCCTGATGCAGAACACAGGAGACAAGTAAAAGAAAGAAGTCATGCCGTTCTTGCCACTGAGTTTTAGGATTGTTGGGTATACACTGCCATTTTGGCAATAACTGATTAACACAGAATTTCAGATCTAACTTATTTGTTATCTCTGTCCTAAAAACTTAAAGCATGAGAAAACAGAGCAGGATGAAGTAGACAAGATCTATCTGAGGCAATAACGGACCACTGTGAAAAAGAAATAGCCATGTTGGTAGTTGGAATCACAGTCTTAAAATTCAGATTTCAGTCTTCTTCATAAATAAATCTAATTCACTCAGTCTAAAGATTAAGGACAATGAGGCTGAGAGAAATTCAATGGTTTGACAGGATCAGGGTATAAGCTGAAACCTCTTCATTATTAATTCTGCATTCCCTTTGTGGCAAAACAATAATGTGTGTTTCTAAGAGGACTGCCTTCCTGGCATTCTGAAGCAGGGAGAACTGAGTTGCCAAGCTGTGTCAAGAGAAAAAAGCATATACTGCTATACTGCCCTGCTTTGTCCCCCAAGAGCCTACCTTTGGAGTCTCTAAGAAAAGCCATGTGCCCTGTCTGAGATCCAGGTCATGGACCAGAAGTCTGATGAAGTAAAATCCCACCAGGAAATAAAAATAAGAAGACAATACCTTAGCATTAAAAAAAATCCATCTGATGGTTTAACCTCAGAGCAAACCATTTTAGTTTGGAAAATAGTCTGGGCCACCTAGCCTTCAGGAGAGAGAGAGCCAAAGAAGGAGATGATTTCAGACACAAACTCTTCAGCTAAGGTTGACTCAACCCTTCAGCAGTAAGCTCTGGCCTACCAGAATGATTTCAGAGGCTTTAGAAAGACTACCTCACCCCATCAGGTTAAAGTTAACATTTTTCATCCCCTTTGGCTCAATGCTCACCCAATGCCAAGCAAAATTAGATACTGTTGTTACTAAAATATCCTTCTGGAAGTAAAATTCCAGTACCTTGCTTCTTAGGACCTATCCAAGTGCTTAGCACAAAACAGCACTCAATATTTTTTGAATGAATGGGCAAAAACATAAAATGACTGTTCAATATTTATGTTATTGCTGGTATGACTTACAGATTTATACTATAGTTTTACTGTAACCAACAGCAGACTTACAAATTTTAAAAAATATACTAAGGTTAAGTTTAAATTCCACTAACTTTTCATTCATTCATTTAACAAATATTAATATCAATCCTTGCTATGTATAAGTAATACGTGATTTTCTGTAGTGTGTGCTCATGCTCATTCATGTCCAATTCTTTGCAACCCCATGGACTGTAGCACACCGGGCTTCCCTGTCCATCACTGACACCCAGAGCTTGCTCAAACTCATGTCGATCAAGTTAGTGATACCATCCAACCATCTCATGGTTGGATGAGATGTCCCCTTCTCCTCCCACCTTCAATCTTTCCCAGCATCAGGGTCTTTTCAAATGAGTCAGTTCTTTGCATCAGGTGGCCAAAATATTGGAGTTTCAGCTTCAGCATCAGTCCTTCCAATGAATAATCAGGACTGATTTCCTTTAGGATGGACTGGTTGGATCTCCTTGCAGTCCAGGGGATTCTCAAGAGTCTTCTCCAACACCACAGTTCAAAAGCATCAATTCTTCAGGACTCAGCTTTCTTCAGGACTCAGCTTTCTTCATGGTCCAACTCTTAAATCTATACATGACTACTGGAAAAACCATAGCTTTGATTAGATGGACCTTTGTCGGCAAGGCAATGGCTCTGCTTTTCAGTATGCTATCTAGGTCAGTCATAGCTTTTCTTCCAAGGAGACAGCATCTTTCGATCATGACTGCAGTCACCGTCTGCAGTGATCTTGGAGCCCAAGAAAATAAAGTATCTCACTGTTTCCATTGTTTCTTCTTGTCTCTTGTTTCCATTATCTCCATTGTCTCTAAGGAGAGCCCTTAGCAAATCAAATAGCTAACTTCCCTGCCCTCAGGAAGCTGATGATAGTTTAATAAGAGAAAAAGCTTAAACATGCACAAGCGCACACACACACACACACACACACAAATATAAAAGAACTAAGAAAAGAAACAGGGAGCTAAATCAGAGTGTAAGAGTAGGTACACATTTCAGAGGCTCAGAGAAGGTCTCTCAAATAAATAATCCCACAAAGTTTCATTTCAAATGGGTGAAGTGGAAAATAAACAGGCCATCAGGAAATATCACTCTTTTCCCACACAACCCTGCACCTAAAATGCAGCAGTGAATGGAATAACATATACATACATACAGCAAGCGGGGGCCCCTATGTTTTAGCAGCTAGACCCTGAGATTTGCCCTTTCAGGGTCTTAGAGGTTTCCCAAACCATTGTTGTTTTAAAGTTAAAACCCAACAAATCTCTAGAATTAAATCTTTGAAACTTGATTATACATTATATGTATATAAAATGCCCAACATCCAAACATACCAAGCAAATAATCTGTGTACGAAGACAAAAGATCCATGGAAGCAAATTCTGGGATATTTGATAATGCCCCTTGGCTAACTGTATCAGTTCTAGCATTCTTCTTTCCAATAAGTAGATTAATTGCCAGCACAGCCTCACTGACCTAAAATTAATGCATAATTAGAATTCACAAATGCAAGCTTTTTGATTCATAGATATCCATTAGGTGAAGAATATGAAAGAGCGAATTCATAATATTTCGTATACACTGTAGGAAAAATAAAGACAATCTGAAAAACAATATGTGATCCCCTGCATGTACTATGTATCATAGTCAAACAAATCATGATTGTTGACAATTTAATCAATAAATAAGTCACTCTGAATAGGCTCCCTCACCTAGCTGTGACAGATATTTCCCAAAATATGTGCACATGTGTATCTGCCAACACTTTCATTAAAGAAAAGTTGAAACAAACAAAACCAAGTCTGGCTAATAGAGATTAAAAACACTACACATATAAAGAGCACTTCTAATCGCCCCAAAGAAATATCATTGGCACAAATCTCAAAGAATGTGAAATTTTTCTTTCTCTTGAATAAATAGATTGCGTTGCCTTAACAGATGTGACAGTAAAGAAAGAATTAAATAAAAATCACACCAACCTGTGCAGCAGCTCTTATTGCAATCCAGGCAAATAAACTGTACATTTCATGTTTATTTACTATTGGTTCTTTAATAGAACTATGCCTTCTGGGAAGAGCCTACAAAATATGGCAAATATTTTATGATAAAGACAGATAAAGATATCCTAAAGTTTAATGACAGATTTTCTAATCTTCTGAAGATGAGATTTTAGTGTAACACTGTGTAGCCATTAAGAATAATAATGTACATGCATCTATCAACATGAAAAGATATCCTAATCATATTAGCAAAAGAAAAGTGTATGTTACAAAATAGCATGCAAAGTATGATCCCATTTTTTAAAAGATAATATATATTTCTCTGTATATACAAACAGAGCAAATTATCAACAGTGGTTATCCCAGGTTTTATGGGTAATTTAATTATATTTAACTTTTTTATGTGATTTTCTAGATGAGCTTACATTATTTGAATATCAATAATATAAACAGAAATGGCACTTTAAGTGTTATTTACCATTTTAATAGAGGATCTATAAATTGAATATATATTGTGTATAAAGATGTCAGAAACAGGAATACTACTTAAAGATTTTTGATAGGTATTTGCCATCAGCTTTCTAACTACAGAACTGTTAAAAGGATAACTGTAATCATGAAGTTCTACAGAACAGCAAAAAGTGACAATGAATGGAGATACGTGCAATGTGAGGGTGTGTGTGTGTGGCATGTGTGTTCAGTTTTTAAATATAAAAAAGTCAAGAATACAGAAGTAAACAGAAACCCTGCCAGCAACATAGTAGCTGTCTGTTTTACATTTTTAAAGTATTAATAGTCAAATTTAAAGATTCAACTAATCTGCAAAAACTATTCGATTAGATGGCTTATTCTAATTTGTTGATATTCATATTTTACCTGATTTTTTAGATCTTCAACAATAAAATAAGCAATAATAAAAATATCTTTTTTACTTCTAGCAATAAGACTCCCAAATAAAAGGAAAAGCAATGAGTAAAGCTGATACCAGAGCAGGAAACACAATGCACAAAAGTGACTAGATCAAGTTTTAAACTTGGAGACAGGTGATACCTGGAGAGATCCGTCCATGGGGAATCTAAAATCTAATCAATGTAGCCCTGTCCCAAATATGAAGACCATCCTCACTAGCTGTAATAACACTGCTTAGGCTCTGGGGTAGCCACTGCCAGCTTACTGACTATAACCTTGGGCAATTTACCTATTTAATTCTGGACACAAGGCTAATAGGCATTGAGTACAGAATAACATTAAGTAACTATATTGTAAGAACAAGTAGTGACACAGACATTCAAAAAAGAAAGCTCATTTTGAATTGAGAGGAAGGCTTTATTGAGGTCAAACTTGAGCTCAGAATGAAAACAGGAAAAAAAATATGATGGGCATTTTTTTACATGAGAGGTGTTCAATACTGCATATGAGATACAAGCTGATACAAACAGGCAAGAAACATTTTAAATGCATCTAGAATAGGAAATGAAGCTAAATTGTTTGCAAGGAACATGATCCTATATGTAGAAAACCCCAAGATACACACACACACACACACACACACCCCTCTAAAATTAACAAATGTGCTTAGCAAGTTCACAGGATACAAAACTCAATATTCATAAATCAATTGTATCAGCAATGAACAATCTGAAAATGAAATTAAGAAAATATCCATTCATGATAGAAATAATCTTAACAAAAATGTATAAAATGTGCATACTGAAAAGTAAAAAAAATTATCAAGAAAAATTAATATCTAAATAAATGAAGAGAGTTCATATATATGAATTGAGGATTCAAAATTGTTAACATGCTAAATGTCTACAAATTACCTGTAGATTCAACATAATCTGTACCAAAATTCTGCATTTTGGCAGAAACTGACAAGCAGATTCTAAAATGAAGAAGAAAATGCAAAAGATTCAAAGTGAAAATAATTTTGAAAAGGAAGAACATAATTGGAGGACAAATACTTTCCAATTTCAAAAAACTTACTACAAGCCATACAGTAATCAAGACAGTGGATACTCACATAAAGGTAGAATTATAGATCAATGGAATAGAATTGGAAGTCTAGGAAAAATATTTAGACTTTTGATCAATAAATTTTTTGACAAAGGAGCCAAAGCAATTCAATAAAGAAAAGATAGTCTTTACAACAAGTGATACTCAGACAAATGAACATCTATGTGCAAAAATATGAATTTAGAGCCTTACCTCACACTTTACACAAAACTTAAATCAAAATATACCATGATGGACTTAAGCATTAAAGCTAAAAAACTTTTAGAAGAAAACACAGGAGAAAATCTTCAACATCTGGGGTTAGGTAAGGTGGTACTAAAACCACAAAATATATTAAAAAATGATAAACTGTACCTCATTAAAAGTAAAGACTCTTGTTTCTAAAGATACCATTAATTGCATGAAAAGACAAGCCATCAACTGGAAAAAATATCTATAAATTATATATCTGATAAGGGACATATATCTAGAACACATATGTTTTAAAAGTTATAACTCAATGATAAAAAAGATAACTCAGTTTAGTTTATGGGCCAAATATTTGAGTAGATACTTTCCTAAAGAAGATATACAAATGGCCATTAGGGATATGCAAATCAAAATCCTAATGAAATACTGCTTAATACCCACTAAGATGGCTACAATCAAAAAGATAAATAATAACAAATGTTTGCAAGGATGTGGAGACACTGAAACACTCATACACTGCTTTTAGGAATACGCAATGGTACAGCACTTAGGAAAACAATATAACAGATCATCAACAGGCTAAACAGAGAGTCGAAGTATGACCCAGAAATTCCATTCTTAGGTATACACCCAAAGGAATTGAAAACATGTTCACATAAAAAATCTGTATATGGAATTGAGAGAGTAGCACTGAAACATACATATTACCATATGTAAAACAGACAGCTAAAAGGAAGTTACTGTATAACACAGGGAGCTCAATGTGGTACTCTGTAACAACCTAGATGGGTGGGAGGGGGTAGGGGCTGGGGGGAGGTTGAAGAGGGAGGGGACATATGTATACTTATGGCTGATTCACATTGTTCTACGGCAGAAGCCAACACAATATTGTAAAGCAACTACCTTCCAATTAAAAATAAGTTTAAAAAATTTAAATCTATATATGAGTATTCAAAGTAGCATCATTCATAATAGCCAAAAGTGGCAACAATTCATATATCCAGCTCCAGTTGAATGAAGAAAGAAAAGGTAATAAAACTATATAAAAGAATACTACTCAGAAGTAAAAGGAACAAATACTGTTACATGTTACAACATGGGTGAACCTCAAGAACATAATGCCAGGTGAAAGAAGCAGGCATGAAAGATTACATAGTTTGATTCCATTTAAGTGAACTATACAGAAAAGACAAATCTACAGAGACAGAAAACAGACTAATGGTTACCTGGGACTAGAGGTAGAAATGGGAATGATAGCAAATGGGCACTTGGGATCTTTTGAAGATGAGGGAAATGTTCTAAAACTGGATGGTGATGATAGTTAAACAACATGTAAAATCATTAAACATCCATGAATTGCACTCTTAAAATAGGTTAATTTCATAGATATAATTTATGATTCAATAAATCTATTTTCTAAACATGTGTTTGATAATCTCTCTCTTTGAACTATTTTTTTCTCTCAATTCCTTGGAAAACTTCTACTTATCCTCCAAAACTCATCTCATCTGTAAAGCTTTCTCTTACATTCCCCCAAAGCAGAATTAGCCACTTTGCTCTACTTGCCTACTTGACCTATCTTATTATAGTCCTCAATACATTACAATACAATTATTTCTTTTCTTTGCTCCTCTGTGCTTCTTAGTGGAAGAGAGTAACATGCTTGGCATACATTAAGCACTCAATAAGTGTTGGCTTGATTGAATGAATACATGAATGAATGTTCCAGAAATAGTTCAACTAACAAATAACTGTTGGATACCTGCTGCTACTGCTAAGTCACTTCAGTCGTGTCTGACTCTGTGCGACCCCATAGACGGCAGCCCATCAGGATCCCCCATCCCTGGAATTCTCCAGGCAAGAACACTGGAGTGGGTTGCCATTTCCTTCTCCAATGCATGAAAGTGAAAGTGAAAGTGAAAGTGAAGTCACTCAGTCATGTCTGACTCTTAGCGACCCCATGGACTGCAGCCTACCAGGCTCCTCTGTCCATGGGATTTTCCAGGCAAGAGTACTGGAGTGGGGTGCCATTGTCTTCTATGTACAAAATACTTCAGAAAGATATAATGTTGGAGTCTAGTCAAAGTTACATAATGATAAAGGATAGTCCTCTCACTTCTTATTGGGTTTTCTTTTGGGTATTTATTATGTGCCAAGTCTTTTATTTTACTTAATTTTCCTAGCTACTCTAAGGGGTAAGCATCCTCACCTTCATTTCACAGATGAGGAAACTTGGGTTAGAAAGGCTTCGCTCCCACTGGTGTGTCATGAAAATAGGATTCCAACCCAAACCAGGGTGACAGTCACTATACTCCAGACTCTCCATATAAGTGAAACAATAATGCTGTCTTTTCAGCATTTATATAGCAATTGTCTTTATTAGGACATATTTTAAATGTTCTATTTCAATGGTCTGAATATGCCTAGATGAATTTTAGTTGTTTTTGACTGTTTTCTGTGTGTCTAATAATTGTATGTCTTGCTAAAATATTTATGCTGTGTCAAGATATACAGAAAATAATGCTCATATTGTATTTGTTGTTGCTGTTCAGTCCTTGGAGTTATACTATTCTTTCACTCCAATCTTATTTGTTTAAGCTCCTAATTATAAACAGCTCCCTAGAGAAGGCCCAAAAGGTGATATATTTTCTATCCTAGCATCTTATTAATTTGCATTGCAAACTGCCATGGAAACAAAGATTTCTGTTTTCTCTTATCGGATGTAAAGATGTGTATCATATCACAAAAGGTAAGTTTTCTATGTAATCATTTTGATGAAAAAAAAAAAAAATAGCTGTTACCCACCTAAGGCAGCAACCATTTAAGTTGTTCCAACTGACTGAAAGCCTATTTGTCTACAGGATTTAAATCATGTTTATGTTGTCTCAAAGATTAGAGATTTGACATCAAAATTTTCTGGAGAGGTTTTTTGGTGGGTCAGAGGATTATTTAATGAGAATGAAATATATTAAGCCTACTGAAATCTAAGGAATAAACAATTAGATGGTATTTTTTGAAAAATAAAAACCAAGTTTTCAAAAAAAAAAAATTAACACAAAGTTCCCCATCCAACTTCCTGCCTAGAAAATCTCCCTCTCTGGGGTGCTCAGGGCTGGTGCACTGGGATGACCCTGGGGGATGGGATGGGGAGGGAGGCGGGAAGGGGGTTCTGGATGGGGAACACATTTGCACCTGCTACTGATTCATGTTGATATATGGCAAAACCCAGTACAATATTGTAATTAGATATTAAAATAAATAAATTAATTTTTTTAAAAAAGAAAGAAAATCTCCCTGTCTGAATCCTGGGTACTCAGGTATGGCCCACAGACCAGCAGCATTGCCATTTCTAGGAGCTCCTGAGAAAGACTGAACCTCTGACCTCAACAGGATCACAGGATCAATGGAGATGTTTCTGCCCCTTATTTGGAAGAGCTGCTTGATGGAGTGCATTCCTCTGCCACCCTGCAAGGCTCCCTCCCAAATGATCAAATCTCACTTTTCACCTCTTTCCACTGCAGTCATTCACAATCCCACCAACTCAAGTTATTTCTTAATCCTAAACTTCACCACCTAAAACACCCCCAACCCTTCCTTCCCTTCTCTTCCTCCCTCCCTCCCTCCCACCTTTCTTCCTTTACAGGTTTATTACCTGTCTCCCTCCACTGAGGAGTAAGTGCATGGGAACAAGCACTGAGATTGTCCTGGACTCTGCTTTATCCAGAATACGGTCTGGGTTCTAGGACATGCTCAATAGATATGTGATAAATGAATGAATGACTTTTCTTATCAAAAGATGATCTGTTTGCCAGCCACTTCAATAATGAAAACCATACTTGTCTATCAGCTTAAGCAATAGGTCATTTCCTGCAAACATCTGATAAATCCTAATGACTGAGCATATTTATATGCACCTACATTTCATGGAGTACATCATGAGAAACGCTGGGCTGGAAGAAGCACAAGCTGGAATCAAGATTGCCCGGAGAAATATCAGTAACCTCAGATATGCAGATGACACCACCCTTCTGGCAGAAAGTGAAGAGGAACTAAAAAGCCTCTTGATGAAAGTGAAAGAGGAGAGTGAAACAGTTGGCTTAAAGCTCAACATTCAGAAAACAAAGAACACGGCATCTGGTGCCATCACTTAATGGGAAATAGATGGGGAAACAGTGGAAACAGTGTCAGACTTTATTTTCTGGGGCTCCAAAATCACTGCAGATGGTGACTGCAGCCATGAAATTAAAAGACGCTTACTCCTTGGAAGGAAAGTTATGACCAACCTAGATAGCATATTCAAAAGAAGAGATATTACTTTGCCAACAAAGGTCCGTCTAGTCAAGGCTATGGTTTTTCCAGTGGTCATGTATGGATGTGAGAGTTGGACTGTGAAGAAAGCTGAGCACCGAAGAATTGATGCTTTTGAACTGTGGTGTTGGAGAAGACTCTTGAGAGTCCCTTGGACTGCAAGGAGATCCAACCAGTCCATCCTAAAGAAGATCAGTCCTGGGTGTTCATTGGAAGGACTGATGCTGAGGCTGAAACTCCAATACTTTGGCCACCTCATGTGAAGAGTTGACTCACTGGAAAAGACCCTGATGCTGGAAGGGACTGGGGGCAGGAGGAGAAGGAGGAGGAGAAGGGACTGGCAACAGAGGATGAGATGGCTGGACGGTATCACTGACTCGATGGACATGAGTTTGAGTGAACTCCGGGAGTTGGTGATGGACAGGGAGGCCTGGCGTGCTGTGATTGATGGGGTCGCAAAGAGTTGGACACGACTGAGCAACTGAAATGACTGACTGACATTTCATGGATAACATTTTAACAGGCAAAAATCTCCAAATGAAATCCATTTCCAGAATCTTATGTAAAAATGTCCAAAGAGGTATCTAAATATGAGTATGAGTTTAAAATAATGAATTAATTCCTCCAAGTCACAAAGAAAAATGTCTCTTTATATCCATAGCACAGAGGTAGCAAAATAAGCAAGCTCAAAGGCAATATACTTTACATTTAATACTTTATATTTCTAATAAAATCATTTATTACCTTAATAGTCATCAATGGTGACACTGAAAGTTTGCTCTTTAATTTCCTCATGTGTAAAAATAATAAGGCTATTTCAAGGTAGGAGTCTCTTATCAACCTAAAACAATAAAACATTGTACTTACTACATAACCTCACTACTCATAAGCATCATTTTGCATCATGTGACAACAATTTCTGAGCAAATGAAGGTAAAAACAGGCAAAACTAACATCTGTTCCAAACTGACCCTTTTTTCATAGCACCTGTGGCTTAAACACTGGCATCTTCCTCCCTACTGAAATCAGAAGCTCTTAAAGACAGCTGTGTGTTCTTCCTTGTCCTGTGCTGTCCTCCTGCCATGACTGCAAGGAGTCCAGCATCAAGACCATTCTGGAATATTCCAGCACACGAAGCACTACAGAAGTGATAGTCCAGCCTGGAAAACCAGGTCTCTGTCTCTACCCTCCTACACTGATTAGATTCTAACGAGACACACAGAGTTATTCTGAAAGCCATGACTTGGTGTGGGTGAGGGCTGTGTGTTCACTATCAAACCTGTCAGACAGGGTCATTTAAATCAGTGCATTAAGTCCATTATATAGAATTGAGCCACCCAGCCTTGGCACTGATAAACCAGCATGACACAAATCCCTTCTCGATACAATTTCACATCTGGTGGAAATTCCTGTGTCCTTGGACTGACAGGAGATCAAGCTGAGTATAGCCCGGAAGTGATTTACAGTCCAGGATGTCACCAGGCTAACTGCTGTCATCAACTGTCACTGAGAATGAAGCCTTGGGGCAGAGCCGAAAGCAACAAGCTTGAAAAGGAAGTCAGTGAACCAGTTGGACAATGAACACCCCAAACTAGCCCTGTCATGGGAAGAGAGTGTCCCAGTCATTTCAGCACACATCCAGAACACGGGGCTCAAACCCAAATGCATATTGTGATAATGGAAAGGTCTTTTTTTTTTACCCTGAATTTTGATCATTTCTCAAGCTTAGCTGTATAGCTTCAAACAGACTCTCAAGTTGCATAGTTGGAGGTTTCTCTTCCATCAATATTTGACATTCTATTTTGCCTGAAAGAGGAAAAGGATATACAAAGATGGATTTTCTTTTTTCTATCATTTAGGACTTCAGAACAAATATTTTATGCTGGAAATTTGGAAAACTGGATGTGTTCTCCTTGCTTGCCCATCTCTCGTTTCCTGCTGGAAGGTACACCAGTGGGGAAAGAGCTGCTGCTTCCTTCCCTGGGCACCTCGAGGTTCCCCTGCCTCCTTTCACTGTTCGGACACAAGTGTTATCATCCTATTTTCCTTCCATTTCCTTACTTTGTGCTCTCACTTCCTCCTGCAGTGCATTCCTTTAATCTACATCCGTTTTCTTCTTTCCTCAATCATTGCAGGCATCATAGGAAATACCTTTGCTAGAAACAAATCCTAGAAAATCAGCAAATGCTGGAAAACCAACACAGATGATGAAAATGCTCTCGTGTGCACACAGCTCCCCCTTCCTCATGGTAAGCTGCAGGCCTCAAATGCCGGGCGCTGGAATGCTACTTCTATAGCCAGAATGACTGGAAAGGGAAATCTCATAATCACTGTGAAAAGGATTGACAGTTTCCATACAGCATGTGGACAGAGCATGGAGCCACCTCGTGTGAAGTTCATATCTGGGCATTTAGTAGCTCTTGACTTATGGATGGTTATTTACCCAGACCGCCCTCATCTGCCAACCAGGATTGATCATGCCTAACTTGTAGCACTATTGTAGGAACTGGCAATATGAGATGTAAAACACTGATTACAGTGCTTTGTACCTAGTAGATGTTCAATAAATGATACTAGATGTCATCATCACTTTTCTCAGGGCTAAAATGGCCACAACAAAGTTATATGAATGCATTATGCAAATGTGTATTGCAAGTTATAAGTATAGATATGCTATAGCTATCTAAATGGATAGGTATCTTTTACAGAAATTGGCTATTTTAGCTAAGTAATGAAATTATGCATAAAAATATCTTCTAAGCATTCTTTAAGTAACATTTTTCATAGCTAAATGGCTGATAATGAGATTTTTGTGTCAAACGTGAAACTTTGCATAAGGAAAGCCAGTCATAATTATAAAAGAAATGAAAATAGAAGTCTTTTTCCCCTTTCTAGATGTAAACTTAATATAAGCATGTTCACTTTATCCAAAACTGAGTTTGGCAGAGACATCAAGGTGTTTGTCAACACCACGCCCTTTGTAAAATCAATATTTTACATAATCAGTGACCAGATTTTTAAGAAGCCTTTTGTTAACAGGAAAAAAAGTTTTGCCAAACTTTATCATAGTTGTGACTCCAAATACATCTTACCTTTCTGAAAAAAGATTTCAGCTTCCACCTCATGTTCTTCTGTTCCTGATGTCCTAGCGAGCTTCAAAGCTATTTCAAAAAAATGAAGGGCAGGTAACCACTTTGAAGAATCCTTCTTTTTACTGGTATAATATACTTGCTTGGCCACTGTATGTCCTAAAAGAAAGACGTTAGATGAAGAGGGAGAAATATACATAGTGTTCATAACAAGGGCTTCGCAGGTGGTGCTAGTGTAAAGAACCGGCCTGCAATGCAGGAGATGCCAGTTCAATCCCTGGGTCGGGAAGATCCCCTGCAGGAGGGCATGGCAGCCCACTCCAGTATTCTTGCCTGGAGAAACCCATGAACAGAGAAGCCTGGCAGATTAAGGTCCATGTGCTTGCAAAGAGTCGGCCACGAATGAAGCGACAGCACACACACACACCCATTCATACCCAACCTCCCAGTTAACAGACTCCTCTCACAGTAGGTGCAACTAAGAAGTCTGGGTGTGTGGGGGACGAGGGTCCCTGGTAGCCTCGTGGTTAAGATTCCAGGCTTTCACTGCTGTGCCCTGGGTTCAATCCCTGGTCAGGAAATCCCACAAGCCCTTAGCAAGGTCAAAAAAAGAACAGAATTCTAGGTGTCTTTAGTTTTTAGCATTGAAGAAACACTTAAAGGAAACTCAGTACCCAAATATTTCAATGAACTATAAACAACAGCCTTTTGAAACTTGGTCTTTGATAAATTTCAACATTTTTCTCATTTTTAAGATGAAGGATAATCTCTTGAGTCTTTTTCCGTTCTAAAAGTTCATAATGCTCTACCATAACTTCTGGGTTCCAGAGGTAAGGTTGTTAGTAGTGAAACACCTGGAAGTTTTATAAACTTTTATGTTGTTCCCAATAAAATTTGCATATATTAATAGGCAGTAATTTCTATTCAGTTCTATAGTGGCTCCTCACATTGTATATTTTCTCATTATAACTTGTTTGCAAACCCATTATGGACAAAGACCTCACGTCATACTTCTGGTATGGTCCCATCACTTCTCAAAATAATAAAGGATTATTGTATTATTGAAGGGGCATTAGATTTAATTTCTAATCACCCCAAAGACAGACAGACATTTATTCCACAAATATTTTCTGAATTCTTAGGCACTGGATAAGAAAGAGAAAAGTGGAAAATAAGAACTAAGGTTTCTACAATGCCAGGTACCATCCCAAGTACATAAGCATTATCTCATGTAATCCTTCCAACTCTGGGTGGATATCATTATTATGCTCATGTTACAGAGGAAAAAGCAGTGGCACAGTGAAGTTTAAATAAATTGCCCAAAATCACACCATCTGAACCTAGGCAGTCCAGCTCCAGGGCCCATACCCTAAACCCTGACTCTGCAGCAAACCTCTTAAGTGAGAGACCATGGAGCTTAATGTCTAACAGGGAATGTGAACGGCCAGACAGGCAATCAAAATACTGTGTGGTTGACTGTGTAGGCAGTGAAAGCCCAGGACACTGTGGTGGCAGGTTATAGGAGCCCTGGGCCAGACCTGAGAAAGGTCAGGGCTGCCTGCCTATGGAGTACGGCCATCAGGGCGGGCAACTGATGATCACCTTGTTATGTTTAAAGAAGAAAAATGTTGAGATAAAAGCAAAAGGCAACTGGGCGAAAAAGTTGTATTGATAGAATAGCTTAACAGGCATAGTAGGGGGAGTATGAAAAGAAAGGTAGTGTAAAATTGCAGAATGTGTAGGATTCCAGCTGAAATGCTGGGTACAAGCCAGTCATTGGTGTTACTGTGTCACCAGAGCCTTTGAACAGGTCCCTACATGCCACTGAGCATTGAGGCAGCAGAACTGGAAACTATCTGAGGTTTCTTCGAGTTCTGAAAATTTGAAATCCAAGACGCCAGGCCCTACAAATAGTTTTTAAGAAGTCTAGGGGTTTTTTGTTTGTTTGTTTGTTTTGTAAATGTGTAGCTCAGGAATGAGCTATTTGAGTAGAAGGATGGTGGAAAAAGGGTCTTTCTCCCTCCTTCTCTCTCTTATCCAAGGAGAAGTTACACAGCCCTTCCTCTGGACAAGGCACTTTGCTGAGAAATGGAGATGAAGAAACTGAAGGCTTGCTTCCCGGGGCTTCCTAAGAGAGTAAGGAGGCCAGGCATGGAACAATGAGAATAGCTGACACCTATGAAGTTCTAAGAACAAACCAGGTGCCCTTCTAAACGTGTTACACATTCCATTCACTTCATCCTGTGAGATTGGTACTTTTCTTACCCACATCTTATGAGAAAGGAGACTGAAAACACAGAGAAGTGAAATGATTTCCTGGAGGGAATTAGACCAGAATTCTTTCTCCAGAGCCCATGGTCTTAACCCCAATAATCACCAACAACGATTAGATGGCAGGCAAGAAAGATATGCTAATGCCATTTGTCCTATACCATCTCACAACTCAATACCTCTCCCATTCTTGCTTATTGTTTCAGAGTACACTGCTGCTGCTGCTAAGTCGCTTCAGTCGTGTCCGACTCTGTGAGACCCCATAGACGGCAGCCCACCAGGCTCCCCTGTCCCTGGGATTCTCCAGGCAAGAACACTGGAGTGGGTTGCCATTTCCCTCTCCAATGCATGAAGGTGAAAAGTGAAAGTGAAGTCGCTCAGTCCTGTCCGACTGAGCGACCCCATGGACTGCAGCCTACAGGGCTCCTCTGTCCATGGGATTTTCCAGGCAAGAGTACTGGAGTGGGGTGCCATCACCTTCTCCATCAAAGTACACTACAACTGTTTATTAACATAAAACAAAAATATCAAGTCTCTTCATGTCATTGAGGCACTTATATACATGTACAATGTGTACTATAGTACTATAAATAATTACTGACATATAATAATAGTACTTGTTTTCTATGTTTTTGTTAAAACTAGAAAAAGAATTGTTACAGAAAATGACTTTTCTTTCTCTCTCCTAACTAGATAACAGATCCTTTGAAAGCAAAGATGATGGCTCCCAGTTATATTCCTACTCCCCAGCATTATTCTTGAACCTTTCTTCAATCAGTAATCTACTTCTTCAACTAATAAGGAAGCTCTAGGTTCAGTCATTAATGGGAAAAATAATCTTTAATAACCATGATACTTATCTTTTTGTTGTTTTAGAAAAATAATCTCAAAATGTCTTTCTCTGTAAGAGGTTTTCACAAAGAAAGAAAATAACGTTAAGTGCCTCTGTTCTTGCAATGCAATCTATACTATCACTGAAAAGGAAAACTGTAGAGAAACATCAAATCAGAGGATTTTTATGCTTCATAATATTGAAGCGCTCCTTTTTGCAATAAACATCAACTCTGTGAAAAAGATGTTGTGAAGCTGACGTTATTTTGACAGAAGAGCTGCTTTTGGTTTTTGTTCTTTAAGTTGGTATTTAATATAACATAACAGAAAGCAAGCTGTTCTGCTTCAAGTGAGTCTAAAAAGCAGCAGCAGTATTGGCACCGAGTGGTGACACATCTTCAAGCTTAGTAAGGCAGGCGAGCAGAGAACACACGCAACACAACCTGCGCTTCAAGTTCTTATAGACATCAAATATATTGATAATATAAATTGTGGGCTAAAAATGTAGGAAAATAGCTCTCATGGGATCAGTGAACAGGATAGGAATTCTGCAGGTCAGCTAGGCTAGCCTAATTTCATAAACAAGGAAACATTAATAATAGGGGTGAACGGATTTCCCTACAGCAATAAAATTCATAAATGATGATGATAATCATGAAATAATGATAATCATGATGAGGAGGAGAAGAAGGGGAACAAGAGGAAAAGATTCTGGGCAGTTTGAACACACTTCTGTTACCCTCCCTCCCCAACTCTAGTCCAATCACCAGCCTCTCCTGAGCGGAGCAGCTGCTGGAATGGGAGGTAAGTGGGACCCAGGAGGCAAGGGGTGATGTTTCAAAATGTTGGTTTGGTTGTTATTCAAGTATGACAAGGTAAACAGGTCAGGAGATGATGGCCACTGAAAAGACTGGTTTCTCTTTGCTCAAAGTTCTCAAGAGGAGGGGGGCACACATGCCATGCAGGGCACCACAAAGAAGCATGAGGGTCAGTCAGGAGATAGAAATGTTACAGGAAAGAACAAAATCTTACTCCTGTTGGATCTGTTTCTTTGATTTTAATCTTTACTTCCTATTGCTTTTGTTTATTAAAAGGATAGTGTCTATACATAATGGCCTGCCTCAAGGAACACCGCCCCTCTGTCTGAATGTTAAGCCAAAGTGCCTTTGTTCAGGGAGACACCCTGGTCCTATCCACCTGTGGATGGCTACAGAAAGGAGAAATTAACACACATACTCTGTGAGGCTGGCCATTCCAGGAGATATTTGCAAGATTAATGGCCTTTTCACTGTAATTCCTCACCCTCCCCTGCTCTGTGTTCTATAAAAGATACTGGCATCCAGACCCCGATAAGATGGCTATTTTGAGACATTAGTCTGCCATCTTCTTGGTCAGATGGCTTTCTGATTACAGTCATATTCCTTGCCTCAATACCTTGTCTCTGATATATTGGTCTGTTTTGTGGCAAGAAGAGCGAGCTTGGATGGGGTAGCAGAAGGGGCCAGGAAAAAATGTGGGCAAGAGTCTTTATTGTGTTTTTTGTGGAAAGGAGTGGGTGGGTAGTGTAAGCAGACCAAGGTTTAGGATTGGCTAGTTTATACAATTTCGGTCGTCTCTGCTAGTAGTGTATATTTGTCTCTGGGGTGATTAGGGCAGAGAAATACTGGCCCCAAGGTAAGAACCCAGCAAGCTCAGTAAAGGTTTTGGGTGTGGGCTCTGGAAAAGCTGATTTGCATATAAAAGTCACCATCACAGGAAAGTGGTTAACTAATCTCTAAGAATTGACTAACCCTGAGCGGGGAAGTCCCTCCCTGGTCAGCAAGATTCCGGATGTCAAAGCATCAGGAATACATTTTTCTTTTTTTTATTTTTATTTTTTAGGAATATATTAAAAAATATTTATTTATTTATTTATTTGTTTTTGGCTGTGTTTTGTCTTTGTTGCTGCACTGACTTTTCTCTAGCTGTGGTAAGTGGGGGCTACCCTCTAGCCCCTTGCACTGCAGGGGCTTCTCATTGTGGTGACTTCTCTTGTTGGAGAGCATGGGCTCTAGGGCAGGTGGAATTCAGTAGTTGCAACTCCAGACTCCAGAGCACAGGCTCAATAGTTGTGGTGCATGGGTTTAGTTGCTTGGTGGCTTGTGGGATCTTTCCAGATCAGGGATTGAACCTGTGCATTGGCAGGTGGATTCTTTGCCACTAAGCCACTGGGAAAGCCCCAGATATACGTTTTTTGTTTTTTGTTTTTAAGGAATGATTAATATAGGTTAGAACAGACAGAGCTGTTACAAGATTTTCAGCCCTCTGAGACAGACAAGAGCCTTGGAACTAGAGGCACATAGCTTTGGGTCAACAGTGTCTGTGAGCTCCTGTGAAGTGTAGCAATACTGGTTTCCTAGGAGTTATACGGTAAACAATCTGCCTGCCGGTGTAGGAAATGTAAGAGGTGCTGATTCGATCCCTGGATCAGGAAGATCCCCTGGAGAAGGAAATGGCACTCCACTCCAGTACTCTTGCCTGGAAAATTCCATGGGCAGAGGAGCCTGGCAGGCTACAGTCCATAGGGCCACAAAAAGTCAGACACAACTGAGCAACTGAGCACACACATATATACCTCTGACTTACTGGTCTACCTTCTACAATCAGGTCCTCTCTTGGCTGGCTTCAGGCTCTCCTCCAACCTACCTATCTTCACCCAGCAGCCAGGGTAATCCTTTGAAACATAAACTGTTCCCTGATCACCTCCTCCCATTAGGCTGCCCCTACCCAACTCTGCTCTGGCTGTAATGGTCTCCTTGCAGTTCTGGAATATGTCAAGTGTGTCCTGACCTCAGAACCTACAACTCACTGCTCTGCTCGCTCTGCCTCCACTATGCATGACTCCACTATGCATATTCATGACTCTGCTATGCATATGCATAATACTTACAGTCCAGAGTTAAATACCACCTCCCCAAAGAGAACTTTCCCAATTATTCTATTCAGTACTTAAATAGACACCCCTTCCTTTGCTATTCTTTATCAACAGACCTTATCCACATCTTTTATAACACTAATTACAATTACATACATAAACATAATTCATCATCATGTTTAAGCTTACTATATCCTTGCAGATTTCCTATATAGTTGTTATCAAATACAGATTTCTATAAAATATGTACATATTAAATTTTCTAAATATTATAAAAATGTATAAATATTGAATAAATATTAAAATATTTTATAAAATTATAATATGATAAATGATATAATATTTATTCCTGTATATGATTTGTTTACTTGTTTATCTCTATCTTCAAGGTTAAGAGCAGGAACTACATCTGTTTTCATCTCCAGTAGCATCCCAGGACCTCACATGGAGGCTGGCACATGGTAGGTGATCAGATGTCTGTTCTTTCATCAGCAAAAGGAAGAATTGAGTACATAATTGCTTTCTAACATTTCCACTATCAAGTATCCTTTCATACAAACTACTTTTCAACTAAAGGATTACACTGTGTAAACAGCTTTGTATAACCAGCTATTTAATTAAATGCCTTTGTGTGCAAGGAATAACATGGCACTAATAATAATTTTTTCAACTATTTTTTAAATAAATGGAATCTGGGTATTCATAAATATTGCCCCAAATTAAATGCACTCACAAGATAGCCTGTTTGAAAATAAATTAAACTTTTTCATCAGTGTCTTGAATATATGTTTAAGTGTCCTTACCAATTCTCATTTTTGTTTTGGCCAATAACATGACGTGAGGAAGATAAATATTTTTCAAAGGCAGTAATGGACTTGCATAGTCAGTGTTTGATGAAGGCAATTCAATTGTTTCTCCAAAAGCTATCATCTGTAAAAGAAACATTATAATAAGTAATTAGCTAATGTGGTCTGCAATAAGAAAAAGAAGAGTAAGTTTCTAAATCTTTTGGACAGTAAAGCATTCTCACCTGTTCTATAAGAATGTTGTGAGACTGAGTCAACAAATACAATTTTTCTATTTTCGAAGAAGGAGTTTCCTTGAATTTCTCAGCTTTTGTTAAATCATCCAGCAAAAGCATGCTTCTCACCAAGGTTAAATGAGATCGAGGAGAAATAAAGTCATGCCCTTCAAGCAACTGTATTACCTCCTATTAAAATAAAATTATTATGTCTGATAGTACCATTTACAATTCACTGAAACAAGAGCTGGCCATATTGACTGCCATACAAGCAGTAACTAATGGAAATTTAAACTCTCTCCTTTTATTCTAACCAGAATCCTTCGGTAAATATCAATGTGAATGAGACTGCCTTCCTACCTGAAGGCTTTTTATGATGTCTGCCTTTAAATGCTTTTCTTGTAGGCCGATAATTACAGCTTGCATCAAGAATTCAGCCTGTAGCTCCCTGTCACCTGCAGCTTTTGCCTCCACACACACTTCATTGATAAGGCTCACGTAATCTGTTATATCGTTTTCTAAAATAAACAAACGCAGTTACTTAAAATGCACCAAGACAGGAAGAAACTGTATAAGCATAATATCCTCAAAGTTTATCACAGGAATATTGTATAAAATAGAAGAAAAGGAAGATGCAAAGATGGAAAACAAAACTACATGAAATATTGAAAATAAACGTAATTCGAGGGGAAGTACTTTAGAGTATTCAAACACTGCAAAAGTAATAATGATATTGCATGAAATAATTTAATTTGGGAGATGGGTAGAGATGGGTAAATAGATAGGTTCACATACAGATAACTATTAACCACTGCCAGCACTAATATTTGTTTATGTGCCAGGTTGTAATCTAAGAACCTTAGAAATTTAACCCATTTATTCTGGAAATAATCCTATGAAGTAAGTACCCTATTTCTATTTTACAGAGGGGAAAACTGGGGCATAGGGGGATTAAGTGATTTGGCCAAGATTACACAGCAAGGAAGTAGTGGATAGAGTATTTGAACTCAAGGCAGGGTGGCTCCAGAAACTGCTCTCTGGACCCCTGCACCAGGCTGCCTTCCTAGATGACAAGAAGGCTTGTGTATTAGTATCCTGAAATCTCGTTGCCTGCAATGCATACATCAGTAACATATATGCCATTTTCAGTGATACAAGGGACTGCTGAAAATTATTATCCTCATTTAATATCTCAATTTTTAAAATTTTGGTAACAGATCAAGCTAAGAAGTTATAAAATGTTAATGTTATAATAAAATACATCCCAATAAAACCTCTGTTACCTAAATAAAATTAAATTTTATGAAAGCTTTGATTGAAGAGACAGGATATTTGTACCTTTCACGATTCCAATGCCACGAATCTGGGCAACAAATGCAGTCACCAAGGCTAAGCGGCACCTCAACCACAGATGAATGTTGAAACATTCTCGAGAATTTAGGGAAATAGGATCTAAAAAATTGTCGTCTTTACTTTCAGTCGCCTAAACAATATCAAAATGATGATTATCTTTCCACTTAAAAATGTCCAAGTTCTAGCCTAGTGTTAAATATAAGTTAAGGGAAGCATTGATACCATTTAATAGCATTAAATTTTTAATTTTAGAAATTATTCTTTAACATTCTATAAAACATAAAAGATATACAAAAAACAAGTAAAATCACTATTAACACTGATCCTCATTTAAGTGCTTTCTTTTTCTCTGTGTACCCACCGTTGAAAACTAGATTTACAGTCTGAATTTTTCATTGCAAACTATATCAACAGTTTCCATACCTTCAAAACTTTTGTGACCATCATTTTAAAGGCTGAAAAACAATAATACTGGCTAATTATTGAGTGTGCGAGGGGCTGTGCTACATGCTTTATACATATTATCTCATTTAATCCTCCTGACAAGCCAAAGAGCGGTTATTGTTATTTTCTGTTTTTCAGATTTGAGAAGTGAAGCCTGCTGCTGCTGCTGCTAAGTCGCTTCAGTCGTGTCCGACTCTGTGCGACCCCACAGACGGCAGCCCACCAGGCTCTCCCGTCCCTGGGATTCTCCAGGCAAGAACACTGGAGTGGGTTGCCATTTCCTTCTCCAATGCATGAAAGTGAAAAGTGAAAGTGAAGTCGCTCAGTCGTGTCCAACTCCTAGCCTAGGGAGGCTAACTATTTGCTTAAATCCCATCATATTCTGGCAGAGGATTCACACTTGTGTCTTTCTGAATTTAGAGCCCACAGTCTTAACTGACTAAGTTATATTGCTAGGTGCTGCACATCCTGAACATATTTTATGACTTACTATCCTTCTAGTTTCACTTTACAAAGGAAATGACCAATGGGAGGGAGGTGACAAAGGAACTCTTCCAGAGCTATCAATCTCAGACACTTCATCTAGAACAATGCCTCTTTGTTTCAGGAATTTCCCGCTATGCATCTCTGACAGTTCACCATCTCCAGACAGTCAGCAACATCTGTTATCAAGGAGCTGTGACCTGGACTTGATGGGGGCTAAAGTGACTGACAGGTGAGGTGCAGAGGAGGAGAGGGTGAGCTGTTCCTGGGACCAGAGTAAGAAGGGAACAGAGAACCAGGGAGAGGATCATGATTAGAATGAGGGGTCTACTACTTAGATTAGATTTACAGAAAAAAATACCTATCTATGTACCTTTATCTTGGCCTACATGCCTGTTACTATCGAAAAGCTAAGTCATGCTTAATCTAAATCAGGGCTTCTCAACCTCAGCATGACTGACATTTTGGGCCAGATACTTGTTGTGGGGGAAATGTCCTGTGTGTTACAGGATGTTGAACAACATCCCTGGGTTCCACCCAGTAGTTGTCATTAGCACTGCCTCTAGTTAGAACAACTGAAATGTCTCTAGGCACTGCAAATGTCCCCTGGGAGGCAAAATCGCCTCCAATTGACAACCACCACTCTAAGTAAATTCTCAGAATCAGATTGCTTTTTAGCATACATATTGCTTTTAATATAGTAAGAAATGAGTCAATTAGTTTTATTTTGTAAAGACTTAGATAGCAGCAATTTTATTAGTAAAGCTTAAGCTTTATTTTATTCGTTTTAAAATGAGCAAGGGTTTAGTGTACTGAATCTTTATATTTTAATTCTAAACAACCCTGTATTATTAAATTACTTGGTCTAACTGAAGTCCATAAAATTTCGAAGAATGTGAGATACCAGTTGCCATATAGATTTGAGAGCTGAAGTGCAGAAGAATCTAATTGTGAGAAATTCAAGATGGGAAACAGCACACGTGTCGCACTGGTAATGCTAAAGAAGAAATATAATCGAAAGTGAAACGAAGACCAAGTACTGTGAAACAAGTTCTTTTACTGGTGACACCAGATCTAGAAGACTAGAATGATATATCTGGTAGGACTCCAGTCACTATTACATCCAATTCCATAAGTTCCTAAATGAGATCACATAGCTCTTTAAAAAAATTTTAAGGAACTTGCCCAAGGTATACTGACTAATAAACAGCATCAACATGGGACTTAAACACAGATCTTTTTATTCTGAACTCAATGTTTTCAGTACTTTATCCCTTTGTTTCATTTAAATAATGAGACAATGTCCTAGTATGCCAATAATTATTCCATAATAAGTATTATAAGGATAAACATTAAATTCATACATACATAACTTTCTGGAGAGGTGCAATTCTCTGAGTCATCTTCTACTACTTTCTTTTTAAAAAGTTTTGAATCCTGGAGAAGTTTAAGTGTGGAAAATACTATGGCAGCACTAAAAGAGAGAATATAATTGAAGCATTATCAGTATTACACTCGTGGCATTGTACCTTACTTCCTAAGTCTCTTCCTCCAAAACCCCCCCATACTGCCACCCCCGCCCCAATTAGGTGCCCTGTCCGGGTGCCATCGTGTGGCCTTAACCACAAGATGGTACCTAGCACATTATTTAACTGCCTGCAAACCCCTGTATAGTCTCACCTAATTTATCTTATTCCTTGCTGAAAACCAACATCTAGTGGCTCAGACACAATAGAAGTTAAAAAATATTTTTAAATGAAAAGTGTGAACAAAAGAATGAATGTTTCCATGATCTAAAACAAAATTTACTCACACATTCATTAATAAAATGAGCACAGATGTATTTTCCATACATCAGAATATGGTTCTCTGGGGTTTTTTGATGCCATAAAACTGTGTTGCTTAATGCTATGCACTTGGAAAATCTTAAGGGAAATTTTTGCTCCATCAGTATCTAGCAGTGCCAAGAGGTAAATGCACTTAATGAAGAAAATTGAAGCCAGGAGATAGGAACTCTTCTCACTTCCTGTTGCCCGGGATGTAAGTTTTTCTTCACTTTAAGCCATCCCATCCTCTTTCCCTGTATGATGATATACATATAACTGATGTCACACTTTTTCAAAATATTTTAATAATATATGTCAACAGACCTTCTCATTGGAAAATCTAGACCAAAACAAAATTCAAATGCAGAATAATCTACCTGACAATGCTTGTTGTTATGCTACTTTATACACAGAAAGATTGGCTGAAAGCCAAATGGACAATATATCCATTTATCTAACTGATCACTTGATATCTCCACTTGAATAGTAAATAACAATCGCATTTAAGAGGTGTTATGAGCTAAACTGTGTTGAGGTCCTAACCCTCTGTGCCTCAGCATGCGTTCTGACCTGGAAATAGAGTCTTGACAGAGGTAACCAAGCTAAAATAAGGTCATTGGGGTGGACCCTATGTATGTGCTACATGCTGTGCTAAGTCGCTTCATTGTGTTTGACTTTTTGCGACCCTGTGGACTATAGACTGCCAGGCTCCTCTGTCCACGGGATTCTCCAGACAAGAATACCAGAGACAGTTGCCATTTCCTTCTCCAGGGGATCTTCCTGACCCAGGGATTGAACCCGTGTCTCTTACGTCACCTGCATTGGCAGGTGTGTTACCTGGAAACCACTAGTGCTACCTGGAAAGCCCCATTCCAATATAACCAGTGTCCTTACAAATGGGGGGAATTTGGACAGAAAGACAGACATGAACAGAGAAACAGACATGCCCAGAGGGAAGCTGATGTGAAGACACATGGGGAGAAGGCAGCCCATGACTGGAGTGATGCACCTCTCCATCACGCACAATGCGGAACACCAAAGATCGCTGACAAGCAACAAGAGGTGAGGAAGGGCTCCCTCCAGAGCTGTCAAAAAGAGCAGGGTCCTGCCAACGCCCTGATTTTGGGACAGTCAGCCTCCAGAACTGTGAGACAATAAAATTCTGTTGTTTTAAGACACAGTCTTGGGTACTCTGTTATGTTAGCCCTAGGAAACTTGTTGTTCAGTCGCCCAGTCATGCCCGACTCTTTGTGACCCCATGGACTGCAGCACGCCAGGCCTCGCTGTCCCTCACCCACCATCTCCCGGGGTTTGCCCAAATCCACATTTGTTGCATCGGTGATGCTGTCCAGCCATCTCATCCTCTGACGCCCTCTTCTCCTTCTGCCCTTGGGAGGAGGGAATAGCAAATCTGCCCACCGGAGGAGGAAATGGCAAACCACCCCAGTACACATGTCGTGAGAACCTCATGAACTGTATAGAAGGCCCAGGAAACTAGGATGGATTAAAAGCAGAGCCCCTCCACCTCCTCCTCCCTTCCACCTCCTCCACCAAACCTACTCCTCCTTCTTGTTCTCTACCCCAGATCAAGAGCCCAGTATCACCACTGCTTCCCCTTTGCCTCCCACTCCATGTTCAATCCGTCAACAAGTTCTGTCGGCTTCACCTTCAAATCTGGATACTATCCAGCAGCTCCTTCCTTCCTTCACTGCTACTGCTAATGCCTCCATCCAAGCCACCAACATCTCCAGGGAACTTCCTGGCCAGTCTGTCTGATATGGCTCCCACCCCTGTGGTCCTGGTTCCTACTCTGGCCACATCGATCTCTCTTCAAGATGTAAATCAGATCATGTCATTTCCCCAGTCCTCCTTCCAGAAGCCTCCCTGGCTGTGGCCAGTACACCATCTCCTTTGGGTAAGGTTTCTGGCCAAGAAACCAGCTTCATCAGGGTCCAGGGATACTTCTAAGAAGGTATAGTCTCTGTGTATAGGCCCCCAAGGTATGTACATATGCTCAGATCTTCATTACATTTTAAAGCCTTTTTTTTTTTTTTTTGGTATGCATCCACGTGTTGTATTAAAAGATATCCTCTCTCTCGTCTTCCCTCAATCTTTTTTTAAAATGGTAACTGGTATTTACTGTGTTTACCACCTGCCAGGTGCTATGTTAAGTGCTTTCTGTGAATTAATTGACTTAATCCCCACCCCAAACCTACAAAGTATGTATTATTATCATCCCTATTTGATAGATGAGTTAATTGAGACCCAGAAATGACTTGCCTAAGGTGACTCATGGAGAAGGAAATGGCAACCCACTCCAGTGTTCTTGCCTGGAGAATCCCAGGGATGGGGGAGCCTGGTGGGCTGCCATCTATGGGGTCGCACAGAGTCGGACACGACTAAAGCGACTTAGCAGCAGCAGCAGCAGCAGCAAGGTGACTCAATGGGCATGAGTTTGAGCAAACTCCAGGAGATAGACAGGGAAGGCTGGCATGCTGTAGTCCAGAGAGTCACAGAGAGTCACACACGACTGAGCCACTGAACACAACAAAGGTGACTCGGGTAGAAAGGGGAGGCAGGATCAGAACCCAGGCCACTGGCGCCTGTAGCATTCTCAGATTCATGATTCTTCTATAATGTGGCCTTTTCCTTTTTACAATTCTAACACATTGTGTTTTGTTTATCCTGGCACAGGGTTACTTGGTCCCACATTTATATTACTATCTAATTATTGTTAACTGTACCTTGCATGATATAAAAGGCCCTCTTCGTTCAGCTTTTTAATGTCTTTTGCCTTCATTCTACTCAGTAAGCTTCATTAAATGGGGTTATCTTAAGGATATTAAATGAGGTACTTAGTCTTTTATATGCTCAAAAATATGTACTGAGCACCTGCTATAGGCCAGAAGCAAATCTAGGGGTTATGGATACAGTACCTGACCTCACGGAGTTGACATTCTATTGAGAGCAGGATGCTCTCAGCAAAGAGGAATGCTCAGCAAACAGACAGTATTCAGTGCATCCTTGCTATAATCCTCCTAGCTGTCATTATTGTATAAAGTTGGACAGGGAAAATGCAAGGACTAAATTGATTTTTTTTCTGAGTTGTTAACCAGCATCAAAGCTTTTCAGCCATTACTGAATTTCAAACTCTCAGGATTTTACTCGGTCATTAAACTGGTTTAGATACTTGTATTTTCTAAAATATGGCTTGTGATGATCTAAACTTACTATTTAAAAAAAATTAAAATCAAACAAGCAAGCAAGAAACAAACAAACAAACAAAAGTATAATGTTGATGGGGTTTGTGTGCAGGTACAGAATCTCCTCTCCCCTACACCCTTCTTCCCTGCAGGCTACATACACGTCTCTAATGCACTCTGTTTATTCAGTAGCTTCAGAGTTAGCACAGGATAGCAACTAGAGACCTTGGAAGAAGAAAACAGTACTTATCTCACTCTTCTGATCTGAAGGCCTAATTCTGATTTCAAGAGAAATGAGATACAGGGTTTGGAATCTTGCAAACCCCAAAACTTAGTCAATAAAATATAAACATACTGGTATGTCTTAATCCACCTGGTACTGCTTAGTTGCACAACGGAAAACTTCTAGTTTCTCCTCTGCACTAGGCAGACAGAAAGTGTAAGAGGATTACTGACTATAAACAGTCTGAATCCCAATAGAAGGACATTTCATTCTGACACAAAATTAAAAGGCTCAAATGTTATCCGATTTAGACAATAAATTAAATACAAAGGAGAACAGAAAGGACCATTAAAAAAAAAAAAAGAAGACGATTCTGAAATAGAGAGGCAGCCCTGAAAGGAGTAGAAATACAGTTTGCGTAACTTTGATCCCATTTATTTCTTATTAACATTCATGACAAAAATGGTCAGTTTGTTCTCATAAAATCTATGTGGCTCACACCACCTGTCACCCGAGGGAACGTGCCTTTCAATTTCCTTGACACATAATTTTATTAGAAGAATCATGAAATGTCAAGCTAACCATCATTTGGAAAAGGGACTGTCCAACACTCTCAGCAGTGCCCAAACAGAAGCTCACAGAGGGTGAAGTTCACCTGCAAAAACACATTCTTCCTGACAGTAGGCTTTCCCAAGTGACAACGCTGTCACTAACAGCCAGCAGTGGCAAAGTTTTTGCAGGTTTTGTCCCAAGGGCCTGGCTCATGGACTTAAAATTGGTGCGATTCTGGTATACTCGCATATTATTTGCATACATCTATCTGGTTGTCAAATTAAAGTTCTGTTGTGACATTCCTTTCTATGCTATTTTTTAATGTTTAGTTTCTCATTTCATTCTTCTTCACTAAAGAAAAAAAAAAATCACTCTTCTCCTCCACACTAAAAGGGTATATATAAGACATGTAGAGAGCAGGGGAAACAAAGAAAGTAAGAGACAAGAAATATTTTCCACAGTTGCTATTGCTCTCTGAGACACAGTTTGGAAAAAACAGTTCCACTTGCCACCATGGGAAATCATATGTTCATTATTTTCCATATATAGATATACATATATATTCTATATAGTGATAACACACATAATCATATATATAATAACATTAAGATATATAAATATTTTCTAAATATATGTTTACATATTATATATTCAAATCATTTATTTTCTATAGGAAATAATACAGTAAAAGTTCCTTTGTCTTCAAACTTCAGTGGGGGAAATGGTGTATTATTATTATTATGCCGTCTCTGGGGTTGCACAGAGTCGCACACGACTGAAGCTACTTAGCAGCAGCAGCAGTAGCAGTACTTAGTCGCTCAGTTGTGTCTGACTCTTTGCAATCCTTTGGACTGTAGCCCACCAGGCTCCTCTGTCCATAGAATTTCCCAGGCAAGAATAGTGGGGTGGGTTGCCATTTCTTCCTCCAGGGGATCTTAGCACCCCAGGGATCGAAGCCATGTCTCCTGTGTCTCCTGCATTGCAGGCCAATTCTTTACCCTCTGAGCCATGTAAGCCTATTTTAACCAACTACCAGTATAGTTTAAAGATAGTTACAAATGTGACAATACTTTAAACCAGTGGGTCCCAAGTTTTTTTTAATCTCAACACCCATTTACATTCTTAAAAATTATTGAGAACCATCAAAGAGCTCTATCAATATTTACCATATTGGAAATTAAATTGAGTCATGTTTAAATTCATTAACATTTACTAATTCATTTAAAAATAAAAACTCATTAATTTTAATATAAATAATGTATTTTATGGAAAATATATTTTCAAAAACAAAAAACAGTGAGAAAGATGCCACTGTTTTTGCATTTTGCAAATCTCTTTAATATCTGACTTGAAAAGAGAAAATCTGCTGAATAGAAGACTAGTCAGTCTGTTCTGACATAATGTTTGGTTGAAGTACAGAAGACTAGGCCTCACATAGATAGTGACTGGACATGGGAGGAGTATTTTAAGAGCCTCTTCAAATAATTGTGAATATTCTTCCTTGATACTATACCAACATGTGACAAATGATATGCTTAGTTGCTCAATCATGTCAGACTCTTTGTGCCCCCATGAATGGTAGCCCGCCAGGCTCCTCTGTCCATGGGGATTTTCCAAGCAAGAATACTGGAGTGCATTGCTGTGCCCTCCTTCAGGGGATCTTCCCAACCCAGGGATCGAACCCAGGCCTCCCGCATTGCAGGCAGATTCTTGTCTGAGCCACTAGGGAAGTCCAACAAATTATAGTTTCTTAAGTTTGTTGTTATGTGAAATGTAATACCATCCACTGATGCACTTTTCCTACTCAGTTACATGAAAACCTAACGGTCTTTCTTGTTAACCAGGATTTGGGAACA
Source organism: Bubalus bubalis (assembly GCF_019923935.1). Lineage (NCBI taxonomy): Eukaryota > Metazoa > Chordata > Mammalia > Artiodactyla > Bovidae > Bubalus > Bubalus bubalis. The sequence continues at coordinate 59,185,477 of NC_059160.1, forward strand.
TCATATGTGGTCATTTAGAAAACATAAGCTCCCTGAGTTATACAGAACTTCTTGATGTTGAAGCATTTCATTATACAATTTTTAAAAAACAATGCCCATTAATGTCACCACCAGTCTCATCCAAAAAATCTAAGCATTAGAAAACTGTCAAGCTCATGATGGCAAATACAAATTTTCCAAAACTCCAGTTTTCTCATGCAAGTTTAGATTTTATCACTGGCAACAAAAACAATTAGTTGTTTTCCTAGAAATGGCATGTTCATTTCACTCATTTTCAACAAAATGCCTGTCAAATACCCAAGTCTGAATAATCATGGTTTTTCAGTTGTTTTTATAAACAAAAATGTTGTTCCATGAGAAAAACAGCTTAGCCAGCTCTCAATTCATCCACATGCATTCTCTTCCTCAAGACAGCCATCAGACTATGCTACACAGTGAAAGTGCTTGAGGTACACTTCCCACTTAATATATTCCCACAGATTATTACAAATTTATTTAAGAATAGGTATTTATGAATGTAACAGATTCTACTGCTTCAGCAAAAGCATTCTTAAAGTGAATCTGCCTTGATTTTTTTTTAATCGCAAGCACACAGCAGTGAAGAACAGAAGGACAACTAGTTCGCTTTGGTGTCACTGCTTTGATTCATGGTGAGCTGATGGAAGTTGCAAATAACAACACACAGAAAAGGCAAAAAACATCTTCATTTTATAAACTATTATACACATAGTTTACTATGTTATAAACTACTATAAAAATAGTTCTAACCTCACAGACCTCCCTGAAAGAGTCTCAGGAACATCCAAAGATCTGCAGACCACATTTGAGAATCACTGCCCCAAAAACACTTTATGGATTTTCATCGCTGCTTAGAAACCACAAAAATTTATAAATTTCCCCAAACCTGTACTGTCTCCAACATAAAATCAAATTTAGATGTGGACTCAGTAGAGCCCAGCGAGCTACAGTCTATGAGGTTGCAATTTAGCAACTGAACAACAACAACCATGGAAAAGCCTTCAATCAAGGCAATAGTGAGATGATTGTATGTTACCAATCTAAGTACAAGCAAAGGCGGGTTTTTGCTGAACTGACTTCCCCTTTGCGAAGGCTGCAGGAGTACTTCTCCTGTTTAAGCAGAATGGCCATCTAAAAAATTAAGTCCCTTTCCAAATTCTGGACCCAATGCATAGAACCTAATGCACAGAATTTCAGTATACTGAGAAAGGAGAGGAAAAAAATTGTTTCCATCTAATTTGATCATTTCTTCTTTTCATTCAATGATTATATTTTTCAGTTCTAAAATCTCTAGTTTTTTTCCCCTAAACTCACCTATTTCTTTTATAATCTTGTCTCATTCTCGTCCATCCTTCACATCTTTGAACAGTTCATTTCTTGGGCTGCAAAGTCTGCCATTTATTGTCTGCTCTCTTCTGAGGCTGTTTCTTCATTTGGTTTATGATATTTGCCTCTGTGCTAGCTTTACCGGCAGTTATTTTCCATGGGAGTCCTGCATTTCCTAAGTTAATCTCTATGAGACAACTTTGGCTTTGTCTTTGCTCCAGCTTTGTGATGTCAAGGCCAGTTTCAAAGTTAATTTCTCAAGGTTTCTGCCTTTCACTGTCAGTGCCAGTTTGGACCCTGCACTTGCCAAAAGCATCCATCTGAGGAACTTATTTGTCTTGGGCTACTCTTTTTCCAACTATACTCAGCGCAGGCAGCAAGCAGGTTCCTGGCTAGTCCCCAGAGACCTTTCTGAAAGCCCAACCTAGGGGATAATTTTATTCTGTATTAGAGAAACAGAGAAGACTGCACTGGGATCCTACCCTACTGTGTACAAATTATATCAGAACATCGAATTCACTCTCTCTTCTGGGTCATTTTCATCAGTATATAATACATTATTGTTGCTCTCATCTCAAAAAAACTTGTCTTGATCCTACTTCTACCAACTTTACCCTATTCCTCTACTTCCCTTTACATGAAAATTCCTCAAAAGAATCATCTTTACTTGCGCATTCCAATTTCTCTCCTTCCGTGTTATCATAAAACCACTCTAAACATGCTCTTTCCCCATTACCTTCTAAAATTACTCCTGTCAAAGTACAAAGTACTGGTGATGTCCACGTTTATAAATCATCCAATTGCCAATTCTATGTTCTCATCTCAATCTACCTGGAGCTCTTGGCACAGCTGATCACTCTATTCTCCTTGACACACTTTCTTCACGTGGCTTTCCGGATTTCATAATCTCTTGGGTTTTTGTTTTTTTTTTTTTCTTTTACTAGTCATTTCTTCTCAGTTTCCTTGGCTGGTTCCTCGTTTTCTCCCCAATCTTTTACCACGCCCAACCCTCAGTCCTTGGTCTTTTTCTTTCATTCATCTACTCACACTCCTTAAGGAATCTCATTCTTTATAAAGGCTTTAAGGGACTTCCCTGGTGGTCCAGTAACTAAGATTCTGCTGCATTCCCAATGCAGGGGGCCCAGGTTCAATTCCTGGTCAGGGAACTAGATCCTACATGCCCCATGCCACAGCTAAGACCTGGGGCACCCAAACAAATAAATAAATACATATTTTAAAAAACAGAGGCTTTAAATACTATCTATATTCTAAAGACTCCAAGAATATTTGATATTGCCAATTGTACCTCAAAGGGACATCTCAATCTAAACACATACAAAATGTAACTTTAGATCTTTCCCCTAAATAAGCTGCACCTCTGCAGTCTTCCCCATTTTGGTGAGGGACAATTTCTTTCGTAACTCTTCTCTCTTTCTCACTACTCTACAGCTAATGCATCAGCAGATTCTAACGGTTCTATTTTCAGAATATACCCAGAATCCAATGGCTTATCACCATCCTCAGTGCTACCACCCTTTTCAGAGCCACTAACATCTTTCTTTTTATAACAGCTTTCCCAGCTGATTTCTCTGCTTTCAAACCCTTTCTCTCCTACAATCAATTCTCCACCTAACAACTGGAGTCATCCCTTGGAAGTGAAAATCAGATCATGTCATTATTCTGCTCAAAACAATATAATGACTCCCTAGCTCTCTCAGAGGAATAGCCAGAATCTTCACCCTGGCCACAAGATCCCTTATGATCTGCCTCCCCCACCAAGTACATCTTTGAGGATCTCTGAAAACTCTTACTTGCTCCATTCTAGCCACAAGAGACCCTGTGCTATCCCCCAAACGAGTATCAGGCATATTCCCACAGCCTGCAACACTCTGTCTACAGGTATTTGCATGGACAACCCCCGTGTTTATTTGTTCAGATGTCACCTCATCATAAAGTCTACCCTGACCACACCAGATTTGGGTTATATGTCAACACTGATGCCAAGCACATCAAGAAGACTACGAAGAGGATGATTACTTCCATAGGGAAACTATCCAGGAAGAGCACAGCAGCCTCCCAAACAGGTTGAAAATGTCTAAAGAGGAAAGAGAAAGGTAACTGACTGGGCTTTTTGGTGGTTAACGGGCGGTGCTGGGTTAAGGTTTCCCACGTGTGGGTCAGGGTCTGTGTGGTTTAGACTTCCCACCAGCACCAAAGGAGCGAGCAACTAGGCTCTCTTCTCTGCTTGTCTGGGCATGGGGCACGAGAAGGGGGAGTGGGAGCAGTCAGTTAATGAACATCTAAATGGAGTCATTCTCTTTACTACAATAGCACAATTTTAAAAGGATAACCTTCCTCCTCCTCCTGCCTTCAGATATTCTCCTTAACACTTATTTTTGGCCACACTATACAGTTTACCTAACTGTTAGGTTTACAGTTTATCATCAGCCTGCTTATCTTCTATTAGATTATAAACCCTATGAGGGTAGGATTTTTGTCAATATTGTTATGTACTTTTTGTCTACTGGGATACAGAATTTAGGACTGTGCCTAGCATATTGTAGATGCCCCTAAATTATTTTTTGAATGAATGAATGTTAATATAAGAAATTTGCTCATTATTCAAAACATCACTATTGAAAGTATACTAATGATAGAGGTGATTATCATAACTGATATGGGAAGCTCTTTAAAGTATATTTCTATATTATTCAATATTAAAAAATCATTGAGAAGTATTTTAACCATCTATGAGCTTTTGAATACAGAAACTATATTCTATTCATCTTTGTATCCTCAGTGTCTAGAACAGAGCCCTAGAGCGAGGTACTCAGCAGATGAAAGAAAGTGAAAAGTGATCTAACCTAGGTCTCCCACACTACAGACAGGTGGGAGAAGCCCCCGGTGGCACTAGTGGTAAAGAACACGCCTGCCAATGCAGGAGACGCAAGGGATGTGGTTACAATCCCTGGGTCGGGAAGATCCCCTGGAGAAGCACATGACAGCCCACTCTAGTCTTCTTGCCTGGACAGTCCCACGGACAGAGGAGCCTGGCAAGCTACAGTCCATAGGGTTACAAAGAACCAGACACGACTGAAGCGACTTGGCAATGTCAACAGATACTGATCACTATAAATGAATCAATCAATGAACAAATGAAAGGAAAAATCTGACATTAGCAATTGCACCACATTTTAAAAATCTGCCACCTACAACAGTTTATTCAATGGTTCAGCACAGCATAGTTCATAGTAACTTTTTAGAAATAGAGTTAATTTTTAATATTGTTATTGGTTGGAAAAAATACTCCACAGGTGTAATTTGTAAAAAGCTATAAGGAATTTAGATTCTGCCTTTTAAAAAAATAGATTAATTCTGAAAAGGAGAGATCTGTGAATTTGCTAATGTTTGACATAAAACATCCGAGCTATGTGCTTTAATAAACCAACTCATTTGTTGAGGACTATAGTTTTAAGTGTAGTAACATGTGAAAAAAAAAAACCCTGAATCCTAAGTCTGCTCTATTAATCTAGGAATTTTTGAAGCTTACATAAAATTGAGATATATTGAGCAAATCAGGGTGAGGAAGAAACCGTGTGTGCAGATACTCGCCTGTATGCTGCCCGGTGTCTCTGCAGGGCAATGGCAGCCAGCTGCAGTCTGACCTCCACCACAATCTCCAGTTCACCAGCAGAACACTGAGAGAGGTCCTTATGGCTTAGATGGTCCATCTCCGACAGAAGGGTGTTGAGCCTGTCTTCAGCTTCTGTCAGTAAAATTGACTAAAGAAAGAATACCACGCAGTCACCCAAGTCCAGACATAATACAAACCATGTCTCATCCTTACTCAGCAAGTATTTTTTACGTACTAAAAAGTAACAATGAATGGAAGAGCAAAAAGGAAATCTGAACAAAAGCATCAGAGAAGAGAGCTCAGTGAACAGGAAAAGTTAGCAGAGAATGAAAAGGGCAGTAATGGCAGGAGTAAGGTGCAGGACAGTGGCCCTTTACTGCACACACAGCTGATGCCCATACTTGCTTATTCACAGAAGCTGTGTTCTAGAAAGTTCCTGCCAACACTGAGTCAGTGAATGCTGAAGCATTACTCCTAGGGGAAATACAGGGATAGGTTCCTACAAGCCTCTGGTCACACCATTTTTTGTCAGCTGATCAATATGTAATCTTGTTTAATGTGTGTCTATGTTTAAAGACATATAATTGAATATATAATATAGATTCATTATCCCTGAACTCACAGCCAGGAGCTCTATAATTCATGCCTGACTGAAGCTTGTCTAACACACACATGTTCTCCAAAAGGCTCATCACAGCCTTCTTGAACTTAGGATTACTAGACAGCACTTCAGCTTTATGCTTAGGGGCCATTTCAAATAATGAAATGACAAAACCCCCACAAAAATGTGAAAAGTTTGGCAATAAATACACCATGAAAAGGGATACTTGTTTATAGTATGAGAGTGGAAACAAAAAGTCACCATTGTGTTGTTCAACTTGGCTAAGAATGTGCATGTCAGAAAAATCCAATTCTTCTATGCTCTGTGCAGGTCCCCAAATGACCACCAAAGAGCCAAGGGTTTTGATTTGGAGGTTACAAGTAACTTTTAGCAGATAAGCAAATCAGCAAATACTGTATCTGTAAACAATGAGGATCAACTGTATTTCAAATTAAACTATGCTCATCTAACTTGTAATGTGAAGATAACAAGATTTTAAGGTGGACAATCAGTACTAATTAGCAAAAGAGAAAGAGCCCAACCAAACTTTCAAGGAACAGGTCTCTGAAGACTTCTTTGTATAGGGCAGTAAATATTATGTAAGGACTAGGGTAATTTAGTATAATGGTTAAGAACATGATCTGTATTTTATCAATTACATGGCATTAGTGAATTTCTTACTGTCTAAGCCTCAATTTATTCATCGTTCAGCACAATATAGTTCAAAAATGATTAACAGGTACATCACGGAGTTGTGAGAATTAAATATAATGCAAAGTGCCTGTCATGTATAATAGTAAGTACCGAATAAATGGTTCTGTTGTTGTTGCTGTTGTGAATCACTGTTACGATTAGGAGATGCCAAACAGGGTATGGAAAGCTTAGATCCCATCAAATAATAAATCTTATTTTCCCCACCAACTTAACTGAGTTAAAAGGTCAAAGTCTGACACCACTCAGCATCTGCTTTTCTCATGGGGAGTAGACCCATCTCTGGCCCCAACCCATGCTTGGGAAAGAAAAGCTAACAGATTTCCCAACAGCAAGCACAAACGTGAAAGTTGGCCTGGCCAGGGCCTAAGAATGGGCATTGTGGTAACTGATTCACTATGATTTGAGAAATTTTTTTTTTTAAACTTACCTTTAGCGTGCTAAGAGCAAAGCTCTCTTTCAATTTTGTCAGATGACAAAGTGAGCCTCCCTCATCCTTTAAACACATCTCTACAAAACACAATATTTTAGAAGAACTACATATATCTATGGTTAGCTTAAATGTGAATTATAATTTATAAAACTTATCATTAGTTGGGAAATTTAATGTTTAAAAATCAACCACAATGATAATTAGAAATATATTGCTATATACAATGGTCCTCAAATATCATATGTTAGAAGACTATGGCTGATTCTTAAAACAAATTGTGTGTGTGTGTGTCAGTCACTCAGTTGTGTCCAACTCTATGACCCCATGGAGTAGCCCACCAGGCTCCTTTGTCCAAGGGATTCTCCAGGCAAGAACACTGGAGAATGTTGCCATTTCCTTCTCCAAGACAATTCTGAAAGATCTTTCATATGTTTGTTGATGCCTCATATGTTTGTTGATGCCATTCAAGTTAATCAACTACTGATACAAAGTAGTGGTTCCTCACCTGTGACCCTATAAGGTTCTCAAAGTATTCTGAGACTTCTAGATGTTTATAATATCTCAGTAAGATCTCCTTGGAGGTGTCAGTACTGCTGATCTGCACAAGCCCCTCACTCTAAGACCAGAGAGTGAGACCATTTGGAACAGCACAACCTACACTCCTCAAACATCTTGACATTCCTACCTACGATCCAAAGCCAGCCCTCATTCTGAGCAAGGGAGAACTGAGACAATTTATATCGCAGTCTTTGCCTGCTTTAGTAAGCCTGGCTTCTAGACTACGAAAGGGAGAAAAATGACAAGTCCTATTTGACTAGGAATTAATGCACAAATGACCCACGTAAAGAGGCTAAGTTTGCCAAGTGAAACAGGGAGTCTGAATATCATGGAACTGAACACTCTTGACTTCCTCCCTTCTTCCAACTTCAACCTACCTGGCTCTTTTCCTAAATTAGGAGGCTCTGGAGCTAGGGGTCAGCTGAGGATGAAGGAGGGCCCAGAAGAAAGATCTGGGTTGTGGTCTTCTTCCCTAAGGGAAAGTGTGAGAGAGACAAGGATAGAAGACAAATGCCTGGAGGTTGGTATGGAGAAACCCCAGGAAGAGTCTGACCCACATCTTCCTCTGGCCCTCTCTGTCTCCTGAGCAGCGGTCCCATGTTGTATTAGGCCCCTACCTCTTGGGGGCTCTAAGTAACAAACTATGTTTTCACTGGCAGTCATTTCCTGATCTGTTGGCCTTAAGTGTGTATGTGAAAGTGTTAGTCGCTCAGTCGTATCCAACTCTGTGATCCCATGGACTGTAACCCGCCAGGCTCCTCTGTCCACAGGATTATCAAGGCAAGAATACTGGAGTGGGTTGCCATTTCCTTCTCCACAGTTGGCCTTACCATACCTGAATAATAATAAAACTTACACTTTAAAACAGAGGTCAATATTATTCTGATACCAAAACTAGACAGAGATATCATAAGAAAAAAAGAAAAATCTACATAATATATCATATGAATATGGATGCAAAAATCTTTAAGAAAATCCTAGAAAACAATCCAGGAATATATATAAAGATTTTATACCATGACCAGTGGGATTTATCCCAAGAAAGCAAGGATGATTAAACACTCAAAAATCAACCAATACACCCTATTGATAGAATACAAAATAAAAAACATATAATCATCTTAACAGACACAGGAAAAACATTTAATAAAATCCAACACTATATTTAACTTATATGCAGAGTACATCATGCAAAATGCTGGGCTGGATAAAGCACAATCTGGAATCAAGATTGCCGGGAGAAATATCAATAACCTTAGATACACAGATGATACCACCTTTATGGCAGAAAGTGAAGAGAAACTAAAGAGCCACTTGATGAAAGTGAAAGAGGAAAATGAAAAAGCTGGCTTAAAACTCAACTTTCAAAAACTATGATCGTGGCATCTGGTCCCATGACTTCATGGCAAACAGATGGGTAAACAATGGAAACAGTGACAGATTTATTTTCTTGGGCTCCAAAATCACTCCAGGTGGTGACTGCAGCCATGAAATTAAAAGATGCTTGCTCCTTGGAAGAAAAGCTATGACCAACCTAGACAGCATATTAAAAAGCAGAGACATTGCTGACAAAGCTATGGTTTTTCCAGTAGTCATGTGTGGATGTGAGAATCAGACTATAAAGAAAGCTGAATGCTGAAGAATAGATGCTTTTTAACTGTGGTGTTGGAGAAGATTCTTGAGAGTCCCTTGGACTGCAAGGAGATCCAACCAGTCCATCCTAAAGGAAATCATCCCTGAATATTCATTGGAAGTACTAATACTGAAGCTGAAACTCCAATACTTTGGCCACCTGATGAGAAGAACTGACTCATTGGAAAAGACCCTGATGCTGGGAAAGATGGAAGGCAGGAGAAGAAGAGGATGACAGAGGATGAGATGGTTGGATGCCATCACTGACTCCATGGGCATGAGTTTGAGTAAACTCCGGGAGTTGGTATGCTGGCAAGCCTGGTATGCTGCAGTCTATGGGGTCACAAAGAGTCGGACATGACTGAGTGACTGAACTGAACTGAACTGAACACCCTTTCATGATAAAATCACTCAACAACTTAGGAACAGAAGAGAAATTCCTCTACCTGATCAAGGACAGCTACGAAAAACAGTTAATATCATACTTAGTAGTTAAAAAAAACTATTTTAAGGCAACATTATTACATTTGCAAAATGCTTATATAGTTTTATATGTATATATGGGCTATAAATTCCATCCATGGATATCTTATCCCATAGAAATATATACTATAATATGGATATGTAGTGCTTCTGCATATCCCTGGATATGGCAGTATCTAGAGATATGCAAATACTCCATATCCTGGAAACAAAATGAACACACAACAAAGGAATGGTTGAATAAATCATGGGATGTTCACAGCATAGAACACCACACAGCCAAGATAGGAGACAAAGCAAAGCAGTTGACTTGGGGTGGCTTAGCAAAGTTTTCTACATAAAAACTGCAAAAAGCAGAAAAATGAAAAATACATCGTCTCTTAAGCAAATGACAAATCTGATTTTGTATGTGCAGCTGACCCTTGATCAACACAGAGGTTAGGGGCACTGACCCTCCATGCAGTCAAAATCCATGCATAATTTATACTCGGTGCTTGGTATAGATAGTCCTCTATATCCACAGTTTAGCATCTGCAGAGTCAACCAACCACAGATTTGCAGTATTGAAATATTCACTATTGAAAAAATTAAATAAACCAGTGGACCTGTGCAATTCCAACCTGTGTTGTTCAAGGGTCAACTGCACATAATGTAAAAAAAGTAGACATATATGCAGATAAATTGGTGGATATGGCACCTAGACATAACCACATATGTGTGTCATTAAGTGAACTCAGAGAAAACTATGAAAGAATACCTGCTAGAATGTTTATATGGACTATAGTGGGTAATGTGGGGAATTGGAAGGGAAAGGAAATAAAAAGAGAAATAAGCAAAACTAAAATAAATCGGTACCTTTCAAGTTTGGAAGATTTGGTTTGCTTTTCTCATTCATAACTCCATGGCTGACTGGTTTCATTGTCTGTTCTGGGACACAATTTATTGTTGCAGCCACATTTATGAAAAAGTATGCTTTAACAAATAAAAACTTATTTAAGAGATGTTGCTGGCTGACTGTAGCCAGAATTAGAGGCATGCCTTTATTTATTAAATCATCAAGTGCCTAAAAAATGGAGAAAAAAAAAATGAAAATCAGGAAAAGTAGTAAAATACTATTCTCAGATATTATTAGCTTCAGTCCTTCTACAGTCCTTATTTGGCACAGGATGAAGGAATGGAGGGCTAGACATGAGGGACTGTAATTGGCAAGTCCATTGAGAGTGACATGATATCACAATGCCAGCAGGTCCACAGTGCTACTGCCGTTCCTCACCAGTGGGTGACCTGCCCCACAAGGTCAGCCCTGCCACGCAATGAGAGTGAACCTGGTGCTGGCATCGAGGAGGGGACAAAATAGAGCAACTAAAAAAGCTCACCAGCCAGGCATGTTGGCCGCTCTGCTTTAGCTCAAGTGAATTAGGGCTCACAGGTTGGAAGAGGAGGAAGAGCAGGTAGACAAGCAACCCCTTCCCAGCTTAGATTCTGGGTCAATCATGAGAATGCCCACCTGAGGACTCCCTCAACTTCCTGGCCCCCTCCCTTGCACACAGACAGTTCCTTGGCAATTGTTCTAAGTGGTCCCACTTTACATTCCTGACCAAGCCTCAGTGCCACCTGTCATCATCCTACATTTTCCCAGTCCATTCACTCTTGCTCTCTCCTTAGACAACCACTTCATGCCCTTTTTGTTTCTAAATTCTAACACTTCCTCCCCAATGCCCCTCCCAGCGAATAACCGTGCTTCCTCTACTCAAATGAGCAAATTGAAGCCGTCAGAGTAGTGCCCACAGACCCCGCAGCTCCACCTCCCCATGCACCTGCCTCACTGCCCTGCCTTCCTTCCTGCTTCCTAAGGCCAGTGCCGCTACTTAGGTCATCAGTCCCATCCCCACCAGTCTGATGAGCCATTCTCTCCTACGGTGTAAGTGTTCCCTTTCTGACAAATGCCACATGATATCACTCACATGTGGAATCTAAAATATGACATGAGCAAACTTATCTATAAAACAGGAACAGACTCACAGACACAGTAAACAGAATTGTGTTTGCCAAGGGAAGGGATACACTGGAAATTTGGAGTTAGCATATGTAAGCTATACTATATGTGGAATGGATCAACAACAAGGTCCTACTGTATAATGCAGAGAACTAAATTCAGTATTCTATGATAAACCGTAATGAAAAAGAATATGAAAAAGAATGTATATATGTGTATAACTCAATCACTTTGCTGTACAGCAGAAATTAATACAACATGGTATATCAACTATACTTCAATTTGTAAAAACTGTTTCCTTTCTACAGACATTCTCATCAGTACTCTGTCTTCTCCATTTTAAAAACCGATTAACTCTCTACATTCTGACTTCCCTCTCCATTTACTACCCAAATTTTCTCTTTTGTTTACAACAACCTACAAGGTTGTCACTATTCCAATCTCTCTCCTTTGATTTTCTTGTAAACATACTCCATCCTTACATTGAAATCCTCTGTTCAAAGTCATCAATGGCCTACTTTAGGCTAAAGCCATTGTTCAATTCTTAGTTTTCATAGGCAAGAATACTGGAGTGAGTAGCCATTCCCTTCTCCAGGGGATCTTCCTGACCCAAAGGAAGGACCCAAGGAGTCCCTTCCAAATCTGGGACTCCTGCCTTACAGGCGGATTCTTTACCGTCTGAGCCACCAGGGAAGCCTGCTTCATATGCTATGTTATGTTAATCTAAGACACCATTATTTTATATGCCAATTAAACATTCATATGCCTGCAACTGTAAAATGCATTCTAACTGCAGAGCTATTAAATGTTTTATTAAAATGAATGTTTAAGACTTGGTGAATTACAGGACTGCATTTGTCAGCAATATTTGACACTATTAAATCTTCCCTCTTTTGAAAATGTTCCTCTCTTGGCTTTCAAGCCACCACACTCCCTTGCTTCTTTTCCTACTCTATCCACTCCTCCTTTTCAGTCTTCTTTGCTGGTTCCTCCTCTTCTCCTAGACCTCTAAGTATTGTAGTATCCCAGGGCTTGGTCCCCTTCTGTATCCTCATTCTCTCCCCTTAGATGATCTTAATCAGGCTCATGCTTTTAATCTCATCTAAATGCTAAGTCTTACATTTTTGTGTCTAGCTCCAACTTCTCTTCTAACTCAAGACTCGTGTAATCAACTTCTGACTCAGTTCTTACATCTCAAACTCAACATGTCCAAAATTTTATTACTGATTTCCATCCCCCACCACACACTCACAAAATATAAGCTCTATGAGGACTGAGAATTTGTCTATATTGTTTATTGGCTAATGTGTCTGATTGACAGCACCATAATAGTACCTGACACACACAGTAGACTCCACAGATTAGCTAAAATGATCCCTTTAAAACATAAGTAGGGCTTCCCTGGTGGCTCAGTGATAAAGTATCCGCCTACCAATGTATGGGACATGGGTTTGATCCCTGATTCAGGAAGATCCCACATACTGTGGAACAACAAAGCCCACGTGCCACAACTATTGAGCATATGCTCTTGAAACCAGGAGCCTCAGCTACTGAGCCCACGTGCTCTGCAACAAACGAAGCCACTGCAATGAGAAGGCCATGCACCACAACTAGAGAGGACTCCCTACACTCTGCAACTAGAGAAAAGTCCGTGCAGCAGAGAAGACCCAGCACAGTCAAAAATTAATAAATTATAAATTAAAAAAAAAAAAGTAGATCAGGCTACACCTCTGCCCTGAATCTTCCAGTGGCTCCTCCTTTTGTTCAGAGTAAGAGCCTGGATGATGAAAGCCCTACAAGGCCCTTCTCCATTTGGGCACCCCATCACTAGCCACCCCGTTACCTCTCTGACCCGTCTCCTACTGTTCTCCCATCACTCACACAACTCAAGGAACACTGGCCAAGGTGTCCCTCACTAAGTAGGCGATCCTGCCTCAGGGCCTTTGCACCCACTGTAGCCTGTTCTAAGATTATTCTTTCTCCAGATTTCATATGACTTGCAACTTTATCTGCTTCAGGTCTGTTCGCCAATGTCACCTCAGTGATGACTAAGCTGATTGCCTCATTCAAAATTACAACTCCAGCCTACCCTCTTTATTGGCTGCTAGGTTCATTCTCCCCTGCAGCATGGTTCACCTTCTAACATACTATATAATTTACTCATTTATAATGTTTAGACATATAACATGTTTATTACTAGTCTTGCCCACTAAACTATAAGCTCTCTGAGGGCTTGGAATCCGTATTGTTGATTAACTGATGCATTTATTTGACAGCTCAAGAATTGTGCTTTGTACACAACAGGCTCTTGGTAAATATTTGTTAAATTAATATAAAAAGCAGATGCCAGGACTATTGACTCTAAAAAGAAGGAAATTATTTGCCTTATGCAAACTGAAAAAGAAAAATCTCATCGTTTGAGAGATTTTGAGCCAATGCTGGCAGTGGGGAGGTCTGTTGCTGTTGTTCATTCTCCCTGCTTAACCCTCTTGTAAAGGGTGGAAAACAATACCCACATCAGAACCAGACATGGAGCAACTCTGAGACTGATTTGGTAACAAATGGGTGTACTAGGACAATGGTTGACATTCTCCATCTAGAAAAAGGAACTTCAGACTGGTTAGGGGTGGAGGGATGTGTAGGAGAAGGTTTCTCTTTTTTATCCACAGCAAACAGTGATTTAATGAGCCCTGACAATTACACACAAACACTTGAGGATCAAAAGAAGATTAATTAGTAATGCTATCTAACACTCCTTTCTCTCTCTTTCTACAGAAAATATAAAATGTAATCTGAAGCGTCTTAAGCAGACCAGCAGTTCTGTTTTAATTAATTAGCTAATCGAAATCGGTTTTCCATTATACTGTCAGTCTCTTAAAAAAAAAAAAAATCAGACAGACATTCTGTTTATACCCCAAACCACTTTTATAACCAAAACCAAAAGAAGTGTTTTCAGGATGCCCTGGCATTTATGACTGGAAAGAAATAAATATTCTGAAACATTCCAAGGTCTCAGAACACTAAAATGAAAGTTGAATATGTATTTGTATCTTCCTAATACTAGCTCTTCCATGTCAGGCAACTTGGTTGTAAATTAAAACAAATTTTAAGACAAAAACAATGAGTCACCTGAAGGATAATTAAAAGTGAAGTTTGTGGAATAAAATGAACAATAATAGAAAAGTAATAAGATTACATATTTAATAAAAGGTGGATATATCAAAATTATGGAAGAAAAAATAAAGCAATTTTGAGGAAATGTCTCTCAAAATTATTTCATAAAAATTAATACTTAGTGAAACAGAATGCTGTTTCTGAGCATTAAAAAAAATGAAAACTACATGTGTCTGGCTAGATGCATTAACCATCACCTAGCTGTATGAACCACTCACCTATCTGCAATCCCATTAACAATGATCACCATACCAACCTTCCACATTAACACTTTCTAGTGGAACAAATAGTTGGTACTCTTAAGATTTTTTTTAATGACTTGAAAAAATATACTTAAATGCTCATAGGACATCAAAAGCTTAAAACCCAATCATTCAATTATTGACAAGAACAAACTTAATGAGATGGGCAATCTGGTCCTCTCTTTGTAAAAAGTAGTGGGAAAGTCAGAGGAATTGTTTATGAAAATGCTATATGAAAATATTCCTTTAGCTAACCCTGCAGGGGAAATCATATTGCAATACATAAAAGTATCAAATCAATGCAGTTATGCACCTCACATTTACACAACATTATGTGTTGATTACATTCCAGTAAAAAACTGAAAAAGAAAAGAAAACCTTCCAAACACTGGTTGAGAGGCCATCTCAGACTGGAGCAAGGGTCTAAGTAAAAGCAGTATTGAACAGGTGGCCCATTAGAAAATCCTTTACTTATGATCAAAGCTACTAGGTAACTAAGATAAATATTAGATGTTTGGCGTGGCTAGATAAGACACTGAAGATGCATGTATAACTGAAAAATTGAGGAGCAATAACTGATGCTTGTTGTATCTGAAAAGCAGATCAGTTTGGGTCCAACTGTACCGCTGGCTTCAGTATTTGGAGGTAAAACCCCTTTACTAGAATAGAAGAATATATTCACAGCAGTGCTCAAAAACAAAGATTATACACACCAAATAGATTGAAGTGACTCAAAAATTATCCACACTAAATAGCCAAAGTTTATAAAATGTTATCCTTACCTGCATATTCTCTTTACTAATCAGAGGTTTTCCCGAGTCAAATGATTGAAATAGCTGTCAATATACAAAATGTTAACATTAGAAACAAGAGTACTGAGTGGTCCTTTAGATGAAAACATTAATGTGTTCTAAAGCTATTTTTAAATACCATTTTTACTATAAAAGTAATACATGCTCTAGTCAGAAAAGGCAAGTATAGTATAAAGAAGAAAGGAAAAAATCTTTAGGTTGTTAATGTTAATATCTTGGTGTCTTTACTACCAACTTCCTTCTGATGTATTTTAAAGCTTTATATATGGATTTGTGTTCCTTTTCACTAAATGTTACATCATAATTATTTTCTCAAGCCATTAAGTTATTTGTAAACCTCATCCAACAGCTCAATGACACTCTAGCCTACGAATGTACTGGGGTTGGCCAAAAGTTTGTTCGGGTTTTTCTGTAACATCCCATGGAAAAACCTGAGAGAACATTTTGGCCAATCACAGTAGCATAATAACTTATCCTCTTGCCTATTGTTAGGCAAAGAGGACCACTTCCACCTTCACCCCACCATTCAGCCCTGTACTAAATAATATTGGTGATGAGTATTTCTGATTAGCACCTTTGAATAGATTCCTGGAAGCAGAAGTGCTGGGTCATAAGAATAAGAGGCTTCCCTGGTGGCTGAGACAGTAAAGAATCTGCCTGAAGTGCAGGAGACCCGGATTCCATCCCTGTGTTGGGAAGATCCCCTGTAGTACGAAATGGCAACCCATTCCAGTATTCTTGCCTGGAAAATCCCATGGACAGAGGAGACTGGCGGACTATAGTCCATAGGGTCACAAAGAGTCAGACATGACTGAGCGACTAACACACACTCACAGCTCAGTTTACCTTCCACCCACGTTGTATGAAAAGGATTAGTGCAGTTTCAACGGCATTGCATATTAGCGCCTATATTTTTTTTTTTGCCAGTTTGAGGTAAAATTTTATTACTCTTCAGAATGATGCTTTTTGTGGTTCTTTCCTTGTTTGTGAATTACCTGCTAATATGTTCTAAATATAATGTTGCCTTAGAAAACATTCTATTCATTTGCTGCAGAACATTGTTGTCTCATTATGAGTGTGCATCCCCCTTGGTACGGAAGACCTTTTTAAAAGGCACCTGTTCTCAGGCATCAATACTAATACCTCACTCACATCCTCTTGGTCACCTGGAAGTCACCAGCATCTTCCATGAACAGGTCACTCATATGTGGATGGTATCCTACTTCAACCACCTGGACCTCTCTACCTGAGGGTGGTCTGCGGCCACAAGAGAGTTTCAGGAGAGGCTGGACACGTAAGGAGCAGCCACTACCCATGAGGGGTGAGGGACTGTCCCTCCGTGGCCCCGACTGCCATGGCAGTGATCTCATTAACACTCTTTGGAGTGGTTTTCCTTATTTTGCTGTCTGACTTTCCCCCTTACTCACAGTTCTTCCTGGAGTCACCGCCCAAACACACTGTGAAAGTGAAAGTTGCTCAGTCGTGTCAGACTCTTGTGACCTCATGGACTATATTTATATAGTCCATGGAATTCTCCAGGCCAGAATACTGGAGTGGGTAGCCTTTCCCTTCTCCAGGAGATCTTCCCAACTCAGGGATCAAACCTAGGTTTCCCACATTGCAGGTGCATTTTTTACCAGCTGAGCCATAAGGGAAGTCCCCTGACCACACTACTTGTTCCCAAATCTTTATCTCAGGATCTGCTTTTGAGGGACCTCTAAATCAAGCCATCACACATAGCTCAAAAGGGAAGAAAGCGTTGGTAAGTGTTTAAAGACATTCCTTTTTTTTTTTTTTTAAGCTAGTCTTTATCTCCTTGAATACATTGAAAAGTGAGTAAGCAAATCCAGGGTGAGACTTCTGGTGATATAATTTGAAGAAGTTTAATGACAGGACTTTAGATTGGGTGATGAGAACAGAAACTCAATATGAGTATGTTTAAAAATAGAATTTTTTAAAAGCCTGTGAAAAGTCCAATCATAATCTGTAAGATTTTTTTCAGTAACTGCTTTTACACTGAAATCTAATTCATTAATCCTTTCTTAAATAACTAGCCTGCAGCCTAATAACATTGGCACCTATTTTAATTATAAACCCTGAATGCACTTCCTCTTTTAATTACGCTTTCTAAATTCCCAACTGAAGCTGGAAAGCTGCACAATAACTTTGAGAATAAAAAACATGAAGTCACAGTCTATCAGGAGACAATTTTCCCCCACTTTTGTCTTACGCAAATGAGTTGATTAAAAAAGTTTGGAATTTATCTGTATACATAAGTTTCAGTTTGGATTGGCGGGCTATAGTCCATATGTCACAAAGAGTTGGACACAACTGAAGTAACTGAGCACGTGTTTCAGGCTGCTTGTTTATTTGCTTTGGTGATACCAGTGACTACTGAAAACTTTCTCTTGCTTCCCATTCTACCCAGCTGACTTCCCTTTCCTTCTTGTCTTTTGGACCCTAAGTGTGGAGGATCCCAACATCCAGTCCTCTGACTTCTACTTTTCACTCTGCCTTGGTCCCCAGCTGATTTCATCCAGTCCCATGATTTTTTAACTCTCTGTTAATGCTCCCAAATTTACCTGCAGCCCTAACCACTCCTCTGAATCATATACTCTCTGCACCTACACAGGCAGCCTCTCCACCTGTTTGTCTATTAGGAATCTCACACTTAACACACTCCACCCTGCCTCAGAGCAGCAGGACTCCCCATTTCAGTCAGTGAAAACACTTTCCTACCAGCTGCTCATGTTGAAGCTGTGTGGTCATGCTTAACTTCTTTCTCTTACCTCCTATATCTCAACCAGCATCAGCAAATGCTGTCAGCTCTGCCTTAGCTACACATCCAGAACTTCACCACATTTCTTTCCTTCCACCCCGTTTACCTCTAAGCACTGTCATGTCTCACTCAGCTCATTTGCACAGCCCTTCTCCTTGGTCTCGCTATTTATACTCAACCTCATCTACCATCCATTCCCCAAATAGCAAGCAAATGGTTCTATGAAACTTACCACTATTGCATCAGTCCTCTTTCAAAGCTTTACCAGGTTTCTCATATTCAAAGCAAACTCTAGTCCTCACCCAGCCCTGTGTGATCCAATATGACCTAGCTCCTGGGTGCTGCCCTGTCCTCTACTTTCTCTCCAGTCTGGGCCCAGCCTCACGTGGCCTCTCTAGTTTTCCACAACCACATCTTCCAGGCCTTTCCTCTTGTACTTCCTCTTATTTGGAAGGTTGTTCACTCAAATCTTCCACTCCTTATTAGATTTCCCAAACCACCCTCAATAAGACATTCGCCCACCACTCTGGCCACTTTCTATCCCCTCAACCCAGCTTGATCAGCCTTCACACCATTGTCACCATCTGACATATAGTTGTGTGCTTAATATGCTTATTATTTGTCTTCCTCACTAGACCATCCAATGGTAATGTGCCTTCAGCAAGGCAAGAACTCCATTTATCTTTCCATGGTTCTGGCTCCATGTCTGGAATAGTGCCTATATTCAGTCAACATTCAATAAATAATTTTCAATGAATTAAAATATGATTTTAATAACAAAACTATTTACAATAAGGAAAGGTTGTTGCTTGAGAAACAAACAAGAAAACACTGATCATTTAACCCAGGTAACAAGAAAATTATTTGGGCCATAGAAAATGAACCAAAAAACCCAACAGACTCCCAGATAGACAGCTAACTAGATAGAAATACAGTGGAGGACTGATTCCAGGATTCATTCCCCAACCTCCTTTACCAAAATCTGCAATGCTTAACTACTTACATGAAATAGCACAGTATTTGCACATATCTTAGGTGTATCCTCCCATATACCTTAAATCATCTTTAGATTATTTATAATGTCTAATTCAATGCAAATGCTATGTAAGTAACTGTAAATACAATGTAAATGCTATGTAAGCAATTGCTAGCAGGCAAATTTAAATTTTACCATTTGGAACTTTCTGGAATTTTTTTCCAAATATTTTGAACCATGGTTGGTTGAAACTGTAGGTGTATAGACACACACACACATCCTATCACCTACTGAATGTCCCTCTTAGGCTAAAAAGTGAAAGAATCAAACCTGGGTCTCCCACATTGTAGGCAGATTCTTCACTGTCTGAGCCACTAGTGAAACCTTCCTCTTAGGTTACCTCAGTACAATAAATATTAACAATGTAGCAGTCATATTGAGAAAAAGCAGCAACATTTTAGTGGGACACACTGAAGTAATGTATGCATCATATGCAAATATACTCTCAGCCTATGCAAATATTTCTCAAGATGTATAGCCATTGCACAGTTTCTTTTAGGTCCTCCAAATCTGAATCCCACCATCGTGTGTTGTGCCTGTCAGTCTCACTCCTCACACACATGGTCCCTCCTAGGAAACTGACTTGTTCCCTTCTCCTGTTTCCTTTATTGCTGGCCTGTGTGTGAGCGTCCAAATATCTAACCTAAGCAAGATCATCCAGTGATTCCCAGATCACCAAAAACACCAAAGCAGAGGAAAATGATGATAGCTCACTCTGATTTAAATTTAAAGGTCAGTATTCAGCCCCTGGGTTGGGAAGATCCCCTGGAGAAGGGAATGGCAACCCACTCCAGTATTCTTGCCTGAAGAATTCCATGGACAGAAGAGCTTGGTGGGCTACAGTCCATGGGTCACAAAGAGTCAAACACGACTGAGTGACTAACACACACATTCATTTTCAAGGATGCTTCACTTATGCAATTTACAAATACCAATTAAGCAAGCCAGGTAAAACTCTCTTCCAGTCCAATAAGGCTTGACAAACTAGAACATTTTCTCCCCATAAAAATCAGAGGAAATTTGAACATATGCTTAACTTTTTGGTATAAAGTATTAATATATAAATCAAAATATCCAAATAAAACTTGAAGAGAGACTGTTTTGACTAAAAATATTAATTAGAAATTACAAGCTCAGATTCAAAAGTCTAAGAGGCAGTGGCTAATAAATATGTCCCTTGAGATGTTCCATGATAACACAGAGTCAAAATTCCACAGTCAAAACCTACACCCAGACCACACTCCCATCCCTGTCTTGACATCCACCCCTCCATTTTAGGCAAAGGAAGCCCTGTGTATGTCTGAGGTTAGCTCTAATCAGTCTTGGTGGCTCACACGGTAAAGAATCTGCCTGCAATGAGGGAGACCAGGGTTTGATCCCTAGGTCGGAAAGATCCCCTGGAGAAGGGTATGACAACTCACTCCAGTATTCTTGCCTGGAGAATTCCATGACAGAGGAGGCTGACATGGACAGAGGAGTCCATGGTGTAGCAAAGAGTCAGACACTACTGAATGATTAGTACAATAATCAGACTTAAAAGAAGCCTGCAGTGCCAGAGACTTGTAAATACCATTAGTGGAAGGATTTCCTAGATTGTAGGAATGTAGTTTTCAAAATGACCTTGAAAAGGTTAAAAAACAGCTTTGAATTAAATCAGCAGGCTTACCTTCATTTTTCCAGTAGGTTTACAGCTGGTGGGTACTGAAGAAGGTGTGTTTTTTGCATAAAATATCTGGGAGAGCTCATGAAAGGCTTCAGAAAAGAATCCTAAATCTGTAAGGACTTCTATCTTTAAAGGAAAGAAAACAAAAGAGAGATACTAAATTAAACCATTTGTTTTACTTACAAAATTAAAATTTTAGAGAAAAATCATCAACTTTCTGAGATCCAAGATGTGTGCTTCATATTGGTAATGCATTACAAGGTAACATTCAGGCAACACGGTTGTGGAGATGCATGTTTCTGTCCCTAAGCCAGCTCATGTGTACAAAGACCAAGAAAACTAGGGAATCACAGCAAGTGACTTTTCAAGACAATGGCCATTCATCAGTAATAACAGATGCAAACACATTTAAAGAAATAAGATAGACATGGAAGCATTTTAAACAATTTACTTCATCCTTTTGTCCCCATGGTAAAGTATGGCTAACACTTTGGCCACCTGATGTCACCAACTCATTGGAAAAGACTCATCAGAAAAGACACTGATGCTAGGAAAGATTGAGGGCAAGAGGAGAACAGGACGGCAGGGCATGAGACAGCTGGATGGCATCACTGACTCAATGGACATGAGTTTGAGCAAACTCCAGGAGACAGTGAAGGACCGGGAAGCTTGGCATGCTGTAGTCCATGGGGTCACAAAGAGTTGGACATGACTGAGCAACTGAACAGCAACAACAAAATATGGTTTCAAACAAAGACAAAACAGGAACTTTGCTGGTGGCCCAATGGTTAAGAAGCCACCCTCCAATACAGGGGACTCTCCATTCCTGGTCGGGGAATTAAGAGCCCACATGCCACAGGGCAACTAAGCCCATTTGCCACAACTACTGAACTGGCATGCTCTGAAGCCCGTGCAACACAATTAGAGAGAAGCCCACAAGCTGCAATGGAAGATTCTGCATGCCACATCTAAGACCCAAGGCAGCCAAATAAATGAAAAAGAAAGACAAAACAAAACACTTCTGCTTTCTCTAATACTCTGAGGGATGTCAAACAAACCAGGAGATGAATTCCACAGTACATCAGCTGTTCATTTTCTTATCCACAATGAACGGACACTGTCGATTTTACAGACATGTACTTAAAAGCATTAGTCAATTGGTAACTATATACTGTACGTGGTTTATTTTGAATATAACCTAGCAAGACTTTCAATAAGGAAATTACAGAAAGAAAAGGAAAGATCCTGATCAAATACATGCATTTGTTCAAAATGTAAATTGAGCTTCTCTTCTGCACAGAGCCATCTTGAAGGTTACATCCACTGGATAAATTATTAGCTAAATTTAAGTGACACATAAAGATATATCCAGTATGAAAAGACATAAAAGGTACTGACAAAATACTATGTTTCAAATTGTGATCCGGAGGGACTTCTCTGAGAAGAAAACTTTCAAGAGAATATTTGGGAAATGATATGATGGAGGGAGATGTGAAAATCTGCTGAGGGCACCTTGAATACAAAGGTCATGTGGTGACAGAAGCAATCCTGGGGTCCTGGTGTGTTCAGGGAACAGCCTGTGTGCCAGGAGCTTAGAGAGAGGAGAAGAGGGTTGGCAGCTACGTGTGAATGGTGGCCAGTCAACCAGAGTGGACCCTTGGGATTTGATTCTATGCATAATAAGTGATTGAAGAGTTTTTAACAGGGCAGGGTCTGTACCTGACTGATGTTTTGAAAACATCTAGTGAATCACAAGCTGGAATCAAGACTGCCAGAAGAAATACCAACAACCTCAGATATGCAGATGATACCATTCTAATGGCAGACAGTGAAGAGGAACTAAAGAGCCTCTTGATGAGGGTGAAAGCGGGGAGTGAAAAAGCTGACTTAAAATTCAGCATTCAAAAAAATTAAGATCATGGCATCTGGTCCCATCACTTCATGGCTAATGGGGAGAAAGTGGAAACAGAGACAGACCTTATTTTGTTGGGCTCCAAGAGCACTATGGATGGGGACTGCAGCCATGAAATTAAAAGACACTTGCTCCTTGGAAGGAAAGCTATGACAAAACCTAGATAGCATATTAAAAAGCAGAGACATTGCTTTGCCAACAAAGTTCCATCTAGTCAAAGCTATGCTTCTTCTTGTAGTCATGTAAGGATGTGAGACCTGGACCATAAAGAAGGCTGAGCACTGAAGAATTCAGGCTTTCAAACTGTAGTGCTGGAGAAGACTCTTGAGAGTCCCTTGAACAGCAAGATCAAACCAGTCAATCCTAAAGGAAATCAACATTGAATATTTATTGGAAGGACTGATGCTGGAGCTCCAATACTTTGGCCACCTATGCAAAAAGCCATCTCATTGGAAAAGACCCTGATGCTGGAAAAGATTGAAGGCAAAAGGAGAAGGTGGCAGAGGATGAGACGGTTGGATGGCATCACTGACTCAATGGACATGAGTTTGAGCAAACTCTGGGAGATAGTGAAGGATAGCGAAGATTGGTGTGCTGCAGTCCATAGAGTCGCCAAGAGTTGGACACAACTTAGCCACTGAACAGCAACAAGTGACTTCATAGAGGACAGAAAATAGTAAACTTGGAGCAGGGGGTAAAATACACACTTGGATGAAGGTGACATATATCTAAAACAAAATCCAATTTATCCTTGACACATATACTCATCTTACTCTCTTTTCCTTTATATTATCTTAGGAATCTCAAGAGTGTACCAATTTTAAAGAAATAAAAAGAAGGTGAGTTAGAAGGAAACAGGATGTGAGAAGAACATAAAAATAAAACATACAAAGTCAGGAGAATATTTTTAATGAAGAGAAAATGGCTTGCCTATTGAGTGCACAGTTTGGCTCTTGCCTAAAACACTTTGGGCTCTAATCTCCCTGGTGTCGTATAATACCAAAGCAGACATTAGGGAGTCGACTGAACTCTCTGCTCCTTAGAGGAAACATTTCCCCATGTCTATGTGAGGTCAGTCTCCTCTGGTCTTGAATGTGAGATTGCTATACGTGGACCACTTGTAACTGTTCAGGCTACCTCTGGTTCAGTTTATTAAATGAATCTGACCATTTGAAAAAGCCATGGTGATAATAATAGACATGTATTTTCAGAAACATTGTGAACATAAACAAGCCAGGTGGAAAAAAGAACCACCCATAAATCAACCATTCCATCATACAAATACAGAACTATTGGTACCCTTCCCAGGAATGCTGGATGTTTTGAGAGTCATACATCTTTTAGGAAGCCAGACAAGTTGATCATAAAGAGGTCTTAAAGCTTTCCCTGAAAGACATTAGAGCACTGGTAGAGACTTAACAGTGTGATTTACTGCTGTTTGATTTGTCAGAAAGCATCACTGTGTATTGTTTTCTGACTGTGACTTTTCTCTTTTCCCACTCACTGACCCCAAGTTTAGTTCGGGAAGGT
Organism: Bubalus bubalis; assembly: GCF_019923935.1. Taxonomy (NCBI): domain Eukaryota; kingdom Metazoa; phylum Chordata; class Mammalia; order Artiodactyla; family Bovidae; genus Bubalus; species Bubalus bubalis. Next base: position 59,210,017 of record NC_059160.1, read on the forward strand.
CAGACAAATTACTCACAGGGGCTGTCATTCTTTCTTCGGTATGATGCAACAATTGCCCCTTTTCATGGATTCTGGCAATGCTGTAGTTGAGTTTCCAGTCATGCTATGCCAGTAAGATCCTACTCTCATCTCACTCTACTCCTAACACTCCTACCAGATACATCTGATCTCATCCTTCTCCTGATCAAAACTGTGTCATGAATTCCCCCTCTCAGCACAAGACTACAGGAGACTCTCCATAGTTCTCACTGACTTTTAAGCTACTCTCATACAAAAAGAGTTGCCGAGTGCTAACAATCCAATAAAAAATAGTCACTTAATCAAAAACTTTGTCCCAGATTCTTTCAATGCCTTTCTGATCTCCTTCTGACATGCTACTGATGATCATTGCAACCCTGCAATGCTTCTTGTCTCCTAGTGACACCAGGATAAAATTGTCACCCTACTCTGACTCCACACCTCCTCATCTCTCTCACTGCTCACCCTCCACGTTACGTCTCAGCTTGGAGTTCAAGACTGGACCCACAGTCTCCTCCACATCCTGGGCCTCTGGTGTCCTCACGTCATCTTCTCCAAACTGCCTACTCAAGATCCCCACTCCAGTCTAACCAAGCCCCCTCAGCCCCCTAAAACAAATCAACACTTTCTCACCTCTATACCTTTCACACAGTTGTCAGCTGACAATGTTCCCTTCTTCCTCTCTCCTGCTCAGTTAGTTCTACTCTTTTCAAACCTAAATCTTATCTATGTACTTGGTAAAGCCAATGGCACCCCACTCCAGTACTCTTGCCTGGAAAATCCCATGGATGCAGGAGCTGGTAGGCTGCAGTCCATGGGGTGGCTGAGTCGGACATGACTGAGCGACTTCACTTTCACTTTTCACTTTCAAGCATTGGAGAAGGAAATGGCAACCCACTCCAGTGTTCTTGCCTGGAGAACCCCAGGGACGGGGGAGCCTGGTGGGCTGCCGTCTATGGGGTCGCACAGAGTCAGACACGACTGCAGCGACTTAGCAGCAGCAGCAGCAGCAGCAGCAGCAGAGACCCAAAGCCCTTTTCCCCTATTTCAAGCTCCTGGAAATGGTATTCATCACACTCATCTGGAAATGATCAACTGGGAGGTACACACATAACGTCCTGTCTCTCTTCCCCGTTTTCACTTCCTTACAAGCAAGGTATATGGGTTACATTTCTTCGATCAGAGTTACTAATGGTGCCTTTATTAGGAGATACTCAAGAAATGTTGCTCCAGAGATAAAGCAGTAAACATTTACCAAGTATCTTCTTGATGAGTTCCCACTGAACACCAAGGAGAGTGTGAACAGTAGGCACATGATATATGTCTGAAGACTTTAAATTCAATTTAATAATTAATTACTGAATATCAAATATATGAATTTACTACTCAAGACACTATAGGGAACCAAAAGATGAATAAGACACATGCCCTAGCCTCGAGAATTTTTCAGTTTTGAAGAGAGTACTATCTTAAAAACAGAGAGAGAAAAGTTGTATGCCGCTTTTTAAACAGTGTTATTGAAATTCAAAAGTCAGAGAACTCTTAAAGAGTTCAGTAACTCAGAATTCGTGGCTGAAAACCAATTACTTATTCCTAGGTTAAAATGTATTATCTTAAGAGCACCAGAACTTCTCTTAGAGAAGGTATTATCTTTATTAAGAAATAGGATGTGATAGACTATTTGGTCTGAAAACACAGGCTCACAGGTTGGGTCCTGGAGAGAGCAGTTCAAAGGGAAATCTTATTTTCCCTTGTTACAACATTTAAAGGATCTGAGGAAGGAGGGTTTTTCCAAAAAAGGAGAAGGACAGCTCAGCCAAGGGAGTGTTGGTGCCACTCACCCCCAGCTGAGCGTGCACATCTTGCCCCAACCCCATGTTCAGTAACGCCTAGTTGGCAGGCTGAAGTCAACTGCAGTGGGAGGATTTATCCCATGGAAAGTGCAAATGCTACAAATCAAGGCTTTTCTATTTTTTTAGAGTGGGTTGTGGAGAATTTACCAGCATGAAATATTTAAACTCAGAGATGCCAAATAGTCTAAGTTGCAAGTGCCTCCCTCGTGACTCCATGGTAAAGAATATGCCTGCCAATGCAGGAGACGTGGGCTTGATTTCTGGGTCAGGAAAATTCTCTGGAGAAGGAAAGAGCAATCAATTCCAGTATTCTTCCTGGGAAATCCCATGGACAGAGGAGCCACCTGGCTCCTCTGACTACATGGCTACTGTTCATGTAGTCACAAGAGAGTCAGACATGACTGAGCAACCAACCAACTTGCCTTATGTTCCCAAGTTTCAGTAAAATCTGATATAGAAATAAAGACCTTAGGTAAATACAATGTGTGTATGTGTGTTCTGTATGTGTGTGTGTTGCGTGTTTGTGTGTGTGTGTGTAAAATATGGAATAGGGTTGGATTCCATATTAGAGATGAGGAGGTACAGAACAGGGAGCAAATTTGTTGGCTATTGAGAGGATCCAGGTGCAAAACAAATTCAACGTAAGTGGGAGCCTCTGACAATGGGTGACCAGGGAAAAAACAAAGGAGACGCTTGACATTCTGCACTCCACATGAGGCTCAAGCCAACTACATGAATCTTGAAGGTAGAGAGCCTCCTGACTTTTAAGGGTTACATAATTAGTTGTAATTTGGTATTTGTGAATTTTATCACTTCAACTACCTATGCCATGAAAAACTCTTGTGCACCATGATATACAAAAGATCCTTAGCAAAAACAACTCAAAAACTTTAGTCTTCATGAGAAACCAGTCATTCAGAAAAGGTGATTTCTGGACTGAATGTTGTTAGGTTAGCCTGTTACCAGGCATAGCTGTTCCTCACTTTACTGTGGGCCAGAGCATAAAATTGCCCAGAAAATCCCATGAACAGAGGAACCCAGTGGGCTACAGCCCATGGGGTAGCAGAAGAGTTGGACATGACTTAGGGACTGAACAACAACAAAACAAAGCATAAAATGATTTAAGCTTTCTACCCAGCTCTTTTTTACACTTTATGATAATGTTGGGTAAGGTTTTTTAATATCAGTTCAACACCATGTATTACTATCAGCTTATGATTATAAGTATTATAACCAAAGTAATTTAAGATGACATCTTCAATAGTTGAAAAATATCAAATGTCTTAAAAGCTTGAAACATACCTTGAGGATTCTTGCTTCCAGATTTTTGACTAGGTCTTGGCAAATTACAGAAACAAAATATTGGTACAATGCAAGGAGAGGCAGAATCTATCAAGAGAAAAACACTCTTTGTTTTGAAATATATGTTATCAAGTTAATAATATAACAATACAATTTAACCAAATATTAATGCAAGAGATATTGTACAAAATCATGATTTATTTTTTCCATATTATAAGACTGTACTATTTAGTATAAGTGAAATGACCTGCCTAGCATATGCTTCATGATTTTATCAAAACTTGAAAGTGCTATCAGTGACTTATAGTTCCAAGTAGATGCCATTTGGTATCCAAACCTAGGTTTCACATTTCCATAAGCATGGAAAAATAAAACTCAAGTTAATCATCCTTCTTGAAAAAAATTAATTCAACATATATATATGAATTACTGAGGCCTGTGGAAACATTCTAGCAAATAAGCTATCAAATAAATGCAGAATTTAAAACAGAGGAACTCACATCCATGTCCCCTAATAGCTCCTATTTATTCATCTCAATGTCAACTGCTATTGTCTTCAATTGAAATATCTTTATCAGCAAAAAAAGTATAACATGCCTGTCATATGAATGTTAGACTTTGTTGAATGAAGAAAAAATCTAAGTCCTTGCCATTGCAGAACATATATTCTACTGCTTAAAACTCAAGCTTACTCTCCACATAATATTTTTATTTTCCTAGAATTAACCCCAAAGTTCAAGTCTTCTTGATGTCCCATAGATGTATGTGAAAGCTTGAAGACTATCAACTTTTCAGTTGGCCTAACCACGATTCAGCTAAAGGCAGGTGTTGAGGGATAGTTTTGCCTGGACTTTTGAACAGCTCTTAACTGCAACTTAAAACTGAAGTTCACTCCCTGCAGCTGGGTCCTGCCCCATCAAAGGAAGACGGAGCAAGAATGGGAACTTGGATCCTTATTATTTAGCAAACTATTTCCCATTATTCCACAGCAAGGGGTCCCTTGGTAAATTTTACATATTACAGCAATCTCCTTAGGCACTTCTAGAAGGTAGTGTAATACAAAATGTAAACTGTTTACATCTTGCAAGTTCAGCTAAGGAATCTCTCATTGTCAGTCAACTGGCAGCTGCTAATAGCAACAGCTTTTAAAGAGGATTAGAACTGGCCTTAAATGATTTCAAACATAACACAATACATTTTTCTATAATGATGCTCTACAAACATAACAATACCTTTTTCTACAATTAACGCAGTACAAAACAATAAGAGTTGGCTATTACCTTTGAGAGTGTATCTTTTCTTTAGTGAGAAATAAAAACACACCATTTTATTGCTTCCAACTGCTCAATTATTCAGAAAAATGTTCTCCATTTCTTAAGCTTCAGAGAAAAAAGTCTCATTTCTTTTCCAGTGCAGTGATATGTATTATATATGAATAGGACTAGGCAGCTAAAGGTTACCCAGGGAATAGGTAAAACTATTTTCTAAATCCAGAAATGAATCCTCTTAACAATGAGAGGAACACCATATTTGTTTTTTTTTTCTAATAAACATTTTTTTGTGTGCCAAATCTGACAAGTATTACAAGCATTATCAACCTTTTCACATTAACACATGACATTATAATTTAACAACTAATATCAGGGGACAATAAATCTTTTCAAAACGAGAGAGTTAATTTAGAACAAGAGAACAGAAAACAACGTATGAGAAAATAATAAGTATTAAAATTATAGAGGAAAGGGAAAGAAGCAGAAAAAGAGAAAGAACAGATATTAAGAAGCAAACACAGTGAGAAAAGACATACAATAGTAGAGGAAATAGCACAGAGGAAGAAAAAATAAAAACTAAGATAAAGGAGGAAACCATAAATATAATAACCAACAGAAAATACTAATTTATGTCTAAAACGAAATCAACTTCAAATTTATGATTCGTGATTTACTTTCCCAAAGGAAATTAGTTTTTATTTGAGAGTTTTAATTTCTTAGGATATTAAGAAGTGTCTTTAATTTCATATTTAGAATCTGTTTTTCACTTAGATGTGCCCTTAACATAGAAGAAATGAGACAGATACAAAGATAAGTTTGTCTCAATAAAGAAATACTCCCATAGTTTTGATATTGATATTTCTTCATGACTTAATAAAGTGAAGTTATAAGTCCACTAGATTTCTGTGTTCCAGACCAGTTAAACATTCTAGTCAATTTCACCATATCTTAAGGGGGAAAAAACAATAAATAATAGTGTTAAAAAAAAGAAAGAACCAAATCAAATAGACCTGTCTAGTATATTCAAAATGGCATGCAAATAGTGATGTTAAAAAAAGAATATTAATTATTTTATTTTGAAGTACAGATCAGAATCCTGAAAATAGAGTTTAAAAGTTTAACAAGAATTGATCACAAGAACAATAGTAAAATTTAACCCTGCCAAGTAAAAAGTACAATATAAGTGGGGTAAGATATCACCATGAATTATGATTTGTTGATTTTACAAATCACTTACTACTAGATTTTGCTTAGCAAAGTGCAGCTCGCGGATGACATAATACAAACTCGCAATGACAGAGCAGATGTCAGCCCGATATCTGTCTGAGAAGAGCTCGATGCCCGGGAGAAGCTGAGTGATTTCATACTGAGCGTAGCAACGTTCAGCTTTAGGATGTGGCAGTGTGGTTCTAAGCAAACCCTGAGGACGAAAAAGGTGAAATGAACAGCTGGAATTTGCATTTGTAACAACAAGAAAGATAAGTATTTAAAGGATATAAAGAATAAATGTATTCCTTCCCAAAGTGCTTTGTGTTGCCTAGCACACTGTACCCTATGATAAAGGGCTGTTTGTTGTTGATCAGTTGCTAAGCAGTGTCTGACACTTCCTGACCCCATGAACTGCAGCACACCAGGCTTCCCTGTCCTTCACTATCTCCTGGAGTTTGGTCAAAATCATGTCCATTGTCAGTGATGCCATCCAACCATCTCATTCTGTCACTCTCTTCTCCTCTTGCCCTCAATTTTTCCCAGCATCAGGGTCTTTTCCAATGAGTCAGTTCTTCACAACAGGTGGCCAGAATACTGGAGCTTCAGCATCAGCATAAGTCTTTCCAATGAATATTCAGGGTTGATTTCCTTTAGGATTGACTGGTTGGATCTCCTTGCTATCCAAGGGACTCTCAAAAGTCTTCTCTAACACCACAGTTTGAAAGCGTCAATGAAAGGTACTTATTTATATTCTCATCACTACAGGTTCCAAATGCTTTATCACTGACAATGGGCCTTTTAAACCTCATGGTAGTTGGATACTTATTATTTTAAGAAGAAATTATCATTATTTTATCATTTGTTGAGAGTTGACTTTGTGTTGGGCACTCTTAGTTTATTCCTCATAAATATTATCTCATTTAATCCTCACTTAACCCACCCCTAGAAGGAAGACTTATTATCTCACAAGTGATATAATTGAGGCTGAAATGATTAACTTCTCTGAGGTTAATGCTGGCAGTTAATGCTGGCAAAAAGAAGATTCAAAAATTTTGACTATTTGACTCAAAAATCTGTTTTCTCCACTCTACCAACCTACAAGTAGAAGAAAGAAAAATATACTTCAGAAGTCTAAATCAAGCACAGGTAATTCTAAATTTTTAACTGAATTAAGTGAAAAGGTAATTGGTTTAATTTGACCAGTATTTCTAACATTGTGCCAGACATTCGGAAACAAGATGAATACACAAAATCAAATTGTACATTTAGGAGTACTTCTTATGTTTTCTTAAACAATGACATTTCTTGATGACAAATGCATCATCAAATTATTTTAATGTATATATCAGGAATAACTTTAATCAGACTGCTCATTAAACTTACAAGATACCTAGTCTAAAATATTATGCAATTGTTTAATTTTTAGTTTAAAATCATGAAAAGAATGAACAGACTTTTAAAATAAATCCCAGAGCTAATTTTTATTTTAGTTGTCGAATTACTAAGAAATACTATCTACATTTAAGCAAAAAAATTACTTATTTTCTAAAACATAAACAGCATTATCTTCAAGAACGAGGAATATCAGGAGAAAGTAAAGGATGCAACAGAAAAAATCTGATTCGGATTATCATTCCCTCTGCATCCTTGCCTTTTCCACCTCTTCCCTTTGAAGCATTGGCAAGAGGTGTATGGAACATGAGAAAACTAAAAAATCTGGCTATATACTCCAAGAAACCTGTCTCAAAGATCTTATACACTCAGATTTCATAAGCTATCAGACTCTCTGATACACAGAACAAGGGTGTTCCATCCTTCAAAATAAACAGGACCTCCAGGAGATTGCAGAAGCCCCTGGCTTTGTTCCTGAATCTCAGAATGTCTTATATTTTGGATAAAAGCTCCTTTCTTCTACAGTAAAATCAAACTAAGAACTGCAGACACTCTACTTCTGTAGTCGTCAACTTATTTTTGGCTTGCATTATATGGCGTATTTTACATCATGCAATTAAGCAAAAGTTTATTTCAAGATGAGGCAGGGCAACCCTTTAGACTCAGTCAGACTGGCTTCAATGCTCCATGAAAGAAGGACAGGAGACTCAGCTTCCTTATCTGTAAAACTTCTCCATCTACAGTGAACACGAGAAAACTGACTCTGCTGAATACCAAAGGTGAAAATGCCACAGGGGTTCAGTCATCAAAGGAAAGATGGGCGTAGGATATTTAATCAAGGTTTATGTTATTTTCCTAATGTCAGTTTTATGAATGTAATAAACCACTGCATTTTTTAAAATTTTACTAATTAAATGGCTGTGCTGCTACAGAACAATATATATGAAGTGTTACCTGAAAGAGTAATGCTGATAAAAGGCAACAGTTGGTTCTCTTTTCAACATCCAATGTCTGAATAAATCTAAGTATAAGAAAAAGAAACTGATTCAGAGACAATGTTCCAAGAATATTTTTACATAAATACAACTCTAATACTCATAGATTTTAACTCAAAATTTAAGTAGCCTTTAATTAAATTAAAATTTTAATTTTTAATTCTAAAAGTGCTACAGTCTCATGTAAGATTTAAAACATTCAAAGACAGAAAAAAATAAAATGAGGAATTCACCAATAAGGCTACCACCTAAACATGATTGCAGCAGCAGCAGCAAACGTAATTACCAGTAACATTTCAGTCACTTTCCTTCTAGATTTCCTTCTACATATAATTATACAGATGCACATTCACATTAAGACTGAAATTAGGCAATACGTATTTTTATAAACAAATTTTCTATTATTGAACATAATCAGTTATATAATTATTTTACAGAACTTTAATATTTTTATCAGACACATGTACCAGAGTATTAAAATATTCATCTCCATTTGGATTTTTTCCATTGTTGAAACAAACACTGTCATACCTACATTTTTGAGCACTTGTCCTATTACTTCCACTGGATAAATCCCCAGAAGTGGAATTTTGGGGAAATGGAGGTGCACAATTTTAAAATTTTTTCATGAGCACAATTAATTAACTTCTTCTCATAGACTAAAACACTGTTTTCCTCACCAGCAGTACATTATGGATCCATTTATGATATTAAATCTTTCCACCAAAGATTGAGGTAACTCTGTGTTTATTACTGTCTCATTTTATGTCCCTTAGTAGAGTCTGAGTTTTCTTTACACGAGTCTTGAAACTCACATGTGTGACTATAAACCACATTACCTTCTCCCAAGTCTTATTTTAACACCAGTGGACTTCACTGTATTAATAACACCAGTCTGAGTTCAGCTTCTTTGTGAGGTGCTTTGCCTGCTGAGCAGTGGGAGAGAAAAGTTTCTTCTCCTCAGGGAGTCTCCAAGAATAGCCAAAACCCCTGGAGTACCTTAGAGCCTGTGGAAGTCCGACTTCCAGCTGGATAACCCAGGAAATGACTTTCTGTTGACTGAAAATCACTAACAACTTCAGAGGCCCAGAGACCCTAAGGTGTCCTCTGGCAGGAAAGCTGTAAGCTGTTCTTTTCAAGCTGGGAACCTTTCTCAGCTTTTCTGTTCTCTGCTGACAAGTGCTACTAAGTTATAAACTCAGACTTGTATGGGGACTCTGTGTGTGTGTGTGTGAAAGGAAGAGTTCCTTCTCAGGAGAGCAAAAGAAAAATCAAACAACAGAGTTTTCTTTTTAAATCTTTGAACGTTTTATACTTTTAAAATGGTAATTCCATACTTCCCTTGCCCAAATGCTAATTTTCTGAAAACAATGTGATCGTTAACTAAGACAAGTTACTATTTTAAAAAATTTTTCTCTACAGCTCAAAATATTGTGCAGATATTTTGCCTCACCATGCCCTATAATGTAACTACAGAGGTAACGGAAACCTGTACCTCTACTCTCTTCATACGTTTTATGTTTTTCACCTTAATCAAATATTTGATATTTGTGAGTCCTAAGTAGACATAAGACATTGTGATAAGACTTCCACATACGCCATGTGTGGGAGGCTGAAAAATGGCTGCCCAACGATTCCAACATCCTAATTCCCTAAATCTATGCATATGTTGCTCATGTGGCAAAAACAAAAAAAAAAGGGAATTCCCTGGTAGTCCCACAGTTAGGACTCAACGCTTTCATTGATGAGAGCCCAGGTTCAATCTATGATCTGGTCGGGAAACTAAGATCCTTCCAGTTATATGATGCAGTGAAAAAAAAAAACAAACTGCAGATGTGATTAAATTAAGGGCCCTGAGATGGGAGGGAAAGTTCTACTGAATTATCCACATGGATTCAATCTAATCACAATGGTCCTTTAAGAGAAAGATAGGAGGGTCAGAGGCAGAGAAGATGTGAGGATAGAAGCATACTGACAGAAAGGAAGATGAGAGTCTGTGGGTCCTGAAGACGGAAGATGAATGCAGGAGGCCTCGGGAAGCTGAGACAGGCAACAACAGATTCACCCCCAGAACCTCCAGAGGTAGCTCAGCCCTGCCAACACTTGGATTTTAGGACCTCCGCCCTCCATAACCATAAGACAATAAATCAGTTTTGTTTCAGGCCACTGAATTTTGTGGAATTTGTTACACCATCAAGAGGAAATTAATACAGTCTGTGATATGGGCTTAATTATATGCCCCACTGGGTCTTCCCTGCTGGCTCACTGGTAAAGAATCTGCCTGCCAACGCAGGAGACCCATGTTCAATCCCTGGATCAGGAAGATCCCCTGGAGAAGGAAATAGTAACCCACTCCAGTAGTCTATGGGGTTGCACAGAGTTGGACACGACTGAAGCGACTTAGCAGCAGCAGCCAGTATTCTTGCCTGGAAAATCCCACAGGAAGAGAAGTCTGGCGGGCTGCAGTCCATGGCATCTCAACGAGTCGGACATGACCGAGCCACTGACACATAAGCACCCCTGCACACCCAAAATTCCTAAGTTGAAATCCTAACCCCTAGTAACCTCAGAATGTGACTAAGAAATGGGGTCTTAAAAGAGGCGATCAGGTTAAAAGGAAGTCATTAGGGTAGGCCATCATCCAATATGAGAGGTGTCCTTACAAGAGGAGGAGATTAGGACACAGATACACACAGAAAGGAAGACCATGTGCGAAGAGATTGAGAAGAGAGTTACCTATGAGCAGGGAGAGAGGCCTCAGAAGAAAGCATCCTGGGAACACCTTAATCTCAGATATCAAGAGCCCAAGATTGTGAGATGGTAAATCTCTCACAGATTGATATTCTGTCACTAGTCTGTAGTAGCAAATGAATACAGTATGTCATGTGATTTCTGTCACCATGGTTTACATATGAGAATAGTTAGGCTCAGAGAGGATGAGTAACTTGCCAGGGGGTGCCCAGAGTTATTAGGAGGCTCTTAAATTAAGCCTTAGTTGGCCTGCCTCCACGCTGTTATTCTTGCTCACCTACCAACTGTTCATCCACTCAGTCATTCATTCAACAGTTACTGAATGCCATCTCCATGCTGGGCACTTGGGATACATTGGTGAACAAAGCAAAGACCTGAGCCCACGCAGTGCTCACATTCCAGAGGTGGCCCTGGTTACAGGAAGAGGAGACGGCCATAAACAAGCAACAACACAAACAAGTAAAGTGTATAATAAGCCTATAGGATATGAATGGAGCTGCCCAAGAACCCAGTGTGTGTGAGGCACCCTACATGGCTTGGGTGGGTAGCCCATGAAGGAAGGCCCCAGGTCCTATGCAGATGGCTCCAGCGTCATACTCACTGTGCTATCTTTGCTGATATCACCGCTCCCTGCAAACACCCCCAGATGCCGCCTTTGGACAGGAGCTCCTCACTGTAGTCTTTGGAACCTGGAGGTGACCAGCCATCAGTGGCATTGGTGAGTGAGCTGCCAATCTCCTTCCATGTATGGAGCACATCTTCTTTTCTAAAAATTTCATCCAGAGCTTGACTCCAACACTTAAAAGCAGCCCTGAAACAGAAATGGGGCATCAGGCAGCATTAGATCTGTGTTGTTAAATCTACCTTTCAAAAAGGAATGAAAATGCATTGAATAAGCATTTTCATCAAAATGTTAAAGAATGGATCTGTGCCATTTATTGCTCATAACCGTTTCTCTCCGGTAGCATTTGATGACTAAAACACAGCAATGGAATATTATCCAAGAACTAAAATTTATGAAAGATGGTGCTTTTTTTCACAATAGTTAAACATTTTTCAGGTGAACAGAGTTCTCTCTGTTTTACTGACTCCTATAAGCTACCTTTTCTTCTGTGCGAAGATGAGAAGATTTCCAAGTTCATGCAACGCCTGCACATGAAGACTTCTTTGATTGCTGGTTTGAAGAACATCTGTATTTTTAATCAAGTGAAAGAACAAATGTCAGTCCCTGTAAAATATTTCCTTTATGTATGTAAGAATATTTTAAATTGCTTTATACCTTGACTGTGTAGATAAGCAAACTTCAAGTTAATAGACCCTCTAAATGTCACACAATATAGCTATAGAGAACAAATGATGTTCTGTTTGAATGTTAGGGAGTAGGAAAGTGGATCTAAGAGGGAGGAAACAAGATTGGATCTAACAGGTAGGAAGCATGAATAAAGTAGATAGCGTAAGAGTGAGGCAGGTCAAGATGGTGAAGTAGGAAAAATCTAGAAAAAGCATACAAGGGAGATCGGACTGGGTATAAAATATAGAAATGTCATATGTGGCCGGAATATGGTTTTGGGGGAGGTTGAAGAAGCCGTAGTGGTAAGATTACTGAGGCATCTGAATGCCAACTGGAAAAATGTGAATACTATTCTACAGCAGATGGGAAGACTTGAATGGTTTGGTTTTGATCAGAGATGTGACAAGAGTGCAGCATATCAGATTCTTCCTTCACCCAAATACAAAAAAGCCCATCTTTACTATGACTTGAATTTGTTGTTGCTTTCTGAGGAATGCATGCATTCCAGGATGTGTAGCCAAAAAAACCCCATCTAACATGGCATTGGTTCCTAATGAGGGTAGCTCTATTGGCTAGTGGGTATTTTAGAAATCTAAGGGAGGGGGCTGTTATTTGTCACAATGGGGCAACTGCTAGTGTTTCCTCAGTGAGGACCTGGCACTGGGGGGCCCTGCAGTGTACAGAACCTTCCCCCACAGGGAGGAAAAAGATGAGAAACTTGTAGATAATTATCTGAGTCTAACATCTAACTTCATTTTATACATAAAAGGGTATTTTTACATGTTTTCAAAATGCGCAGTTTTCCAGAAATGCAATCCCTGTAATATTTTGTTTTTTGTTCTGAATGCCCTACATTTGCCATTTTAGAAAATCATGGCACCAAAATTAACAATGCTGATAGTACCTGAGTCACCAATATAATACACTTGTATCAGTCTGCATTTGCAGCTGCCATATTCCTATGTATTCTGTATATCTTACATACAATATATGAGCATCTGATTGACTCTCTGTACCTCTGGCGCCTAAGCTCTCGCTGCAACTGTTGTCATTTAGTCACTTAGTCGTGTCTGACTCTGCAACCCCATGGACTTTAGCCCACCAGATTTCTCTGTGTAATTCTCCAGGCAAGGATACTGGAGTGGGTTGCCATGTCTTTCTCCAGGGGATCTTCCCAACCCAGGGACTGAACCCACATCTTGTGCATTGGCAGGCAGGTTCTTTATCACTGAGCCACCTGGGAAGCCCATCTAAGCTCTTACATATTAACAAATAGATTCTTTTATTATAAAGTGATTTCATTTAATTTATCCTTCAATTTATATTTAGGACTTCATATTTATTTTTTTAAATAATGTGTATAGGAAGAGTATATTAATACAAATTTTATTTCAGGCACTAAAGGGGGAATATTTTCTGTTGTAAAAAAAGAGGGACATTGGATCTACAACATGTTGAATTTATACTGCTGAATTTGTAGAAAAGCCAAATCAAGTGGAAAGACAAGGAAAATGGAACCAGCTGGGGCAAAGCAAAAGCACATAACAGTGGCCACATCTCAACAAACGGTTCACAGGTTCAGTTAAAGTGGGATGAGTGGGAGGGCGCCTAGAATCTCGCAATGGTAACAGCTAGGCTGGAGAGACGATCACAGGAGGCGGGTGGCAGCGGCCCGTCTCCTCACTGCTCTGTTACTGCCTACAAGGGTGTGATGAATAGAGTCTATGTTCAAGCTCTTTCATCCCACTTCTACAGATGATATTTCAGTTACTGTACAGCACAGGTAACTATATTCAATATTTTGTAATAACCTATAATGTAAAATAATCTAAAAAGTATATACACGTACATATAACCAAATCACTTTGCTGTACAGATGAAACTAACACAATATTGTAAATCAACTATACGTCAATAAAAATATATTTAAAAAGGTATCATTTCAAGACCAAATGCAATCTCAATATTAATGTGGCAGATCATATTGAAAATGAACATGTAATGAATAAACCTTACTAATAGTTTCGTAATAAGAAGAAATTACGAGTCCAAGTTGTGAGGAGGGAAGCTTGCTCTTCTCCACTGAGCTGAAAACTCGGAAGTGCTCCTGAGAAAGGTCGGGGGGTGTTGGCATGTGCATCTCTTCTGTCCCCATGGAAAACTCCACCTTCCCAGTAGCAAATTTTAAATTGTTCACTCCTCCTTTGTCTCCTAAATTCATGGGAAAAATTTTAAAAGAAGCTTTAAAATGGAGAAAGAAGAAAAGTTTAAGAGGAGGGAAAAAGTAGGAGGAATAGAAAGGGAGAAGGAAGGGTTTTACATAGAGTTGAGCCTCATTTACAGTTGGAGGGACTCTGTTTCTTTAAACTCTGTGTCTGGAACCATTTCTGAAGAGCCTGGGTGTGTGTCGATGTGCTCTACACTCGTGTTACCTCAGAAGGAATAGTGCAGAGGGCAGTTTGCTGGAAAGTGAATGCTGAGATAATGCTTTGCTCCTCCTGGGGATCGGGGGGAGAAGTTGCACAGTTTGAGTTTACTTTTTTAAAAAGAGTTTCCAACATTAAGATGTTAGTTTGCCTCTGGGGCAGAGACCTCTGGGATAGGCGCAATGTACAGGTAGTTCTGACCTAAGGGGAAAGAAATAGGAAAGAATCTGTGTCTGTGTAAGGTCAGAGAACACACAGGGAAAAGAAAGGGAAAAATATTCTTGGGGAAGGAGTTTAAAACCTCAGAGAGAGAGAAACTAAAATGGATTTAGGTCTACAGCCAAGGACTGGAGATAAACTTCTGAGGGTATCTTAGTATTAATACTAGGTGAAATTCAGAATGAAGTGGTATAAACCATCCTTAGGAATTGTATCTGCTTCTTTTCAATTTATGCCCTTAACCACTGTTAATGTACACCATAACCAAAGGAAGTTTAAACATGATATGCTGTGCTTAGTCATTCAGCTGTGTCCCACTTTTTGAGACCCCATGGACTATAAGCCCTCCAGGCTTCTCTGTCCATGGATATTCTCCACATGAGAATACTGGAGTGGGTTGCCATGCCCTCCTCCAGGGGATCTTCCAAACCCAAGAATTGAACCGAGGTCTCCCGCATTACAGGCAGATTCTTTACCATCTGAGCCACAGGGAAGCTCCAAAACATGATATGGAGGGCTAAGTGTGTCTGTGGACAATACAACCAAAAACTGTGGGCACATATCATAATAAGTGCTTTCTGGGGGGAGAAGGGGAGCAACAATGACACATATATGCATTCATACATCATACACACATACATTATATATATATACATATATACATACATAGATACATATATGATATACCTAAGTAAACTTTTGTCAGTAGTTGTAAAAAAAATTGGTTTAGTTTCTAAAAAAATCAGTTCAGAGAATATTAGCATCTTAGATGCTAAATTTAAATCTATTATTAATAACTTTAAAATATTTTAACTTTAAAATATTTAATAAAACTTTAATTATTTTAAGTTTATTAATATAAATTTATTTTTATTATTCTGATAAATTTGAACAGTAAGGATTATAAACATAAATTAGGATTTTAGATTACCTAAATGTAGGTAATTTGGGATTTCTTAACCTACATTTGAGTATCCTTTTTCTCTCTGAGGTTAACCACTTGAAGCCCTGCTTTGACTGAGTTTACAAATCAATAGATTTTGAGAAGGGAGAAAACAAGTGTAAAGTAATCAAACATAATGAATATCTTTTTTTTAAGCTAAGATGAAAATCTATGGTATTGATAAGGAATTTTACTGGTGTGTATATTAAAATGCATCTATTTGTTTGACATTGATAAAGTAGTGCTTTGGTAAAAGACTGTAGTTAATTCTGTATGAATCAATTCATCTACTTATGAAAATAAAACAAGACTATAGCACCATACTTGCAAAGCAAAGAGTAAGGACACAGAGGTATAGAATCCAACATTAACACTGCTTTCGTATTTACTCCACTCAAGGGAGTATACTCAGAAGGCATAAAAACATGAGGGAGGCAGTGCTTTGGTTGGAATCAAGAGTGGGAAACAGAGGTGTGATCCACTGGACAAGAAGAAAGAGTGAAAGGCAGCTGAAAGCGGGCATGGAAGTGGGGGAAGGAGGAACCTACTACAGAACATGGTAGACCCACAGGATGATACCCTGTGAAAATAAAGAGACAGGAACACAGAGCAACTACAGTCAGCCCTCTGTTTCTGGAGATGCAGAGCCATGGATACTAGGGAGGGGGGAGCTGACTGTACGGGACGTGCGCATCCACGGGTTTTGGTATCCACAGGGGGTCCCAGAACCCATTCCCCACAGGTGCACAGGAACGACTGGAACGACTGGATTTCACCTTGTGTCTGTGCGAGAAATAACGAAAGCAACTTTCTGCTGTGCCGGATTGATCTGTTGTGATATTTGGATTTTTCCAAGGTCTCTCTAAAACATCTCAGGGTGTCTGTCACGTCCACAGGCACACAGAGGAGCTCTTTGGCTCTGCTGTATTCTAAAAGGAAAGGGAAGAGTGACGTTAGGAATGAAATGTTGCAGCAAGCCAAGGAGCAGCAAAAGCCTTTCTAATTCAGAGAATTTCTTGGGCCCAAACTAAAGCTGCTAAATTCAAAGCCCCCAGGTCTGCAGCAGGTGTTTCAATGTTCAGATCAATTTTTTTTTTCTTGGTTTATTTGACAGTTCTTTTTTTAAAAAAGAAAAAAAAAAAACTTAGAAAACTTTTGATTCGTATGAAATGCAAATAACTTAGATCTTGCCAATTTTCCTTATGAAGCCTCCTACTTTTTCCTTTGCTGATCATAAAAGATGAAATAATCTGCTCCTTTTCAGCAGCCTCTTCAAAGCCAAGGTGCCTTGGGAAAGAGACGAAAGGAGGAAACAAAGCTTGGAGATGGGCAACTGCTCTCTTAAGAGAGGAAAAGACAGCTTTCTAACACTGGAGAAGGCAGAGGAAAAGAAGATGAGGCCATAAACATGTAGGGAACTGAAAAGCCATCCTGAAAAGTGGCCAGAAGGGCAGATGTTGGCAGAGCTGCCGTGAGGTCTCTGGAGAGGAAGTGCCAGACCCATGAATTAGGCTGCAGACCAGCTGCATACGCTATGAAGCAGGCACGTGGGAGAGAGGACACACAGGCTTCAGACTGAACGACAAACAAATTTACCCCTTCAATGAATTGAACAGGTCAAATACCTCCTGTCAAATCTGAAGTCGTGAGAGTCCAGCAACTTGCTAGGGAACAGGGCTGTAACAGCTTACGAGACATGACCTTTGTCCTCAAGAAATCCACCCTATAGCTGAAGCTATGAGGGCGTTTTAACACTGGCGCATGAAAATCACACTGACAGAGCGTCTGGGGACACGCCAAAATGATGGCGAGAAAGAAGAGAGATCAGTGCAGGAAGGAAAGGATGAACAAAAAACAGTTCATGGGGGGAAAGACATACCAGCTGTGTCTTAGAGAACAGGGAAGATTATCAGGAAGTAAGGGAAGGGGTTTCAGATAGAATGAGAAGAGCTGAAGCTGGGACGTCCCTGGAGGTCCACTGGTTAAGGCTTCCCCTTCCAATGCAGGGGTTGGGGGTTCGATCCTTGACCAGGGAACTAAGAGTCCACATGCAAAAAAGCCAAAACTTAAAACAGAAAGATTATCAAAACAAATTCAATAAAGACTTTAAAAAATGGTCCACATTGAAAAAAATCTTAAAAAAAAAAAGAATAGCTGAATCTGATTAAGTGTTTATACTATACCAGTAACTATTCTAAATAAACACTGGGATAGTCTTATTGAATTCTAGCAACACTCATTGGAGAAGGCAGTGGCACCCCCACTCCAGTACTCTTGCCTGGAGAATCCCATTGATAGAGGAGCCTGGTAGGCTACAGTCCATGGGGTCACTAAGAGTCAGACACAACTGAGCAACTTCACTTTGACTTTTCCCTTTCATGTATTGGAGAAGGAAATGGCAACCCACTGCAGTGTTCTTGCCTGGAGAATCCCAGGGATGGGGGAGCCTGGTGGGCTGCCGTCTATGGGGTCGCACAGAGTCGGACATGACTGACGCAACTTAGCAGCAACAGCAGCAGCAACACTCATAAGAGGTATGTCCCATTATATCCTCTTTTTACAGATGAGAATCAGGCATAGAGAAGTCTCAGCTTCCCTTGGGTCACAGAACCAGCTTGCACAGGAGAGGGTGAAATCAGGATTAAAAGTGGCAATGCAGGGCACAGTGAGATGACACGGCCAGTTCTTTTGAACCAAGAAGGGTTTCCAGAGGCCTAAAGCCCCCACTGTGTATGTGGCCTTCATCCTCTTTAATGGGCAGCCAAGAAAGCGTTTTGAGTAAGACCCCAGCAGAAGGAGATTCATATTTTAGGAAGCGTGAGCCAGCAGTTGTATGGACAGCAGGCTACGATAGAACAAGGGTGGTGGCTGAGAGGTTATGAAGTTACAACACCGACATAGTATGATTTGAACTTGATTAAGATGGTAGCTGTGGGAACAAGGGAGGGACACAGGGAAAATTCCAATGTTAGAAGTGATTGGAGAATGGTTAATTGGCTACTAAGCGAAGAAAAAAAAAGGAGTGGAAATTGCCTCTTATCTACCTTTTAGGGCTGATGACCTTGCTTCTTACCTCAATGGGAATAAATGGAAGGAATCCAAATGGATTTCCTGCAAGCCCCTACCCCTAGACCCACACAGCCCCCAGTTCCCGTGCTATCTACACTGCAAGGTCATCACTCCGGCAATTCTCCTCTCTCCTCCCAGTCACCAGTTTTTCCCTCTGCTGAGTCAACATCCCATTTTGCTTTTTTTCCTATTTTTAAAAATCATCAAAAATTTTGTGTTCACTGCAGCACTAGTTACAGTAGCCAAGATATGGAACAACTTAAGGGTCCATCAACAAATGAATGGATAGAGACAATGTGCTATTTACCCAATGGAATATTATTCAGAGCCATAAAAAAGAAGGAAACCATGTCATTTGTGACAACATGGATGAGCCCTGATCAGACAGAGAAAGGTAAACAGTGAATGATCTCACGTACATTTGGAATCTAAAAAAATTGAACTCAAACAAACAGAGAAGAGACTGGTGGTTGCCAGAGGCAGAGTTGTGGGGTGGTGGGCAAAAATGGGTGAAGGTGACCCAAAGGTACAAATGTCTATTAAAAGACAAATACGTTCTGAAACTGTAAAGAATAGCACAGAGACTATATCTAAATTTCTAAAAAAAAAACTTTTTTAACCCTTTCTCTTGACACTTCTTTCCCCTCAAGCCACCATCCTATCTCTCTGCTCCATTTTATAATTAAACTCCTCAAAAAGTTCTATTTTCATTGTTCCCCATTCTCTCTTGCTGCTGCTGCTGCTAAGTCGCTTCAGTCGTGTCCGACTCTGTGCGACCCCATAGACAGCAGCTCACCAGGCTCCCCTGTCCCTGGGATTCTCCAGGCAAGACCGCTGGAGTGGGTTGCCATTTCCTTCTCCAATTCTCTCTTAAAACTGCTTAAATCAGACTTTTCCCCCATTATTTCACCCCGAGGATCGTCACTAGAATAAATCTAGTTTCAATTTTTAGGCTTTATCTCACATAAATTTTCAACAGCATTTGACCCAGTTGCTAACTCCTTCCTCCTTGTAATACTTTCTTCACTTGGCTTACAGGTCCTTTACCAACCTATTGACCCCTCCTTCTTAGCCCTCTTTGCTAATTCATCCTTGTCAACCCTAATTCTTAATATTTGAAAATCCCAAGGCTCAACCCTTAGACTGCCTCTCTTTTCTTCTTAACTAACATTTGAGACAGGCTGGAACCTGGGACCCTTTAGTGGAATACTTGCATCTGGACAAACATCTCCTCCAGCAATAGAATACAAAGAAACTTCCAGTACTCTTGCCTGGAAAATCCCATGGATGGAGGAGCCTGGTGGGCTGCAGTCCATGGGGTCGCTAAGAGTCAGACACGACTGAGCGACTTTGCTTTCACTTTTTACTTTCATGCATTGGAGAAAGAAATGGCAACCCACTCCAGTGTTCTTGCCTGGAGAATCCCAGGGACAGGGGAGCCTGGTGGCTGCCGTCTATGGGGTCGCACAGAGTCGGACACGACTGAAGTGACTTAGCATAGCATAGCATAGCATAGCATAAGCGACTAAAAACAACTGTGTGCATGCACAGTTGAGGCAAATCTTGAACAATAAGATACACAAAGGCCAAAACCCATCTGCCATCTCTGGGGCCTGGAGCAAAAGCAGGGTACTGCACACAGCACCACCAGGGCACAGGGAGACCAACCTCAGTGACTCCCCTACCAACACACTGCCCTGCTCTCACACCCAATTTAAGAAACTAGCCCCCCTGTCAGTTGGACATTGAGGAAGGGAATCTATTACTTCTTCTCATTCCTTTGTGCTGTAGCATAAGTCCCAATGAAGCCTTGCCTGAATTCCTCATCCTGTCTCTTATCAATTTCTATTGATTAACGAGTCCAAGAACCCAGTTCAGTAACACATTCACCCCCTTGATGATCTCATCTAGTCTCATGGGTCTAAGTATCTACATGCTGGTGGCTCCCAAATTTCTATCTCTGGCCCCATTTCTCTTGAAGTCCAGGCTCATTTATCCACTGGTCTCCTCTGCTGGGCATTTAATGGACATCTCACACTTAGCATGTTCCAAACTGATTTCCTAATCTTTCCTCCTTAAACCTACTCCTTTCATAGTCTTTCCTCATCTTATTAAAGGGTGGTTCTATTTTTCCAGTTGCTCAGGCCACAAGCTGGCATCATCCTTGACTTATCTCATCTCAAGCTCCAAGTCAAATTCACAACAAATCTTGGAGGCTCCCCATTCAGAAAATGTCTGGAGTGCCACCATCTCTCCCCAGATCTACTCACCACTTCCATTCCACTGTGTTCCAAGACCCGACATCTCTTTCTGAATCACTGTGACCACCCCCAAGCAGTCTCCCCATTTCTACCCTTGCCAGTCTCAACAAAAAAACCAGAGGACCCCCTTTAAAATATGTTATCCCTTTTAAAATATAAATTATCTCATGTCACACCCCTGTCCAAGACTCCCCCATCACCTAGAGAGAACACCAGTGTCCTTGGAGTGACCTCTAAGGCCCACCAAGAAGAGGTTCCCTGTGACCTTACTATTCTCCCCTTTACTCCCTCCCACATTGGCATGCTTCCACCCAAGGGTCTTGGCATCAGTGGTTCACTTTGTCCTAGAACATTCTTCCCTCTGATATCCCCAGGTCTGATTCCTCAACTCCTTAAGCTTACAACTTCACTGTTAACTCCTCAGTGAGGCCTTCTTTGATCACTCTCTTTAACATTGTCACAACTTCTCTTTTCTTCTCAGCACCCATTAGCTTCTGACCTACTATGGGTTTTACTTATTTATTGATTGTCTCTGACCACTAAAATGCAAGTTCTGTGAGAGCAGAGATTTTTGCCCATTTTGTCCACTGAATTCACCCCTGGCCTATAACTGTACCTATTACAAGGTATGTGCTGAATAAACATTCATTACATGAATGAATGACAACAGTTTTCAAAGCTAAATGCTTGGGACAAACTTTATTAATAATCACTTCCATAGGCATTAATCTCAATTTATTGTCACAGTATCTTACAACTAGCAGAGATAAATATCACTCATACTTTACAAAGGAGGAAAAGTGAATTTGAGGGACGGTCATTTTTCTTAACTGGAGAAGGAAAAGGCAACCCAACTCCAGTATTCTTGCTTGGGAAATCCCATGGACAGAGGAGCCTGGTGGGCTACAGTCCCTGGGGTCACAAAGAGTCAAACGTGACTTAGCAATTAGAAAACAACAACGACACTTGTTTTAAGCCCTTATAAGACATAAGAGAGAGAACCAGTGTTTTAGTCTGATGCCTTTCCCAAATAGTTTCCCAAAGGGTGTCAGATCTGGGGAACAGGCAATGATCCTAATTTAAGGCGTGCTAATGTGGGCACAGAGACACTTTGAGAATAATACAGATTAAGCCTGGGGTCCTTGTAAGCCCAGTGAGGTCTTGGTGAAAATAACACGGGGTCACATTCAATGACCGTGGAGACACATCTTTCATTACACCTTGATGTCTAGAAACACTGGAGGCTCTGGTCAAACCAGGAACATGGCTATGTTGAGAGGTGCATCTGTGCCCCCAGCAAGTTCACTCATGACTCACTTCATGACACACTTCCCTGTCATACATTTAAGAGGATCAAATAATGAGGCACAGGTCACACTCTTCTCCTGCCAACTTCGCTCTCCTGTCCCCCCACCTTGTCTCCACCACCCACCTCTCCTCTAAGCATGCACAGTCCTGCGTGAGTCCTGACAAGGCATGCCCTCACCCCTCCCACCCCAACCCTTATGCACAGCACCCTGAAGATCACAGGTTTCTGCTCCGTTTCTCCACTTTTCCTGCCAGAATTCAAGAGCTTGGCTTTCATTTTTTCTTCCATAGCGAGTGAGATGAGGGAAAGAAGTTCAGCAAAGCAAAGGAAAGTGAGGAAACTGGAAGCCCTCACATATTAATATTTTCAGACAGTAACTTTCTCAGGAGGCCTTCATTTGCAAGATTTGTTAAAACTGGGATGGTAAGATTTACCTCCAAGAGTTACTAGACTACGTTTTAACCTGTTTGTGACAGGTCCAGCACAGTATTGGTCATGGAGGAAGCATTTAATAAATGGAGCTCACATTATATTTTAAAAATGTCCATTGAGAACGTACCAGTACTAGGTGCCATGCCAGGCACCGAGCAGGTACAAATGAACAGAATAGACACACTCCTTGCTCTCCCAGAGCTTACGTTCTAGAATAAAAGTCACAAAGGCATGCCAGTGATTACAGATTATAAGAGGGAAAAGAGGAGATGTTTGCCATCTTTAAAATATGGGCTCTGAATAAAATCATCCTGCTACTTTTTAGCAAATATATGCTTATAAATAATTTCTCTTTGTTGTTTTCCTAAATTATATTTTACCTTACTTTTTTCTCTTCTTTCAAGCCCTAGTATACCCTTTTTTCTTATTGTCTAATTAGGCTTCTGTTGGTGTTTTGGTGGTTGTCTACAGGAGATAAATGATGCAAAGCAATAAGGAAATATCATTAGCTTGCAGGCCTTATTCTGCCATCTCTGTCTCAAGGGGTCCCTCTCTGAGAACTTCTATGGATAATTCAGAAGCTATTTTAAAGGCACTAATAGCCTCAACAGTTTGAAATAGGTAAAAATAAGGAGGAGGAGGAGAGAAAAGACTAGATTTACTATGTCTCTCGTGTACCAGTGTAGACATTAAAATTGAAATGCAATGACTCCAGAGAGATGGGCTCAATAAGGAAGAATCCCAGTGAGTGATATAAAATTTGGGCCACTTTCTACACCTTTGGTGACATCAATCCAAATGCCCAGAGGCACTAATAAAACACACCAGCCAAAGGGTTCAAAATTCCAACACACGTGATGGCTGAACTATCCTGTTAGAGAACTTAGATGTCAATACAGCCAAACCTGAAGAAAGAGATCCCAGACAGAAAGCAAAAACAGCTACAATAAAAGGCATATCCATAGAGTTATCACCCCTTTGAAGCTTAACAAGCAGGCGGGTTACTCATCCATACAAAAAATCATCTATAAAGTAAGGTATTCTCACTCCTCCAAATCCTACAGAGACTGTACCAAATTACATATGCATTATTAAATAGCTAGAGGGAGAATAGAATGCTGTTAAATAATGAGAATACCAAATGTTCCTAGGCACTGGAGTGTTACAGTATCTGTTCTGAAGAATTAAATGTATCAAGCATTACCTCCAAATGCTATTATGCCAAAAGAAAATCTATGATGTTCTAAAGCAGCAATCTGGGGTGGAAACCATCAGGAGTATACTTGTTCTTTTTTTAAAACTCTTTTAAGAATTGCAAACATGTCATGGTGATATAAGGACCATCATGCTTATAAACACATTAATGATCTGAATTTAGTACACTAAAAAAAAATTCAGCATCCTAAAAATTTGCCTAATAAGCCCAAAAGCACAGCCCAAATTATGCTCCTAGACACAGAGGTCCTAGAGTTTCATAAGGAGGTATCAGGTGGATGCCAAGATTTTAATGATAATGGTTCACTGTAAAACCTGTAGTAGTTATGCAGGATCATCTTAAAATTGTGCAACTATCATAACAAGTAACAATAAAATATCTGTTTCCCCATGACTACTGATATATAGCAAATTTTTTCTTGAATGCTATAAGTTAAGAAGAGAATCTAACCTGAAAAGGGACAAAGGACAGACAGACCTGATAGCTCAGTGGAGCCCTGTGAGCAATCAGACAGACCAGAGTTTGAACCATGATTCCAGCACTCACTTGTAACATTTAATTATCTAATGTGTAATATAAGTATAATAATATCTACCTCCTACAATTGTTGAAGAGTTAGTCGCTGAGTTATGTCTGACTCTTTGCAACCCCATGGACTGTATGTAGCCCGCAAGGCTCCTTTGTTCCTGGAAATCTCCAGGCAAGAATACTGGAGTGGGTAGCCATTCCCTTCTTTAGAGGATCTTCCTGACCCAGGGATTGAACTCAGATCTCCTGCACTGCAGGCAGATTCTTTACCATCTGAGCCACCAGAAGATAATAAAGTACTGGCTCAATCAAGTATTACTGCCATTACAATATTTTTTAGATCTTATCTATTTGAATACTCCTACTCTGTCCATGGGCTTCCTAAGTAACTCAGCAGTAGACTCCACCTGCCAATGCAGGAAATTCAGGTTCGATCCCTGGGTTGGAAAGATCCCCTGAAGAAGGAAATGGCAACCTGCTCCAGTATTCTTGCCTGGAGAATTCCATGGACAGAGGAGCATGGAGGGGTACAGTCCATGGGGTCACTAAAGAATCAGACATGACTTAGAGACTAAACAACAACAATAACTCTGTTCATTGCTCAAACTAGCTCTACCTCCACCACCATTTGAGATGAGAACCATCTCAAAGGATCACTGAAGCCTGATAACCCCATCTTTCTTTCTGCCCTACCACCCACCCTCTTGCCTTTCCAAATATAACCTAACAACAGACTGGCAACGTGCTTTCCTGACACATTGCAGCCATTGTCATTAAGCACCTACTGGTCATGTGGGTCTAGAGTTTTCCTAGGTATGCTTTTCCTAGCTCTTAAATGTTAGTCACCATTTTGATAACAAGCATTTTCTTTTTTTGTTGTTGTTGGAGTATATTTGATTTACAATGTTGTGTTAGTTTCTGCTGTACAGAAAAGTGAATCAGCCATGCATATACATATATACACTCTTTTGAAGATTCTTTTCTCATATAGTTCATTACAAAGTACTCAGTTCAGTTCAGTTCAGTTGCTCAGTTGTGTCCGACTCTTTGCGACCCCATGAATCATAGCACGCCAGGCCTCCCTGTCCATCACCAACTCCCGGAGTTCACTCAAACTCACATCCATTGAGTTGGTGATGCCATCTAGCCATCTCATCCTCTGTCGTCCCCTTTTCCTCCTGCCCCCAATCCCTCCCAGCATCAGAGTCTTTTCGAATGAGTCAACTCTTCACATGAGATGGCCAAAGTACTGGAGTTTCAGCTTTAGCATCATTCCTTCCAAAGAATACCCAGGGCTGATCACCTTTAGAATGGACTGGTTGGATCTCCTTGCAGTCCAAGGGACTCTCAAGAGTCTTCTCCAACACCACAGTTCAAAACCATCAATTCTTCAGCACTCAGCCTTCTTCACAGTCCAACTCTCACATCCATACATGACCACTGGAAAAACCATAGCCTTGACTAGACAGACCTTTGTTGGCAAAGTAATGTCTTTACTTTTCAATATGCTATCTAGGTTGGTCATAACTTTTCTTCCAAGAAGTAAGCGTCTTTTAATTTCATGGCTGCAGTCACCATCTGCAGTGATCTTGGAGCCCAAAAAATAAAGTCAGCCACTGCTTCCACTGTTTTCCCATCTATTTCCCATGAAGTGATGGGACCAGATGCCATGATCTTCGTTTTCTGAATGTTGAGCTTTAAGCCAACTTTTTCACTCTCCTCTTTCACTTTCATCAAGAGGGTTTTTAGTTCCTCTTCACTTTCTGCCATAAGGGTGGTCTGCAGGTCCTTAATAGTTATCTACTTTATGTATGCTGCTGCTGCTAAGTCACTTCAGTCGTGTCTGACTCTGTGCGACCCTATAGACAGCAGCCCACCAGGCTCCCCCATCCCTGGGATTCTCCAGGCAAGAACACTGGAGTGGGTTGCCATTTCCTTCTCCAATGCATGAAAGTGAAAAGTGAAAATGAAGTTGCTCAGTTGTGTCCGACTCTTAGCGACCCCATGACTGTAGCCCACCCAGGCTCCTCCACCCATGGATTTTTCAGGCAAGAGTACTGGAGTGGGGTGCCATTGCCTTCTCCAACTTTATGTATAATAGTGTGTATATGTTAGTCCCAATCTCCCAATTCACTCCTCCCCTTCCCCACACCACACCCCCTACTCCCCCACCCCCGGTAACCAGAAGATTGATAACAAGCATTTTTGACAAATTTTCTCACATTTGTTGCCAGTTCTTTTTAGGATGGAGGGGACAGTATAAATCACATTCTGAGTTACAGATCCCAAGTTGGAGGATCTCCAGAGGTTTGACAGACAAGATGAAGAAAAGGACAACACACCCAGGAAGAAACATGCTCTTTGGAACTATTCACACACAACTGATGAGGGGAAGCTGGTCCTCCTGCTGTTCACTGAATATGAGGAAATAATTTATCATTGGCAGTAAAACCTACAAGTTCATGGTCACAAATGCTACTCAACTGGATCGTCTACACTGCTCTGCAGCTCTCCTATCTTCCTTTCTCCTATTTTCCAGTCCACCACCTCACATCTCTCCTGGAATCTCAACCTTGGCTGTGCTCTCAACTCCCTGCTTCATTAAGAAAATCTCTAGTGCCCAGTAAAGATGCCTTCAAATTCTACCACTACCATCTACAAATTTTCCTGCATTTGAACCTGTTCTCTCCTTCCTTTCTTATCTAGCATCAGGGGTGTCCCAACATCCTAAGTCCCATATATCCCATTTTCTGCCTTGTTCATCCTCAAGCTCCTTGCCTGATTAATATCTTTCTCTCTTGGCTCTCCCTCTCTCCTGGATCTTTCTATTTAATATAGAAATATTCTCCTTGTCTTCTACTAAAACAACCACACAAATAAAACAAAGCCCCCCTGGGTTCCACTTTCCCTTCTGGCCGCTCCTGCTTCTTTCTTGTCACTTCTAAGCTTCATCAAAGGCAATTCTCATTCAGTGACTCTGTGCAGGCACAGCTTACCACTACCACACCCACCACTCAAAACACTGCCATTAACCTCACAGCCATTTCTTTGAAACTACTATTGTTAAAGTCATTCATTCAGCAAGTGGACACTGAGTTCCTACTATGTGTCAGGTACTGATGAAGGCATGTGGATTCCATCGATGAACCAATTGTCCTTGACCTCACAGAGCTTACCTTTTATCAGCAGAGGCAGACTAGTAATCAATAAATATACGTTTTTAAAAACTGAGTTAAAGAATGTGATAAGTGGCTATAAGTGCTTCAGGGGGAAAAAAAAGAATACATTTATCAGGGTAAGGGGAATTGGAAGGAAAGAAGCAGGATGCAGTTTCAAATAGAATGGTCAGGGTAAGCCTCACGGAAAAGATGAGATGCACACAAAGATTTTAAGGAAGTGAGGGGTTTACCAGAGAGCCACCTGGATGGGGGAAGAGCACTTCAGGAAGGAGAAACAGCTAGAGCAAGACCCTAAGGTGAGGGTGTCATAGCAGAAAGGCCAGGGACAATGACTTCCCAAATACAATGGACAGAATCCCTCATCTTAGTTGACCTCTCTCTGACTGTTGACTCATACACACTCTCTCTCTCCTCCACCTTATTGTAACACTCTCAGCTCCTGTACCTCCCACCTCTTAAGCCACATCCCAATTTCTTTCAGATATGAGCTCTGCCTCTGTTTTTTCCATCACAGTCACTAGGGCTCTTCACATAGTCGTCTTTATCCTTGGGGTACAGAGTACAATCACACTACCCTCCCCTTTTGAAGTTAGATGTGGTCACATGACTTTAGCCAATAAAATTGTGGAAAATGTGTCACCTTCAAGTATCAGCTTGAACAGCCATCATCTGACTTATATATAAACTATGAATATAAAGTTATAAAATATGAAAAATATACAAAACATTATTTTTCCTGGTTAAAAAATGGAGACAACAGCAAACCTACCTCATCAGGCAGTTGTAAGCTAATACTCACAAAACATTTATCAGAGTGCCTGATGTCCAATGAATTTTAATGGGGTTGTTATAATAAAACAATCCACTTAGAGCCCTTAGCGTAAAGTGTATGGTATATGCGTGTTGTCTCACTTCAAAGTCTTAACCATTTACTATTTGCCTCCAGTTATAGCTGCCCTAGAGGATAACACTAGTGTTCTGTCTCCTGCCTCTAAAACCATCATGGAAGCCTGTGTCGAGATGGACATTCCATCAGTCCATGAGGAGCTGCTCAACCTCACTGAACACAAGCATGAGCAAAAAACAGACTTTTCCTTGTCTTATGGCAATGAGATTCAGGGATTGTTCATAACTGCTATGTACCCCAGCCCTTTCTGACTGACACAGATTCCAAAGTGATGGCATCCCCAGGTCCATATTCTTAAGAACACCCTCTGGGTGACCTTGTTCAAGCCTCTGATTTCAACCAAACCAATGCACTGGTGGTGAAAATACAAACCTGCTGAGTGCCTCACTGATGTATCATCAGTTCAGTTCAGTTCAGTCACTCAGTTGTGTCCGACTCTTTGTGATACCATGGATAGCAGCACGCCAGGCCTCCCTGTCCATCACCAACTCCCAGTTTACTCAAATTCATGTCCATTGAGTCAGCGATGTCATCCAACCATCTCACCCTCTGTCATCCTCTTCTCCTCCTGCCTTCAATCTTCCCCAGCATCAGGGTCTTTTCAAATGAGTCAGTTCTTCGCATCAGGTGGCCAAAGTATTGGAGTTTCAGCTTCAGCATCAGGCCTTCCAATAAATATTCAGGACCGATTTCCTTTAGGATGGACTGGTTGGATCTCCTTGCTATCCAAGGATCTCTGATCTCCTTGTGTCTTCTCCAAAACCACAGTTCAAATGCATCAATTCTTTGCTGCTCAACTTTCTTTATTGTCCAACTCTCACATCCATACATGACTACTGGAAAAACCATAGCTTTAACTAGACAGACCTTTGTCAATAAAGTAATGTCTGCTTTTTAATATGCTGTCTAGGCTGGTCATAACTTTTCTTCCAAGGAGCAAGCGTCTTTTAATTTCATGGCTACAGTCACCATCTGCACTGATTTTGGAGCCCCCCCCCCAAAAAAAATAAAATCTCTCACTGTTTTCGCTATTTCCCCATCTATTGGCCATGAAGTGTTGCGACCAAATGCCATGATCTTCGTTTTCTGAATGTTGAGCTTTAAGCCAACTTTTTCACTCTCCTCTTTCACTTTCATCAAGAGGGTTTTTAGTTCCTCTTCACTTTCTGCCATAAGGGTGGTCTGCAGGTCCTTAATAGTTATCTACTTTATGTATGCTGCTGCTGCTAAGTCACTTCAGTCGTGTCTGACTCTGTGCGACCCTATAGACAGCAGCCCACCAGGCTCCCCCATCCCTGGGATTCTCCAGGCAAGAACACTGGAGTGGGTTGCCATTTCCTTCTCCAATGCATGAAAGTGAAAAGTGAAAATGAAGTTGCTCAGTTGTGTCCGACTCTTAGCGACCCCATGACTGTAGCCCACCCAGGCTCCTCCACCCATGGATTTTTCAGGCAAGAGTACTGGAGTGGGGTGCCATTGCCTTCTCCAACTTTATGTATAATAGTGTGTATATGTTAGTCCCAATCTCCCAATTCACTCCTCCCCTTCCCCACACCACACCCCCTACTCCCCCACCCCCGGTAACCAGAAGATTGATAACAAGCATTTTTGACAAATTTTCTCACATTTGTTGCCAGTTCTTTTTAGGATGGAGGGGACAGTATAAATCACATTCTGAGTTACAGATCCCAAGTTGGAGGATCTCCAGAGGTTTGACAGACAAGATGAAGAAAAGGACAACACACCCAGGAAGAAACATGCTCTTTGGAACTATTCACACACAACTGATGAGGGGAAGCTGGTCCTCCTGCTGTTCACTGAATATGAGGAAATAATTTATCATTGGCAGTAAAACCTACAAGTTCATGGTCACAAATGCTACTCAACTGGATCGTCTACACTGCTCTGCAGCTCTCCTATCTTCCTTTCTCCTATTTTCCAGTCCACCACCTCACATCTCTCCTGGAATCTCAACCTTGGCTGTGCTCTCAACTCCCTGCTTCATTAAGAAAATCTCTAGTGCCCAGTAAAGATGCCTTCAAATTCTACCACTACCATCTACAAATTTTCCTGCATTTGAACCTGTTCTCTCCTTCCTTTCTTATCTAGCATCAGGGGTGTCCCAACATCCTAAGTCCCATATATCCCATTTTCTGCCTTGTTCATCCTCAAGCTCCTTGCCTGATTAATATCTTTCTCTCTTGGCTCTCCCTCTCTCCTGGATCTTTCTATTTAATATAGAAATATTCTCCTTGTCTTCTACTAAAACAACCACACAAATAAAACAAAGCCCCCCTGGGTTCCACTTTCCCTTCTGGCCGCTCCTGCTTCTTTCTTGTCACTTCTAAGCTTCATCAAAGGCAATTCTCATTCAGTGACTCTGTGCAGGCACAGCTTACCACTACCACACCCACCACTCAAAACACTGCCATTAACCTCACAGCCATTTCTTTGAAACTACTATTGTTAAAGTCATTCATTCAGCAAGTGGACACTGAGTTCCTACTATGTGTCAGGTACTGATGAAGGCATGTGGATTCCATCGATGAACCAATTGTCCTTGACCTCACAGAGCTTACCTTTTATCAGCAGAGGCAGACTAGTAATCAATAAATATACGTTTTTAAAAACTGAGTTAAAGAATGTGATAAGTGGCTATAAGTGCTTCAGGGGGAAAAAAAAGAATACATTTATCAGGGTAAGGGGAATTGGAAGGAAAGAAGCAGGATGCAGTTTCAAATAGAATGGTCAGGGTAAGCCTCACGGAAAAGATGAGATGCACACAAAGATTTTAAGGAAGTGAGGGGTTTACCAGAGAGCCACCTGGATGGGGGAAGAGCACTTCAGGAAGGAGAAACAGCTAGAGCAAGACCCTAAGGTGAGGGTGTCATAGCAGAAAGGCCAGGGACAATGACTTCCCAAATACAATGGACAGAATCCCTCATCTTAGTTGACCTCTCTCTGACTGTTGACTCATACACACTCTCTCTCTCCTCCACCTTATTGTAACACTCTCAGCTCCTGTACCTCCCACCTCTTAAGCCACATCCCAATTTCTTTCAGATATGAGCTCTGCCTCTGTTTTTTCCATCACAGTCACTAGGGCTCTTCACATAGTCGTCTTTATCCTTGGGGTAGAGTACAATCACACTACCCTCCCCTTTTGAAGTTAGATGTGGTCACATGACTTTAGCCAATAAAATTGTGGAAAATGTGTCACCTTCAAGTATCAGCTTGAACAGCCATCATCTGACTTATATATAAACTATGAATATAAAGTTATAAAATATGAAAAATATACAAAACATTATTTTTCCTGGTTAAAAAATGGAGACAACAGCAAACCTACCTCATCAGGCAGTTGTAAGCTAATACTCACAAAACATTTATCAGAGTGCCTGATGTCCAATGAATTTTAATGGGGTTGTTATAATAAAACAATCCACTTAGAGCCCTTAGCGTAGTGTATGGTATATGCGTGTTGTCTCACTTCAAAGTCTTAACCATTTACTATTTGCCTCCAGTTATAGCTGCCCTAGAGGATAACACTAGTGTTCTGTCTCCTGCCTCTAAAACCATCATGGAAGCCTGTGTCGAGATGGACATTCCATCAGTCCATGAGGAGCTGCTCAACCTCACTGAACACAAGCATGAGCAAAAAACAGACTTTTCCTTGTCTTATGGCAATGAGATTCAGGGATTGTTCATAACTGCTATGTACCCCAGCCCTTTCTGACTGACACAGATTCCAAAGTGATGGCATCCCCAGGTCCATATTCTTAAGAACACCCTCTGGGTGACCTTGTTCAAGCCTCTGATTTCAACCAAACCAATGCACTGGTGGTGAAAATACAAACCTGCTGAGTGCCTCACTGATGTATCATCAGTTCAGTTCAGTTCAGTCACTCAGTTGTGTCCGACTCTTTGTGATACCATGGATAGCAGCACGCCAGGCCTCCCTGTCCATCACCAACTCCCAGTTTACTCAAATTCATGTCCATTGAGTCAGCGATGTCATCCAACCATCTCACCCTCTGTCATCCTCTTCTCCTCCTGCCTTCAATCTTCCCCAGCATCAGGGTCTTTTCAAATGAGTCAGTTCTTCGCATCAGGTGGCCAAAGTATTGGAGTTTCAGCTTCAGCATCAGGCCTTCCAATAAATATTCAGGACCGATTTCCTTTAGGATGGACTGGTTGGATCTCCTTGCTATCCAAGGATCTCTGATCTCCTTGTGTCTTCTCCAAAACCACAGTTCAAATGCATCAATTCTTTGCTGCTCAACTTTCTTTATTGTCCAACTCTCACATCCATACATGACTACTGGAAAAACCATAGCTTTAACTAGACAGACCTTTGTCAATAAAGTAATGTCTGCTTTTTAATATGCTGTCTAGGCTGGTCATAACTTTTCTTCCAAGGAGCAAGCGTCTTTTAATTTCATGGCTACAGTCACCATCTGCACTGATTTTGGAGCCCCCCCCCAAAAAAAATAAAATCTCTCACTGTTTTCGCTATTTCCCCATCTATTGGCCATGAAGTGTTGCGACCAAATGCCATGATCTTCGTTTTCTGAATGTTGAGCTTTAAGCCAACTTTTTCACTCTCCTCTTTCACTTTTATCAAGAGGCTCTTTTGTTTTTCTTAGCTTTCTGCCATAAGGGTGGTGTCATCTGCATATCTGAGGTTATTGATATTTCTCCCAGCAGTCTTGATTCCAGCTTGTGCTTCATCCAATCCAGCACATAAGTTAAATAAGCAGGGTGACAATATACAGCCTTGATGTACTCCTCTCCCGATTTGGAACCAGTCTGTTGTTCCATGTCCAGTTCTAACTACTGCTTCTTGACCTGCATACAGATTTCTCAGGAGGTAGGTCAGGTGGTCTGGTATTCCCATCTCTTTAAGGATTTTCTACAGTTCGTTGTGATCCACACAGTCAAAGGCTTTGGCATAGTCAACAAAGCAGAAATAGATGTTTTTCTGGAACTCGCTGCCTTTTTCCATGATCCAGCGGATGTTGGCAATTTGATCTCTGGTTCCTCTGCCTTTTCTAAAACCAGCTTGAACATCTGGAAGTTCATGGTTCATGTATTGCTAAAGCCTGGCTTGGAGAATTTTCAGCATTACTTTACTAGCGTGTGAGATGAGTGCAATTGTGTGGTAGTTTGAGCATTCTTTGGCATTGCCTTTCTTTGGGATTGGAATGAAAACTGACCTTTTCCAGTCCTGTGGCCACTGTTGAGTTTTCCAAATTTGCTGGCATATTGAATGCAGCACTTTCACAGCATCATCTTTCTGGATTTGAAATAGCTCAACTGGAATTCCATCACTTCCACTAGCTTTGTTCGTAGTGATGCTTCCTAAGGCCCACTTGACATCACATTCCAGGATGTCTGGCTCTAGGGGAGTGATTACACCATCATGATTATCTGGGTCATGAATATCTTTTTTGTATAGTTCTTCTGTGTATTCTTGCCACCTCTTCTTAACATCTTTTGCTTCTGTTAGGTCCATACCATTTCTGTCCTTAATTGTGCCCATCTTTGCATGAAATGTTCCCTTGGTCTCTCTAATTCTCTTGAAGAGATCTCTACTCTTTCCCATTCTATTGTTTTCCTCTATTTCTTTGCACTGATCACTGACTGACTGGATGATTCTACTCAACTATTACTCAGACACCTCAAACTCAGTAATAGCAAAGAGATGTTTTCCTCTAACCTGCCCCTCACTTCAGTACTTTTTAATAGAGTGAAGATACCACAACCACTTAGCCACCCAAGCCAGAAACCAAAGCAATTTGAACTCCTCCCTTCCTCGTGCATCCCCCTCACCTAATGAGCATACAGCTGCCCACCCCTCTGTTCTCACTATCTAAGTCCAGGACCTCCTCATGTCTGTAAACCCATAAGCAGGTAGCAGCAGCTCTCCTGCCGCCATGTGGTCTCCTTCCAACCCATTCTCCACGTTGCTGAAGTGTCTTTCAAGAACACAAATATGATCATTTCATTTTCCTTCTTTAAACCCTTCTAACTAGCTCCCTTCACCTCCCTAGATATATCTGAGCCTCTTTACCCTACCTTCTAAGACCCCTTATTATCCAATTCCTGCCAACCTTTCTACTCTCAACTTTTGCCTTTTACTTTTATGATAACCCCACTAAATTACGTAGAGTCTCTCAAAAATGATGCTAGCCATTAACTATTATTGTTTATAGCAGCAGCAGGAGTCACAACAGTATAGACCTTACTACTCTACACTATCATCTCTGGCTTATTTATCGGTCTCTTTCAATGGGCTGTAAATCATATAACAAATCTTTAGTCTCATTCATCTTTGTATTCTCAGGACCTCAGTCAGTCATTCAGTTCAGTCGCTCAGTTGTGTCCGACTCTTTGTGACCCCATGGACTGCAGCACGCCAGGCTTCCCTGTCCATCACCAACTCCCGGAGCTTGCTCAAACTCATGTCTATCAAGTTGGTGATGCCATTCAACCATCTCATCCTCTGTCATCCCCTTCTCCTTCTGCCTTCAATCTTTCCCAGTTTCTCAGGACCTAGTATAGCACTTAACACATGGTAGATACTCAATAAATATTTGCTGAATGACTGAATGGCTGCCTGACTCAAGAAATGAATGAATGAATGAATGCATAAATACATACATACACACATACATACCTAAAATCAACAGATAAATAAATGAAGGAATCCAAACACATCAAGGCTTCCCAGATCATGCTAGTGGTAAAGAACCCACCTGTCAATGCAAGAGATATCAAAGGGAAGACTTGCATTTCTTTCCTCTACCCAAAACAGAGACAGGAAAACCACCACTGAGAGAGGCATTACTTCCATTTTCATCCCTTCCCATCATCTCATTCCTATAAGCCACATTGCCAAAACATTCCAAGAGGCCTCACCAGCTAAAAGCAAAGGAGTCATAATGTTTCAGAATCTTCTGTTGTACTCTTGTTTAAAAACCAACAAGTTAACCTTGGTAATACCAGTAGAAAAATAATCCATACTGATTATGGAAATGGAAGTTATTATGGGGATCAGGATAGAACCAAGAAAATAGTGAAAGATCAGTTTAAAGAGTTCCCAAGTGAGATTAAAAATAGAGAAAAACTTGTGAAACAGTCTTTTCTCATCTTTAATTTTTCCCATCAATTTCCTTTCTCCCTCTTCTCTTATTTCCCTTTTTTAACTTACAGATTAAACTAATAAAAGACATGAGTTTTAATTCCCCTTAAGTGACATTTATAGCAATATAAGATGGTAAATATCAAGTGGATTATTTTCAGTCAAATCTGCAAAAGAGATTTTGCAAACACTTTAATTATGGGAGACTGGACATGCAGAACACAACAGCAATCTTGTTTTAAAGAAGAGAGAAAGAGCTTCAAGCTAAGATTGGTTCCAACCTGAATAGATAAGCTTTCTAAGGACATCTGCTCGCTGTCCTGTAGCTGTCCCTTTATTGGTTGGAGGATTAATCTTGAGCTGTACCCCAACGAAATTTCGGCAGGTTATCTTTAAAAAGATAGGAGAAAACAAATATCACTTAGGTATTTAGAGCCAAATTTTTGCTTACTTGAAATGTTCATCTTATTTTTCGTTAGCCAAAAAGAAGAGATACAAAAAGATGCTACAAATAAAAGCTCCAGAGTAACATTCAATCATGAGAACTTTTGAGGGAAAAAAAAAGTGGCTACATAATTTTTCATATTTCTTATGTATACCACAGCTGGAAAAGCATTAGGCAAATTATGTAGAGCAATTATAATAATTTCTCTGATGTTCTATAAATTCACTAGTCTAAATATATCTCCCATTATGTAAGTCGAAACATATTTAAAATAGAGGCTGCTTTTTCAATGGCAGATTTCCCCTCTACTCATAATTAACACTACTTAAACTTCCCTGGTGGAGTTTTTCAGAACTAACGTCCTCTGTAGTATTTTTTAACAGATAATGAGTCCTAAAATGAAACAGACCATTTTTAGACATAAGGTAATTCTTTTAAAAGGTCCAAGATCCTCTTCTCTCCATTTCTCCACCCCACCTCCCACATCCCTGCTCAAAATACAACCATCCTTGAACCCCAGTCTGATATAGATGATGCTTCTTTATTATCATCCCTTGTAGTTACCTCTATAATGAGATGCAAGGACAGTCTAAGAAAATGCAAATTCCTTCCCCCAGCCTCTTAAGATCTTACTTGACCTAGTCCTTCCCACCTCTCCAGCTTCATTTAAAAAATCTTTATTGAACACCTATTATGTGCCAGGCACTACTCCAAGCTCACAGATGATATAGCAGAAAAGAAAATAAGCAAAAATTCCTCTTCTTGTGGTACTTATTGTAGTGGAAATAGACAATAAACAAAATATATAGGGTACATGATAAAGTGGACTAAGAGTTATAAATGCTATAGAGAAAAACAGACAAACAGACACGTACATTTAAACAAGGCAGTGAGGAAAAAGTCTTCACAGAGAATGTGATGTTCAGTCAAGACTGGAAAAGGTGTGGGAAAAATCAATGTGGACATTTGGGGAAGGGAAAGACAACTGTAACTAATTTTGCTTCTTTAATTGAACCCTGACTGATACAGGCAGTTAGATACGTCAGCACAGAATACAGGAGAAAGGTCTAGACAGGAGATGTAATTTTGGTAGCCATCGTCATAAAGATGTTTACTTTGAGCTGCAGGTTGAGTTAACTCTCCAACAGAGAATATCTAGCTAGAGTACTGGAGGACCAAGAGCAGAACGTTGGGCTGTACTAACACTGGGACACTAGGGAGAAGAGAAGGAAGCACCCAAGAAGATGCAGAAGGAGCAGCCCCTTCTTCTCATCTCTCTTGTCTGCTGCACTGCAGGGTCTGGGCCTCCTTCCTGCCCCAACTCAAGGTCTTTGATCCTGTTCTCCCCTTAGGCTGGAATGTTCTTTTACTCTATAGGGCTGGCCCTTTCCCACCAAATGTGATCATCTCCAAGAGACCTTCCCAATCACCTCTGCTCAACTTTTCCACCTCTCACCCCAGCCTATCTCTATCCCATGTAGCTGTTTTATCTTCTTCAGAGAATTCATGCTGATCATAAATCTTTTTATCTGTTTACATGTTTATCCACTGGTCCTACCTCCATACTTCTGAAACTAAACTCCATAAAGCAAGAACACAGCTCTCTCTACATAGAATATGCAAAAGGCAAGAATATGCCAAGACCATAAGCAGCTTTTGTGAGAAGGAAAAAGCCCTCCCTTCTCTGGGGGGCTGCAAGCCCCTCAAGGCCACATGGACTAGTGTGTGGGGCAGGGGCTGGATTCAGCACCCCAACGTATGCCAAGTGCCCTAGGGCAGGACACAGACTGCACAATTGAATGCAGCAGCTCTAATCTTAGTGAGTCAGTACATATTTATTAAGCTAATAAATGAGAGAATAGATGTATCTCTTTCCTCCCCCAACTTAAACTGCAACATGTCATTCATTAGCCCTAGGTACTTTTGCCTTCATGGGCCTACTGCTCCATCAAAAAATATTATTAAAACTGCAACATTGTCTTTAACATAAAAGTTCCTTTTTCTTCTGATTGTAAAAGAAATCAAAACATATAATGGCTTCTAAAAAAGTGCTATGTCTCCAGCACTCTTTTCACTGTGCCTAATGGGTAAATCAGCTTTGACCTGGATATAAGCTCCTCGTGTACAAGGACTTAATTTTTGTTTTCTCTGTATCTGGAAAATACTGTCAAACAGCGATTCTCAACAATGCTTGCTGATTTGAATGATAAATGCCTAAGTGAAAATAGCAACGTTTATCTGATCCCAAATCTTGCTAGCTATATGCGTACTAATAAGAAATCACAACTGCATGAATAACAGAGCCAAACTTACCTTCTGTTTGTATTCAGTCTCATATCTTACACAAGCCTGTTGGCTGATGTCTGGGCCCTTGCATTTGGATATTTGCAGTAGAAGCTGGCGCTGTGCGTAAACCAGGAGTGGAGTCACTTGCTCTGTATATCTTTCACTGGATAAGAGTAAAATATATATTAGAAACAAACATTAGTAAAGACACGTTCTTCTCAGTGAAGTCTATCGCTGTTAGCCGCCCTTTTAGAGGTACTTACTGCGAAACTGCATTGAACTGAATGGCAAGTGATACGAGTGTTTCCCATTTTTCTACTTGATAGACAAGTTCCAGAGATTTTAATACAAAGTCATGGATCCATTTCAAATCGACCACATTGACGTCATCCAGAGGATGCTCAAAGGTAAGGCTGGAACCACCGTTATCATTTTTAATATTTCCGTAGCAACTCGGGACACTGAACTCTCCTTTTTCATCAATAGTCTGCAAGTAGTACATTGAAACAAAACTTTGAAATTTCATATTTCCCTACATGTTTGGTCTGAACACGGAATGAATAGCTAAAAATATAACATGGAAAAGAACTGAACAGAAAAATACTGAATATATTTATTATGTAAATCAAAGCTAGATGATACTGTTCAATAGCTCTTCTGTGATGAAGGAAATGTGTTACATTTGTGCTGTTCCATACAGTAGCCACTAAGCACATGTGGATACTGAGCTGTTGAAGTCTGACTACGGCAACTGGATTTTTAAGTTTATTTCATTGTAATTGTTTGAGCCTAAATATACATAGCCACATATGGTTAATCATTACTATACTTCCTGGTACATAGTCACTATTTAAGTAAGAACATTAAACCAATAAATAAGGTAAAGTTATGAGGAAAAACAGTCTATCAGTTCAGTTCAGTCAGTTCAGTTCAGTCACTCAGTCATGTCTGACTCTTTACGACCCCATGAATCACAGCACGCTAGGCCTCCCTGTCCATCACCAACTTCCAGAGTTCACTTAGACTTACGTCCATTGAGTCAGTGATGCCATCCAGCCATCTCATCCTCTGTCGTCCCCTTTTCCTCCTGCCCCCAATCCCTCCCAGCATTAGAGTCTTTTCCAATGAGTCAACTCTTCGCATCAGGTGGCCAAAGTACTGGAGTTTCAGCTTCAGCATCATTCCTTCCAAAGAAATCTCAGGGCTGATCTCCTTTAGAATGGACTGGTTGGATCTCCTTGCAGTCCAAGGGACTCTCAAGAGTCTTCTCCAACACCACAGTTCAAAACCATCAATTCTTCGGCGCTCAGCTTTCTTCACAGTCCAACTCTCACATCCATACATGACCACTGGAAAAACCATAGCCTTGACTAGATGGACCTTTGTTGGCAAAGTAATGTCTCTGCTTTTGAATATGCTATCTAGGTTGGTCATAACTTTCCTTCCAAGGAGTAAACGTCTTTTAATTTCATGGCTGAAGTCACCATCTGCAGTGATTTTGGAGCCCCCAAAAATAAAGTCTGACACTGTTTCCATTGTTTCCCCATCTATTTGCCATGAAGTGATGGGACCAGATGCCATGATCTTCGTTTTCTGAATGTTGAACTTTAAGCCAACTTTTTCACTCTCCTCTTTCACTTTCATCAAGAGGCTTTTTAGTTCCTCTTCACTTTCTGCCGTAAGGGTGGTGTCATCTGCATATCTGAGGTTCTTGATATTTCTCCTGGCAATCTTGATTCCAGCTTGTGCTTCTTCCAGCCCAGTGTTTCTCATGATGTACTCTGCACATAAGCTGAATTAGTCGGGTGACAAGATACAGCCTTGACGTACTCCTTTTCCTATTTGGAACCAGTCTGTGGTTCCATGTCCAGTTCTAACTGTTGCTTCCTGACCTGCATATAGGTTTCTCAAGAGGCAGGTCAGGTGGTCTGGTATTCCCATCTCTTTCAGAATTTTCCACAGTTTATTGTGATCCACACAGTCAAAGGCTTTGGCATAGTCAACAAAGCAGAAATAGATGTTTTTCTGGAGCTCTCTTCCTTTTTCCATGATCCAGCAGATGTTGGCAATTTGATCTCTGGTTCCTCTGCCTTTTCTAAAACCAGCTTGAACATCTGGAAGTTCACGGTTCATGTATTGCTAAAGCCTGGCTTGGAGAATTTTCAGCATAACTTTACTAGCGTGTGAGATGAGTGCAATTGTGTGGTAGTTTAAGCATTCTTTGGCATTGCCTTTCTTTGGGATTGGAATGAAAACTGACCTTTTCCAGTCCTGTGGCCACTGCTGGGTTTTCCAAATTTGCTGGCATATTGAGTGCAGCACTTGCACAGCATCATCTTGCAGGATTTGAAATAGCTCAACTAAAATTCCATCACCTCCACTAGCTTTGTTCGTAATGATGCTTTCTAAGGCCCACTTGACCTCACATTCCAGGCTGTCTGGTTCTAGGTGAGTGATCACACCATCATGATTATTTGGGTCGTGAAGCTCTTTTTTGTACAGTTCTTCTGTGTATTCTTGCCACCTCTTCTTAATATCTTCTGCTTCTGTTAGGTCCTTAGCATTTCTGTCCTTTATCGAACCCATCTTTGCATGAAATGTTCCCTTGGTGTCTCTAAGTTTCTTGAAGAAATCTCTAGTGTTTCCCATTCTGTTGTTTTCCTCTGTGTCTTTGCATCGCTGAAGAAGGCTTTCTCCTCTCTCCTTGCTATTCTTTGGAACTCTGCATTCAGATGCTTATATCTTTCCTTTTTTCCTTTGCTTTTCACTTCTCTTCTTTTCACAGCTATTTGTAAGGCCTCCTCAGGCAGCCATTTTGCTTTTTTTTGCATTTCTTTTCCATGGGATGGTCTTGATCCCTGTCTCCTGTACAATGTCACGAACCTCTGTCCATAGTTCATCAGGCACTCTATCAGATCTAGTCCCTTAAATCTATTTCTCACTTCCACTGTATAATCATACGGAATTTGATTTAGGTCATACCTGAATGATCTAGTGGTTTTCCCTACTTTCTTCAGTTTAAGTCTGAATTTGGCAATAAGGAGTTCATGATCTGAGCTACAGTCAGCTCCCGATCTTGTTTTTGCTGACTGTATAGAGCTTCTCCATTTTTGGCTGCAAAGAATATAATCAATCTGATATCATTGTTGACCATATGGTGATGTCCATGTGTAGAGTGATGTCCATGTGTAGAGTCTTCTCTTGTGTTGTTGGAAGAGGGTGTTTGCTATGACCAGTGCGTTCTCTTTGCAAAATTCTATTAGCCTTTGCCCTGCTTCATTCCGTACTCCAAGGCCAAATTTGCCTTTTAACCCAGGTGTTTCTTGACTTCCTACTTTTGCATTCCAGTCCCCTATAATGAAAAGGACATCTTTTTTGGGTGTTAGTTCTAAAGGGTCTTGTAGGTCTTCATAGAACCGTTCAACTTCAGCTTCTTCAGCATTACTGGTTGGGGCATAGGCTTGGATTACTGTAGACCCTCTTTTCACCAAAATTGAAGAGTTACTATGTAACTATTGTATTCATTTCCTATAAGTCCCTGCTGCATTTGATGCACTCTAGAGATGTTTTCTTTTAATTTTAAAGATTTATTTATTCTTAATTGAAGGATACTTGCTTTACAATGTTGTGTTGGTTTCTGCCAAACATCAACATTAATCAGCAATAGGTATATATATATATACGTCCCCTCCTTCTTGAACATCCCTCCCACTTCTCTCCCCATCCCACTTCTCTCCCCATCCCACACCTCTAGGTTGTTTCAGAGTCCAGATTTGAGTTCCCTGAGCATACAGTAAATTTCCACTGGCTATCTATTTTACATATGGTAATGTTTATTTCCACATTACTCTCTTCATACATCCCATCCTCTCCTTCCTCCCCCCTCACCATGTCCATCAGTCTGTTCTCTAAGTCTGTGTCTCCTTTGCTGCCTGAAATAATTTCATCAGTACCATCTTTCTAGATTCCTTATATATGCGTTACTAAACAATATTCATTTTTCTCTTTCTGACTTACTTCGATCTGTATAATAGACTATAGGCTCATCCACCTCATTAGAACTGACTCAAATGTAATATTTCATTGTATATCCATACCACAGCTTCTTTATCCATTCATCTGTTGATGGACATCTGAGTTGCTTCCATGTCCTAGCTATTGTAAATTGTGCTGCAATGAACACTGGGGTACATGTGTTTTTTTCAATTTAGGTTTCCTCAGGGTATATGCCTCCTAGTGGGATTACTGGGTCATATGGTAGCTTTATTCCTAGTTTTTTAAGGAATCTCAATACTGTTTTCCATACTGGCTGTATCAATTTACATTCTCACCAACAGTGCAAGAGGCTTCCCTTTTCTCCACATCCTCTCTAGCATTTATTGTTTGTAGATTCTTTTTGATCATGGCCAT
Organism: Bubalus bubalis; assembly: GCF_019923935.1. NCBI lineage: Eukaryota > Metazoa > Chordata > Mammalia > Artiodactyla > Bovidae > Bubalus > Bubalus bubalis. The sequence goes on from NC_059160.1 coordinate 59,252,873, forward strand.
TCTGACTGAAGTGATATCTCATTTTAGTTTTGATTTGCATTTCTCTGCTAATGAGTGATCTTGAGCATCTTTTCATGTGTTTGTTAGCCATCTGTATGTCTTCTTTGGAGAAAAGTCTGTTTAGTTCTTTGGCCCATTTTTTGATTGGGTCGTTTATTTTTCTGGAATTGAGCTGCAGGAGTTGCTTGTATATTTTTGAGATTAGTTTGTCAGTTGCTTCATTTGCTATTATTTTCTTCCATTCTGAAGGCTGTCTTTTCACCTTGCTTAGAGTTTCCTTTGTTGTGCAGAAACTTTTATTTTTAATTAGGTCCCATTTGTTTATTTTTGCTTTTATTTCCAATATTCTGGGAGATGGGTAACAGAGGATCCTGCTGTGATTTATGTTGGAGAGTGTTTTGCCTATGTTCTCCTCTAGGAGTTTTATAGTTTCTGGTCTTACGTTGAGATCTTTAATCCATTTTGAGTTTATTTTTGTGTATGGTGTTAGAAAGTGTTCTAGTTTCATTCTTTTACAAGTGGTTAACCAGTTTTCCCAGCACCACTTGTTAAAGAGATTGTCTTTTCTCCATTATATAGTCTTGCCTCCTTTGTCAAAGATAAGGTGGCCATAGGTGCATGGATTTATCTCTGGGCTTTCTATTTTGTTCAATTGATCTATATTTCTGTCTTTGTGCCAGTACCATACTATCTTGATGACTGTGGCTTTGTAGTAGAGCCTGAAGTCAGGCAGGTTGCTTCCTCCAGTCCATTCTTCTTTCTCAAGATTGCTGTGGCTATTCGAGGTTTTTTGTATTTCCATACAAATTGTGAAATTATTTGTTCTAGCTCTGTGAAAAATACCATTGGTAGCTTGATAGGGATTGCATTGAATCTATAGATTGCTTTGGGTAGTATACTCATTTTCACTATATTGATTCTTCTGATTCATGAACATGGTATATTTCTCCATCTATTAGTGTCCTCTTTGATTTCTTTCACCAGTGTTTTATAGTTTTCAATATATAGGTCTTTAGTTTCTTTAGGTAGATATATTCCTAAATATTTTATTCTTTTCGTTGCAATGGTGAATGGAATTGTTTCCTTAATTTCTCTTTCTATTTTCTCATTATTAGTGTATAGGACTTCTCATTGCGGTGGCTTCTCTTGTTGAGGAGCACAGGCTCTAGGGCATGTAGGCTTCAGTAGTTGCATCATGTAGGCTCAGCTGTTGTGGCTCCCAGATTCTAAGCCTAGGCTCAATAGTTGTGGCACATGTGCTTAATTGCTTGGTGGCATGTGGGATCTTTCCAGATCAGGGATCAAAGTTGTGTCTCCTGCATTGTTACACAGATTCTTTTACCACTGAACCACCAGGAAAGCCTTGATTTATTTCTTACATGCTCCTTTTGTGAAACTATTTTTCTGCAAGTGATGATTCATGATCATATCAACACTAGTGAATACTGTGCTTTCACCTTGGGTACTGAAAGCACTGGATAGCAAAGTACATTTCCATCAATGTTATCCTCAGCCATACTGACCATCTTCCCTTCCACTTTCAGGCACAGCCCACTCAGGATCTTCAGGATCTTATAATTGCCAGGGAATATCACATGATGACTGATGAGGTCCCAGTAAATAATTGTGATAGAAGATGACAGCTTCCCTGGCTTAGCAGGTACCCATAGCTCAGAGCGAGCATGGGTCAACCAGAGGTAGAGAAGGAGCAGATGAAAAAAGTGATACAGAATTTTGTAAATACTTTTTCTGTATCTATTTCAATGGCCATATGATTTTTCTCCTTTATCCTGTTAATATGGTGAATTATATTGATTAATTTTCAAATGTGAACCTTACATATCTGGGCTCAAACCCCACTTGATCATCATTTGTATATATTATATATATTCTTTGCATATTTTATATATTGCTGGGATTAATTTGCTAATACTTCATTAAGGAGTTTGGTGTATATGTTCATAAGTAATATTGATTAATATTTTTCTGTTTGATGTACCTGTCAGGGTTAAGCTGGCCTCACTTCCCAAAAACAGTATACTATTTATTATTTCTTCCTTTATGTTTGCTAGAATTCTGTAGAAAAGTATTCTGGGCCTAGAGTTTTATGTCAAAGTTTCTGATTATAAACTCAATTTAATATATTTAGGTTAATATGTGTTGGTTTTGTTAAGCTGTACTTTCTAATAGACATGTCCATCTCATCTAAGTTATCCAATTCATTAGTAAAAATTGGATATGATTTCTCTTATTTTTCTTTTAATATATATGGGAACTATAACCATATCCCTCTATTGTTACTAATAATAGCAATTCACACTTTTCTCACTTTTGTTCATCAGTATTCCTAAGATTCCGTCAATTTTAATCATTTTCAAAAGATTAATTGAATGACTTTATTAATTTTCTGGGTTTTTTTGTATCTAATTTACTTCTGCTCTTACCATTTTCTTCTTTCTTACTATTTTCATTATTCTTTTTACTTACTCTGGGTTTAATTTATTCTTCTTTTTCTAGCTCCTATAGATGAACACTAAATGGTTGATATTATATCTTTGTTCCTATTTACTAAACATTTAAAGCTATGAATTTCCTGCTAAGCACTGGCTTATTGCATCTCAAAATTTTGATATATTCTCATCAGTTGAAATATTTTTAAAATTTTTTTTATGTTTTCTTCTTTGACCCATGGGTTATTTAGAATTATGTTGTTTAATTTCCGGATATTTGAAAATTTTCCTTCCTACATTATATTAACCTGTTTATAATGTAGCTCATTACATTATAAAGAGTAAACATACTCTTTAAGACTTAAGTCTTTTAAATTTTATTATGACTTATTTTTTGACTCTGTGTACAATTCATCTTGCGGAAAGGAGCAACCCCACATCCAAGGAGTGGTGGCTGTGTGGGTGGCAGGAGGGCCAAGAGGAACTACTCCACGTCCAAGGTCAGGAGGGGTGGCTGTGAGGAGATACACCTCTCCCAAGGTAAGGAGCAGAAGCTGCGCTTTGCTGGAGCAGCCGTGAAGACATACCCCACGTCTAAGGTAAGAGAAACCCAAGTAAGATGGTAGGTCTTACAAGAGGGCATCAGAGGGCAGACATACTGAAATCATAATCACAGAAAACTAGCCAATCTGATCACTTGGACCAAGGCTTGTCTAACTCAATGAAACTAAGCCATGCCGTGTGGGGCCACCCAAGATGGACGCGTCATGGTGGAGAGGTCTGACAGAATGTGGTCCACTGGAGAAGGAAGGCAAACCAAACCACTTCAGTATTCTTGCCTTGAGAACCCCATGAACAGTATGAAAAGGCAAAATGATAGGATACTGAAAGGGGAACTCCCTGGGTCGGTAGGTGCCCAACATGCTACTGGAGATCAGTGGAGAAATAACTCCAGAAAGAATGAAGGGATGGAGCCAAAGCAAAAACAATACCCAGTTGTGAATGCGACTGGTGATAGAAACAAGGTCCAATGCTGTAAAGACTAATATTGCACAGGAACCTGGAAAGTTAAGTCCATGAAACAAAGCCAATTGGAAGTGGTCAAACAGGAGATGGCAAGAGTGAACGTCAACATTCTAGGAATCAGCAAACTAAAATGGACTGGAATGGGTGAATTTAACTCAGATGACCATTATATCTACTACTGTGGGCAGGAATCCCTTAGAAGAAATGGAGTAGCCATCATGGTCAACAAAAGAGTCCAAAATGCAGTACTTGGATGCAATCTCAAAAAAGACAGGATGATCTCAGTTCGTTTCCAAGGCAAACCATTCAATATCATGGTAATCCAAGTCTATGCCCCAACTCACACTGAAGAAGCTGAAGTTGAACGGTTCTATGAAGACCTACAAGACCTTTTAGAACTAACACCCAAAAAAGATGTCCTTTTAATTATAGGGGACTGGAATGAAAAAGTAGGAAGTCAAAAAACATCTGGAGTAACAGGCAAATTGGGCCTTGGAGTACAGAATGAAGCAGGGCAAAGAGTTTTGCAAAGAGAACACACTGGTCATATCAAACACCCTCTTCAAACAACACAAAAGAAGACTCTACACATGAACATCACCAGATGGTCAACAATGAAATCAGATTGATTATATTCTTTGCAGCCAAAGATGGAGAGCTCTATACAGTCAGCAAAAACAAGACTGGGAGCTGACTGTGGCTCAGATCATGAACTCCTTATTGCCAAATTCAGACTTAAATTGAAGAAAGTGGGGAAAACCACTAGACTATTCAGGTACGACCTAAATCAAATCCCGTATGATTATACAGTGGAAGTGAGAAATAGATTTAAGGGATTAGAGCTGATAGACAGAGTGCCTGATGAACTATGGACAGAGGTTCGTGACATTGTACAGGAGACAGGGATCAAGACCATCCCATGGAAAAGAAATGCAAAAAAAAAGCAAAATGGCTGCCTGAGGAGGCCTTACAAATAGCTGTGAAAAGAAGAGAAGTGAAAAGCAAAGGAAAAAAAGGAAAGATATAAGCATCTGAATGCAGAGTTCCAAAGAATAGCAAGGAGAGAGGAGAAAGCCTTCTTCAGCGATGCAAAGACACAGAGGAAAACAACAGAATGGGAAACACTAGAGATTTCTTCAAGAAACTTAGAGACACCAAGGGAACATTTCATGCAAAGATGGGTTCGATAAAGGACAGAAATGCTAAGGACCTAACAGAAGCAGAAGATATTAAGAAGAGGTGGCAAGAATACACAGAAGAACTGTACAAAAAAGAGCTTCACGACCCAAATAATCATGATGGTGTGATCACTCACCTAGAACCAGACAGCCTGGAATGTGAGGTCAAGTGGGCCTTAGAAAGCATCATTACGAACAAAGCTAGTGGAGGTGATGGAATTTTAGTTGAGCTATTTCAAATCCTGCAAGATGATGCTGTGCAAGTGCTGCACTCAATATGCCAGCAAATTTGGAAAACCCAGCAGTGGCCACAGGACTGGAAAAGGTCAGTTTTCATTCCAATCCCAAAGAAAGGCAATGCCAAAGAATGCTTAAACTACCACACAATTGCACTCATCTCACACTCTAGTAAAGTTATGCTGAAAATTCTCCAAGCCAGGCTTTAGCAATACATGAACCGTGAACTTCCAGATGTTCAAGCTGGTTTTAGAAAAGGCAGAGGAACCAGAGATCAAATTGCCAACATCTGCTGGATCATGGAAAAAGGAAGAGAGCTCCAGAAAAACATCTATTTCTGCTTTGTTGACTATGCCAAAGCCTTTGACTGTGTGGATCACAATAAACTGTGGAAAATTCTGAAAGAGATGGGAATACCAGACCACCTGACCTGCCTCTTGAGAAACCTATATGCAGGTCAGGAAGCAACAGTTAGAACTGGACATGGAACCACAGACTGGTTCCAAATAGGAAAAGGAGTACGTCAAGGCTGTATCTTGTCCCCTGCTTATTTAACTTATATGCAGAGTACATCATGAGAAACGCTGGACTGGAAGAAACACAAGCTGGAATCAAGATTGCCAGGAGAAATATCAAGAACCTCAGATATGCAGATGACACCACCCTTACGGCAGAAAGTGAAGAGGAACTAAAAAGCCTCTTGATGAAAGTGAAAGAGGAGAGTGAAAAAGTTGGCTTAAAGTTCAACATTCAGAAAACGAAGATCATGGCATCTGGTCCCATCACTTCATGGCAAATAGATGCGGAAACAATGGAAACAGTGTCAGACTTTATTTTTGGGGGCTCCAAAATCACTGCAGATGGTGACTTCAGCCATGAAATTAAAAGACGCTTACTCCTTGGAAGGAAAGTTATGACCAACCTAGTAGCATATTCAAAAGCAGAGACATTACTTTGCCAACAAAGGTCCATCTAGTCAAGGCTATGGTTTTTCCAGTGGTCGTGTATGGATGTGAGAGTTGGACTGTGAAAAAAGCTGAGCGCCGAAGAACTGATGGTTTTGAACTGTGGTGTTGGAGAAGACTCTTGAGAGTCCCTTGGACTGCAAGGAGATCCAACCAGTCCATCCTAAAGGAGACCAGTCCTGGGTGTTCATTGGAAGGACTGATGCTGAAGCTGAAACTCCAATACTTTGGCCACCTGATGCGAAGAGTTGACTCATTGGAAAAGACCCTGATGCTGGGAGGGATTGGGGGCAGGAGGAGAAGGGGACAACAGAGAATGAGATGGCTAGATGGCATCACTGACTTGATGGACATGAGTTTGAGTGAACTCCAGGAGTTGGTGATGGACAGGGAGGCCTGGCATGCTGTGATTCACGGGGTCACAAATAGTTGGAGACGACTGAGCGACTGGACTGACAATCCATCTTGGTGAATGCACTATGTGCTTTTTTTCCAACCTCCCTCAATGTACTATACATCAGTGCTGACACTAACTACCCCACAGTTAGGGTCAGACTCCACAGGCTTAAGGGTCAGTGCTCACTGGAAATGCCAGTCACAGGTCCTCTGGCACCTGAACTTCTGACTGACCAGTTGTAAACTCAGGTTCAGTAATTTCCTAGAATGACTCAGAACTCACTGACACAGTTTTCTTATAAAGGATATAACCCAAGAACAGCCAAATGCAAGACGGGCCAGGTCTGGATGGGTCTAAGATAAGGCATTTCTGTGACCTTTCCTTATGGACTCAGGGCCTGAGATCTGCTTGGTACATCAATGTGTCCACCAAGCAGAAAGTTCTTCAACCTTTGGGTGTCCAAAGTATACTCTGAATCTCTGTTATTTGGTGTATACACATTAATGATTAGTATATCTTTCTGATTGAGCTTCTTCTCATTGTGAAATGTCTCTGTCTTTCAAAATACTTTTTGACTTGAAGATCATTTTATCTAATATTAATATAGCCTCATCAACCTTTCTCTGCTAACTATTTTTGTAGTATCAGATCAGATCAGTCGCTCAGTCATGTCTGACTCTTTGCGACCCCATGAATCGCAGCACGCCAGGCCTCCCTGTCCATCACCAACTCCCGGAGTTCACTGAGACTCACATCCATCGAGTCAGTGATGCCATCCAGCCATCTCATTCTCTGTCATCCCTTTCTCCTCTTGCCCCAATCCCTCCCAGCATTAGAGTCTTTTCCAATGAGTCAACTCTTCGCATGAGGTGGCCAAAGTACTGGAGTTTCAGCTTTAGCATCATTCCTTCCAAAGAAATCCCAGGGCTGATCTCCTTCAGAATGGACTGGTTGGATCTCCTTGCAGTCCAAGGGACTATAATTCTTCCAATTATTGTTTTATTTTCAATAGATTGTTTTATTTTCAATCTATCTGTTTCTTCATATCTAGAGTGCTTCTCTTATGGACAAGTACATGTCTCTCTTTTTTTAATCCAGACAATCTCTGCCTTTTAACTGGGGTATTTAGTCTATTTATATTTAATATAGTTATTGATATAATTGGGTTAGGTTATTTATCTTCTATTTGTTCCATGTGTTTGTGTTCCTCTTTCCCTGCTTTCTTTAGTTAACTATTATTTAGTTTTCCATTTTAGTTTTAGCCTTTATCTGGCCTTTTAGCTATATCACTTTTTTTGGTAGTTACTTGGGGGATTATTAAATGCATACTTAACTTATCACATTCCACTTAAAGTTAATACTGTATCACTTTATATTTATATAAAGTTTAAAAACTTATTCAGTTTCATTTTATTTGCCCTCCCAGTCTTTTGTACTATCATTATCATACATTTTACATCTGAAAAATGTTATAAACCCCATAATTCAAAATATTTATGTGTTTACTAATTTTTAATGTGTTTAAGATATATGAGGTTTGCTTTTTTTTCAGTTTTATTTTCATGATTTAAACCACAGTGTGGTAGATTTGAAATGGCTGCAAATTCTACATCTAGAGAAATAGAACAGGGACTAAAACAAGTATCAATCAACGAGCTACATGATCTGTTTTAGGGTCTGTTTTTTTCTCTGTCAAATGATTGCTGTGAAGATTAAATGTACTTTGGTTAGTTTCTGTAGAAGCTGGAGCTCAATAAATGCTACTTTCTTTTCCATTTAATAAACTGATTTTCAGGCAGATATTTGTAATTAACGTCAGTGCACATTATATACTGTGAACCAAATAACAAAGCAAATAAAATTAAGACAAACCAAAAAACAACTCAAGAAAAATATAAAATTTCTACTTATCCCAAGCTGTATGGTACACAAAAAATATTGTTAATCAACTACAATAAAGAGAATTGCCCAAATACTCTTACCTTAATAGAATCAGTATTCTGTAGTTCTATTAACATGTCAATAAGTAATTCTGCTCCCAAATAGAATGGTAAAACAGAGATACAGAGGAAACTATCCTGGCTAATAGGAAATGTCTTATACAGATCCACTGCTTGTTTATGCAGTATTTGTAGCTCCTGAGTAAAGTTCCAAAGGGCCCGACAGCAGTTCTGAAGCAGAGTCCAATAGCCACCACGATGAGCAAGAACCTAAGACAAGCACAACATTCAAAAGATGCCAAAGTTACAGATCTCTGAGTGACTTCACGTCTCTGCTGATATTCTAAGTCAGTAATAAAAGTAACCAACACCATTTGTTATATGCTACTTACAGTGCTAGACACCGTGGTAAGACATTTATATTCTAATATAACATTCTATATAACAACTCCTATGAAGAAAGTATGCACTAGTATTCTCATTTTACAGATGAGGAAATGGAGGCATGGGGCTAACTTGCCCTGGGTTATGACTCTACTAAATGATGAGCTACGACTCCAACATGCCCATTGTTCTAAGTGCTGGGAATGTCTCAGTGAGCAAGGGAAACTGGGCCTGACCTTGTGCTGCTTTTGATTAGGAAAATCCGACACTATTAAGCAGACATATCAAAGTACAATTTCAGGGAATGATAAGTGTTATAAAGGAAATTAAAGTAGAAACTACTCACCCTGGGAAGGGTGAGAGGACAAGGTGGTCAGGAGAGAAGTCCTCTCTAAGGAGGTGACATATGAGCAGAACCCAGAATGCTGAGTGGAACAAGTCATATGAAGGACAAGGCGGGGTTATCGGGAGGAGAAGGGCATTTGGGGCTGAGGGAACAGGAGGTGCAAAGTATGGATGGGGAGCCTGAGGACTGAAGAGGGAGGTTCTAAAGCACGCTTAGTGCTTTCAGAACCACAGAGGGGAGAGTAGACTGCACCAGGGAGAGAGAGCTGAGTTCTGAGAGGTAAGTAGGACCCAGACCCTCCAGGCCCTGAAGCTGCTAGAAAGGAGGATGGGATGCATTGTTAATGCCCATGGGAGATGATGTGAGATGACTTTACATATTTTAAAAAGTCATTCTCTACTCCATGAAGAAATATGGGAACTTAAGTCTTTCTTTCTTGTCCAGAAACGATAGATTTCTTCTCATCTCTTGAGAAGTTTGATGTACCTCTGCTTCTTGCTATGAGAAAAAGGAAATTAATTTCTTTGTAGTTAATTCCTATTCTGAGTTTAATAATCTATCAGATAACATTTAAGAAGGAAAAAGAGAAAAGCAGTTGAGAGAAGATACAAATAGCCTGTAGAAGCAGGTCAGGGGCAAGGGTTAGGGCTTTCCTATATCTAGAAAGATCTTCCCCTTTCCTAGAGGAGAGAAAGGAGCATGTGCTGCCCAGGAGGGAGCAACAGTCTAAAGAGGAACCCCTGGTCTCACTGGAGAAGCCCATGTCCCAAGTGTGGCTAGAAAGCAGCAGAAGGGTGTCTGAATATTCAAGGAGACTTTGTAGACAAGGACAAAGGGCACCTCAGCTCTGGATGATTGGATGACTAATGACTAAAGGGGTTCACCATTTCCCTCACAACTCTACCACTCTACTACTGAGACCTCAGTGCTGTGGCAAGCCTCACGGATGATTGATACAAAATCCAGCAAGTTTAGTCTCACTGTTGAAATCAAAATTATGAATAATAAGGAAATAAATATATCACACATGCCCAAATTCATGGGCTGAGATTCATGTCCACTACATTAACAAAGAAGGACCAACTTACCATTGCTCTCCTGCAATATAAAAAGATTTTCATAAAATGATCCAAGAGACCCACATTTGCAGATCGATCCTTTTCTTTACTGCTAAGTCCCGACTGAGAGTCTGATTCATAAACCGTTTGGGTCTTGGAAACATTTTCACCACTCATTTTGGAATTAAGAAATGCCAAAAATTCTTCAGCATCTACAGTATAAAAATAAAGTATAAAGTTATTGAAAGTAGAGAGTTAAGCTTCAGAAAACACAATAGGTGACTAGCATCAAATAAATAATTCAGATAACAACTGCTACCTTAGTTTGGAGAAAGGAGAAAATTGTTATGGATGCGATGAACCAGGGAAAGTTTCCAGAGAAGGAGGTGCTTAGATTAGCTCTTAAGGGTGAATCATGATTTAGCTGTGGGGGAAGAGTATGGAGAGCATTTCAGGCAAAGATGATTGGCCAAAGGAATGATGCAGAGGTAGGAATGTCATGTTTCAGGGGAGAAGAATGACAGGATCCTAACTTCCCTCCAAACAGGCTATTCCCTGGACACATACACTGGAAGATGAGGAGGATCTCCTGCAGTTAGGCAGTGCAGCAACCCTGATCACTCATCCTCCCGTTGCTGTGCTATAAAAACCACAGAGGACTTCTGCCACAAACATTCTCTTATTAGAACTCTGCATTAAACGCTAATTCTCAATTGCAGAATCTATTGTAAATTTCATAGGAGGTCTTAGGGAGCTAGTTGAAAAGAAAACTCAAGAAAAAAAAAAAATATATATATATAGTAGTCTACATATGAAAACTCGGACTCTTTCTATGTCTAGGGAATTTACTTTTAAATACTTTAATAGTCATAGAATGACATGTAGGTACCAGTAAAACTACACCCCAGAAGAAATTAAAAAGCATGTCAAGTACCTCAAATACGAATCAAAACTCCTGGGAAAGTTAACCAGCATATGAAATAGTTTGTCCCGCAATAAGCCAAACAGCATTTAAAGTGTCATTTTTTAAAAATCTATATAAGAGGGTTTGCAATAACATAAAGATATTGGAGATAAATGTTTGCTCGTGAAATGAGTGGTATTCAAGGTAGGTGATTACTCAGGAATAGTGTCATCAGTGCAACACCCAAACAGAGCCCTGCTCACATACATCTCTCCACATCTTGGGAGCCCTTGTCACCTGACCAGAAGACAGTATTGGCTGGTCCTACCATTAGAATATTATCTCATTCATCTTGGAGTAAACTTTCATGGAAGGTACTGACTGAAGATCCTAAGGCAAGATCCTGAGTACAACTAGAAAGCAGCTAAATGATGCTGTCATGCCTGCTTGCAGCAGTATATTTGGTGGAATTTTTCCTGAAACTTGCGTGCATGTTCAGTCGCTTCAGTCATGTCCGATTCTTTGCGACCCCATGAACTGTAGTACACTAGGTTCCTCTGTCCATGGGATTCTCCAGGCATAGATACTGGAGTGGGTTGCCATTTCATCCTCCAGGGGATCTTCCCCACCCAGGGATTGAACATGTGAGAGCAGGCAGGGCTAACATTTGTTGAATGACCCAGTGAGTGAATACACAAAGGGCCTAGAACCAGGCACGGTATATTATCGATACTCAGTACAGGTTCTGAGTGGATCCCATAGGTTCTGCCTCCAAAAGGCATTCTTTCTGTTTATGTTTCTCCATCTTCACCAATTTTGCCTCATCCAAGCCTTTATCACCTGAGAGTAAGTTTTCACTTACTTTAGCTACTGAAGGCTATGAATATTTTTTAAAGAACATTATATTTGTTGAATGGGCAAATTGGGGTAGGAGAAAATTCAATATAAATATTTCCCAACATATGTGATGATATTCTAAAAATGCAGTAAGTTAAAAATAGAGAACAAATAAGAATCTTCTACAAAATACCACAACTCAACAAAATTTCTAAGTCACTGGAAAATGATCCATGTAACTCAGTGTCTGTTGGGGTGCATGTCAGGGAACATGTGTTTGTGTATGTGTGTGTTCCATTTGTGAATAAAAATATCTAAAGACAATTTGATAGTATATAACGTATTTATTTTACCTGATGGTAAGTGAGCCTTTCTTTTTTTAGCTGTAAGAAGGAAATCAAGCATCACTTTATAGTTTTCTAGAGTCATTCTTCCTGTTGGTAATACTGTTCCTGAATTATACAGTGAGAACATAGTAGGGTCACATGATCGGAAACTGCAAAGGGAAAAAAACTCACTAAAAAAACAATAGAAGCAAAATTGAATTCTGTCAAATACTAAATAAATAAATAAATGTTTCAATGAAATTGGATTTAGCACCACGTTACCCTGATACAAACCTGAGTGAGTGAAAGTCACTGAGTCGTGTCCAACTCTTTGCAACCCCATGGACTGTACTCCACTAGGCTCCTCTGTCCATGGAACTCTCCAGGCAAGAATACTAGAGTGGATAGCCATTTCCTTTTCCAGAGGATCTTCCCAACCCAGGGATTGAACCTGGGTCTCCCACATTGCAGGCAGATACTTTACCATCTGAGCCTTTCAGTCATTGTTTAACTATCATGCTGCCAAGTAATGATGCATGAATGGTCATGTGTGATTGGACAGCCAGAGAAGAAGAGTTCTCCATGTCCAGAGGATAGTAAGGAAGCCCATCTGATCTGAACTGTTTTCCCTTTCAGAGCCTCAAAAATGGGTCACTTTGCTGAAAGTTTTCTCTGTCAAGAAATCCAAGTACTTCCTAAATGCTAACTTGGTCTAGTCCACATAGACCAGAATTTTATTTTAACCAAAACTCTGGAGAAACAGAAACTGAGTTCAAGTTCCTTGCAGATTTCAACCTGCATATTTTATCGCTGGATTACTGAAATAAATACCCTCTTAATTCATATCCCTATCATCAGTCTCTCCTTCCTCCAATCCATCCAGTATTTCGGTATCAGAAAAATTTCTTATCGTAGCCCTGTTTAAAAAAAAACCTTAAAATGGTACATAAATTAAAATTCAGATTTATAGACAGTTAAAACTATCCATGTTCTGGTACCGACATTCTCTTCTGATCATTTCTGACCACTCCTTTTCAGATGCCCTAGACTCTGGTCAGACCACTAGGGGCTCCTGTCCTGAGTTTCCTACCTGGGCTTTGACTCGTTCTTCCATCATTCTGGAAAGCTTGTTTTCTACCTGCATATTTTAAAATCTTGCCTGTCCATCAGGACCCAGGCCAAGTAGCTTCTCCTGTGAAACCTCTTCTGGTAGTCTCAGCCAGTAGAAAGCCTCCTTCCCAGGTACAAAGACTTTATACCTAAAAGGTGTAGTTCACCTTTTACCTTTATTGACTATTATTTGTGAACATTTATGAGCCACTCTATCAGATTCCAACTTGTAGATCCTGTTCATCTCAGAATGCACCTCACGCCTACCTCAGTACCTTGTTTCTAATAAGTGCTCAATGAGGGTTTTGTTTTGGTTTTGGCTGTGCTGAACTTCCCAGGTAGCTCAGCGGTAAAGAATCTGCCTGTCAAGCAGGAGACACAGGTTCGATCCTTGGATTGGGAAGATCCCCTGGAGAAGGAAATGGCAACCCACTCCAATATTCTGTGCCCACTCCAGTATTCTTGCCATGGACAGAGGAGCCTGGTGGGCTACAGTCCATGGAGTCACAAACAGTTGGACACAACTTAGCCACTAAACCACCACCACATGCAGTTCGTTGGATCTTAGTTCTCCGACCGGGATCAAACCCCTGCCCTGTGCAGTGAACGCATGCAGTACTAATAACCAGACTTCAGGAAATTCCTTCAATGAGTAGTTTTTTTTAATGAAAAACTCTGGTTACATAAAGTTGCTCTAGTTACATGGTATTCCGTATTATGTGTTTATCTTATATTTTTACATCCCATTTTATCTCCTCTAACATTTTAACCAAAAATAAACAAGAACTGGAAAATATCTTTTGAGTTAATGACAGAAAGTGTAAATTATATAAGAAAGTATGACCTGTGTTTATGGAGGCTTAAAATATACCTCTAATGAAACAGAGATTTGCCTAAGGCCTACTAATATTTTGGTTACTATACAGTTAGGGGGATCCCTGGTGGCTCAGTGGTAAAAGCATCTGCCTGCAATGCAGAAGATCCAGGTTCGATCCCTGGGTTGGGAAGATCTCCTGGATAAGTAAATGTCAACTCACTCCAGTATTCTTGCCTGGAAAATTCCATGGACAGAGGACAGGCTATAGTCCATAGGGTAGCAAAGACTCAGACACAACTGAGAGACTGAGCATGGAGAGGTACAATTAATATTAAACTTCTCTTGGAAAATTCACCTTCTCCTTTCCCTGAAAGCTATATTGAATAACATATTCAAATGTATGTAAATTAGTACTTCATAAGTACTTATATCCAGCACTTGTTTGGGAAAGATTCTGAGATAAGAAATTTTTAAATATACCAAAGTTATCATCAGCATTGGAGCCCTGAACATACAAATACTATCCATGTTTTTGAGACTAAAACAGTATTCATTGATAATATACTATACCTGACCATTATCGGTGAAGAACCAAATTTTATCTTTGTACGTTCCCCTAGCTTTGTTAAAAGCAAGTTGAAGTGTGCGCTTGCCAGATACAGATTCATCTGAGCTTTCCAGGGCATCTCCTCAAGAAATATTTGATGGAACCTCTTCTTTTTAACATAACTTAATATTAAAGGATTCAAGTTTTCCACCAGGAATCGATGTGCTACTTTTCGAACATCAGCTCTCTTATTTCTGTAGAGGGAAAAAGAAGTTTTGCAATTACAAGAACTTTTAGACATAACAAAGAACGGTCCCTGTCTATACAAAATACAGCAAGAAATCACTTGCCTGTCCTTATGCAAATGTTTCTGGCTTATTTGTCATGTCCTTAGTGCTAAAAATGTGAACCAGGACAATGAAGAAGGCATGAGGGTAAACACTGAGGACAAGGACACTACAAATTGCCTTCCATTCTCTCTGCTGTCTGCGTCCTAGGCCCAAACCAAACAGCTTTTCTTTTCCGTCACCGAAAGACCACTGAGATTAGACAACCAAATTATAAGGTAATGTTCACATTCATCAACTAACTTCAATATTAAACAAGAAAATCATTTCTCTGTTCTTTTCCTTAAGGAAAAGAAAAACAATGGAGCCAAATTTTTCCTATCATTATCTAGATTACAGAGGAAATAAAACATCAGTCAACTCTACATGCAATAACTTCATACATCCATACCCAATGTGCTCTGAAAAACACTAATATCTCAAGTTTTGGCTAATAGTTCAGATTTTAAGGATAATACATATTCAATTTGTTTCAAATTATTTCTATCAAAATCTCAAAGTAGCCCATCTAATTTCATAGTTACATAATTGTTTATATGGCATGACTTTATTTCTTCAAAATACTTAATCTTTTTTTTAAAACAGTTGACGATGTTGCTGCCCTCATTCTACCTGATTTATACTGGAAAAGAGGGGGAAAAAGATCTCAATTTGTAAGTTAAAGAATCTTGCTCACTTTAAAAGATAACAAGTATGAATCTGAGTCAACACACACACACAGAAATAAAGGAAGGGAAATAGGGATGGATGGATGCAAGGAAGGAAGGAAGGAAGGTAGACCTTGCTGCACTGGAAGCACAGATATTCTAGAGAATAAAGGAAGGAAGGAAACTATTTTTGACATGCAGTGTTGATATTATCATTCAGTGTGGAGTTATTCTGTATTCGTTGGTGACTGACTTCCTTTGAATCCAAGGTTTTCTGAGCTTTTTGCTGTTGTTTGGTTATCTTTGGTTAGCTTCTCTGATAGCTCAGTTGGTAAAGAATCTACCTGCAATGCAGGAGACCCCAGTTCGATTCCTGGGTCAGGAAGGTCTGCTGGAGAAGGGATAGGCTACCCACTCCAGTATTCTTGGGCTTTCCTTGCGCTTCAGCTAATAAAGAATCTGTCTGCAATGTGGGAGACCTGGGTTCAATCCCTGGGTTGGGAAGATTCCCTGGAGAAGGGAAAGACTATCCACTCCAGAATTCTGGCCTGGAGAATTTCACGGACTACAGTCCATGGGGTCACAAAGAGTTGGACACGACTGAGCAACTTTCACTTCACTTCACTTCACTTGGTTGTCTTGGTAATGTCATGTGATTTCCAAACAGAAATGTTTTAAATACTTCAACCCTAAAAATTAAAACTATAATTTCCAAAATAAAAGCCAATCTTTTTCCTGTGTGAGATGGTTGTGAAAGTGAATTCACTCAGTCGTGTCTGACTCTTTGTGACCCCATGGACTGTAGCCCGTCAGGCTCCTCCATCCATGGGATTTTCCAGGCAAGAATACTAGAGTGGGTTGCCATTTCCTTTTCCAGGGGATCTTTCCATGTGAGATGGTTAAGTCACCTCAAGAGGCCAAGGAGAGTGACCGAACCAGAGGCATCTTCCCTGCTAGAGAGGGTGGGATGGTGCAAGGAGACAGCTCTCGCTTTCGCGTTAGGATTATTTTGAGCTGGAGGTAAATGAGAATCAATAGATGCAAAAGGATGCCTTCTTGGAGATGCCCTTATTTAAGGGGAAATAGAAACTTCTGAAAAATATGAAGAATGCCATAAAACTCCTCTCCTGGGAAATTTTATGACTATGAAGAGGGAAAAACAGCACCTAGATGGACCTGCCCAAACAAGTCTTACTCCATTCGTTTTCTCTCATATTTCTACCACAGTTTGCTGCCCTTGAAAGCCTACACCCCTGGTCACTCTACTATAAATTCACTGTCCTTTTGAAGATGCCCTAAGCCCAAATCCTAACCACCCCTTTGAGTTACTCATCACTGAGTTCTCCCATGCATAAGCATATGTTAATAAACCCCTGCTGTTTTTCTCTTGTTCATCACTCTTCTGTTAGTCTAATTTTACCAAGTTCCAGCTGGAGAACTTAGGAGGGTAGAAGGAAAACTCATTTTTTCTTTTTGCCTTAAGTCTCAGTGAACCTGTTTTAAAAAATGAATTGGGAAGTAATAAGTATAAAAGCAAAAATTAAGGGAAAGGAAGATAAACACAATAAAGAGGACTGACAAAGACAAAATTTGGCTCTTTGAAAAAATGGGGGGAAAATAGACAAACCTCTAGCAAGATAAATCACAAAAATATGACAGAAGACAAAAATTAATGAAGTTAGGAATGAAACACAGTGTGCAACTGTAGATATAGCAGAGATTCAAAGGATAACATGAAAACATAATAACATTTTATGAATAACTTTGAAAATTTGGTAAAATGGATAATCTCCTAAAAAATAGAATTCATCAAAAAGAACTCAAAAAAAAATCACAGACTCAAATTGGCTATTCATCTTAAAGAAGCTGAATCAGTAGGTAAAAAAAAATGAATGTATGTGGGCAGACCTAGAATGCTATAATAAAATATATATATTTGGACTTTGTTTTTTATTTCAGGTATAGAGTTCCTAAAACTTGGAGTTTCCTGAGTGACAGGAATCTCCTGTTATTCATGATGAACTCCTTTGGAATACGCCTGAGTCTAGTAAGGTGACTCAGGGTTGGGCTGTTAGAGAGCCTCAGGATAGAGGTTGGTCACTAGAAAAATCAAACACATGATGAGTAAGTGGAACTTTCAGTCTCAACCCCCAGTCTCTGGAGAGAGTAACTGCAGACTAGGTTTTTTAAAAAACCTATTAACAATATACTACCGCATATATATGGAATTTAGAAAGATGGTAACAATAACCCTGTGTACGAGACAGCAAAAGAGACACTGATGTATAGAACAGTCTTATGGACTCTGTGGGAGAGGGAGAGGGTGGGAAGATTTGGGAGAATGGCATTGAAACATGTAAAATATCATGTATGAAACGAGTTGCCAATCCAGGTTCGATGCACGATACTGGATGCTTGGGGCTGGTGCACTGGGACGACCCAGAGGGATGGTATGGGGAGGGAGGAGGGAGGAGGGTTCAGGATGGGGAACACATGTATACCTGTGGTGGATTCATTTTGATATTTGGCAAAACTAATACAATTATGTAAAGTTTAAAAATAAAATAAAATTTAAAAAAAATAATAAAAAAATAATCTATTCTCTTTTCTTGGCATTCTTGAGAGTCCCTTGGACTGCAAGAAGAACAAACAAGTCAATCCTAAAGGAAATCAGCCCTGAATATTCTGTCACTCCTAAAGGAAATGAAGCCTGAATATTCATTGTAAGGATTGATGCTGAAGCTGAAGCTTCAATACTTTGGCCACCTGATGTGAAGAACTGACTCATTGGAAAAGACCCTGATACTGGGAAAGATTGAAGGCAGGAGAGGGGGACAACAGACGATGAGATGGTTGGCTGGCATTACCAACTGAACAGACATGAGTTTGAGCAAGCTCTGGGAGTTGGTGATGGACAGGGAAGCCTAGGGTGCTGCAGTCCATGGGATAACAAAGAGTTGGACATGACCAAGCAACTGAACTGAACTGAACTCCTTAATTTATATTCACTATTATTATACCTCTAGTGATTGCATTTTTTTTGTCTGCTTTCCTATTGTTCTTGGGACTTTTAAATTTGTGATATCTAAGTTTATGTATTTAATAAAATGTTTACTGGGAAAAAAAAAAAAACCTATTAACAATGAAGTTCAGAGGGCCTCCAGGTTGGTGAACACATCCACATGCTGGGAGAGTGACACATCACAACTCCGTAGAGACAAAAGCTCCTGTGCTCAGGACCCTTCCAGACATCATCTTACGAACTCCTTCATCTGGCTGATCATTTGCATCCATTACAAACCAGTAAACATAAGTAAAATATTTTCCTGAATTCTGTGAGCCATTCTAGCAAATTACTGACCTGAATGAGGGGAAGAGGAGTTATGGGAACCCCCTACTTGGAACAGACTCAACAGAAATGTGTGTACCTGGCCATCCTATTTGTGGCTGGCACCACAAGTGGGGCAGGGTCCTTTAACTTGTGGGACTAAGGCTGTCTCCAGGTAGATAGAACTGAGTTGAATTTTTATGCTATAGTTCTACAAGGTGTTACCACTAAGAGAAAACTAGGTGAAGGGTGTATGGGGGTCTCTCAGTTCTCTCAGTTGCAGTCAGAGAATTGGTTGGTTTTGCATCTTTGGATATAGGATATCTTTTGGGGGCAGTTTCCAGTTTTATTTATTGATGGTTGTTTTGCAGTTGTGATTTTGGTGTGCTCGAGTGAGGTGAGCCCAAGGTCCTTCTACTCCACTCTCTTGTCCCAACTCCCTGAAAAGTGGTTGGTTTTGGAAGACACCCCATTGGAGTCAAAGGTATGAGACAAAGACACTGCACATAGTTTAACATTTACATATTAATGTAATTTGACTGCACAGATTAAAAAACAAAAAAATCTCAGTGGAGAAATATTCAGCAAAACTGAACACAATTCAGAAGAAAATTTTTAGAAAACAAGAAATCAGACAATTTCCTAAATTTGATACATATGACAACTTGCTAAATGACAAAAATGAAAGAATAGACTACTCAATAAAGAGTTATTCAATTGGGTATAATGAAACTTTAAAAAAAAGGGGAGAGAGAGACTCTTCCTCTCACCATTCACAAAAATTTATTCGAGTTGGATGAAATTCTCAATTGTAAAATCAAATATTTACATTGAAAAAGAAAATATTTTACTCAGAAAAAATTTCAAAAATAATAAAATGAAATGCTGATACCTTTGATCCCATTAACAATTACAACTTTTAATTTAAAAAAGAAGACCTTTAAAATGCAAATGGATGAATGACATCTGGGAAAAGCATTAGTATCCAAACCTTTAAAAATAAATGAGAAAACAAAAGTTGTAAATGAGCAAAGGATCTAAACAAGCAGTCTTGAGAATAGAAAAACCCTAGGGTTTAAACAAATATGAAAAGCTGCCTAAACTCATTCATAATCAAAGAAATAAAATTTCACAGCTCATAGGTCCACAAAAATTTGAAAATTTGATACTAATAGTAAGTATCAGGGAAGATGCTGAATAATGGAAACCTGACACACCACTGATGAAAATTTTAAAGCAATTTAGCAATATCTAAAAATGTTAAAATGTTCATATCCTGGAAACTACACTCCTATGTATTTATGCCAGAAACTCTCAAATGTGCATGTGGAGATGTATACAAGAATGTCCTTTGTAGCACTGTTTACATAATGGAAATGTGGACTGGACTTATGTATAATCAACATGAAAAAAATCTCACAAACATAATATTGAGGTATAAGAGCATAATGGCAAAACAAATTGTAAAAAATAACACCACATGTTCTTTAGGGGCATACACATATATATAATTGAAGTATAAAGCCACTCATAAGCATGATAAATGCTAGGTTTTGGATAATATTACTACTGGGATAGAGGGGGGACAGAAATACATTCCAAACGTTTTATATGGCACATTGCATATTGAGTACATGTTCATTTTTATATTATTTTCTATACTCACCTAAATCATACCATAATTTAAATAAAGAAAATGAAGGAATAATCAAACAGATTGTGAGGCAAATGCAAACAAAAAGAAAATGAGAGTTGTTTCATTAATATTTATATGCTGAACATTACGATCAAAATCACTAAGCAGGTAAAGGAAGACATTACATAATGAAAGTAAACGATATAAAGAATCAAAACTGTGTACTCATAACAATAAAAGCTAAACATACCACAGTAAGAATTATGAAAGTGAAAGTCGCTCAGTCGTGTCCCACTCTGCAACCCTACAGCATGGAATTCTCCAGGCCAGAATACTGGAGTGGGTAGCCTTTCCCTTCTCCAAGGGATCTTCCCAACCCAGGGATCAAACCCAATGCGGGAGCATTGCAGGTGGATTCTTTACTAGCTGAGCCACAGGGGAAGCCCAATAAGTATTATAGTTTTAGTTTTAGAAACAAGAACACCATTGGCCAATACTTAGAAGTAATTTACCAGTTTGACATCCTGGCCACTCTTAATCTAATTTACCAGTTTGACATCCTGGCCACTCTTAATCTAATTTACTGCAACCACCAGCTCTACCCCAGGACAGTTACTCTCTAGTATATCATCCTGTTCATTTATTCTATAAAATTTATCAAAATTTTCAATTTTCTTGCTTATTTGTATGTTTGTTTATTTTATGTTCCTTTTATTAGTATGTAAGCTCACTGATGGCAGTGACCCTATCTGTTGTGTCTACCAGTGTATCCCTGGTGCCTAAAATAATGCGCAACACATGTAACCCTCAAGTGTACATTTAATTAATTAATCAATCAATACCTTTCATGCTCCGGCATTTCAGAAATAAAGGGATTTTTATTCAAAAATTCTCTTAGAGTTTCCTTTCTTTTAGCTTTTTTTTTTTGCTTCATTTCTGCAGTCTTAACACAGGAAATAACAAAAATGTTACAAATTAAAATCTGAACACAATTCTGAGTACAACATAATTTACTTGTATTCTAATGCTTACCTCTTGACATTAAAACAGTGATTTCTTTATGCCCTTCAATTAAAATTATTTATCAAAACTAACAGAAGTACCACTGTAGATAAAAGAAGATTATAAAAATATCCATATAACTTAAGAATTAAAATATATTGTATAAGTTTATGCTTGTTGGTATTATCTTGTGTTTAATATTATAATAAATTATAGTGCAGCCAACCATCTCTAGATACATGAATCTCTTAAGTTCACTAATTGAAAATTCAAAATTTATATGAAACTTACTTTTCCAATCTCCACTACTGCAGCTCTGTACTTCTTCACAGGTTTGATGACCTTTTTAGACAAAGTATCCTTGTATTTCAGTTTTTTTATTCCAAGAAGGGACTCATTCCTCCTATTACAAAAAGATAAAGACAGTTAAAAGATATGCAAAAATTTGCAAAACTACCCCCAAAGTAATAAATTTTTAATGAGTATTGTCACTGAAATTATTCTAGAAGCATTTCCAAAATTGGTTGCATTCCATGCATAAATGAGACTGTGATACTCCCAGTCCCATCAAGGAATAGCTGGCCTCTCAAAAGAGCAAAATGTAAATCATAGCATCAAATGTGATGAGAGCTGAAGTATCGATATGATGTAGATCGAATAGAATCGAACTGAAAAAAAAAAAAAGTGAACATTTTGCTTTAAAACCAAGTGACCCTAAACAGGATATCTTGCTTCCAACAGACTTCAGTCCCTTTAGTTCTACCATGTGCAAGCTCCCAGCCACTACCACCTTCGGACATCAACAGGAGCTAAGCATTTTAGATTACTACATTCATCCATGGGTATCTGCAGGGGCTCGGTTCCAGGACCCTCTCAGATACCAAAAGTCAAGGAGGTGCAAGTCTTTATATAAAATGACATACTATTTACATATAACCTACACATATCCTCCTATACAGTTTAAATCATCTCTTTAAATCATTTAAGTTGCGATGCAAATTCTGTATCAGTTCAGTTCTGTATAAATAACTGTAAATACAACATAAATATGATGTACATAGTTCACAGGAGTGTGGCAAATTCAAGTTGTACTTTTTGGAACTTTGAGGAATTTTTTTCGAATATTTCTGATCCATGGTTGGCTGAATGCCTAGATGCAGAATGGATGCCAACGTCCAACAATATTAAATGTCCTCCCTTTCCCCTAGCTGGCATTCATTTTGGCAAATGTTTTGTCTGCCCGAACTATAACACAAAGCTTGGACCATTGATCAGTGGGAGACTTGGGAATCCCTTCTGTGCTCTGCTACTTACATTCTGAGCCTAGTTGCCTGCTGTTTTCCAACCAGCCTGGTCTCTCCTCTACCTCCTATCTCTCCCACCCCACCAGAATGCTTTTGTGGCTGTTATTCCAGAAAGAGCTAGAAAGAAGAGGAGGTTATGGAGCACTATCTTCCCAATTCTGTCAGCAATCTCCTCCATGCTCTGCAGAATGGTCTTCCACTGAGTAAACTCCTCCACTTCTCCACCTCTTCACAGAATGCTTTCTCCTAGCTCTGACTGCTTTCTATTTTGTTGATGGTATGTTATGAAAAATAATATTTCTAAACTATCATATAATCAATGTTACTGATCTTTGATTTCATGGCTTATTCATTGTTTTGGTTACATACGTCATGCCTGCTTCTGACGCAAAACATTGATTTCCAATGACTGTCTGCCTATTAATTCATAAACACAACTCTGTTATACTTTATTAGACAGAAAAGCCTCTCTTTTCACGCTTTTTTATTCTTTAAATATATTTCATTACTCTAGCCCATTCCATACAAACTAATCTGATTGGAATTGCATTAAACCAATAAATTAATTTGAGAATAATAGAAATCTTTACAATATTCCATCTGCTCATCAAGTAATGTACTATGTCTCTCCATTTATTCCAGTCATTTTTTTATACCTCTTAGAAAAGATGTTGGTCTTCTTTATATTAGCCTAAATCCCCTCACAATTTCTGATAAACTTAATCCTGTACTTCACAACAACAGAATCGTTTTTCCATTATACTTTCTAGTTGACATAGCAAAGCATTGATTTTTGCATCTACCCATCCTATGGAATTCTATTGTTAGTTCTGATAGTTTTTAGTTAACTTATTAAGTTAAAAATAATAATAATTTGCAGATATCAATCCTTCTATTTTCCAAGTACTTCACCTTGGAATTCACTTGGCAAACATTTTGGGGACCCTATCATATGATAATCACATGAATTCTAATCCTAATTTCTATTTCTTACTTTAAAGCACTGCCAATAATGTTCAAAATGATATTTTTTAATAAAAGATAGGAGGAATAATAGGTTTCTGTGTGGTACTGCATATTTTAACAGAAAATCTTCTTCTAATCCTAATTTGCTAGGAATTGCTGTTGCTGAACTTCATGATATGACTTTTCAACACAAAAGACTCCTTTGACTACTAGTGATAATTATATTTAGACTTCTTATGATATATTGTGGAGAAGGCAATGGCAACCCACTCCAGTACTCTTGCCTGGCAAATCCCATGGATGGAGGAGCCTGGTAGGCTGCGGTCCATGGGGTCGCTAAGAGTCAGACAGGACTGAGTGACTTCGCTTTCCCTTTTCACTTTCATGCATTGGAGAAGGAAATGGCAGCCCACTCCAGTATTCTTGCCTGGAGAATCCCAGGGACGGGGGAGCCTGGTGGGCTGCCGTCTAGGGAGTCGCACAGAGTCGGCCACGACTGAAGCAACTTAGCAGCAGTAGCATGATATACTGAGAACAAAATCTACATTCTCACAGCTAAATTTATAAGCTAGTGCTTTATTTTGATTTTGTATATTTCTAAATAAAGTCAACCCCTAATTTTCTACTTTTTAATTCTATTTTTACACATGTGTTATCAGAGTCTGCTGTAAAAATGTACAAGGAAACAACAACTACATTCTGAAGTGTGTATGTGCTCAGTCATGTCCTACTCTTTGTGACCCCATGGACTGCACCCTGTCAAGCTCCTCTGTTCATGGAATTCTTCAGGCAAGAATACTGGAGTGGGTCACCATTTCCTACTCCAGGGGATCTTCCCCACCCAGGGATCAAATCCGAGATCTCCTGTGTCTCCTGCATTGGCAGGTAGATTCTTTGCCACTGGGCCACCTGGGAAGCCTGAAGTAGCTTTATGTAAAACAAAATTATTTGTTCCTATGAGAGAACTTGCTTAAAAAGTTTTTGATCTCTCCAAATTTTTTACTGCTTCAATAAATTCATATAATTAAAAATTTTCCAGATAATCATCACTTTAAGCTAGATTTTCAAACTGATTCATGTTAAATTACATAGTTTTCTAAAATTTAACAACTTCCAAATTTATGACTATTTTCTCTTTGGATTACTTACATTACACTTTTTCTTATTTTGTTGGCCAGAAAATTACCTAATTTATTCATATCTTCAAAGATTAAACCTAGCAGTTACCATTGGACTATTTTAAAACCAATTTATAATTGATTAATTTCGACTTATTCTATTTCTTCTTTCTACTGTCTTAGATTTATTTTATTTTACCAATTTCTCGAGTTCAATAAAAGCTAATTTAATTTTATTTTACTCTTTTAGTAAGTAACAGAAGCTTCTAAAGCTAAAAATTTGTTTTTACTGCTTTGAATACATTTGATATTGGGCTTCTCACTAGCATGATTTTCATGCTCTATACTTTTAAATTTATTTTTATATATTATAGTTATATACAATTATATATACCAGTCATTATTTTGTTATAATATTTCAGTTGTATTGCATGAATTGCATTGTATGAATGTGATCTTTACAAATTTTAGACTAGGTGATCTATTGAGATTTATTTTGCAGTTTAAAAATTACTTTTCTAAAATTTAATAAGTACTATAATATAAAGGGTGTTTAGTCTCAGCTGGCTATATATATTAAATTAATCTTATTAGTTATATACATTTTCTATGTCCTTATCTCTTTTTAAGTATCATGTTAAACTCTCAATATCATTATTTTCTATCAAATTAGCCTTCTTTTCATCAGTTATTTCCATATACTTTTATTTTTTGTTATGTAGAACATAAAAATTCATGAAATATCTTGATTGTGATTTATAAGCATTATTAATAGAATCACCAATGTGAAAAGTTAGCATTAAAAATAAGTAACAAAGAGATTACTTTTAAATATTCCCAAGACAAATAATTAAAATTTTAAAGAGAAAAAACCCTAAAGTTTAATCTAAATCCTTACACCAAAATAAATTCCATATGGATTAAAACACTAAATCTAAACTGTGAAACTAAAAAGTTGGAAGAAAATATTGCTGCATATTTGTCTGTTGAAGTAGAAAAAAAGTTTCTTCATGCAAAAATATGTCAAGCATACAAATACGAAAAGAAAACAGATATTACTAACAAAGTAGAGATCAAGGACTTACTTCTGCCCCGCTTCTGTATTTTTTGACTTGAAGAACATCCTAGAACATCTGCCCAGCCTTAAATGTTGAAATCATTACCTTTGACTTTAACTCACTTATACTGTTCAGGCTCCAAACTCATCTTTTTTTGTACCACTGGTCTCAAATACTTATTCTGTTTTCCTATTTCAGATTATCTATTCTTCTTCAGTTGGACCTCCATGGTCAGTCCTCCAAATTTTACTGCACACTGAAAGTGCCTTCTGATTTTCTTTGGTATCAAGAATATTATTTACAGCTTCCAAGGTTCTCATTTTGGCTATCATTTATTTAATTTGGTGGGACTTTCTAATTCTGTCCAGCTCTCTCATTACAATGGCCTGCTTTCATGTAATGAAAGCAATTTCCTCTTTCATCTTTTAAAAATACGAAGCACATGTATTTCAAGCTTTTGTTCTAATAAATGAAGTGCCTATTTTAGGAAGAATATTTTCCTGTAGGTTTTTATGAGACTGTTCCTCTTTGACATTTTTAAAGTAGATCTTGTGTTACTGATGTTTTTCCTACAATGAGATAGATTAGACCTATGCCCAGTTTTAAAATCAAAACCCAACTATTGGAAGAAAAGCTGAATTCATTTGGCATCTCTCATAACTAGTTGGCACAAAACACAATTTTCCTTGGGGGCAGAGAGAGCCATTTGGGCTTAGTGAATAAAAGGGTTAACTTTAAAGTTTTACTACTTCTATTTGAGGAACTCTATTCACATATACATATGGGAGCCCCAAGGAATGACTGCTTGCTACTGTAGAGAATTGGAAAAGCATAGTACATGGCCAAAACCAGACTTCAAAACCACACCATACACAAAAATAAACTCAAAATGGATTAAAGACTTAAAGGGAAGAACCTGAAACCATAAAACTCCTAGAAGAAAACAGGCAGTATGCTCTTTGACATGAATTTTAGCAATATATTTTGGAGATATGTCTCCTCAAGCAAGGGAAACAAAAGCAAAAGTAAGCAATCATTTTAACCTGTTAAAATGAGTTGTAAACACCTTAAAGAAAAAAAAGCATAAGTAAACAAATGGGACTACATCAAAGAGAGGGGGAAGGGGAATTACTGATGATAGCCCAAAGGCACAAACTTCCAGTTACAAGGTAAAGAACAACTAGGGATGTAATGTACAACATGATAAAGATAACTAACATGCATGCTACATGTTATAAATAAAAGTTTTTAAGCGGATAAATCTTAAGAATTCTCACCACAAGGAAGAAAATAATTTTTTCTGCTTTTCTTTTATTTTTTTAATCTTTTTTTTTTTTTTTTTACTTTACAATACTGTATTGGTTTTGCCATATACCAACATGCATCTGCCATGGGTGTACACGTGTTCCCCATCCTGAACCCCCCTGCCACCTCCCTCCCCATACCATCCCTCTGGGTCATCCCAGTGCACCAGCCCCAAGCTTCTTGTATTCTGCATCACACCTGGACTGGCGATTTGTTTCTTATATGATATTATACACGTTTTAATCCCATTCTCCCAAAGCATCCCCCGCTCCCTCTCCCACAGAGTCCAAAAGACTGTTCTGTACATCTGTGTCTCTTTTGCTGTCTCACATACAGGGTTGTCGTTACCATCTTTCTAAATTCCATATATATGCGTTTGTATACTGTATTGGTGTTTTTCTTTCTGGCTTACTTCACTCTGTATAATAGGCTCCAGTTTCATCCATCTCATTAGAATGGATTCAAATGTATTCTTTTTAATGGCTGAGTAATACTCCATTATGTATATGTACCACAGCTTTCTTATCCATTCATCTGCTGATGGACATCTAGGTTGCTTCCATGACCTGGCTATTATACACAGTGCTGCGATGAAAACTGGGGTACACGTGTCTCTTTCGATTCTGGTTTCCTCGGTGTATATGCCCAGCAGTGGGATTGCTGGGTCGTATGGCAGTTCTATTTCCAGTTTTTTAAGGAATCTCCACACTGGTCTCCATAGTGGCTGTACTAGTTTGCATTCCCACCAACAGTGTAAGAGGGTTCCCTTTTCTCCACACCCTCTCCAGCATTTATTGCTTGTAGACTTTTGGATCGCAGCCATTCTGACTGGCGTGAAATGGTACCTCATTGTGGTTTTGATTTGTATTTCTCTGATAATGAGTGATGTTGAGCATCTTTTCATGTGTTTGTTAGCCATCTGTATGTCTTCTTTGGAGAAATGTCTATTTAGTTCTTTGGCCCATTTTTTGATTGGGTCGTTTATTTTTCTGGAATTGAGCTGTAGGAGTTGCTTGTATATTTTTGAGATTAGTTGTTTGTCAGTTGCTTCATTTGCTATTATTTTCCCCCATTCTGAAGGCTGTCTTTTCACCTTGCTTAGAGTTTCTTTTGTTGTGCAGAAGCTTTTAATTTTAATTAGATCCTATTTGTTTATTTTTGCTTTTATTTCCAATATTCTGGGAGGTGGGTCATAGAGGATCCTGCTGTGATGTATGTCGGAGAGTGTTTTGCCCATGTTCTCCTCTAAGATTTTTATAGTTTCTGGTCTTATGTTTAGATCTTTAATCCATTTGAGTTTATTTTTGTGTATGGTGTTAGAAAGTGTTCTAGTTTCATTCTTTTACAAGTGGTTAACCAGTTTTCCCAGCACCACTTGTTAAAGAGATTGTCTTTTCTCCACTGTATATTCTTGTTTGTCAATGATAAGGTGTCCATAGGTGCGTGGGTTTATCTCTGGGCTTTCTATTTTGTTCCATTGATCTATACTTCTGTCTTTGTGCCAGTACCATACTGTCTTGACGACTGTGGCTTTGTAGTAGAGCCAGAAGTCAAGCAGGTTGATTCCTCCAGTTCCATTCTTCTTTCTCAAGATTGCTTTGGCTATTTGAAGTTTTTTTTTATTTCCATACAAATTGTGAAATTATTTGGTCTAGCTCTGTGAAAAATACCATTGGTAGCTTGATAGGGATTGCATTGAATCTATAGATTGCTTTGGGTAGTATACTCATTTTCACTGTATTGATTCTTCCGATCCATGAACATGGTATATTTCTCCATCTATTAGTGTCCTCTTTGATTTCTTTCACCAGTGTTTTATAGTTTTCTATATATAGGTCTTTAGTTTCTTTAGGTAGATACATTCCTAAGTATTTTATTCTTTTCGTTGCAATGGTGAATGGAATTGTTTCCTTAATTTCTCTTTCTATTTTCTCATTATTAGTGTATAGGAATGCAAGGGATTTCTGTGTGTTGATTTTATATCCTGCAACTTTACTATATTCATTGATTAGCTCTAGTAATTTTCTGGTGGTTTCTTTAGGATTTGCTTTTCTAATGTCGCATTTTTATGAGATGATGGATGTTCACCAAACCCACTGTGGTAATCATTTCATGATGTACATAAGCCAAATCATTATGTCGTCCACCTTAAAATTTATACAGTGCTGCATGTCAATCATATCTCAGTTAAACTGGATGAAAAAATTAAGTAAATAACTGGACCCCAAAGTTTGTGTGAGAGATGCTAATGGCCTAGAAATTCAATCATCCAACATGTCTCAATAGCAAAAGGGATAATTTATTTCCTACTAGAAATAAGAACACACTCTATTATTCTTTAGTTCAGGTGCACAAACATTTTTGTGTGTATTTATTTATTTACCCAAACACAGATACTCACTACCTTCTAGATGCCTGTTTTAACTGCATAGACTCCACTCTCTTTTTCATCCATCCTATATATCTTTTAGAGCTTCCCTGGTGGCTCAGATAGTAAAGAATCTACCTGGACCCAGGATGGACCCAGGTTCCATCACTGGGTCAGGAAAATCCCTGGGAGAAGGAAATGGCAACCTACTCTGGTATTCTTGCCTGGAGAATTCTATAAGTGGATGAGCTTGGGGGCTACAGTCCAGGGGGGTCACAAAGAGGCAGACACAACAGAGCGACTAACTCATAATCACACCATATATCTTTAAGGAACAATTTTACTCATTTTTTAAAGTTGTTAATGCTAATCAAACAAATATTACAGTACCTTTTCAAGAAGTCATAGACAGGATTTGTTATCTCCACCATAGGTTGAAATTTTTCATCATGCATACATTTTTGCATAACTTGTGTAAAGAATTCCAGGAATCTAGGTCTCTGCTTAAATTTCATAACTGTGAAAACAAGAAAATTCATGTATAATCACCAATACACTTGGTTAATGGCATTGAAAGGATACTACTGCTATTAGTCATTTTGTTCTAACAGGCAAGTTTATTAACCTGCTTTTTTTTTTTTGGCCTGTGCCATGCAGCATATGGAATCTTAGTTTCTCAACAAAGAATCAAATCCATGGTCCCTGCATTGGAAGCATGGAGTCTTAACCACTGGACTGCCAGGGAAGTCCCTTAATTTCTTTCTAGATTTCTTACTTTTTAAAAATGTATAGGAGTAAATATGGTGAGACTATTGTTTTCCTATGATCAAACAATCCTGTATAATCTAAATTTCATTTATTTTCCAAATATCTCGGTGTTTGAAAGATTTCCTAAAAGTTCCCTAACATACGACTGCTGCTGCTGCTGCTAAGTCACTTCAGTCGTGTCCGACTCTGCGCGACCCCATAGATGGCAGACCACCAGGCTCCCCCATCCCTGGGATTCTCCAGAGAAGAACACTGGAGTGGGTTGCCATTTCCTTCTCCAATGCATGAAAGTGAAAAGTGAAAGTGAAGTCGCTCAGTCATGTCCGACTCTTAGCGACCCCATGGACTGCAGCCTACCAGGCTCCTCCATCCATGGGATTTTCCAGGCCAGAGTACTGGAGTAGGGTGCCATTGCCTATGACTAGGTGGGGGTAAATATACTGCTGATAACTGCCAGAATAACTAGTCATCCTAATTTTTATTATATTTCACTCTGAGATAAACAATAATGCAGCTATTTCTTCACAGTTGAGCTTAAAAATCACTAACACATTGTTCAGTTCCTAGTTTTTGTAAGCTTCATAACAACACAACATCAATTACTGCCAAAATAAGTCAACGTAAAGGTTCCGCATTTTCAGATTTTAAATCAGGTACCTATTTTGGTCTCTTTCCTTACTTGACAATCAAGAGTCTGCTTTATTCTGAATGGGTAAGAACCTGAAATCTTCTGCCAACAACAGAATTCACGGAATGAAAGATCTTCAGCAGTAAGGTGAGCAAGCAACATATGTACGACAAGGTAACCTACCTTCTTTCACAGCACCTTTGACCGACCAGTTTAAAACTATAGGGTAAAGAAATATGGGATCTTCTGCTCCTGAGAGTTCAGTTGTAATATCTAAGGTTAAAAAGAATTAGCAAGTTGTTGGTTTTGTTTAATATCAATAACCAAAAATGAAAATCCTTTGGTGGAGGATGAAAAATAGGAAAATACCCAAGTAAACATTTTAGACGTCTTAAATTCTTGTCTTAAAATATAAATTACATATTTTTGAGATTTAAGAGATTCAATAATTCAATTATTTTCCTTTCATTTTTTCCCCTAAAGTCCAAGGAGTTTATTACCAAATAGGGGAAGAATCTCTAAAGCATGAATCTTTATTACTCAACAGCTATTGTCTATCAACAAATATCAGACACAGAAACCAGATTCTCAGTTTGATACTTTTTTTTCCGGCTGCACAGCATGTGGGATGCAGGAACTTAGTTCCCTGACCAGGCATTGAACCCACACCCCTGCATTGGAAGCATGGAGTTTTAACCACTGAACCACCAGGGAAGTCCCTAAGTCTTACATGTCTTAGTTATGAGACCTTGGGAAGTTACTTACCTTCTCTGTGCCTCCCTTTCCTTATCTTTAAAATGAAATAATAATAGTACCTTTTTCATATGGCTGTTATATAAGGACTATATAAGTTTTAATATGAATAAAACACTTAAAATAGTTCTTGGCACACAGAGAGCACTGTATAAAACTGTTATTTTTATTATTGTTTTGTTACTAAATCTATTGTTTAGCTCCTAACTTTACATTGTGCTCCTTAGTGAAATGTGGAGGGGGTGATAATATGAAAATAAGTAATTCACATCTCCAGAACCCTTCACACTTCCAGAACCCTTTCTATAATTTAAGGAATTATAATTTTTATATGTAACCAGACAATTACAGCTTTCCCAAAACTAGGTTTATAGGTTATGTGAATAATAGAGCATTGGGTTCAATTCATAAGTTCAGTTGGAAACAGAGACATGGAGTGTGTTTAAATAAAGTGAGAGATTCAAGTCAGGGAATTCTGAAACAGTACAACCACCTATATATAACCGAGGCACAGAGTAAGACAGATGAGATGGGGACACAGAATTCTACAAGGGTAGTGACTTCCCAAAAACCAAGGGGCCAAAAGTGCAACCTTCTAATGAGAGAAACTTAGGTACTCTTTTGTTCTTCTAGAAGGTCCGAAGTGCTGCTTCTTAAAAATGTGAGAACAGTTGTCATCACCAGAAAGTAAATCAATTTCTTAATCAGATTTCCCAGATGCAAACTCCAAAACTCCAATCATCGTGTCAGCATTTTGGTCTATTACTAAATTACAATACAGCCCAATGACCTAAAATCAGTGTTTCACTTGAGTGTTTCACATGGTTCAAATCACCCGTATATTAACACCTCTCATGCTATCCCTTTCTTTCTCAGTTACATTTCTGCCTTCAGAACAGTGATTCTCAATGTTGTGTTCCCCTTCTACAATACATTTGCCAACACTTGTGTCACAGCTGGGGCTGGTGGGGGTTGTGGGTAGGGGAGACAGTCCTGAGGGGATGGTGTGCTATGCATCTCTGGACAAAGGCCAGAGATGCTGTTTTACATCCACAATGCCTAAGACAGTTCCCCACAGCAAAGAATTATCTGGCCCAAATTGGCAATATTCTCGAGGTTGAGAAACTCTGCTTTAGAATGAGAAGCTTTAAGCTCAAATCCAAGCCAACTATGTAATCCTAAATAAACCGCTTAATCTTTATGAGCTACATCTGTAAAAATCAGGTTAGCAATCCCTTATTAACAGAGTATTGTTAGGATTAAGGACATAATGTAAAAGCACTGCATAAACCTTAAAGGGCTTACCAAATGCTAATCTCATTCTAATCCTTTTAACAAAATATTTTCTTATTTAAAAAAAATGCTAAACAGAAGTATACAGAAAGAAAAATAATAGATTACATTGCTTTGTCAGTTTGAGTAGATGTGTCTCCAATAAAACCAGCTGTTCATTTATTTTTTCAGGTACTAATACCTGCTGTGGCTTCTTATTCTTGCAAGACTTCTTGGAAGAACCCTAGAAACATTGGTTAAATGTCAGGACGTATTTCAATATGTTTCAAGAATTGTCATTTTCAAATAACATTCTTTAAATTATGTTCATACTTTCATACTTGGTAGACCAACTTATGAATCTACATGGCTAAATGTACTAATAATTAATTAATAACAACCCATTGTAGTCTAACTAAATGCCAGACACAATATGAAGTGTTTTATGGAGGTTGACCAAAATAGTTCTTCTCTTCCCTTTCCCTTCCTCCCATAACTTCTACTCCCCTAAGCAGCCCCTTCCCCCCTACACACACCCTTTTGAGAGCACTTGCAGATACAGCTCTCAAAATCCTCAAAAGAAAATGCTTTCAGAAATGTATCCTTTTCTTTCCTTCCTTTTTTTTTTTTCCTTGCCCCAGAGGGAGCTTCCTTACAACTAAGCTAATTGCTTTTGCTACTTTGCCTTTCATTGAACGTAACATGATCAGTAATTAGTGGATTAAGAATTGGTGGGTCTGCACTCAGGCTCCCCACCATGTTTTCAACTGTCTGAGCCTGAGAACTGACTGGTTCATGTCTCCCACTCTCTGAAAAAATAGACCTCCCAAGGTCTTTTGGCTTTGAGGAACCCCAGATGCTTATAATGATTCCTGACTTCTATAAACTAGATACTAGATTCTCAATCCCCACAGTCTTACTCTGAAAGAAGTATCACAACCTGCTGCAGGACTAAAGGCTCCAAGGAAAGAGGGATGGGGTCCTGTCCTGCCGTGATGCGAAGGGGCAGGGCCCTAAGTCAAGGCCTCAGTGACATGAAGGGGCTGGCTGATGGACTCTGAGAGTGGACAACACTTGGTGAAGAAAAAATCCTCAAGTCACTTTCAGCTTAATCAAAACTTTCTCTAGAATCCCCACACACACCCCAAAAAGTACTATGGCTAAAAATATTCATCCAGGGAAACTATGGGATTTTTCTTAAGCTTTTTCCACATATAATAGAGATAGAGCTACTCCAATTGAAACAGGCTTAGGGGTCATAGTCTCAATCCCAATCCTGATCACAAAAGAGGCTGCAAGCAGTTCCCAGTACACTTCAGAAACCGGATAAACTAAGCAATGTTTCAAAATTTGATCTACCTACAAAATCATTTAACCACATACTTTCAAGAAAAGGCAATAAAGATCTAGTAAGACCCATGCTTGGAGTCAGCATGGGTCTTACTTAAAAGTTATCTCAAACATTAGAAGCCTCATAAGGAAGACAATGTAAGTGTCACAAGAAGTTCAGGAAATCTACTTGGGGCAGAGCAAAAAGCTCTGACATATTTACTGCATTCAGTGACCCACTGAAAATAATAAAAGTCTTCAGTCTGGGAGAGACCTTTGAGGGCTTTCAGTCTAATGTCCAACTGGGTATAGGAAGCTCTCTATCAACACCTAACTGATCATCAATACTAGAAACAGGGGGCTATTCAATATTCTAGCATACAGACCTTTTCATTTTCTGGATAGTAATTAAAATTGAAAGAAAAGGAAGGAAAAAAGAAGCTCTTCACTATACATTCATCTTCTTTTATGTAAATATGACAAACTAAAAACTGATCAATTATCTAACATATTTACTAACACTACATGACCTCTCATAAAATTCAAATAATGTATGTTTAAAGATGAGACACAAAGAACAAACAATTACCTCTTCTTGCATTTCCTCTAGGTCTGTAGTACCAAATAGAGATTTGCAACCTGATGAGATGTCCAACACCTTTTTTCCATAATTTATAATCATTACTGCCAGGTCATATTCCTTCCATGAACGCAGAATCTGATTAAAAATATTAATTATCTCTGTTGGAAATTCACATCTATTTTCAAGTGCCATGTATCACCTTCTAGAAATTCATAAGTTTCATGTTTTGGATGTAATGCCCCTGTTTTTGCTATGTAAGCATACCTCCAGACCATATTTCTCTAGAATTCAAACTGTATGATTTCAGTATTTTAAATAAAGGACCAAAAACAAACAAACAAATGAAAAACCAGGAATCTCATCAGTAACAAATTCTTGGTATCTCTGGGGCTTCCCTGGTAGCTCAGATGGTAAAGAATTCACCTGCAATACGGGAGACCTGGATTCGATCCCTGGGTTGGGAAGATCCCCTGGAGGAGGGCATGGCAACCCACTCCAGTATTCTTGACTGGAGAATCCCCATGGACAGAGGAGCCTGGTGGGCTACAGTCCATGCGGTCACAAAGAGTCAGACACAACTGAGTGACTAAGCACAGCACAGCACAGCTAGGACATACATCTTTTGGTATAGTAAGCTAACTATTAAAAAACATTTCCACTTAAAAGAGCCACGCTAAAACAAAATCATTCTTAAAGGCCATGTAACCACCACTTCTTGTCTTGGGTTGTTTTCTTTGTGAAATGACATAATTACTGACCTCATGACATCTTGGGGAACATTTTTAGCTGTGAATGATATACATGACCTTCGTGTTGAACTAGAATGGAGATCAGCTGGTTTGGGCAGATTCTCCATGAGCCCTGGAAAGCACACGCTGTACTCAGAATATAAGAAGGAGCCACTCTGCCACCTAGTCTCATCCGCATTCCTGGTTACAAACTGTTATCTGGCCTCCTCTAGCCTGGTCCTTACCTCCCTCTCCATTGTCATCTTCCAGTATTCATCTCCTTGTGTTGTACTTTCAGCTTACAAAATATTGAATCAAGTATCAATCCTGATACTCACCATGGTGTCAGGACTTCATGCCTCCCTATAGGGGAGGTTTATCCCAGAACAGCTTTCCCTCCTTATTTATACAGCTTTACCTGGTCATTAAAACCTGGGCTCTAACATTAACCCAGGAAAGCTTCCCTGGCCTACAATCTGATTTGCATAGACCCTGCTCTAGCAAGGGATCACACAAGGGGACACATTCACCATGAACCCCCAGGGAAACTCTCTTAGGGTATAAATAAGTCTGTATGAACTTATCTGTAGATGTATTCTGTTAGGTTGAATAGGTTAGTATTTAAGATAACTGGATTCTTTACCACTACTGGTCAGTGGTAAAGAAACTTCCTGACAAGCAGGAGACATGGTTTCAATCCCTGAGTCAGGAAGATCCCCTTGAAAAGGAAATGGCAACCCACTCCAGTATTCTTGCCTGGGAAATCCCATGGACAGAGGAGCCTGGTGAGCTGCAGTCCATGGGGTCACAAAAGAGTTGGACACAACTTAGCGACTAAACAATAACAATTTAAGATAGGTAACAACTGTGACTTCCCAGGAAGTGAAGGATATATAAGTGGCTGAAAAGCAGTGAGTGCCTGCTTATATCTGATAAGACCTACCTAAAAACATCTATTTCTGCTTTATTGACTATGCCAAAGCCTTTAACTGTGTGGATCACAATAAACTGTGGAAAATTCTGAAAGAGATAGGAATACCAGACCACCTGATCTGCCTCTTGAGAAATTTGTATGCAGGTCAGGAAGCAACAGTTAGAACTGGACATGGAACAACAGACTGGTTCCAAATAGGAAAAGGAGTACGTCAAGGCTGTATATTGTCACCCTGTTTATTTAACTTATATGCACAGTACATCATGAGAAACATTAGACTGGAAGAAACACAAGCTGGAATCAAGATTGCCGGGAGAAATATCAACAACCTCAGATATGCAGATGACACCACCCTTATGGCAGAAAGTGAAAAGGAACTCAAAAGCCTCTTGATGAAGGTGAAAGAGGAGAGTGAAAAAGTTGGCTTAAAGCTCAACATTCAGAAAACAAAGATCATGGCATCCGGTCCCACCACTTCATGGGAAATAGATGGGGAAACAGTGGAAACAGTGTCAGACTTTATTTTTCTGGGCTCCAAAATCACTGCAGATGGTGATTGCAGCCATGAAATTAAAAGACGCTTATTCCTTGGAAGGAAAGTTATGACCAACCTAGATAGCATATTCAAAAGCAGAGACATTACTTTGCAAACAAAGGTCCGTCTAGTCAAGGCTATGGTTTTTCCTGTGGTCATGTATGGATGTGAGAGTTGGACTGTGAAGAAAGCTGAGCACCGAAGAATTGATGCTTTTGAACTGTGGTGTTGGAGAGGACTCTTGAGAGTCCCTTGGACTGCAAGGAGATCCAAGCAGTCCATTCTAAAGGAGATCAGCCCTGGGATTTCTTTGGAAGGAATGATGCTGAAGCTGAAACTCCAGTACTTTGGCCACCTCATGCGAAGAGTTGACTCATTGGAAAAGACTCTGATGCTGGGAGGGACTGGGGGCAAGAGGAGAAGGGGACAACAGAGGATGAGATGGCTGGATGGCATCACTGACTCAATGGACATGAGTCTGCGTGAACTCCGGGAGTTGGTGATGGACAGGGAGGCCTGGCATGCTGAGATTCATGGGGTCGCAAAGAGTCAGACATGACTGAGCGACTGATCTGATCTAATGCAAGTGCTAAGAACTAAAACAATTTCTGTAAGACAAGGGGAGTGGTGTTCAACTAATGCTGACTATGGGACAGAATGTGGGAAGGAAAACGGTGAAACAAACTTTACAAAGGCAGTAGGGGTTTAGGCCAAGTAGTGCCTTGAATACCAAGTAAAACAGCCCAACTCATCGTAAAATTGATATGAGAGGGAATGAGATTTGTTACTAGAAAACAGAAATGAGATAACATTTGCACCTTATTCACCTTTGCTTTCCAACATATTTGGTTTATAGACAACTGTGCAATCTTTTCCCCTTGTTTTAATATGCCAGTGGAAAATACTAAATGAGAATGAATTTTTTCCAATCAAAAGAAAAAGAATTTAAAAAAAAAAAGAAAAAGAAAACCAGTGCTATTTAATATACCAAATGACAAACAGAAATTTTTAAAATGTGCCAGATGTTTGGCATAATAAATTTTTTTAACAACTCAAAAATAATGAAACACAAGACAACATATCTCAGAAGTGGCACTTTATTTAGAATTCTGATAACTTTTAGAAAAAAAAATACTGCTACTTAAAGAAGAAAGATTGAACCATCTGGAAAGATTACCAAGCTTTAAAACATAACAGAGAAAAGAAACAGGGTTATTTGACTAATTGGGCTTTACATGTCCTAAGAGAAAATCTATAGAAAATATATATTTATATCAAATGAATACCTCATATCTGGGATTGAGTAGTCAGGTTTCTTGGTCTATTCGTCAGGCTGGAAGAAACTTATGAAATGATGATTCTCCCAGCCTATCAATTTGTGAAAAAAATCAGCTCTAGTATCAAAATTCTGACATTAATATTGGGTTGGCCAAAAAGTTCATTCGGGCTTCAAATGCTCTTTCAGGAAACTCAAACTTTTGGCCAAGCCAATAAATCAGTCAGTTCAGTCACTCAGTTGTGTCCGACTCTTTGTGACCCCATGTACTGCAGCATGCCAGGCCTGTAGCACCAACTCTGGGAGCTTGCTCAAACTCATGTCCATCGAGTGAATGATGCCATCCAACAATTTCATCCTCTGTTGTCCCCTTTTACTCCTGCCTTCAATCTTGCCCAGCATCAGGGTTTTTTCCAATGTCAGCTCTTTGCATCAGGTGGCCAAAGTATTGGAGTTTCAGCTTCATCATCAGTCCTTCCAATGAATATTCAGGACTGATTTCTTTTAGGATGGACTAGTTGGATCTGCAGGACTAGTTGGATCTCCTTGCAGTCCAAGAGATTCTCAAGAGTCTTCTCCAACACCACAGTTCAAAGGCATCAATTCTTTGGCACTCAGCTTTCTTTATGGTCCAACTCCCACATCCATATATGACTACTGGCAAAACCATAGCTTTGACTAGACGGACCTTTGTTGACAAAGTCATGTCTCTGCTTTTTAATATACTGTCTAGGTTTGTCAGAGCTTTTCTTCCAAGGAGCAAGTGTCTTCTAATTTCATGGCAGCAGTCACCATCTGGAGTGATTTTGGAGCCCCCCAAAATAAAGTCTGTCACTGTTTTCATTGTTTCCCCATCTATTTGCTATGAAGCGATGGAACCAGATGCCATGATCCTAGTTTTTTGAATGTTGAGTTTTAAGCCAGCTTTTTCACTCTCCTCTCTCTCTTTCAAGAGGCTCTTTAGTTCCTCTTCACTTTCTGCCATAAGAGTGGTGTCATCTGCATATCTGAGGTTATTGATATTTCTCCCAGCAGTCTTGATTTCAGCTTGTGCTTCATCCAGTCCAACATTTCTCATGATGTCCTCTGCATATAAGTTAAATAAGCAGGGTGACAATATACAGCCTTGATGTACTCCTTTCCTGATTTGGAACCAGTCGGTTGTTCTATTCCAGTCCTATACATAGGTCCTTCGTGACCTACATATAGATTTCTCAGGAGGCAGGTAAGGTGATCTGGTTTTACTATCTCTTTAAGAATTTCCCACAGTTTGTTGTGATCCACACAGTCAAAGGCTTTGGTGTAGTCGATAAAGCAGAAGTAGATGTTTTTCTGGAACTCTCTTGCTTTTATGATCCAACGGATGTTGGCAATTTGATCTCTGGTTCCTCTGCCTTTTCTAAATCCAGC
Organism: Bubalus bubalis; assembly: GCF_019923935.1. Lineage (NCBI taxonomy): Eukaryota > Metazoa > Chordata > Mammalia > Artiodactyla > Bovidae > Bubalus > Bubalus bubalis. Next base: position 59,292,690 of record NC_059160.1, read on the forward strand.
TTGAATATCTGGAAGTTCATGGTTTATGTACTGTTGAAGCCTGGCTTGGAGAATTTATTATATAATTCCTGCCTCTGCGAATATCTTGTATGCCCCAAAATTCAATATATTCAAAACTTATTATCTTTTCCCCCTTTCTTACTCAGGGTTCAACAAACTGCATTCACCCAACTGTCTAGACATCTGGATTATTGGGGACTCTTCCCTCTCCCTCCCCAATCCCCCTCTATTCAATTCCATCTGATAAACAACTCTTGAAACATTTTCAATTCTATCTCCCATTTTTCCACACTAGCTTCATTTATCATCTCTTGCCTTCTAATTCATTTCCTGCCTCAGGTCTTATTCTCCTCTAATGATTAGCTGTTGCGCAACCAGAATAATTTCTTTTTTCTAAATGCAAATTTCATTACAGCATTCCCAGGTTTGAAACCCTTCGATGGCTCCTATCTGACCTCATTAGATGGCCATTCATTGTCTGGTACTGGTTCACTGTTCCACTTTTTAAGCTGACCAAAATATTTAATCATATCCTCCATAATTAAAAATCAGTATGATTCTTCTTTTCCCAAACTGTGAAATTATTTCCTATTTTCATATTGATTACTATCTGAGACAATCAATGTTAATAATCCTGCATCTGTTGTATTTTCAAAAACTACTTGCCTTGAAGCTTATTTATAGTGTCTTGCCATAAACAATTATTTTTTACTTATCATGTAATCTATTTATCTACTTTTCTGGTACCTTTTGAATTTTGTGCCCTGTTATAGAAGGTCTCCCATGATTTCAATGCCAACCAAATATCCTCAAATCCACCTGGACTTCATTTTGCTTATGGTATGAGAAAGGACTCTGGCTTTGTTTATTCTCAAATGAATAGTCAGTAATATCGGCACCTTTTATTAATAAATTATCACTTTCTCAATGAACCTAAATGCCACCTTTGTCTTATATTAAGTCCTTCCTTTGACCCAGGGCCAGTTTTTCCTAGAATCTCTATTCTATTCCACTGATCTATTTGCCCATTACTCTGTTAAGACCATTTTTCACTGGAGTGAACTTTTGGTAAATTTTAATACCTACTGAGAACTTCTAAATAATTCTAATCAGTTTCAAGGAAACATCATTGGGATTCTGATTAAGGCTGCATTGCATGTAAATATTATTTTAGGAAACATTTATTTTACTATTACAGTAAGTCTTCTTATTCAAGAACTTGGTGTGGCCTGCCATATGTGCAGATCTTATTTTATGTCTTTCAATAAGATTTCACATTTCTTTTATTTAGGTTCTTCAACATTTTGTTAAGTTTAAAATACTGTATATCATTATAAGTGGTATATTTTCCCCTGTCCTGGCTACTGCTCATATTAAAAATAAAAACAAGTTTGTATCATATGTAACTTTATAAATTCTCTTTTTAATTTTAGTAACCTTTTGCTAGATTCTCATGTGTTTTTTGAGACCTTACAATTTCAGACAAATTATGCTTTTCTAATATTACAAAATTATTTCATGCCCTTATCTGTTGCATGAGACAGAAGCTCTACAAATAATGAATCACAGTATTAAGAGTCAATATCTCCTGTGCCTGATTTTAAAGAAATGACTTCAGAAACTTGCCATTTAGCATGATATTTGCTAAAAATTTTTGGTAAATGTCTTTATCATTATGCAATACCTTCCTTCCATGTCTAACCTACTTAGAAATTTTATTAGGAAAGGCTGCTAAGGTTTATCCAGTGCCTTTGTAGCATTTTCATATAACCTGTTTTTCTCCTTTAATTTGCTGTTATAAAAAATGAAGTTTTGTTTTAATTCAGACTTGATCTTTAATACTTGACAATGAGACTGCCCTATGACTAGAAAGTGCCAGAGGCCATCCAGAAACAGAAAAGGGTGATCATCAGAACACACTGGATGGACATAATGTCTCTCTTTATCCATTTAATGTTTTGGACCCTGAATTCTGCTTTTTCAGATATGAAAATTGTCACGCCTCCTTCACTTCTGTTTGCGTTTTCCCAATATCTGTGTCCATTTATTTTTCAAATTCCTTGTTATTTTGTTTTACAGGGTGTCTTGAAATCATACACATTTGAATCTAATTTTTCAGCCCACCTGACAGTCTCTGTCTCTTGAGTTCATTCACGCTTAGTGAAGTAATTAATGTACTTGATTTTACTCCTTCCATCTGAAATACAATCTCAATTTCCTTCTTCTTACTTTTGTTAAATTAGCTGTTTCGTCCCCGCCACTTTTTTTTTGTTCTTTTTTCCTCCCTGTCATTCCTGTTTGCTTTTCCTTCTTGACAGTTTAGAAGTCCTACAGTATTTTAAAGATCAGCTCATGCCTACATATTCCTGAGTCATCTTTAAATATACATATTCTTTCAAAAGAAAATAATAAAGTTATACAATATGTACTTTTATACTATGTGTGTTTTTAACACACATGCACCAAGAATCTATAGCTGCTCATCACTCCCTCAACCCTAAACAGGATAGAAGCTTTAGCTCTAGGTTACTAATAGGTTTTTCTTTTCATGGATGACTCTTCTATTTCAAGACTCCCTATTTAGCATTTATATTACAAAATCCTAGTCACATCATTATTATCCATTTAATTTTAATAATGCATATATTGCAAGATTCGTTGCTCCCATTATTCCTCTCCTTTTCATCTTTCCCTATCTTGGGATTTCTGTTCTGAACCAACTGTCATTTGATAGAGTACTTCCTCAAGTGTTTTTCTCAGATACATACATAGATGGAATACTTTTTAAATGCCTGCACTTCTGAAAATGTTTATTTTGCCCTGACAAATGAATGATATCTTTTCCTGGTTATTAATTTACAGGCCTTAAGTCTTTTTCCCTCAGGATTCTACAAATGTTGCTCCAGGAATTTAACTTTTAGTGTTGCTGATAAAAAGTCTGAAGCTAATTGATTCTCTTTTCATTGCAAATAAGTAACCTGTTCTTTTGGTCTCAAATATTAAGATTTGTCCTCGGATTTCAGGAATTTCACCAACATGTGTCTACATATATATTCTAACATTAATCCTGCCTCTGACTCAAAAAGATGATTACTTTTCTATATATTTCTTTTCTACTTCCAGACTCCTTTTATTTCATGTTATGACTTCTGGATATGTCTTCTGAATTTATCTCTAGGTAATACTATTCAACATCTGCAGGTGTTTCTTGAGCTTCCATATGTGAATCAAGAAGTATAATCACAATCTTCGTTTCATTTTTAATCCAAAATTAAATTTATTATATATGAAAGTTACTATGGGAGTAAATTCTTAAGAGTGCTTATCACAAGAAAAAACATTTTTTCTATTTCTTCAATTTTGTATCTTTAGGAGATGTGCATGTTCACAAAATTTCTTATGGTAATCACTTCATGATGTATGTAAATCAAGTCATTATGTTGTACATCTTAAACTTATACAGTGCTGTATGTCAGTTATAGCCCAACAAAACTGGAAGAAAGAATTAAATTTGTTCTAATTGTACTGCTTGAAAGGTTTCTTTTTCTTTAGTAATTTCTGATCCTTTTCAACACTGTAAGAACAAATAACACAATTATTCTAGTTTTTGGCTTGTTCTTTCTCCTTGGGGTTCTCAGTTCCCATAAGTGAATTATTATCACTTCTTCTTTCTAATGGCTTATGCTCCCTCAGCATCTACACAGATCAGGGCATAGAGGTCTCTCTACAGTGGCAAACCAGTGAGTGATTGAAGGAATATGATTTTCTACTCCTGAGGTCAGGATATGACCCCTTTGCTAGGGTAGAGAGTAGAGGCCTCTCTGTTACCAGACCTCCACAGAAGCAAACTTAAGCCCCAACTAAAGTAATGCAGAAGACTCTTGAGATTCTCTTGGCATGCAAGAAGACCAAACCAGTCAATCCTAAAGGAAATCAACTCTGATTATACATTGGAAAGACTGATGCTGAAGCTGAAGCACCAATACTTTAATTACCTGATGTGAAGAGCCAACTCACTGGAAAAGACCTTTAAGCTGGGAAAGATTGAAGGCAAAAGGAGAAGCGGGCAACAGAGGATGAGATGGTTGGATGGCATCATCAACTCAATGACATGAGTTTGAGCAAACTGCAGGAAATAGTGAAGGACAGGGATGCCTGGCATGCTGCAGTCCATGGTGTTGCAAAAGTCAGACATGACTTAGCAACTGAATAACAACAAAGTAATGGCTCTGAATAATAACAAAGTAATGGCTCTGAATAATGACAAAGTCGTACTATTTTAAGTATTCTAATCACTGTGATTAAAAGTAGTGCAAATAATTTCACAATTTGTATGGAAATACAAAAAACCTCAAATAGCCAAAGCAATCTTGAGAAAGAAGAATGGAACTGGAGCAATCAACCTGCCTGACTTCAGGCTCTACTACAAAGCCACAGTCATCAAGACAGTATGGTACTGGCACAAAGACAGAAATATACATCAATGGAACAAAATAGAAAGCCCAGAGATAAATCCACGCACCTATGGACACCTTATCTTTGACAAAGGAGGCAAGGATATACAGTGGAGAAAAGACAATCTCTTTAACAAGTGGTACTGGGAAAACTGGTTAACCACTTGTAAAAGAATGAAACTAGAACACTTTCTAACACCATACACAAAATAAACTCAAAATGGATTACAGATCTAAACGTAAGACCAGAAACTATAAAACTCCTAGAGGAGAACATAGGCAAAACACCCTCCGACATAAAATCACAGCAGGATCCTCTATGATCCACCTCCCAGAATATTGGAAATAAAAGCAAAAATAAACAAATGGGACCTAATTAAAATTAAAAGCTTCTGCACAACAAAGGAAACTCTAAGCAAGGTGAAAAGACAGCCTTCAGAATGGGGGAAAATAATAGCAAATGAAGCAACTGACAAACAACTAATCTCAAAAATATACAAGCAACTCCTGCAGCTCAATTCTAGAAAAATAAACGACCCAATCAAAAAATGTGGCAGATTCATTTTGATATTTGGCAAAACTAATACAATTATTTAAAGTTTAAAAATAAAATAAAATTAAAAAAAATAAAATAAAGAGAGAAAAAAAAAAATGGGCCAAAGAACTAAATAGACATTTCTCCAAAGAAGACATACAGATAGCTAACAAACACATGAAAAGATGCTCAACATCACTCATTATCAGAGAAATACAAATCAAAACCACAATGAGGTACCATTTCACGCCAGTCAGAATGGCTGCGATCCAAAAGTCTACAAGCAATAAATGCTGGAGAGGGTGTGGAGAAAAGGGAACCCTCTTACACTGTTGGTGGGAATGCAAACTAGTACAGCCACCATGGAGAACAGTGTGGATATTCCTTAAAAAACTGGAAATAGAACTGCCTTATGACCCAGCTATCCCACTACTGGACATACACACTGAGGAAACCAGAATTGAAAGAGACATATGTACCCCAGTTTTCATCACAGCACTGTTTATAATAGCCAGGACATGGAAGCAACCTAGATGTCCATCAGCAGATGAATGGATAAGAAAGCTGTGGTACATATACACAATGGAGTATTACTCAGCCATTCAAAAGAATACATTTGAATCAGTTCTAATGAGGCAGATGAAACTGGAGCCTCTTATACAGAGTGAAGTAAGCCAGAAAGAAAAACACCAATACAGTATACTAACACATATATATGGAATTTAGAAAGATGGTAATGATAACCCTGTATATGAGACAGCAAAAGAGACACAGATGTATAGAACAGTCTTTTGGACTCTGTGGGAGAGGGAAAGGGTGGGGTGATTTGGGAGAATGTCATTGAAACATGTATAATATCATATATGAAACAAATCTCCAGTCCAGGTTCGATAGATGATACAGGATGCTTGGGGCTGGTGCACTGGGATGACCCAGAGGGATGGTACAGGGAGGGAGGTGGGTGAGCGGTTCAGGATGGGGAGCACATGTATACCCATGGCGGATTCATGTTGATGTATGGCAAAACTAATACAATATTGTAAAGTAATTAGCCTCCAATTAAAATAAATTTATATTAAAAAAAAAGTAACTTTCTAAATCATTAGGGCTCCTAAGTCTTATGGCACTAGTGAAAGAATGAGGTAGATACCTTTGTTATGTAGAAGATACAGCAAGCTATCATATGCTGTACACTTTCAAAGCTTGCAAGATGTTTCTTTGAGTGGATGACATTTGGTAGTCCTTGCAAAACCACCACACACTTTATCAAGATCTGAAAAATAGAAACACAATGCTTTTTGTTGAAAATATCTTTACTCATTAAAAAAATACCCTATTTAAATCATGCAAGTTGAAGCCATCACATTTTATTGTTGTTAATTATGGACCAATTGCTTATCTTGTACAAAGAAGTGTACTCTGAGGTAAGTTCAGATGAGTACTTCATCTAAAGTAACTTGAAAGCTAGTGGAAAGGATAAAATAAATACAAAAATAGATAAAACAAAGCCCATACTGACAAGTACTACAAAAGATACAAGTAAAATGTTACATGTATACAAGACACTAAAGATGACATTCAGGCTTAGGAGAACCTTGAAAAAAACTTACAGAGAAGGACTATTACCATATTAAATATACAGCAATATGGGTACTTGGTATAACAGCTTCCTTTAAAATAAAACCAAGCACTCATATCTCAGGAAATCAATTAATATTTGCACTTCAGTTCAGTTCAGTTCAGTCGCTCAGTCGTGTCCAACTCTTTGCAACCCCATAAATCACAGCACGCCAGGCCTCCCTGTCCATCACTAACTCCCGGAGTTTACCCAAACTCATGTCCATCAAGTCGGTGATGCCATCCAGCCATCTCATCCTCTGTCGTCCCCTTCTCCTCCTGCCCCCAATCCCTCCCAGCATCAGGGTCTTTTCCAATGAGTCAACTCTTTGCATGAGGTGGCCAAAGTACTGGAGTTTCAGCTTCAGCATCAGTCCTTCCAGTGAACACCCAGGACTGATCTCCTTTAGGATGGACTGGTTGGATCTCCTTGCAGTCCAAGGGACTCTCAAGAGTCTTCTCTAACACCACAGTTCAAAACCATCAATTCTTCAGCGCTCAGCTTTCTTCACAGTCCAACTCTCACATCCATACATGACCACTGGAAAAACCACAGCCTTGTCTAGATGGACTTTTGTTGGCAAAGTAACGTCTCTGCTTTTCAATATGCTATCTAGGTTGGTCATAACTTTCCTTCCAAGGAATAAGCGTCTTTTAATTTCATGGCTGCAATCACCATCTGCAGTGATTTTGGAGCCCCAAAAAATAAAGTCTGACACTGTTTCCACTGTTTCCCCATCTATTTCCCATGAAGTGATGGGACCGGATGCCATAATCTTCGTTTTCTGAATGTTGAGCTTCAAGCCAACCTTTTTACTCTCCACTTTTGCTTTCATCAAGAGGCTTTTTAGTTCCTCTTCACTTTCTGCCGTAAGGGTGGTGTCATCTGCATATCTGAGGTTATTGATATTTCTCTCAGCAATCTTGATTCCAGCTTGTGCTTCTTCCAGCCCAGCGTTTCTCATGATGTATTCTGCATATAAGTTAAATAAGCATGGTGACAAGATACAGCCTTGACGTACTCCTTTTCCTATTTGGACCCAGTCTGTTTTTCTATGTCCAGTTCTAACTACTGCTTCCTGACCTGCATATAGGTTTCTCAAGAAGCAGGTCAGGTGGTTTGGTATTCCCATCTCTTTCAGAATTTTCCAGTTTATTGTGATCCACACAGTCAAAGGCTTTGGCATAGTCAACAAAGCAGAAATAGATGTTTTTCTGGAACTCTCTTGCTTTTTCAATGAACCAGCGGATGTTGGCAATTTGATCTCTGGTTCCTCTGCCTTTTCTAAAACCAGCTTGAACATCTGGAAGTTCATGGTTCATGTATTGCTGAAGCCTGGCTTGGAGAATTTTGAGCATTACTTTACTAGCATGTGAGATGAGTGCAATTGTGAGGTAGTTTGAGCATTCTTTGGCATTGCCTTTCTTTGGGATTGGAATGAAAACTGACCTTTTCCAGTCCTGTGGCCACTGCTGAGTTTTCCAAATTGGCACTTACTTCCTTAATTACTCTCCATATCATGTGATCCTGAATTTGATCCAGAGCTAGACAATTGAGTTTAGCTTTCAATATTGCCACACACTTCTGAGCAATATTGCTATCAGAAAAGCAGACTTATATTGCATCAATCTATTCATCTTTCAGATTATCCCAAAGGACAAATTAATAGATGGAGGTTGGTCCTTTGTGGACACATTAATTGCTTCAAGCCATCAATCTAACAATATTATTACTGTTGTCACAGAACTCATGAATTCTTTTCAATGCAGCTTTAATTCCTCCCTTCCACCATCACCATCTCCCAACCTACTGTTCCATATCCCCGAATCAAGTTAACCACCTAGCAGTTCTGTAGTTTTCTCTGGGCTCATGTAATCCTATGTGTGTGTGTATATTTGTGTGTGTGTGTGTGTGTGTGTATTCTCCAGTATTCTTGCCTGGAGAATTCCATAGACAAAGGAACCTGGTGAGCTACAGTCCACGAGGTTGCGAAGAGTCAGACATGACTGAGCAACTAACACTTTCACTTCACTTTCACATGCACTTTCACTTTCACACACAGAGAGAGTTAATGTTATTTTACAAAGTGAAATTAAGCACACTTACTATGCATTTCCCCTTCAGGCATGTCTTGCGAAAAATCCCTCCAAGTCTACAGGTTTAGATTTAATTCATCATTTCTAACGGTTGCCTAGTATTATTTACTGTAAACCAATCATAATTTTGCAACCATTTTCCAGAGCCTTCCTGTTGCACAGTTTTAAGGTTGATGTTTTACAATCTGGCAGTTCAGGCCATCCTTCAATTACTGCATGTCCTCTTTGTCTCCAGATTTTTTGCCTTCACCAAGAAAGCTACAATAAACACCCTTACACAGGGAATTCCCTGGCAGTCCAGTGGGTTCAGTCCCTGGTTGGGGAACTAAGATCTCACAAGCAACACGGCATAGCCAAAAAAAAAAAAAAAAAAAAAACCACAACAACAACCATCCTTCTACCTATTCAGTTGCCAAAATGAGCAGCAAGTGAGGTGCCAGCTTTGAGATGATACCTAGGGAGGGTGAGGTACCATCCTCCAGGGTACAGTAGACCCTCTAAATCAGTGCCATTATGTGGTATTGTGTCCCCAGTAGGTAGAACAGATGGAAGCAATGGGTGGAACTAGGGGTGATTTTAATCTATGGGATAAATCATTAAGAAAGGAATTGCTGGGCTGTGTAAATGTATTTTTTAATTTACTAAAATATTATTCCATGAGATAAATTACTAGCAGAGGAATTGCTATGTTAGGCATATTTGTTTTTAATTTTGCTTATACTTAGTTTAATTAAAATTAGGTTTGTATTACCAAATTCTAAAGACTATAACAATTCACATTTCTCCCATTGATGAATGAGAATACCTTTGCCCCACATCCTCACCAGCAATAGGAGTTACAGATCTTTTCAATTCTGCTAGTGATATTATATTGTTGATTTAATGGGAATTTCTATGGATATTCAAAATCTGAGCATCTTTTCCTATGTTTTTTTGCCACTTGGATTTGCTCTCCTATAAACTTCATATTATTATCCCATGCCCATTATTTATTGTTACTAAAAGACCTTTTGTTATATATAGTTACCCTCATTAGTGTTGGATACCTTTCCCAAATCCATAAATTGCCTACTATCTTTGTTATGGCTCCTTTTGCCACACATAGGTTGCCATTTAAATACAGTCAAATATTTCTTATATCTAAGAGTTCTATTTTGGTTAGAGTTCCCCAACAGTGACTGTACATAGACTCTAGGGATTATTTTTTTCCAAAAGATTTTGCTTTCTTTTACATTTAAGCCTTTAATGTATCTGGACTTTTTACATATGGTACAAAGTAGGGGTCAAATTCTACTTTCTTTCAGAGGAATATCCTGATGTTTCACCACCATTTACTAAAAATATCCATTATCTTCCCACTGAATTGGAAAGCCAATTCCATCATACATTACATTCGTCTACAGTAAGGCCTATTTCTGGCATCTATCCCTTGTTCCACTCATCTTTTCCTACTCTAAACTACATAATTTAATTTAAAAACTCCTTTCCTAAGTCTTTCCCTCATAGCTATAATCCACTTTCTGAGTTAAATGCATCCTGAATCAGTAGGATCCCAGAGGATGACAGGGGACTACCCACAACTCAACCAAGGAAGCAGCAATTTCAGGCACTGTTCCATTGTGGTATCTTTGCTGGAGCACTTAAAAGGGAGTTTGGGAGAGAATGAATAAAAGGAGTATACGTATGGCTGAGTCCCTTACCCGAAATTATCACAACATTGTTAATTGGCTATACTCCAGTACAAAATAAAAAGTTTTTTTTTTAAAAAAAGGAGTGGAGGTGCCTTGAGGTGGCTAATGTTGCCTTTTTTATCTTATTGGACAGAAATAATATCCTATGGGGAAGAAGTATCCGAAGAAGCTCCAATTCACACCAGGCAGATAAAAACATGCATTTAGAGTCTTGGCCTAGGGCGGTGATAACGCTTCTACTCTCTGACCTAATATTTTATGAAAGGACCTTAACTTTGTGGACATGTCTCAAAACAAAACACTGGACCACTACATCAATAAATCATGCTAACTGAACCTAATAAACCAGAAATGGCAAGTACGTTGAAGATGTGAGATGCTTGCCCTCCAGAGGATAGAAATAAACCCTAAGAAGAGTCAGGGGCCTGACACATTAATGAAATGTCTGGGACGTGCTGAGACATGCCCCCACTCCAAAGCAGGTCTGACATCTCTAATCTCTCACTTCTAAGAAGAAAGGACGATGCTTTAAGAAGCAGACTGCCATGTTGTGGAGAAGGGCATGTTGCAGGGCCCTGGTGGTCAGCCTTTCAGAACTAAGGGACTCATCACATGGCCGCAACAGAATGAATCTCTCAACAACCAATGCATTTGGAAGAAACCCCAAGCCTCAGATGAGACCACAGCTCTGGCCAACACCTTGAATTTAGCCTGATGAGATCCTGAGCCAAAGATCCAGACAACCTGTATCCAGCCTTCTGACCTCCAGAAACTATAAGATAGTGAATGGGTGTTGTTTTAAGCCATTGAGTGTTGGTGATTTGTTAGGAAACACAGACAACTAATACAATCCGTTCAGCAAAGTTTTATCAACCTTTTTTCCAAAAATTCCAATTTCACCACAGAGACATCAAGTTTATTTTCTGGTTATCCACCAATTTTTTTCCCCTCAGTGATGGCTTTAACAGTATGCCTTGAATAAATATTGCTGTTTCTAACATTACAAGATCATAAAAATTGAAATGACTTTTAAAAAACAACCTAGAAAAGTATGGTACCCATATTTAAATATGGACAGCAACAGGGCTGAATGTTTTCAGGGAAACACATTTTAAGTTCTTATTTATTCCCAGACATATAATTTAAATTATTAAAATGTCTTTCAGTTAACTCACGAAATGTCATAATACTCATTCTTGACCTATTTGTACTTTCTAAGAGACATGTTGCATTTTCTTTTCCAAAATGCAGTGTTGACTTGCCTTTGTAAAAAAATACCCTTATGGGGAGGGGGTGAAACCCTTACCTGTACAACAGGTACCAAAACAATATTGTGATAAATGATAGGAGCAAGGAGGCCGTAACACTGAGTCACAGCCTGAAGGGCATAACTGGAATCATTTAGGTAGTTGCTCAGTTCCAATGCCACCAATACTCTCTCACATTCAATTAGTCTAGCAATCTGTAAAGAAACAGGTATTGTTACTCAAGCTGAACACCAGGTACTTAACTTGTGTGTCTCTAATGAGGTGAAGGGGTAGGAAATGTGATCCTTGTAACTGAACAATAACATGAATGTTGATAAAAAGAAAAACCTAAATTCAGGAACAATTCTAACTCCCCAATAATGCTATTGATACATACGGATGACACAATCTTAGAATTAAACTTAAAATCTTTTTATGAATTGCAATCAAATACCACTAGTAACAGAAAAGGCACCAATCTTTTTTGATTGGTAAGATAAAATCTTGGCTATATTTTAGGAGGAAAACTCTAGCTTTTTCAAAAACATAAACTATAACAAATAATAATTAAAATATAGAATTGCTGTAATATGGCCCCCACTTGATTAATAGAGTCTTATTTCTCTCCTGGATTTGTGAGAAAATGGTAAATTTTTTGTAGACCAATGTATCTTCTATTATACTTCTGCTGCTGCTGCTGCTAAGTCGCTTCAGTCGTGTCCGACTCTGTGCGACCCTACGGACTGCAGCCTACCAGGCTTCTCCGTCCATGGGATTCTCCAGGCAAGAACACTGGAGTGGGTTGCCATTTCCTTCTCCAATGCATGAAAGTAGAAAGTGAAAGTGAAGTCGCTCAGTCGTGTCCGACTGTTAGTGACCCCATGGACTGCAGCCTACCAGGCTCCGCCATCCATGGGATTTTCCAGGCAAGAGTACTGGAGTGGGGTGCCATTGCCTTCTCCCATACTTCTGCTACTTAAAGCAAAATGTAAGGTTAGGCTCTTTGTGATTAAACATCACTTAAGAAAAGTAAGAATCCTATCTTACTCTTTTTTCTTTCCTGGGGAGACATTTCATTGAAAGAAAATAATATGAGGAGCAATCAGAAATTTCTATACAGCAAATTGTTATTAGAATGGTAATCCAGCATTCTGGAATTCACTGAAGTACTTAAAGACTGTCCTCATTTTCAGACTAGATGATAAAGATAAAAGAAGCCGAATGCAACTTAGTAGGACAGGTCAATGGCTGTGAATGCTTGGGCTCTACAAGAGTGTGAACTTGTCTTAGGCAGAGAGTCATGTTTGTTTGGTTTTTTTTACTTTCATAGCCACAGAAATTGGCACAGTCTCATGGAACAAGTTATTGGCTAATTAATTAATGAATAAGTGGATTGGTAGGAAAAAGCAACTGTAAAAGAAAAACAAAAATGACTAAAGTCTCCATATATCTAAAGTAAGTAAAGAAGGAAGGGAGAAAAAGAAGAGTGAACCTCAATTTAGATTGAAAAAAATAATGTAGGATTGTTACTAAAAGCAAGAGTATTTTAAGGCTGCAGGTGTAACAGAGCAATATTTATAAGTAACTTGAGAACATATCAATAGGAGATAAGTTAAATTCCTGCCTCTGCACAGGATGCAATATTATAGTTTTAAAAAATGTACTAGATGGATATGTACCAGCATGAAAGTATGTCCAAGATAAATTATAAAAAGTATTCAAAAAGCAAGTTACAGAACAGTGAGTCCATCATGATTCTGTTTTTGTAAGTAATAATAGCATATTTGTCTATGTGTATTTTTAAAAATGGGAGAAATCACATGAAAACAAGAATGTAGCATTCTTAGGGATAATAGGATTCTAACAGGTTTCACTTTATACATTATAAATTTTGAATATTGGAATTTATACTACTTTTATACAGGAATATATATATAAATAGAAAAGAAGGAGGAAAAAAACCATGAGCCTAGGCCTGTGAAATCTACAAATAATATCAACAGCACAATCATACAAAGGTCTCTCAGTCCGTTCACAAGTGAAGATATACAATCCCCACAGCTCATAAACTTGAAACATCAAGAAACAAATCAAGGGAAATCAATGCATTTGCAATGATTTTAATTCACTTACTTGTTGAGAAGGGAAAATCTCATTGCCTTTAATATTATCACAGAAAAAATTTTCTTCTTTAATTTTAATGTCACTTGTTACAAAAATATTTCTAAGAAAAAGATATAAGAGAATTGAAGAACTCTCTGCCAAAATATCTGAATGTAATCTGCAAAAAGAAGTAAATGATGTTACAGGTATAAGGTGATTTAGTATGTGAATTCAACTTTGTAGATTGATTTGTTATACCAACACAGTTATCCCAAGACAGCAGCAAAAGTCGGAGAAGGAAATGGCTGCTGCTGCTAAGTCACTTCAGTCATGTCCGACTCTGTGCGACCCCATAGACGGCAGCCCACCAGGCTCCCCCATCCCTGGGATTCTCCAGGCAAGAACACTGGAGTGGGTTGTCATTTCCTTCTCCAATGCATGAAAGTGAAAAGGGAAAGTGAAGTCGCTCAGTCGTGTCTGACTCTTAGCGACCCCATGGACTGCAGCCCACCAGGCTCCTCGGTCCATGGGATTTTCCAGGCAAGAGTACTGGAGTGGGGTGCCATTCTTGCCTAGAGAATCCTGTGGACAGAGGAGCCTTGGTGGGCTGCTGTCCATAGGGTTGCACAGAGTCGAACACAACTGAAGCGACTTAGCAGCAGCACAGCAGCAAAAGTATGTAACATAGTAACTCTTGCACAGCTGTTTAAATTGAAATTAAAGACTGTTCTTAACAACAAGTTCATAACTAAGAAAATTAAGCTATGGACATATGTCATGGATATATAAAACATAAACCATTAGCAAAATTTTCTGATTCTAAAATATATAGCTCTTTTCTATCAATATAATTGAAATCATTATAGATACTCAGAAGTTTGGAAAATATGCCCAATATTTCAATCAATAAACTTTCTGAAAGTGGGGCTTATTTATAGCAAAATCAGCCATGGTTAAAGAGAAGTAGAGACAGATTTGGGCTTTCCTGGTGGCTCAGATGGTAAAGAACCTGCCTGCCAACGCAGGAGATGTAAGAGATGTGGACTTGATCCCTGGGTGGGGAAGATGCCCAGAAGAAGGGAATGACTACCCACTCCAGTATTCTTGCCTGGTGAATCCCATGGACAGAGGAGCCTGGTGGGCTACAGTCCATGGGATCACAAACAGTCAGACACAACTGAGCTATTAACACACTGCACCCTAACTCTATCCCAAATCTGCCCCTGAAGTGTGAAAGTGTTAGTCACTCAGTCATGTCTGACTATAGCCCGCCAGGCTCCTCAGTCCATGGAATTCTCCAGGCAAGAAAACTGAAGTGGTTAGCCATTCCCTATTCCAGGAGATCTTCCCAATCCAGGGATCAAACTCGGGTCCCCTGCAGTGCAGGCAGATTCTTTACCATCTGAGACACCAAGGAAGCCCTACAGAAGTAGAGTCACTTCAAATTATCTTTTCTAAATTACAGTCAACAGTGCCCACCACGGGCAAAACTGTGAAATCTGCAGTCTTCCTTCTCTGTTTCTGTAGTCCCTTCCTTGCCCTTAAGCCTAAGTTGGTGACAAACCCTCTCTTCTAAGCTTCAGGTCCCTCCACTCTCCCTATAAAACAGGAAAGGATCCAACATCAGTAATTGACATTAAAGATGATCTGTTTCACCACCATGTTAAACTCTGAAATTGTCTTTGCCAGGAGGATTTTAGTTATCCTGCTTCTACAACTCATACTAAACTTTCTTTGTCATTGATGACCATGAGTAATTCGACACACACAGTAAATCCAGGTTATCACCTCCTCCTGGCTCTAGTTCCTCCAATACCCAGCTTGGACTCTGGTTAGTCATTTCCATAGTGACCGCTCTAGCACTTTAGATTCTGCACCCCATAATTTATGCAATAATAAACTTGCCTGACCTTGCATAGATGTCATCATCTGATTTTTTTTTATCCCTCCCATAATGGCCAATCAATTAATCACTTATTTATTTACCTCATTCCTTTTTTTTTTTTCATTCAAACTAGCATTTGCTCAACACCAACCATGTATAAAATCATTATTCTAGATCCTAGAATATAAAAGTGAATCATATGTAGCCCTCAGCCACAAGGAACTGGGCTCTTCTATTGATACAATTCATGTTACATAACATCAGCTGAGCCATGATTCTCAGCAACACTTCAATCTATCCCTGATGCCTCCTTATTCATTTTCCCCAAATAAAATGATATGAACTTCCTGTTCTCCACCTCCATGTGCTCTAGGATCTTTGTAGCCCCACCACCATACATTCTTAGGCTCTCCCTCGCCACTGGGTCTCTTATCTCAATCCTCCAAAATTCTGTCCTTAAGCAAGCTTGCCTTCCCCCAAAAGCCTCTGCAAACTTTGCTCTGATCTTTACCACCAAACTTCACATGGGTAGTTTTTGCTTGCTACTATTTTCCATTTTCATTTATTCCTTAACTAACTGCAATATATTTCTGGCCCATCACAGAACAAAAATGGCTTTCTTCAACTTACCAATGTCTTCCTATTTGCCAACTTTTCCTACCCAACCTCTCTACAGCATTTTCTTAAGCGACTACTCCGTCTGACTTTGCGCCAGCATATAACAGTGCTGGTCAGGGCCTCCATGATAATCTTCTCACTTCCCTTGGCAATGCACTTTCCTGGACTTTCACTTCCGGAACTGATCCATTTCAATTTCCTTCCTTGATTCCAATTCCTACTTCTATCTCTTAAATGTAAGCAACGCCCCAGGATTCAAGTCCAGCCTTCTACCTTTTCTGCTCAATGGTCATTTCTCAGAAGATATCACTCATTGTCAAAATTCCAACAATGACCTCAGTGAACAATTTACATATGTCTCTAGCCTTGAGCTCTCTCCTGAGTGTCAGCTCATATCTACAGAGTTGTCCTGCTGGAAAACTGAACTCCATACATCCCCAAATTCGTTCTTTTTATCCAAAAACTCACTCCACTTCTCAGCTTCCCTTAGTAACATCAGAGGCTTACCCTCGCTGGAAATCCCAGTCAGCTTCCCCTCCTTTCTCTGTCTTATCCCCACAAGTCACATAAAATCTGCCAAGATCTGTCTCTTCCTCTTCTGAAATGCCTCTTGAATCCATCCCCCACAGTACTGAGCATCCTCATACATGGTAAACACTAAGTTTATGTTTGTTTAATTGAATGGAATTATACATTTACATGAATAAGTGTTACCAATGTCTTGCCTCATTCAGCATTTGCATTTTTAAACTCATTATCTTTGAGGAGTGAAGAGTTTTGCCTTATTAAGGGAATTTTAGGCATTATCAAGCAGGTAAAGGAGACTGTTCTTATTGAATATGTTGAGACAGGCTGAAATTATACTAATGCTCGTTTCTGATGCTGCCCTTAAACTTTGGTTTCTTAAGGAAAAAATGGCAAAGGGTAGCCTGTAGCTTTCTATGGCTTCTACAGACCTATTTGCAGTTGATGGCCTAATCCTGGGTGCCTCTTCAAGCAAAGGAGAAGCCTTCTTATCCTAAGAGCTCACCCACCAGACCCTAACCTTAATCTCAACCTGACCTTTCTCTGTGATAAAGGTCCCCAATACGTATTTGTGTTTTCTAGTAAAATTGACACTACCTTGGTTAGTATTTGGGGTTTTCTTCCTCATAACCTCATTAGCTTATATTCAGAATGTACCCATATGTTTCCAGTGTTTTTTCTGATTCTAACAAAGAAAGTTCTAAGAAGGACCCAAACCTTCAGAATATCTACGCTTTACTTGTTGGAAGTAGTTTTACATATACCATCTCAACATGAACTTGAACATAAATTAACTCCAGGCTTCAGAGCTAACACCCGTCTTTTCAATAAGCAAATTAATATTTTAAAAGAACATTTCTAATTACCTTCTCTGTGTAATAGTCATTATATTGCTTAAACAAATAATGGATTGGTCACCCTGAGGTGGTGAAGCAACAAAATAATCCCAGACTGGTGAGAAAACTTTCTTAGCCAGATCATAGTTACCAGTCTGATAGGCGACCTGCAACAGAAAGCACATTCTCTTAGGCATTACTTGAATTTGGGGAGTGTATACTTTCAACAAGAATTCTGAGAAGGTCCAATCACACTCTAATTTCCTACAAAGTTATTCACATTGGCTGTTCTGTTCTACAGGGCCATGGCAAGGGAGAAAGACACATTTTGAAATCTCATTTATTTCTAAATTGCATGGAAATTTGAAACTCTGTAAGGATGTTTCAAATTCTCATAAGCAAAACAAAGATCACATCTGAGCCAAATTAATTTCATTTCCATCTATCTCGGCAGTGCACTCCATTTATTACAGACACTGTTATAATGAACAATCTGTTCCAAGAGAAACAATCAGATTTCCCAAACCCAAAATATGAAATATACTTCATTCTTCTCTGGTTCTGACTGACGCTTTCAGAGCTTTTTTTGCAACAAAGGCTTCAGAGCTGAAAAGAATAAGGATTAAAACACCAAAATGTGTTTTAAGTTTCACACATTCACCAGTTGGTAAAATAACTGATTTCACTGAAAAAACCTAGAAGCTTGCAAGAAAAATTCATCAACTTACCTATTTCTTTTGGTGGGATATATTTCTTTAACTGTATCTTTAAAAATCACTCTATCCAAATATGTGTAGCAATATGAAATCATACCACACGAGTTATATGCTGCTTCAAATTCTCAGTGGAAGCAGGTAGGATATTAAGTATAAATAAATTCATTAAGTATGTAAATGACATGTTACTGGACTATATTCCACACAAGGGAATAGCTTACAGGGCCAGAACTTTTAAAATCTGCCAAGTCAATACTCATAATCAACCAACCAGTAAACTTTTATGAACTTTCTACTTGGTGCTAAGCACTGTAAATCTAGATTCTTCAAAGCTTAAAACAATTTCATACTCCATGAAACTGTAATCAAGTTACAGTGGTAAAACACATGAAATTACAGAAAAATTGCAAATAATCACATCATAACTGTGGAGACTTAAAAAAGGAGAAATGAAGACTTCAAGGAGGAATCAGGGCTTGATGTAAACCCTAAGACAGGGATAAGGTTCAAATGGGCACAGCTTAGATGGAATCTGAAAAAGGTCCTGTGAAGGAAGTTGCCACAGGGCATTTGAGACTGGAAAGACAGGTCAGAATTTGAAGAAAAGTAGGACTTCCCTTGTGGCTCAGTTGGTAAAGAATCCACCTGCAATGCAGGAGACCTGGCTTTGACCCTGGGTTGGGAAGATCTCCTGGAGAAGGAAGCAGCTACCCACTCCAGTATTCTAGCCTGGAGAATTCCATGGACTGTATAGCCCTTGGGGTCACAAAGAGTCAGATGTGACTGAGTGACTTTCACTCACTCAGGCAGTATGGTGGGCTTTCCTGGTGGCTTAGTTGGTAAAGAATCTGCCTGCAATGAGGGGGACCTGGATTCAGTCCCTGGGTTGGGAAGATCCCCTGGAGGAGAACATGGCAACCCACTCCAGTATTCTTGCCAGAAGAAAAAATGGACAAAGGAGCCTTGCGGGCTGCAGTCTGTTGGGATTGCAAAGAGTCAACATGACTGAAGCAACTAAGCACAGCACAGGCAGTATGATTGGACAGGTAAAGTGAGACAGGATTTCAGAAAGTCTTGAAAATCAGATGTGTGTGTGTGTGTTGGCTCAGTCATGTCCAAATCTTTGTGACTCCATGGACTGTAGCACACCAGGTACCTCTTTCTATGAGATTTCCCAGGCAAGAATACTGGCGTGGGTTGCCATTTCCTTCTCCAGGGAATCTTCCTGACCCAGGTGTTGAACCCACATCTCCTGCATTGGGGGGCAGATTCTTCACCACTG
Organism: Bubalus bubalis; assembly: GCF_019923935.1. Lineage (NCBI taxonomy): Eukaryota > Metazoa > Chordata > Mammalia > Artiodactyla > Bovidae > Bubalus > Bubalus bubalis. Next base: position 59,312,296 of record NC_059160.1, read on the forward strand.
AGCCACCTGGGAAGCCCTGAAAATCAGATGGAAGTATTTAAAGATATCAGGTCCTGGACCAAGCATTTCACATGCATTATTCCATTGACTCTTCATTACAGCTCTGTGAAGTGAGCTCTATGAGTGTCCTTGTTTTCCAGATAAGGAAACTGGGGTATTGACAAGTAGAATAATTTGTACAGAGCCAAATACTCAGTAAAAAATAAATAAAATGAAAAAGTAGAATCAAGACTTAATGTGATAGATGAGGTCCCTTCTCTGGGCCACATTGGGCAAAAAAGTGGGACTAAGTGGTCATTAAAACACCATTATAATTCTAAGATTCACCATGGAAAATGATAACAGATGATGTGTAAGGGAGTTGGTGAAACTATAATTGAATGTTCTTTCCTTTTAAAATATAGCTTTTCAAAAATAGTTATTTCTGAGTCACTTTGCTGTACAGCAGAAATTGGCACAACACTAAATCAACTATATTTAACTTTTTATAAAAAGGGTGAAAACATAAAAATAATATTATTTGTTCAGTCAGTGGACATTGCAAAACAAGAAAAAAATGCCATGATAAAATTAAAGGTTTATAAATTCATGAGTTTGTGTGAGTTAACAGAGGAGAGCTTGATATTCGCAGGTTCAAAGATGGTTAAGTAGTAGTCATGTGCAGAAGAGACTTTAGAGGGGGTGAGGTTAAAATGAGAAATAAGCATTAAAAGAGGGACTTCCCTGGTGGTCCAATGGCTAAGACTCCACACTCCCAATGCAGGGGGCCCGGATTCGATCCCTGGTCAGGGAACCAGATCCCAAAATGTTTATGTAGGTTTTTCCATAAGATGCTATGGAACAAACATTTTGGCCAACCTAATACATTCCTTTGCAGCACCTTGGCAAGCTCCTCCTCTTCTCTTCAGTCTCATGATACTGGCGTTCCCCAGGGCTCAGTCTTCTGACCTCTCCTCTCCTCAGCACTCATGTCCTTGCTGCTATTATCCAGCCCCACGGCTATAGTTGTCACACAACTACTCTCAATTCCCTCTGCTGCCCAGACCTCTCTCCCCAACTCCAGATCAACGTGTCTAACTGACTACTCAACAATTCTCTCTGAATATCTAATAAACATCTGACCTTAACATGCCCCCAACTGAATTTTTTATCTTTCTCTGCACCACCCACAGCCATCCCCAGCTCAGCTGTGGTCCGAGTCTGTCCTTCTAGTCAGTTGGCTAAACACCTTCAAGGCATCTCCTATTTTTCTCTATAAATTATTTCCAACAGGAATACTTGTTAACTCCTCCTTCAAAATATATCCAGAATCTGGCCACTTCTCATCACATCAACTACCATCACCCTGGCCAAGCCACTCCCACCTCTGGTTGGATGACAGCGGTAGGTATTCAACAGCTCCCTCTGCTTCTACACTCACGCCTTATGGTGTGTGCACAACACAGCAGCCAGGGTGAGCCTTGAAACAGAAGTCAGTTACGTTGTCCTATTACATCAAACTCTCTCCAGTGGCTGTCCATTTCACTCACAGTAAAAGCCATACTTACTACATTGGTCTGGAATTCTTAGCACGATCTACTTTCCCCCCATCCGCTCACCTTTTACCTCCCTAAGCAATCCTTCAGGCCCCTCTAATCTAGTCATTCTGGTCTCCTTGCTATTTATGTTATACCAAGTACAGTTCTGGAATCCTTCAGGCTTTTCTTCTAGCTCCTTCTGTGGAATCTTCTTTCTCCAGAGCTGCTCCCTCACCTCCTTCAAATGTCTGTTCACATCTCATCTTCCAGATGACATTTTCTCTGTTCAGCTTACTTAACACTGTAACACTGTAATTTACCTTCTTCACATTTATCCCACTTCACATTTCCAATTCCTCTGACTGTACTCTACACTATCTTTCCACAGGACTTACCTTCTAACATACTATTAATAGGCAATCTATTTCTTTACTATGTTCATTGTCTATTACCTACCTCCTACCATGGCATTTTGCTCACTTCACTTAGAACAGTGGTTCTCAAAGTATGGTCCCTGAACCATCAGCATCTGCCTCACCTATGAACTTGTTATACATGCAGACTTAACAGGTCCTATCCCACACCAAGTGAACCATATACTCTGTCAGTGGGGGCAGCAATCTCTTTAGGCCAGCACTCCAGATCATTCTGATTCAGGCTCAAGTTTTACAATCACTAGCCTACAGCAATGCCGGGCACAGAGTAAGCACTCAATAATAATGTGTTAAATGAACTTAAAATTCTGCTTTTCCTGATAATTTCCCTCTCTGTACAGAAGAGAACACCCAGGAGGTATGCTACAAAATAACACAATTGACTGGCCCAGGGTGAGTGCCTGACCCAAGCTGGGTCCACAGCAAAGCAAGATGGACCCCATACATACACACACACACAGTCTGCTTCAGGTGTTAAGGTTGAAGACATTACTTGCACCAGGAGGATCTGAGAGAAAGTTTATTGTTCACACAAGGGACTCCCAGGGAGAGTCCCATGGGCAGGCACGGGCAGGTCCAGGTATTCCTGGGCAGAGCAGAAGGAATAGGTTGGGCTTTGTTAGTGGCTGGACTGGGCACAGTTCCTGCTGGCTGGGACCTTTAAATTTCCTGCAGGAACCAAAGGAAAAGGTGAAGTCAGAGACCACCTTAGTAGCCTGCTCAGATATGGGGCCAAAGGAACAAAGATGGGTGAGATTTAAAAACAAGTCAGTGGCCCAACATTAAAAATGAGATCAGACTCTTACATTGGGTGAACCAGTGCAGGTCTCTTTCCCAGAAATTTGGAATCAAGATTAGGTCATAGCTAAACAGTCCCAGAATATGGCTGAAATTGAGAAATACACAAAAACATTCAAGGGGCTGCCATATTCCCTCCAGAGATGGAAAGGAAAATCAATATTTAAAGAGGGAAAAAGAAAGCAAGTGTATAGAGAGTATCAGAGGTATGAGGCTTACAGCTGCCTGAACTTTGCAGCCTTCCCAGGGCCTGGCTGCATTTCCCCAAGGGAGGCTTTCTTGCAATCGGGGTCCTACTGAAACCATAAGTCAAAAATCAACTAGAATGAGGATTACTGTTGTGGTGATGAGACTGATTTAAAAAAAAAAAAAAAAAAAAACACAGTTCAAATGAAAAAGAGATGATACCTAACATAGAACCTGGCACAAAACAAACATTGAATTTTTGTTTGTTCAAAGAGGGAAAAGAAGAGTTGAAACTTCTTATAAACTTAAAAAATGGGGATGACTACATTTCACCTGGTAGCTCTATACTTTTTAATGGTCATAGACAAAAGGCGAACCTCTATTAATAAAAGGGTTTCAATGAATTCATACATGAATTGGAAAAAATGTACAAATTTCAGTTTCCTGCCACCATTGTGATTCCCAACCCAACATCAAACTCTACTGCTCCCACAGATCATGACGACCTATGGAGTACACCAACCTAGGAAGAGAAGAGATGGGAGAGATGTAAGCTCTAGATGAATTTCGCACATGTTAGATGGTGAACACATGATTTCCTGGGAACCTGGACAGAGCAGTTGAAAGGCATGAGCTGGTTCAAATGGCAGGCTTATCATCTACCACCAGAGTTCAGTTCAGTTCAGTCGCTCAGTCATGTCCGACTCTGCAACCCCATGAACCACAGCACACCAGGCCTCCCTGTCCATCACCAACTCCCAGAGTTCACCCAAACCCATGCCCATTGAGTCAGTGATGCCATCCAACCATCTCATCCTCTGTCATCCCCTTCTCTTCCTGCCCTCAATCTTTCCCAGCATCAGGGTCTTTTCCAATGAGTCAGCTCTTCACATCAGGTGGCCCAAGTATTGGAGTAACCTTGGGTAAATTACTTAACCTCCCTAAGATACTCACTCTGGAATAAAATGAGATTGACAGAGGAAGGGCTAAATTCATCTGTTTCCTGAACTTGAAAGTAATACTACCACCTCTATCTTTAGAGTTACTGTAATCAATGGAATAATAAATGTTAAAATGTCTGTCAGGCAACAGTTTTTTAATAAATGATATTCCTCACTTTCTCATTTCAACAAGTCATGGTGCCCACTTGCTATTTGATTTAGTAGTTCAATAATCCAGCAGTATGTGGCATTTGGTCTTGTATCCGTTTTACAGATAGGGAAATTAAGACCAAGCAATTTGCCTAAAATCCTACAATCCTGCTCACAGATTTCTAATTGTCTATATTTTATATCACATTATCTAGTCATTCCCAACTTAAAAGGGAATAATAAAAAGAAATGAGGCTATAAAGGGAATGAAATTGGAAAATAAATGTAGACAATATATAATTCATAAAGGTTCCTCAAAAAATTTTCCAGATAGCCTAAATTATTATAGTTTTCTACAGTAAGATAAAAATCTAGTAGAGATTTACCTGACTTTATAGACTTTTTATTTATAAAATAATGTTTAGTAAAAAGTACAACCAAAAACTCTAAGCCAAGTTATTCATAAACATTTAGCAAAGTAACTCCATATTTTACTATAAAATATTTATGATAATATTTTTTAAAGAACAGAATTATCTTGAAACTAAAAGCTAGCCACTCTTACAAAAAACAGCAGCTTTTCATCTCAGTTCCAAAAGAAAGGTACATTTTCCTGCTAAAATTTAAAAGCTTAAACTCAAATTTTAAATGGAGGAAATTTTGCTTATCCAACTTAACATTATGAGAGAGAATGATTTTAGACTGTCATAAATGAACTACAGTACTGCAAATACAGTATCAGTAAAGAAACACAGGCCATTACTTTATGACACTTCTCATTATCCTAGCAGTATAGCTAGGACTTCGTTTTATTAACTTTCAATGAAAGTTATGCCAAATGAAGCCCAAGAGTCAAACCACTCCCTGGAGAAAAATTAGGCCTTGATGAAATATTCGGTGCCTTACTTTGAAATAACTCCATCACTGCAAATTAGGAAATATATTAGATTCCAAAGAAATCAAAACATCAGAAAACCATGAGCCCAAATGACATGCTAAACCAATGCTAGACAAATCCTAGCAATTCTCTCAATTTAATTTTCTTTGAAAAATACGATAATATAAAATTCCAGTTAGACTTTAGCCTATAATACTAATCAACTATTAAGAGGAAAAATAGCACAATAGAAATGGGATAAAATTTGGAAAAGCCAACAATAAACTTAAAATTATATGCTTGAGACTTGGGTCAATGAGTCATTTTTTTCTAGAATCCCATTCACTGGTGACATGTTTTATTTAAGTCAGGCAATTATTTCAGCAAAAATGTCAGTTCACAAGTATATCCATAACTAAGAACCACAATAATATTCATTAAATGCCTACTGTGGGGTAAGTGCTATGGTTAAATGTTTGACAAGCATAATTCCATTTAATACTCATAACAGTTCTGGGAGGTAACTACTATTATTATTCCACTTCATAGACGAAGGTTAATTGACTAATATCACACAGCTAGTGTGAGGATCTGCATCTTAAACTCAGGTCTGTCTCTATGAACCCAGAAAATTCACTTCTATAAACCAATCCAAAGAAAATAATTATAGATGCAGTGAAAGATGCTCAATATCACCAATTATTAGAGAAATACAAATCAAAACTACAATGAGGTATCATCTCATTGTATGGCCATCTCATTGATGGCCATGTCGGAATGGCCATCATCAAAAGTCTACTAACAATAAACGCCGGAAAGGGTGTGAAGAAAGAGGGAACCTTCCTACAGTGTTGATAGGAATGTAAATTGGTACAGCCACTAGGGGAACTGGATGGAAGTTCCTTAAAAAACTAAAAATAGAACTAGTTTATGATCCAACAACCCCACTCCTGGGCATATATGTGGAGAAAAGTATAATTTGAAAAGATTCATGGACTCCAATCTTCATTGCAGCACTACTTATAATAGCTAAGACACGGAAACAACCCAAGTGCCCAACAACAGATGATTGGTTTAAGATGTGAGGTACACACACACACACACACACACACACATGCAAACAGAATATTACTCAGCCATAAAGAAGAACAAAACATTGCCATTTGCTGCAACATGGATGGGCCTAGAGAATATCATAGTAAGTAAAGCAACTCAGGCAGAGAAAGACAAATACTATGTATCACTTACATGTAGTATGTAAAATACAATGCAAATGAACTCATCTACAAAACAGAAACAGACCCACAGACATTGAAAACAAACATGGCTACCATAGGAGAAAAGGAGGAGGAAAGGGGTAAATCAGGTGTGTGGGATTAATGGATATGAACTACTATACAGAAAATAAACAATCATCAAATATTAATATTTACTGTATAGCACAAAGAACTATATTCAATATCTTAAAATAACTTACAATGGAAAGTAATCTGAAAAAATACATACATATGTATAAAAATCATGTTGCTGTACACCTGAAACTTACACAATATTGTAAAACAACTGATATATATTTTTTATTGAAAGAATAATTATTTACAATGTTATATTAGATTCTGGTGTACAGCAATTCTGGTGTACAATTCTGGTGTACAGTGATTCAGTTATATAGACACATATTCTTTTTCATAGTCTTTTCCATTATGGTTTATTACACAATATTGAATATAGTTCCCTGTGCTATACAGTAGAACCTTACTGTTTAACTATTTTACATACAGTAGTTTATATCTGTTAATCCCAAACTCTTAACTGATCCTTCCTCCACTCCCTTTCCCCTTAGGTAACCATAAGTTTGTTTTCTATGTCTGTGAGTCTCTACTTTTGTTTCACAAACAGGTTCACATAAGTCATATTTTAGATTCCACATATAAGTGATATCATATGGTATTTGTCTTTCTCTTTCTGACTTACTTCACTTAAGTATGATGATCTCTAGGTCTATCCATGTTGCTGCAAATGGCATTATTTCATTCTTTTTTTATGACTGAGTAGTAGTCCAGTATATACACACACATATATATATACTACATTATGACATTTTTAAGATGCAATACCATACAAATGTTAAAAATTATGTTTTGAAACAATACTTTAATGGAATGGAAAAAAGTCAATTATGTAGTAAATAACAATCAGATGTAAAATAATATGTACACTATGACTAAAATTATATATTATTCATAAATTTACACACGTGTATATTTGTCTACACACATGTTGTATGTAGACATATATATATATGTATATTTGTATACATACAGGCTTTCTAAGTGGTTCAGTGGTAAAGAATCCTCCTGCCAATGCAGGAGACGTGTGTTTGAACCCTGGGTGGGGAAGATCCCCTGGAGATGGAAATGGCAACCCACACCAGTATTCTAGCCTGTAAAATCCCGTGGACAGAGGAGCCTGGTGGGCTACAGTCCATGGGGTTGCAAAACAGTTGGACGCAACTTAGCAACTAAACAACAATGTATACATATGCCTGCAAAGAAAAGGATATCTCTGGATTAGGGCTTCTCAGCCATGGCACTATTGACATTTTGGACCAGATAACACTTTGTTGAGGGGAGGAAATGCTGTCCTTTGCATTGTAGTGTGCTTATCAGCATCCCTGGCCTCTACCTTCCAGATGTTAGTAGCACTCCTCTAGATGGTGACCACCAAAAATGTCTCCAGACAATGATATATGTTCCCTGGGGGCCCAAACTGCTTCAGGTTAAGAACTGCTACTGGTTGACAGGAAAACAGGCAACATTTATTTCCAAAATTCTAAAATCAGTATATGTTGCATTTAAATGTTATTTACTGCAGGAAAAAAAAATGTTATTATATAAAACAAACTCATGAGTGAGAGAAATAATGATTTATATTTTAGGAGACTAAACTGTGGTCAAGGAAAATATGTATTACAGGAGCTTCAGAATATCTGCTGTGACCGGTTTTTCATCAGAAATTACTTAGTAATTGGTTAACAGTATAAAAAATAGAGGAAAAAATTAGGAGAAACCTCATCTACCTGCGTCAATAACATCCGAGTAGTAACAGCAGAAAGAGGTGGGTAAACCAGAATTGGTTTAGTTGTCTCGCCAATAGCATCACCAATCAGCTTTCCTTTAGAACAGTAAGCCGCAACTGCAAAGACGTATTTTTCATTGGTTTCTAAACCTTTTACCTCAAAAACACTTTTGCCATCTGCTGGTATCTATTAACAAAAACATATTTCAAGTTATACATGGAAAATCAAAGTAAGGGGTTTTTTTAATATAATTAAGTGATCGTTATAGGTTAAAAAAAAAACTTCCCATTTACTGTAAGATTTTAGTTATGACTCAAGTTGAAATCAAGAGAAATTCACTGAAACAGTGATTACATAAAGGAAAAAAAAAAAAAAACAGCAACACTCAGTTGTAATTAATGAGACTTTTGGTAAGACTTCCTGACATTCAAAGGTTTTTTCAATTCAACATACCGCTTCTCCTGAGTTTGGAAGATGATTATTGTTTAGCCTTACTTTTCCATAGCTTCCTTCTGCTTTGCGACCCAAAATGCAGTACCAGCAGACCTGCCAAGGAGAGAGATGAGCCTGTCATCTCTAGTCAGTTTACACAGCATTTGATTTCTTTTATCATGATGTGGTAAAAGGAATACTTTTCTATACAAAAATATAACTATTCAAGTTTTAAAATATGAAACCTCAGTTTACAAAGATACTTAGGTTTACACTTCTTAAAAATACAAATATAGTTTATCTGGGACCAAGACTAAAATATTATTCATTATTAATTACTTTTAGATCTTATGAAGTGAGCAGTTCCTATGTGTTAAGCAGTGTTCAGACAGTGGCAGAGAGTGACTCCAAAGATGAGCTCATCTTGATGACAAAAAGACCAACACGGAAATGATTTTCACATTTTATTTAATAATAAGTGACAAAAAGTAAGTGGTAAAAGAACCAAGGCTCTAAATTGTAGTGTTTTAAATAAAATGTAAAAGTGCATATGAAAAAGCCTAGAATAAAACGTTTCTAAATAAGAACAGTAGAGTTTGGGTGATAAAATGGTAAGATTATGGGTAATATTTTTTCCTCTGGTCTATAAATTTTCTGAAACATTGTATTCCTTTGATAATTATTAAATACAGATATAAACCAAAAGCAAAATGCAAATTGCACAGAAAAAAAGCAAACTTAAAACTTGACTAAATGGTTAGACAATAATGGTCTTTTTGCCAAAATGTCAAAATAATGGAGATTCCTCATCATCATGAATTATTCTCACTGTAGGGAAAGGGGGAGAGGTGATACCTAGGAAAAAAGCATCATTAGGAGGTATACTGTCCAGGGGTAGGTGATGTAGGGGTCGTCATCAATGTGGCATTTCATTCCCTTTTCCCCAAAGGCCCCACCTCACAACATCTCAACTTCTAAAACTAGAAAAAAAGGGTAGGGGGCGAGGAATGTAATTGTCTCAGAAGCAGCTGCCTCTTACAGCTCCGCCTGCTATTTCTCCCTCTGGGTCAACAGAAAAATACTAATTGTGTATTGTCTGCACAAATAGTTCTCCACTCTGACTATGCAACAGGATTGTTTTTTAAAATACAGTTTGTACATAATCAACCATTAAAAAAAAAAATTACATCTACCCAAGCCTGTCCCCCTCAGTGAATATGAATACCTAGTGCAAAATAGCCGAACTTTTGTGTTTTTAAAGAAAATTTCTCAGGTGATTAAAGAGCACTAGGAAAGGTAGAACTTCAAGGACGGAAAACACACTGAAGGAACTTGGAAGATGGAGGCCAGGAGAAGAGAAAAAAAAAAACTCAGCATGACTCTCAGAAAAAAACTTAGAAACTAACTTTCCTTGACTTTTCATGTAAAAAAAGTGCCATAGAGGTAAAAAAGGAAGAAATGTTCTGTTTTATGACCTGGATCATTATTGCTCTAAGTGAAGCTCTACATATTTTGAAGTTCTACAGATTTTGAAGAGTAAGTTTTCTCTAAAAGCATTTTTACAAGCAGGCTTTATATTTCTATTTTGCTACCCAGATGAAAACATCTTAGTTTATATAAGAAGAGTAAGTCCTTAGAATCTATGTAAGAGTAAGGACACAATGCAAAAATCACCACTAACTTTGAAAGTAAAATTTTATAAACAGCATTAATATTTTTAACTATTAAAACAGATGTTAATGCAATGAATGCCTTAACAAGAGGATTTTGGTAAAACAAAAGATGGCTGAAATCACAAACTAGAAAATGTATTTAAGCCCACAGCACCATCTAGTGCTAAGGAGTAGGTAACAGAAGGTGTCATTTCCAGCAGCATGCAACTCTCCCAACACTGAACATACATCAACTTCACATCATGTGCTGAGTAACAAGTCTTACAGCTGCAGGTCAAGATGGGGTTCTTATGTCTTCCTATTCTTAACATTATGAAATAAACTAGTCACTAATTTGAGATACATTAAAAAATAAGAACCTGGTTAAATAAATCAAAATATTTACATAAAAACAAACAAAAACTCTTGGGAAATTATCCAGTCTTAGTTCTATCCTGAATTTCTAAAGCCAATGAACCTTATTCTTAAAACAGATCCCCCAGACCCAAAGTTGAATTTTAATACTGCTAGAAATTGCAATAATGCATTTATCATAGCACAGTTGGGTATAAGATGAATGTTGTTACTATTTGTTCAATTATAAGGCATTAGGAAGGTGGTATTACTTCTCACTGATGTCCACCTCCCATTAGTCTGCTGCTGCTGCTGCTGCTAAGTCGCTTCAGTTGTGTCCAACTCTGTGCAACCCCATAGACGTCTGGCAGCCCACCAGGCTCCCCCGTCCCTGGGATTCTCCAGGCAAGAATACTGGAGTGGGTTGCCATTTCCTTCTCTAATGAATGAAAGTGAAAAGTGAAAGGGAAGTTGCTCAGTTGTGTCCAACTCTTAGCGACCGCATGGACTGCGGCCCACCAGACTTCTCCGTCCATGGGATTTTCCAGGCAAGAGTGCTGGAGTGGGGTGCCATTGCCTTCTCTGCCCTTTAGTCTAAAACTCCTCAAAAAATGGAATCATGCTTTATTTGTGTTTACTTCTATACTTTACCTCACATAGAGCTTAACAGATAACACACACTCAATAATGATCACTGAACAGAATTTATGAAAAAAAAATCATCAGATAATATAATCACAGAGTATAACCCCATTAACTAATTTTAGCAAACCTTATTACATAAGGTTAATACAAGAAATGTAGGGACCTTGGTCAACGTGCTGAGAATATAATATCTCATTTAGTTTTCACAGCAGAAACATTTTACAAATGAAAAAGTAACAAAAACAAATTTAAGAAAGGTTCAGAAAGTATATTTAGATTTCCTAAGGTCATACTGCTGTGCTAGAGCAAGAATTTTATGTCTGTGTTTATCTCACTTCAAAGCCCATGCCCTTTCCACTGGATCAAGTCAGTGTAAGTTCAAACAGAACATCCTAAGGATAATCAAAGAAACAACTTTGTTTTTTATACAACATCAAAGAGCATGTGTTCATCACCCAAAAGAGGAAAATGTAATATTTAAAATATGAATTAGATGGAACCAAATGCTTGTGAGGAAACTAAACCTCAAGATATAGTCACACACAGACTAATTCCAAGGCACTGGGGCTGGGAGAAAGAGCTTCAATAAACACATAGAGTTATGACTTATAATATGAATGGAATTATTGTTTGCTTTCATTAAAAGACTCTTTTAATAAAAATTTAGTCTGACTGTTTGTGACTACATGGATTATACAGTCCATGGAATTCTTCAGGCCAGAACACTGGAGTGGGTAGCCGTTGCCTTCTCCAGGGGATCTTCCTAACCCAGGGATCGAACCCAGGTCTCCCACACTGCAGGCAGATTCTTTACCAGCTCAGTCACAAGGGAAGCCCAGGAATACTGAAGTGGGTAGCCTGTCCCTTCTCCAGCAGATCTTCCTGACCCAGGAACTGAACCAAGGTCTCCTGCATTACAGGTGGATTCTTTACCAACTGAGCTATCAGGGAAGCCTTTTATTAAAACAATCCTCATTTACTCAGAAGAACTTCAGAAAGAGCCTCTAAATTCACCACCCCTCAATTTTCTTGTCTTCAACATTGGTTCTCAGAGTAACTTTTATCCCCTTCAAGTGTCTGCCTCTATTTTAATGAAACCTTCTTGATACTGAGCACTCTAGTATCTAGTGTATGACTGTTACAGTGATAAAGGTACTTCGAGAGAAATGCTTCTCTCTTATTTCTCCTTATTATATATTTGGGTGTAGCAAAGCTATATGGAGCCAAAGGGGAAATAGCATAAAGGCAAAAGGGTCATGAAGAAACTAAGTTTGGTTAAGATATTAAAATACTAATCTCAGTGTTCAGGGTTTATAAATAAGATTATCCAAGTGCTAAAAGCAATAAAACTATCAATCATTACAGTTATTGAAGTACCTTTGATGCTTTCCTTGAGGTAAAGATCAAAATAGACAACATACCTTAACATCAGAAACAAATGGGGCAGGTTTTAATGTCACAGAACGGTAAGTTCGGGATAGCAGGATGGGTGGAGGAGGGACCCTGCTTTTCTTTCTTTGGGCAGTTTCCACATATTTCTGATATGAATATTGTATACTTTGTTCTGCTTCGGTCTTCTCAATCAAAGAATATGCTTCCTATGATAAAGTGTGAAAATAGGAAAATACATTTCAAGAGCCTGAACTTCATTTTATTGGAGAATTCTGGTGATGTTAAACAACATTATCTTGATATATGTATTTTTTGGGCCTCGGTAGTATACATGTTTCAAACATTGAATGATATTCCAGAAGTAAAAACAAACTACTAAACAAGGACAAGTAAAAAATAGCTATTAAGACAATTACACTGTATGTCTAACATGTTTATCATTATTATTATACATTAATATAAGACATTTCAGTTTCAGATCAAGTCCTCTGAATATCTGCCATCATATTTCATTGTCCTTAAAAATTTTTGTAACACGATTATCTGCATTTATACTTATGAATTATATATTTACACTTAATGCAACTTGAAATATGACTCTCAAGTAATAATCATTGGTATATGTGGTTTACAAAATTAATATTATTGAGGGTTTCTTACTATCAGCAAAAAGAAATAAAATATACACAAATATCTATTCTATAAACCTAAAGGAAAGGCAGTAACCTTTTTAAAGGTTACACATTCAGTGACAACAATAAAACAAAAAAAAAAAAACACAAATATCAGAAAATCTAAATACTTCAAAAGTAAAACTAACTAAATCAACAATAATACATGTAAATGAGTTAAACTCCTTTTATATTAAATGAAAAATCAAAGACTCTGATAGAGTACTAAAGCAAAAACCCATGTAAAGACTAACTTGAAGGATAGAAAATAGAATACCCTTTCAAACAAAGAGTGCTTGGATGATTAGAGATCCATGTGCAAAAGAAAAAAGAGGGAACCATATATCACATTATATACAAATAGTTAACTCAAAATGAATTATGGACCCAAATGTAAAAGCTAAAATTATAAAATACTTAGGAGAAAATATAGAAGTAAATATTCACAACCTTGAGTTAAACAATGCTTTCTTAGATATGACACCAAAAGAACACCAACAAAAGAAAAAGCAGATAAATTTAAATTCATCAAAATTAAAAACCTCAAATGATATCATCAAAACAATAAAGACAGCTGACAGAATGGAACAAAATATTTGCAAATCATATATCTGATAAAGGAATTATATTCAGAATATATAAAGAACAGTCACAATAATAAAAAATAATAAAATAATAAAAATAAACAATAATGAAAAAATTCCATTAAAAAATGAACAAAGGGTTTACCTGAGGAAACCAAAATTGAAAAAAGACACATTTATCTCATTGTTCATTGCAGTACTATTTACAATAGCTAGAACATGGCCACCTGATGCGAAGAGCTCACTCATTTGAAAAGACCCTGCATTGGGAAAGACTGAAGGCAGGAGGAGAAGGGGACAACAGAGGATGAGATGGTTAGATGGCATCACTGACTAATGGACATGAGTTTGGGTAAACTCCAGAAGTCGGTGATGGACAGGGAGGCCTGGCGTGCTGTGGTTCATGGGGTCGCAAAGTCGGACATGACTGAGCGACTGAACTGAACTGAACTGAGAACATGGAAGCAACCTAGATGTCCATCGACAGATAAATGGATAAAGAAGTTGTGGTACATATATACAATGGAATATTACTCAGCCATAAAAAGGAATGCATTTGAGTCAGTTCTGATGAGGTGAATGAATCTCATTATATATTATAGAGTGAAGTGAGTCAGAAAGAGAAAGATAAATATCATATTCTAACATATATATATATAGAATCTAGAAGAATGGTACTGAAGAACTTACTCGCAGGGCAGCAATGGAGAATCAGACATAGAGAATAGACTTATGGACATGGGGAGAGGGGAGGAGAGGGTAAGATGTATGGAAAGAGTAACATGGAAACTTACATTACCACATGTAAAATAGATAGCCAACAGGAATTTGTAGTATGGCTCAGGAAACTCAAACATGGGCTCTGTATCAACCTAGAGAGGTGGGATGGGGAGGGAGAGGGGAGTAAGGTTCAAAAGGGAGGGGATATATGTATATGTATGGCTGAGTCATATTGAGATTTGACACAAAACAACAAAATTCTGTAAAGCATTTATCCTTCAATAAAAAAATAAATTTAAAAAAAATGAACAAAGGGTTTGAATAGACATCTCTCCAAAGAAGATAACACAAATAGTCAGTGAGCAGATGAAAAGATGCACATTATCACTGATCACTGGTGATGGAAATACAGAAGCTAACTCAAAAATACAAAAGCAAAAAAACCTCAACACAGCAATAATGATGAAAGAAACTCAGATATCCAAAAACCTACTTCCCACAAGTGTCAATCTTAAATGATATTATTAAAAGTTAATATTTCAAATCTCAATGAACTGAAAATTCCTATGTCATTTGTTAAATTTCTACCTACAGAGAAAGATAGATAGTTTCTGAAATAATATTCTAAAACTATTACAGCTTTGATAACAAAACCTGAAAAAATGACTGCACTTAAAAACATAAAGAAATCTTTTTACAAATACAAATGCAAACATTCTAAATAAAACACTAATTCACTGATCTAATAATATATTGGAGGTATAGTGTACTGTAATTATGTTGTCTCCTCAGGAATAAAAGGATGATTTAATACTAGGAAATCTAGGAATATAATTTAACTTATCCATAAATCAAATGATAAAAAATATGATTATAGGTTCAATGGCCAAAAATACATTTGAGCAGTTTTTAAGATTATTAATTTAAAAAGAAATCAAAAGGGAAGTCAAAAAGTATCTTAATACAAATGAAAACACAGCATACCAAAACTTACAGGATTCAGCAAAAGTAGTTTTAAGAGAAGGTTTATAGTGAAAATGTCCACCATAAGAACAAAGATCTCAAATAAACTATCTAACTTCACACCTCAAGGAAATAGAAGAACAAAAATCCTAAGATCAAAGTTAGTTGATGAAATAACAAGGATCAGAGGGAAAATAAATAAAATAGAGACCATAAAGACAATAGAAAATCTCAACTAAAACAAAAGCTGTTTTTTAAGATTAAAAAAAATGACAAACTTTTAGCTAGATGAATAAAAAATAGAGAATGACTCACATATTAAAGAAATGAAGGAGGAGACAACTGATACCACAGAAACACAAAGAATCATAAGAAACCGCTGTGAACAATATATGCCAACAACTGAATAACCTAGAAGAAGTGGATAAATTGCTAGTAATACACAACCTACCAATAGTGAAATACCATAAAGAAATAGAAAATACAAACATACTAGTAACAAGTAAGAAAATGAATAAGTAATCAAAAACTTCCTGATAAAGAAAAGTCCAGGACTAGATGGTTTCAGTGGTAAATTCCTGCCAGAAGTTTAAAGAATTAACACCAATCCTTCTCAAATTATTTCAAAAAACTGAAGAGAACGGGACACTTACACACTGATTTTACAAGGCCAGCATTACCCTGATACAAAACCAGACAAGGATAGTACAACACAAGAGAAGAAAACTACAAACCAAGATTGTTGATGTATACCTGAAATTAACACAACATTGTAAATCAACGATACTCCAATAATTTTTTTAATTTAAAATAAAATAAGCTACAAAGATATATTGTACAGCACAGAAAATAAAACCAATATTTTATAATGACTATAAATGAAGTAGGGCTTCCCCAGGGCTTAGTAGATAAAGAATCCACCTGCAATGCAGGAGATACAGGAGACACGGATTCAATCCTTGGGTCTGGAAGATCCCCTGGAGAAGCAAACAGCAACCATTCCAATATTCTTGCCTGAAAAATTCCATGGACAAAGGAGCCTAGAGGGCTACAGTCCAAAGGGTCACAAAGAGTCGGACACAACTGAGCAACTAAGCATGCACATAAATGGACTAGAGCCTTTCAAAGCTGTAAATCACTATATTGTACACCTGTTGCTTACATAATATTGTACAGCAACATTTCAATTTCAAAAAATAATTCCAAAAAAAAACATACTGTTTTATTGCCACAATAGTACTGAAGTCCAAAGTACAATCATCTGAATGCAATCTCTCTCCCTATAGTTCCCATTAGAGAACATGTGACCTACTTCTTTTCATAAGTTACTCAATACTTAAAAGGGCTTCCCCGGTGGATCAACAGAAAAGAATCCGCCTGCAATGCAGGAGCCAGAGGAGACACGGGTTCAATCCCTGGGTTGAGAAGATCCCCTGGAGAAGGCCATGGCAACCCACTCCAGTATTCTTGCCTGGGAAATCCCACAGACAGAGGAGAGGCGGGCTTCAGTCCATAGGGTCACAGACAGTCAGGTACGACAGAAGCAACTTAGCATGCATGCAGCATGTATGCAATGCTTATAGGGACAGATTGATGTTAAATATATCTGAAAATGCCTTAACATCCACAGTGCAGCAGAACACTTATGGAAAGATGTAATGCAACTTTGAAGGGCATGATAACAATCATAAGACTGGAATGATAAAGTGCCATATTTATTCCTCATCTAGTAGATCTCTCAAAGTATATTCTGAGTTCTCAACAATATTATGTACATTTCAGAAGGAGATGAAAAGTAGGTTAAGTCATATCCAAGAATCCTAACAAAGAATATTGCTGAGAATAAAATATACAACTTATAAGATCTAAGAGAAAAGACAGAAAAAAATGTGTAGTTTGATAGACAAAAATCTATCAAAAGCACCAAAAATTATTCTAATATGACAAAACAGAATATCCCAGAGTGCTTAAAGTGGAAGAGAGAATAGAAGTAGTAGTAATAATAATGGCTAACATTTACTAACTGCATATACTGTGCTTAGTCGCTCTTTGTGGACTGTAGCCTGCCAGGTTCTTCGATCCATGGGGATTCTCCAGGCAAGGATACTGGAGTGGGTTTCTGTGCCCTCCTCCAGGGCATCCTGCCAACCCAGGGATCAAACCCAGGTCTCCCGCACTGCAGGCAGATTCTTTACCATCTGAGACATCAGGGAAGCCCTTATTGACTGCTTGCTGCTGCTGCTGCTGCAGCTAAGTCGCTTCAGTCGTGTCCGACTCTGTGCGACCCCACAGACGGCAGCCCACCAGGCTCCCCCGTCCCTGGGATTCTCCAGACAAGATCACTAGAGTGGGTTGCCATTTCCTTCTCCAATGCATGAAAGTGAAAAGTGAAAGTGAAGTTGCTCAGTTGTGTCCGACTCCTAGTGACCCCATGGACTGCAGCCTACCAGGCTCCTCCATCCAAGGGATTTTCCAGGCAAGAGTACTGGAGTGGGTTGCCATTGCCTTCTCCATATTGACTGCTTACTCTGTGCCAAATGTTAAGCATTTTATAGGCATTTCATAAAATCTTCCCCAAGATCACCCATTTTACAAATGAAGAAAGTAAAACTTAAGAGAGCATAAGTAACTTGACCTTGGTCATATAGCTAGTCAGCAGCAGAACCACAGCTCTAATCAAGATCCTTCTACGTCTAACCACTATGATTTCTTGTCTTAATGCAAAGTGAATTTTAAAAGAAGCATGAAAAGGCAACCTAGATGATGTTTTCACTGCAATAACCTCAAAATATTTAAAAGAAAAAAATCCTAAAATGTAAATATGCTAAAAGACTGAAGTCTTCTTTTGAAGACTTGGGGTCAAAATATGACCTCATAAGAAGAGGGTCAGAATCAAAAAGGGATTTATTCTTTATGAGGAAGATTTTAGCATGGAACAATTTAAAAGAACTGAGAAGGTCTCTGAAATAAATTGGCTTACATATACTTTTCCTCAAAAAAGCAAATAGGATTGATTTGACTAAAATGCTACAAAATAGGGAAAATCATTTCAATTGGTAACATAGTTAATACAATAGTATTTAGGAGCTCTGCACTGTGCTCAGTCCCTCAGTCATGTCTGACTCTGCCACCCCATGGGTTATAGCCCATCAGGCTCCTCTGTCCATGGAATACTCCAGGCAAGAATACTGGAGTGGCTTGCTATTTCTTCCTCCATGGGATCTGCCTGACCCAGGGATCAAACCCAAGTCTCTTGTATCACCTGCATTGGCAGGCAGATTCTTTACCACTATACCACCTGGGAAGCCCTGAGTTGTAAATTCAGGAATATTAAAACCAGGAGTGATTAGAACTTCTAGTGGCTGGGCTTCTTCTTTAGTTATGGTTCCAAATTAGGGCCATAAAATTAGATTTTGTGTTGATTATAAAAAATAATCTGCTAATCCATAATGCTCTCTTTGCTTAGAGTTGAAGCACTATAACTGAATTTTGGAACAGTCAATTACTGATTTAAGTTTCAACAAACAGTACAAGATCACTAGATGCATCAGTTAGGGTTCTTTGGTAACAGAAGCAACAGGAAAATGAGACTTTGACCATAGCAGGACCAGAGGCAAGAGGGTCCTCAGAATACAACTAAAAGAATCTGATCAGGACATGGGTATCAGAATGAATGAATGCCAACTCTGTGTGTGTGTGTGTGTGTGTGTGTGTATGCTCAGTCATGTCTGACTCCTTGCAACCTCATGGACTATAGCCCACCAGGCTCCTCTATCCATGAAATCTTCCAGGCAAGAATATTGGTGTGGGTTACCATTTCCTCCTCCAGGGAATCTTCCCAGCCCATGGATTGAACCCGTCTCCTGAGGCTCCTCCATTGGCAGGGGGAATCTTTATCATTGAGACACCTGGAAAGTCCTGAATGCCAACCAGTTGTCTTTTTATCCCTCTGCTCAAGATTCAGATTCCAAGGAGGGAACAACCTATTGGCCTAGCTTGCCTCACCAGTCATCCTCTTGGCTGGCTGAGAAGAGTGGCCCGGAAAAGTCCCACCTGATTACATCTAGTGGGGAAGAAGAAATTCCTCCAAAGGTGACATTTGGAAAGGAAAGTGGATGCTAGACAGAAAACAGCAGTATATAACCTGCCCTGGTACCCTTAACACTTGCATTGAAGAGTATTCCTGCCTCTGCCCAGAGAGAAATTACACTGTAAAGATGCTCAGTGTTGGAGTGCTAGACTCTGAAGTGAACTAAGAGTGAAGATCATAAGCCATATGCTGATTCCTCTATTTGATCAGAAGTAGAAGATCAGGGACATCTCGGGCTGGTTCTAGGTGCAAGCCATTAAAATAAATCAGAGGTATAGTGTGTAAAATGCCAACAAGGACTTTCAGAAGTCAAATAACCAAGAGAGGAAAATGAGAAAAATTAATCCCCACAATAAAAAAAAAAAAAAGCTAACCATCTCATCTGGAAGGCTAACAGGTTCTTATCAAAAGTTGGTCCCTTATCTGTGGCAACAAGCTGCTTCACCTTTAATGGACTTAGAATAAAACAGACACCTGATGAGAGCATTCATCTCTAAGAGGTCAGGAAACTTCTGAAAAACTGAAACACGATATGAATTATTGAAGAGTTCTGCAAAGACCCAGGCTTTCCAAATCTTTTTTATGGTATCAGGTGACACATCAGATACTGATTTGGGGATAATTCTATTACCAGATGATGATAATGTAAAGCATGTTGTAATATAGCCCGAAAAAAAAAAATGATTGCCAAGGGAAAGAAATTTATTTGTCTTCTTTAAGGAAAGAAATTCTGGCAATTATTTGATCCATAACATCGTCGTTTATCAGAGTACTCTAAGGACTAATCATTAAGCTTTTTAACACTAGGATAAAAAATTGCCATGGAGGAGCAGAGGTGGCGATGGATGATTTCAGGACTTCTAAAAAAATATTCAACATTTCCCAGCTGGTGACAATCCTTATGGAGGGCCCCTCATAAAAAAAAAAAAAAGTGGAGCCTCTAAATGCTTCTCATGAGTTTAACAGAATATTTTAATTTTTCTTAAGTTAAATAGTTTCACTTAAGAAATAGAAAGAAAAGATACACAAGGAGAAGAAAATGAACACTTCAGCTTTCCCACATCTCCAGTGTGTTTCCAATCATGATAGTGGGAAGATAGAGAAATAACAGGGGAATGGGTATATTATGATAGCATAAAGACAAAATTGTGTCATAATAAAACAAAAGGGAAAATCCTGGAGGAT
This sequence comes from Bubalus bubalis, assembly GCF_019923935.1. NCBI lineage: Eukaryota > Metazoa > Chordata > Mammalia > Artiodactyla > Bovidae > Bubalus > Bubalus bubalis. Next base: position 59,332,966 of record NC_059160.1, read on the forward strand.
TTACTCTCTCTGAACTCTAAGAGGCCATGAAAGAAATGAGTCCTGAAAGAAATAGTTCTAAAAGATAAGCTTTACTTGCCATCGAAATAGGACTGCAGTACCAATGTCCTCCAAACACTGGGTAATAAAGATTGGTTGTAGAAGCATCTGCTAAGAAATGGGATCCTGAACACACCCCAGGAGTCTTCCGACAGAGATCAGATACTGCTTGGCCTGGTCAGCTTAGATGATCCAACACCATCATCAAATTCCTTCATTCAAATGCTGGAGATTCTAGTGTATCAAGGCTCTCCCTGAATACGGCCAGGACAGACTTTCTCCCCTTGAATACTGGCAGCATCCATCCAGAATCCTTAGATTTCTTTTGAACTAGACTCTACTTTCTTTCTGGGCTCACCTTTTACTATCCTTTCCAAACACCCCTCTCCCCTTTGCCATTGCATCTTAGCTTCTGTCACACTGAATGACCTATAGGACTACAAGCATTCTGTGACCCTTCCAGCCTCAGGACCTTTGCACAAGTTGTTTTCTCTGCCTTGCATGTCCTTTCCACCTTTGTCTTTCTCTGTCTCTGGCAACTCCTGCCTGTCTTTCAGTATTCAACTTTGTGTCATCTTTTCTGAATGTTTCCTCAAACATTCTCCACTGTTGGGTTAGGTATTCTCTTCCTGAATTTCCCTGGCACTCTTGCAATTAAAGCACGTATGACAATGACTCACAATCACTTACTTACATGTCTATTTTCCCATAGATTGGATTTATCTTGAAGGCAGAAACCACAAAGAGTAGGCAATCCATCAATATCAGTTGAATGAAGAAAGAATCTTTGTTTTTATCCCCTGTACTCAGCATAATACCAGGCACATAGTCAACTTGCTTTGAAACATTTGCTGAATGGATCACAGGCCCTCAAAACCATTTTTTGGATAAATGAAGTGACGGACTCATGATCAGGAAACTCTACATGCCAGAAATCTGAAATTCCAATATTCTACTTTCTGATTTCAAACACCTATCCTTCTAACTCTCTCAAATTCTGATTTTATGGCCCCCAACCTCATAGAGACGCCAAATCTCTTGATATCTCCATAGTCTGCCAAGTCTTTAAAAGACTTCGTGGGTGTTACTGCCTTCTCTACTCAATCTGCACCCATTTCTCATTGTGAACTTTTAACCTATAGTTCCATACTTTTGAAAAAGTCCAGTCTGATACAGTTCTCTGTCACAAGTATTCTACTGTCACAGCTTCTAAGAATACCACACCCGGATAACATCATACCAGCATGCAGATGGGGCCTTCTGGAAATCCATGGTCTTCAGCCTCAGCTAGAACTTCACAATGCTGGCCAGCCCTTTATCTTAGACTTAGCTCCTTCATCCATTCCTCTCCACTCTCCCATCACCTTCTCTCTCCTCAGTCCATCTACCCAGCCCCACACTCCATGGTTGGCAGATTTCCTTGCCTCCTACTTTAACAGATGATTAAGATAAGAAAGTATCCACTCAACTCCCTGCCTACACAACAGACTATAGAAATCTATATCTATCTGTTGCTCCTTGCCTTCTACATCAGAGGGATGAGGTGTCTGCTCTGCAGTCCACCCTCCGTTGAAGAGGAATCACTTTGTATGTGCTTTCAGTCTCATCTCCTTTCCCTCTTCTATTATAGGATCCCCACTGGATGTCAGACTCTTCTTCAAAGCTGTATCCTCCCCCTAGCTTTGACCTACACTCCTCTATCCTATGTCAGTCAAGCTACTGGTAGTCTCTAATCTATCATGTGCCATTCATTCACCCAACACAATCAAAGTTTTGTGATGCATAGGGACAAAATAAAACAGAAATGTGATTCCCCTCAGAAATTTAAACTCTAAAATCAACATAAATGAATTAGTAAGAAGACAGAACCATTTCCAGGTCACAGAGAGACAGCAGTAAGGCAATTGGTCCATAAATCAGCAATCTCCATCTTAGCAAAGTGTCTTAGCCCAAGGACTTTAAGTATTTTAGTTCCATAGTAAGGAATGCATTTATGCATGCACAGTGTCACTTACATTCTACAGTTTATCTCATTTTGAACCCTTCTGATTTTATTTGGTTCCCTATGCAAGGTCCCCCCTGCAGAAGGAGAATCTCTCATTTCAAGAGAGTTCAAGGCAGGAGATATACATTAATTTTCCTGCTTAGAACTATTTCACTTCACAAAGAGAGGACTAAACACAGAAAATCTGAAAGTTCATAAACTAATGTTAAGGGCAACACATTATTTTTAGAAAAGAGCAATAAATCATTCATTTTTACCAGGGGTTTCAAGTCTGGACTAAAGTAAGGAATGGTATACACTGTTACCGTCAAGTAGTTCTGTAGAGAAGAACAGGCTGCATCTTTCTCAAATATTAGAAGAGTTTTCTGCATCAAATAAATTGCTTTAGACAGCTTATTCTTCCTTATTTTATTCATCACACTTAATTCTGTAAAAGCACACAACTGTTTTACCAAAAGGGCAACATAAAAACTATCTTGAAGAAATTTGGAAAAGCATTTTATCCAAATTTTAATTACCTGTAAAACAATCAGGGTTTGCAGGTTTTTTTAGCTTCTCTGTACCTTTGGTAGATGTATTTTTGCTCACAGTTGGAGTCTGCAAAACTGAAGAAGAAGAAGAAAAAGAAGAAGACTGTCATTACAATTAGGTTTACATTCAAGAAAGGAAATATTTTCTGAACACTAAAGAGTAACTATCTATTTGTAAAATTATTGCTTCCTCTATCATTCAGTTCAGTTCAGTCGCTCAGTCATGTCCGACTCTTTTTCAACTCCATGGACTGTAGTACGCCAGGCCTCCCTGTCTATCACCAACTCTCAGAGTTTACTCAAACTCAAGTCCATTGAATCAGTGATCCATCCAACCACCTCATCCTCTGTCATCCCCTTCTCCTCCCACCTTCAATCTTTCCCAGCATCAGGGTCTTTTCAAATGAGTCAGCTTTTCACATCAGTGGCCAAAGTACTGGAGTTTCAGCTTCAACATCAGTCCTTCCAATGAATATTCAGAACTGATTTCCTTTAGGATTGAGTGAATGGATCTCCTGGCAGTCCAAGGGACTCTCAAGAGTCTCCTCCAACACCACAGTTCAAAAGCATCAATTCTTTGGTGCTCAGCTTTCCTTATACTCCAACTCAAACATCCATACACAACTACTGGAAAAAATCATAGCCTTGACTAGATAGACCTTTGTTGGCAAAGTAATGTCTCTGCTTTTTAATATGCTGTCTAGGAGGAGGCAATAGCACCCCACTCCAGTACTCTTGCCTGGAAAATCCCATGGATGGAGGAGCCTGGTAGGCTGCAGTCCATGAGGTAGCAAAGAGTTGGACATGACTGAGCGACTTCACTTTGACTTTTCACTTTCATGCATTGGAGAAGGAAATGGCAACCCACTCCAGTGTTCTTGCCTGGAGAATCCCAGGGATGGGGGAGCCTGGTGGGCTGCCGTCTGTGGGGTCACTCAGAGTCGGACACAACTGAAGCAACTTAGCAGCAGCAGCAGGTTGGTCATAACTTTTCTTCTAGGGAGTAAGCGTCTTTTAATTTCATGGCTGCAATCACCATCTGCAGTGATTTTGGAGCCCAAAAAAATAAAGTCTGACACTGTTTCCACTGTTTCCCCATCTATTTACCATGAAGTGATGGGGCCAGATGCCATGATCTTAGTTTTCTGAATGTTGAGTTTTAAGCCAACTTTTTCACTCTCCTCTTTCACCTTCATCAAGAGGTTCTTTAGTTGTTCTTCACTTTCCATCATAAGGGTGGTATTACCTGCATATCTGAGATTATTGATATTTCTCCCGGCAATCTTGATTCTAGCTTGTGCTTCATCCAGCCCAGCATTTCTCATGATGTACTCTGCATATAAGTTAAATAAGCAGGGTGACAATATACAGCCTTGACATACTCCTTTTCCTATTTGGAACCAGTCTGTTGTTCCATGTCCAGTTCTAACTGTTGCTTCCTGACCTGCATACAGATTTCTCAGGAGGCAGGTCAGGTGGTCTGGTATTCCCATCTTTTCCAGAATTTTTCAATTTGTTGTCATCCACATAGTCAAAGGCTTTGGCATAGTCAATAAATCAGAAATAGATCTTTTTCTGGAACTCTTGTTTTTTCGACGATCCAGAGGATGTTGGCAATTTGATCTCTGGTTCCTCTGCCTTTTCTAAAACCAGCTTGACCATCTGGAAGTTCACGCTTTACATGCTGTGTAGGGCCACCCAAGACAGACGGGTCATGGTGGAGAGTTCTGACAAAATGTGGTCAACTAGAGAAAGGAATGGCAAACCACTTCAGTATTCTTGCCTTGAGAACCCCATGAACAGTATCAAAAGGCAAAAACATAGGACACTGAAAGATGAACTCCCCAGGTTGGTAGGTGCCCAATATGCTACAGGAGATCAGTGGAGAAATAATTCCAGAAAGAATTAAGAGATGGAGCCAAAGCAAAAACAACACCCAGATGTGGATGTGACTGGTGATAGAAGCAAGGTCCGACGCTGTAAAGAGCAATATTGCATAGGAACCTGGAATGTTAAGTCCATGAATCAAAGCAAATTGGAAGTGGTCAAACAGGAGATGGCAAGAGTGAACGTCGACATTCTAGGAATCAGCAAACTAAAATGGACTGGAATGGGTGAATTTAACTCAGATGACCATTATATTTACTACTGTAGGCAGGAATCCCTTAGAAGAAATGGAGTAGCCATCATACTCAACAAAAGAGTCCGAAATGCAGTACTTGGATGCAATCTCAAAATGACAGAATGATTTCTGTTCGTTTCCAAGGCAAACCGTTCAATGTCACGGTGATCCAAGCCTATGCCCCAACCGGTAACGCTGAAGAAGCTGAAGTTGAACAGTTCTATGAAGACCTACAAGACTTTCTAGAACTAACACCCAAAAAAGATGTTCTTTTCATTATAGGGGACTAGAATGCAAAAGTAGGAAGTCAAGAAATACCTGGAATAACAGGCAAATTTGGCCTTGGAATACGGAATGAAGCAGGGCAAAGGCTAATAGAGTTTTGCCAAGAGAACATACTGGTCATAGCAAATACCCTCTTCCAACAACACAAGAGAAGACTCTACACGTGGACATCAGCAGATGGTCAACACTGAAATCAGATTGATGTATTCTTTGCAGCCAAAGGTAGAGAAGCTCTATATAGTCAGCAAAAACAAGACCAGGAGCTGACTGTGGCTCAGATCATGAACTCCTTATTGCCAAATTCAGACTTAAATTGAAGAAAGTAGGGAAAACCACTAGACCATTCAGTTCAGTTCAGTTCAGTCACTCAGTCGTGTCTGACTCTTTGCGACCCCATGAATTGCAGCATGCCAGGCCTCCCTGTCCATCACCAACTCCCGGAGTTCACCCAGACTCACATCCATCGAGTCAGTGATGCCATCCAGCCATCTCATCCTCTGTTGTCCCCTTCTCCTCCTGCCCCCAATCCCTCCCAGCATCAGAGTCTTTTCCAATGAGTCAACTCTTCAAATGAGGTGGCCAAAGTACTGGAGTTTCAGCTTTAGCATCATTCCTTCCAAAGAAATCCCAGGGCTGATCTCCTTCAGAATGGACTGGTTGGATCTCTTTGCAGTCCAAGGGACTCTCAAGAGTCTTCTCCAACACCACAGTTCAAAAGCATCAATTCTTCGGCATTCAGCCTTCTTTACAGTCCAACTCTCACATACATACATGACCACAGGAAAAACCATAGCCTTGACGAGATGAACCTTTGTTGGCAAAGTAACATCTCTGCTTTTAAACATGCTATCTAGGTTGGTCATGACTTTCCTTCCAAGGAGTAAGCGTCTTTTAATTTCATGGCTGCAGTCACCATCTGCAGTGATTCTGGAGCCCCAAAAAATAAAGTCTGACACTGTTTCCACTGTTTCCCCATCTATTTCCCATGAAGTGATGGGACCGGATGCCATGATCTTCGTTTTCTGAATGTTGAGCTTTAAGCCAACTTTTTCACTCTCCACTTTCACTTTCATCAAGAGGCTTTTGAGTTCCTCTTCACTTTCTGCCATAAGGGTGGTGTCATCTGCATATCTGAGATTATTGATATTTCTCCCGGCAATCTTGATTCCAGCTTGTGTTTCTTCCAGTCCAGTGTTTCTCATGATGTACTCTGCATATGAGTTAAATAAGCAGGGTGACAATATACAGCCTTGACGTATTCCTTTTCCTATTTGGAACCAGTTTGTTGTTCCATGTCCAGTTCTAACTGTTGCTTTCTGACCATTCAGGTATGACCTAAATCAAATCCTCTATCATAGGTCATCTTTTTTCATTAATAGATAAAAATTCAAACAAATATAAGAGTTTTATCATTAAATTCTTTTATTAGCCACAGTATGAGGACATGAAGAATTTTCAAGTTATAAAAATATTTGATTTTCTATTTCACTTTAAATAAAATCATCTTGTATGTTGGTAAATAGGATCCAACCTACTCTTGGTCACTTTCCTTCCCCAAAAGCTTTTCAAAATTGCTCCATCCATGGTCCCTGCAAGAGTTCTGGGTACCACATGAAGATCTCCACTCTGCTCTATCTGTGGCTGATAAAATCAGATTCTCTCCAAATTTTCAACTAACACACAAATTATTGCCAGCTGGTTATGAGCAGTGAGAGATCCTGGTATGTAGCTGAGACTGACCATCATGGTGGTCCAGGAAAGAGGTAGCAGGATGAGGGAAAAGAAGATGAAGGTATGTTGACCCAGGGAGGTAGAAAATATATCAAGAAACTTTCTTGATTTTCTAGATCTAGTTCTCAAAAGACCTGGAAATAGGGTACCTGTAATAACCTTACAATAAACCCTTTTATTGAGGTTTAATTATTTGTGCTAATGCACATGAGCCACCATGGGATGATGACTGCCGGATGAAAAGATGTCAACAGACACCATTTAAAAATATAAAGTTTCTTTAATGGCAAAGGATAAGGAAATTTACCTTCATGGAAAAGAGAAAATAATGCACCATTCTCTCAGCACCTAGGGTATTATAAATGCTAATTAACTGATAGTTCTCATGATTATAATCGTTGGAGATAAGAAAGATGACACTGCAAGAAAAATTTTAATGCCCAATACAGGAGTCACACTTTATAGCACAATCATCAACAGACACCCATTGTAAAGTTCTTGAATAAGAATGACAAAAGCAGTCTTTAGGCAACATTAGTCAGACGGCAGCATAGACAGTAATGGATGACAGGAGGAAAAAAGTGATCATCTGTGCCAGGGTGGCAGTTCAATAAGGCAGAGAAAAATATCAAGCAGATCCAGATACTGCAAAGAAATAATAATTAATTCCATGTAAATATAAGTATGTACGTACATATTTCCAAAATATATAAAGAACTCATATAACTTAATAATAAAACTCTGATTTTAATGGGCAGAGTAACTAAACGACATTTTTCTAAAGAACATATACAAATAGCTCTCTAGTACATGAAAAGATGCTCAACGTCACTAATCATTAGGAAAATGCAAATCAAAACCACAAGGAGATATTACCTCATGCCTATTAGAATGGCTATCAACTAGAATGGTGATAGCAAACTAGTTAATCCTAAAGGAAATCAGTTCTGAATATTCATTGGAAGGACTTGATGCTGAAGCTAAAGTGCCAATATTTTGGCTACCTGATGCGAAGAACTGACTCATTAGAAAAGACCCTGATGATGGGAAAGACTGAAGGTGGGAGGAGAAGGGGATGATGAGGATGAGCTGGTTGGATGGCATCACTGACTCAATGGACATGAGCTTGAGTAAGTTCCCGGAGTTGGTGATGTACAGGGAAGCCTGGTGTGCTGCAGTTTATGGGGTTGCAAAGAGTTGAACACAACTGAGCAACTAAACTGAACTGATCAAGATGACAAGAGATAACAAACACTGGGGAAGATGTGGATAAAAGGGAACCACTGTGCACTATTGGTGGGGGTGTAAATTGGTTAAGCCCCTACAGAAAACATTATGGAGGTTTCCAAAAATTAAAAATTAAAAGAACTACTATATGATCCAGAAATCTACTTCTGGATATATCCACAAAGGAAATGAAAATAAGATCTCAGAGATATCTATGGTCCCATTTTCAATGCAACATTATTCACAATAGCTAAAATATGGCAACAAAGATATCACAATGACCTAAGTGTCCATCAATGGGTGAATGTAGAAAGAAGATGTGATGTACATATAGAGGTAGATAGATATAGATATATATCACATGCACAATGGAATATTATTCAGTCATGAGAAAGAAGGAAATCCTGTCATTTGCAATAACATGCATAAAACTTGAGGGCATCATGCTAGGTGAAATAATCATACAGAGAAAGACAAATATTGGATGGTATCACTTTTACAAGGAATCTAAAAAAGGCAAACTCATAGAAACATACAGTAGAGTGGTGGTTACCAGGGGCTGAGGGAGTGGAGAAACAGATATTGGTGAAAGGGTACAAACTACCAGTCATAAGATGAATAAACTCTGGGGAGCTAATATATAGCATGGATCATAGTTAATAACACTAGAGTATATATTTATAAGTTGCTAAGTGAGTAAATCTTAAATATTCTCACCACAAAAAAAGAAACAGCGATTATGTAATGTGCTGGAGTTGTTAGCTAATGCTGTAACAATAATCATTTTACGATGTATTAGTGTAGCAGATCTGCACATTGTACACCTTGAATTTACATAATGTAATTGTCAATAATATCTTAATAAAGCTGAGGAGAAAAAAATCTGCACTCAAATATTATTTAATTAACCAACATTTGATTAAATCTATTTTCTAAACAGTCAATCCTAAAAGAAATTAGTCCTGAATAGTCACTGGAAGGACTGATGCTGAAGCTGAAGCTCCAATACTTTGGCCACCTGATGCAAAGAGCTGACTCATTAGAAAAGACCCTGATGCTGGGAAAGACTGAAGGCAGGAGGAGAAGGGGACAACAGAGGACAAGATGGTTGAATGGCATCACCAACTCAATGGACATGAGTTTGAGCAAACTCCGGGAGATGGCAAAGGAAAGGGAAGCCTGGCATGCTGGAGTCCATGTGGTTGCAAAGAGCTGGACATGACTGAGTCACTGAACAACAAACCGTGTATATGATGCAACATAATCCAACTCATCTAGCCTCTGACACTGCTGTCAGAGATATCTTTCTAAATTTTTCAATTCAGTTCAGTTCAGGTCAGTTCAATAGCTTCAGGATAATATATAAACCCTTTAACCCTTCAAGCTCTGTGATCTATCTCTAGGCTTAGTTGTGTCAGTCTCCCATGTGTGCTCTTTACTGCAGCCATAAGAGAATTCCAGCAGTTTCTATACTTCATATAATTGCTTCCACCTTGCTAAAAGTTGCTTTCTCCATTCGAAATGACTGCCTCCTTTTCAATTTTCTTCATAAAGACACTTGCTAGCTTTCTGGTCAACTCTCATCTCTTTCAGGAAGCCATCCCTGACTTTCTTGTCAGTTATATTCTTCTGTGTGCCAAGAGCAACCACTCTGAGTCCACTTCCACTGCATTTATTAACCTTGACTCTTACAGTTGGCTTACTTATCTAGAGCTCAAAATTAAAGGCTGTGTCTTTTTTGGACCAAACCTAAAAACAGTTCCCAGATCTTGATATTCACTTCAATAAATGTTTGCTTAATTAAGAAAATACCAATAATTTACTATAACTCAAATAATTTAATTTTTCAGAAGTTTACTGATTTGCTAAGCAGGTGTAAAGAAATAATCAAAGATATCTATTGATATTAATCAGGGAAGTAAGAAAAAACAAAGCAACAAAATTTATCTGAAAAACACCCAGTCAACAAGAACATTATTCACAAATAAAATTGATTCCACGCTTGAACATGTCTTAAAATAGATTCAGAACAAGTTATCTGCTTTGATGACTACTACCTTGCAACTGGTCAAGAAGCACAACAGCTATTCGGTGCTGGGCTTGAATTAGTTCAAGATGCAAATCCATTATGAAATTATTCGGTGTGACTGGTTTGCACATGTCTCCATCTATATAGTGGTTGTGCTTCGGTAGAATTGAAGCAAAAATTAAAAAGGAATACAGTTATCGAAACATACAAAAATAGCTCTATCCTATTATTATTCAGGTTATCATTTTATTCTTAGCCTTTAAGTTATGCTCATGTCTTAACCCTTTAAAATCTGGCTTACACAATAATTAATCCACTTTCCACATTCACCAATGGCCTTGCAATGCCTTGTAATGACAGGTTCAAAGACTCCTCACCCTCCTTGATTTCTTCTGAGAGGAGAGAAATGTATTTCCAGTCTGTGAGAGGGGAACCACCATAGATCATTCTTACTTACCTATGATTCCTAGTTAAGGACAATAAGTCTAATGTAAGAGTTTCTCATTCTCACCGTGGCATGGCAATGGTCAATCACTGATGATCCATTTGGCAAAGCAGTTAACATGCAGTTCAAATTTATGCTACCAATGGCTTTGTCAAGAAGTTCATAGGCCAAAAATAACTGTTCCTCAGGTTTTTTCTAAAGTAATTTTACAAACAAAACAGAAAATTCAGATTTAAGGGGAAATCATATACAACACTTCCAAACTTCACAGTACTTCAAAACCCCCTCCCCGAGGAAGCCACTGTCCTTGAATTTGGTTTCCATTCTTTTGCATGTTTTTAAATTTTTACTACATATGTATGTGTCCACTAACAAGATGCAATATAGCTTTGCATGTTTTTGATTCTCTTGTGAAATTCTGCAGTTCATTTTTTTCACTCAACCATATGTCATTGAAACCTTCTCCTGCAACTCAGGGTGTCTGGCAGGGTTTGGTTAAGAATACTTGGAATACTCTAAGTATTCCAAGCAGAAAGGGATTTAATGGACAGAACTAGAAGTGTCCATCACTGCTGGAAGCCCTGGGGGAGCAAAGATCAAGAGAGCTGTCAGGGATGACTTTAGTGCATGCAGCAAGCTAAGAATCCAGGAGCCAGATGACAATCTCAAGTGTCTACCACACTGAAACAAAGGAACTGCAAGGGCTTGCTAAACAAGGCTGATCAATTATCTTCTTGCATCCTCCTCTGCAGTATAAGAACTCTCTCTTCCCTTGTGTATAACAAATTCATTCAAATACCCCTAATTGGAAGACTAACCTAGAACCATATGGAAATGAGATGGTGGGAAATGTAGCTCCAGGTCTTTCTCGCTCTAGTGTGAAGCTGATTATGGAAGGGGATAGCAATGATACTAGCTGACTCTAGTTCAAGGCCACTGCAGCTGATTCACCTTCATGGCTGGGATGAAATGGTATTGCTGAGGACTGCATCACAATTCACTTATCCACTCTTCCCCCATGAACATTTAGACTGCTATTACTAAAAGTGTGCTATGTTACTAGACTAGTCTGAGACTTCTTTACAGGCCTACCTTTTCTTCTGCTTCTCTTTTTTCACACAGCTAAGACCCCTAGGGCATGTTGATTAGAATGACAGACATCTAAGTTTATACACTGGGATAAAGGGATTACTTTTATTTCCTTCCCCATTTTAGGGAGGTTTTCAACTATTATCTCCTCAAGTATTTTCTCATGGTCTTTCTTTTTGTCTTCTTCTTCTGGGACCCCTATGATTCGAATGTTGTAGCGTTTAATATTGTCCTGGAGGTCTCTGAGATTGTCCTCATTTCTTTTAATTCGTTTTTCTTTTTTCCTCTCTGATTCATTTACTTCTACCATTCTATCTTCTAATTCACTAATCCTATCTTCTGCCTCTGTTATTCTACTATTTGTTGCCTCCAGAGTGTTTTTAATTTCATTTATTGCATTATTCATTATATATTGACTCTTTTTTATTTCTTCTAGGTCCTTGTTAAACCTTTCTTACATCTTCTCAATCCTTGTCTCCAGGCTATTTATCTGTGATTCCATTTTGATTTCAAGATTTTGGATCAATTTCACTATCATTATTCGGAATTCTTTATCAGGTAGATTCCCTATCTCTTCCTCTTTTGTTCGGTTTGGTGGGCATTTATCCTGTTCCTTTATCTGCTGGGTATTCCTCTGTCTCTTCATCTTGTTTAAATTGCTGAGTCCAGGGTGTCCTTTCTGTTTTCTGGCAGTTTGTGGAGTTCTCTTTATTGTGGTGTTTCCTCACTGTGTGTGGGTTTGTACAGGTGGCTTGTCAAGGTTTCTTGGTTAGGGAAGCTTGTGTCGGTGTTCTGGTGGGTGGAGCTGTATTTCTTCTCTCTGGAGTGCAATGAAGTGTCCAGTAATGAGTTATGAGATGTCTATGGTTTTGGGTGACTTTGGGCAGCCTGTATCTTGGAGCTCAGGGCTGTGTTCCTTCGTTGCTGGAGAATTTGTTTGGTAGGTCTTGCCCTGGAACTTGTTGGCCCTGGTGTGGTGCTTGGTTTCAGTGTAGGTATGGAGGCGTTTGCTGAGCTCCTGTCAATTAATGTTCCCTGGAGTCAGGAGTTCCCTGGAGTCAGGGTTTGGACTTAAGCCCCCTGCTTCCAGTTATCAGTCTTATTTTTACAGTAGTTTCAAAACTTCTCCTTCTATACAGCACCATTGATAAAACATCTACGTTAAAGATGAAAAGTTTCTCTGCTGTGAGGGTCACCCAGAGAGGTTCACAGCATTACAAGGAGAAGAGAAGAGGAAGGAGGGAGTTAGAGGTGACCCAGATGAGATGAGGTGGAATCAATAGAGGAGAGAGTGGGCTAGCCAGTAATCACTTCCTTATGTGCACTCCACAACTAGACCGTTCAGAGATGTTCACGGAGTTATACAGAGAAGAGAAAAGGAGGAAGGAGGCAGAGGTGGCCAGGAGGATAAAAGGGGTGAATGAAAAGGAGGGAGACAGATCCAGCCAGTAATCAGTTCCCTAAGTGTTCTCCACCGTCTGGAACACACAGAAATTCACAGAGTTGGGTAGAGTAGAGAGGGGTTAGGGAGGAGACACAGGTGACCTGGTGGAGAAAAAGGAGAGTCCAAAGGGAGAGAGAGCAGTCAAGCCAGTAATTTCACTCCCTAGTGAAAAATGGGTACTGAAGATTGGGTTCTTAAAGGTACAAAATTGGTAACAAATACATAAAAGCAAAAATTAAAAATCTAGAGTAGAGTTTGGAATTTCAAAAATATAATGTTAAAGAAAAGAAGAAGGAAAAGAAAGAGAAAAAAACAAACAAAAACAAATTCGCAAAAATTATAAAGAAAATATAGGTAAAAAATTGATAACAAATACCAAAAAGCAAAAGTTAAAAATCTAGAGTAGAGTTTGGAATTTCAAAAATACAATGTTAAAAAAAGAAGAAGAAAAAAAAGAAAGAGAGAAAACAAACAAACAAACAAACAAAAACAAACAAAGTCGCAAAAATTATAAAGAAAATATAGGTACAAAATTGACAACAAATACCAAAAAGCATAAATTAAAAATCTAGAGTTGAGTTTGGAATTTCAGGTATACAATGTTATATAAAAGAAGAAGAGAAAGAAAGAGAGGAAAAAAAAAGTCACAAAAAGTATATATAAAAAAATAAATATATAGGTACCAAATTGATCACAAATACCAAAAAGCTAAAATTAAAAATCTAGAGTAGAGTTTGGAATTTCAAAATACAATGTTAAAGAAAAGAAGAAAAAAAAAAAAAGGTCAAAAAATTATAAAAAATATATATATGAAGTTTGCTTTAAAAAAAGTCTTTTTTTTTTTTTGCAAAGTAATAGTAGGTTATAAAGTGAAAATTAAAGGAATAATAGAGTACTTAAAATTTTTTTTAAAATTTTAAAAAAAAGAAAGAAAGAATGATTGTAAAAATAGTAAAAATATATCTAGGACTTTCTCTGGTTTTGTTGTCGGTATTGTGGGTTCAGTTCATTTTCGGCTAGTTCCTTGGTCCGACTTACATTCTCAAGATCTATAGGCCCCTTCCTATGTAGACGGTACTAACCACAGGGTTTTAATCTATTGCCTGTAGCTTCCAAGGCGGTTCCCTCTGTTATAGATTCTTCTGTTTGCTGGTCTCTTCAGTGTCTGGTTTCCACCCTGACACAAAGGGGACGGTGGAGGACACTTTTTTTTTTTTTTAGGCTCACTTGTTCAGTCACGCTGTGGGGAGGGAGGGACGCTGCAAACAAGTAACACTGGCGTGTGCTCACAGTGCCTCAGCCACACTGGGTCTGCCCCCGCTCACGGCACGTGTAGCCTCCCTGCCCACACTGCTCAGGCTCTAGGTTGCTCCACAGGGAACCATCCGTGGCCAGCCCTGGGCTGCTTGCACCTCCCAGGTCCAAGCCGCTCAGGTTCAGGCACTCGGGTAGTCCTCAGAGGCGCAGACTCGGTTGGCCTGAGTTTTGTGCCCTTCCCAGGTCCGAGCAGCTCAGGTGATGAGGTGTTTGGCGAGCGCGACTGCTGCAACTTATCGCCTCCCCGCCACTCAGTTATCTAGGTGTACAACCGGTGCACCTTCTCAGGCGGATGTTGACCATCCAGACCCCCAAGAAGTCTTAGTTAGCAAAGAAGCCTGCTTACAGTTTTATAGATAATGTCTCTCTGGGGCTGCGATTGCCCCCTTCCGGCTCTGGCTGCCTTTTACCATAGGTGTAACCGTCATTAAAGGTCTTGGTTGATACCCTTTATGGGATACAAAAGTTCTCTTCTATTCCTAACTTGTTAAGAGTTATTTTTTAAAAGGTGATTGTTGTTTTTGTCAAATGCTTTTGTTGCACCTCTTTATCTGATGATGTGGTCATATTTTTTCCTTTTCATCTGCAAATGTGGTGTATTGCATTAAGGAATTTCTAGTGTTAAATCATCCCTGCATTCTGGAATATACATAGTTTGATTACACACATCCATTCAACATATGTATAGCTAGATATCTCCATTCAAGAATCACAGGTTCATAAACAAGGTCCTACCATACAGCACAGGGAACTATACTCATCTCCTAATAAAACATAATGGAAAAGAATATAGATGCATAAAGAATCACTTTGCTGTACAGAAGAAATTAACATTATAAATCAACTATACTTCAATAAAAGTTTTTAATTAAAAAAGAAAGGAATCACAGGCTCCGAGAGTTTCCTAAGCAACCCAAGCAGTGTAAATTTGAATGACAGACCAACATGAGGGCAGGCCCAAATTATTAGGAAGAGAGCCTTTCTCTTGTTTACTCCACTTCTCAATACCCAAACTGAGAAACCTCCTTACCGAATAGGCAGATACTTTCCTAGTTGACCTTTTCCTGGGATAAGTCTTGTAGGCTCTAACTAAATGTGTGAGTCTGAGTTCCAAGCCCCATCTCTCATGTGTTCAAGGCTCATCTCTTTTCCCTAGGTGGTGGTTAATTTAAATTTCTTTGTAACTGAGACCAACAACCTACTCCAGCATCTATTCATAAACTGACCATTCTGGTTTTCAGTTCTCCTTTCTATTTTGGCTCCTGGGATTTACCTTACTTTCTTGTGAACTCTGTGGTGTGCTTGAGGATATTTGTTTAATTTTCTCCAAAATTTCCAGGTATTTTGCAGCAAGAGCTTTTTTCAGGTCATCTAGTTTCCCATTTAGCCACAAACAGAAGTCTCTAAGCACAGCTTTTAACACCAAAAAGTTTCAAAGACCTCCCACACACACACACACATTCTAGCATCATCATCACCACCACCGTCATTTGTCAATGTTACAGCTAGTGAAAATGAAAGTTAGTTGCTCAGTCATGTCCGACTCTTTGTGATCCCATGAACTGTAGCCTGTCCATGGAATTCTCTGTCCATAGAACTCTCCAGACAAGAGTACTGAAGTGGGTTGCCAATTCCTTCTCCAGGGGATCTTCCCAACCCAGGGGTTGAGCCTGAGTCTCCTGCATTGCAGGCAGATTCTTTGCCATTTGAGCCACAATGGAAGCCCAGCTAATACTATAATATCATTACAGCTAATATTGAATTAAAATGTGTTCCAAGTGCTAGGCTAAATGCTTTATGTGGACTAATTTTTAAATTACCATAATCCTATGAGGCACTTACTATTCTCTGGTGGGAATGGCTACCCACTTTAGTATTCTTGCCTGGAGAATTCCATGGACAGAGGAGGCTGGTGGGCTACAGTCCATGGGGTCACAAAGAGTTGGACATGACTAAGCAACTAACACTATAATCCATTTGTCAAAAATAGCCATGAATTCAGTAAAACTTTAAAGTAAATTTAAAATATATATATATAATCACAATAGTACCCTATATATTTTTCAAATAGTTCCATGTGTATATGCAAGATATTATATCTTGGCCACCTGATGCCAAGAGCTGACTGATTAGAAAAGACCCTGATGCTGGGACAGAGTGAGGACAAGAGTAAACGGGAGTGATAGAGGATGAGATGGCTAGATGTCATGGCATCATCAACTCAATGGACATGAGTCTGAGCAAACTCCAGGAGATAGTGAAAAACAGGGAAAGCTGAAGTGCTGCAGTCCATGTGGTTGCAGGGAGTGGGATACAACTTAGGGACTGAACATTAACAACAAACATGAAAGATACACAGTTTACCCCACCTCCAGACTTTGCTAGGTGAGCATATGGATTTTGGACTCTCCTTACAATAAATTCTCACTCCTTCTCCCCATTTCACTCCCTTCCAAATAGCTCTGAGACTCTAGGTTGAGATTCAGTGCCCTTTGTAAAATGTAAGAGAAAAACTGAGTTGCCACCATGTGCCACGATGTTATCAACATCTCGTTTGGACTGAATCACTTAAAAACTACCAGTAGAATAGATATTACTGTTATCATCTTACAAAGGAGGACACATATTCAAACAGATTAGTTTATTTAAGATCACACAGTCAACATTAAAGTCAGAATTCAACTCCAAGTCTCCCAATATCAACTGCTATGCCCTTAGGCCATATCAGTGAATCACCCCTACTCCATACACCGCACACCCCCATACAGCTGAGCAGGTAGCATGTGGAAAAAGTTTAGAGGTGCTATTCACACTCTAGTCATCATAGACTTCTATGTTTATTTTGACAATTTCCTAGCAGATGGCGATAAATTATATCAAGAAAAGAGTGCATTTTTCTAATTTAAAAACAGTAGCAATAATTCATAAATGATTTTCAGTTTCTTCATGGTCACTTTCTAAGAAATCCATTTCATTTAGTGCCTTTAATCGCCAGAATTTTTCTATCCAAGTCAAAATCTAGTACTTTGTAACTTCTACTACTATTCCTATTCCTGTACTAAGCCTCACAGAATAAGTGCCAGTACACTAAGCAAGTAATTCTTAAATTCTAGTTTCCTTAAGAATCTACCTGGCAAACTTTTAAGAACCTCACACCTGAATTACAAACTTTTGAGAACCTCATACCTGAAATTATGATTCACTATGTCCAAAATGGAAAAAAGGAAGCTATGTATTTAATAAGCACTGCAAATGATCCCTGGAAAAGCCACTGGCAGACACCTCTTATGCCCCCTCAATCTCTTACACAGTTCAAACATCTTCTGTTGTCAATTTCAAATTTCTCACCTCTCAAGACACAATGCAGCATAGAAAACTCAAAATTGCATTCCCTGAAGCCTTTTATTAGAGATGAATATAATATTCAAGAAAGTTCTGATATACTTATGATATTTGATTTATAGCCAGTTTCTTAGCACTTGCATTTTTGTGTATTAAAAAAGTATACTTTATACAAGTATTCTGAAGACACTCTTTTTTAAAATCAATGGACAGCATAGCATAGTCGCTAAATGCCTGAACTTTGAAGGAAACACTCTAACTTCAAATCCACTTAGCTGTGCAATCTTAGTCCAATAAAATGTAGTAGTGAAAATGATCACTGTGACTATATAAATCAACCGTACAAACACAGCACTAAGATAAAAAGTGAGCTACTTTTTTGAATGTTGTAACTCATGGACTCATAAAGCAGGTAAGTGCTAAGGAAGGACATCCCTGCTCTGTGAGTCTATGAAATACAACATTCAAAATATATCAATAGTAATATAACTATAACTCCTTCTAAGACCCTTTATCTAGCTTATTTTTGAAGCTTATTGGATTTTTTTCTAAAGTAAAAACAAAAGGTAGAAAAATATTCCTATAGTTCTCAATGTATATAGAAACCATAATTTCTCAGATATTAAATACTCAAAATTACTTCTATAACTAACCATTATACATTTACAGATGTAATAGTATTTTTAAAAATTAAATTTTAAACATTTAAAATTAAATGTTTTTAACTGTATTTTCTAAAATATTTTGAAGTACCTTACCTTTATTATTGGAAGAATATCTATGCTCCCTTTTGGACCCCCAAAGATTTCACTAGTCCCTCTCTTTAAAGATACATCTGAAAAACAGAGAGAAAGAGTGGAAGGAAGGAAAGAGGAAGAAAGAAGGGAGGGAGGGAGAACAGGAAGCAGGGGAAAGAAGGAGGGAGTTCAGGAAAAAGAGAATAAAAGAGAGGAAAAATAGGAAGAAGAGAAGGAGTGAGTAGGAGAGAAAGAAATGGAGAGAAAGAGGACCAAAGGAAATAAAAGGATGAAACAAAAAAATGGGAATTAACAGTGAATCACAATCATAAAAAAACATTATGCTATATTAGTTATCTTTTTAATTATTCATGAGTTTAGAAATGATTCAACACTTAGAAGTTGCATACCAAATTATTTCTTCCAGCTAGTTATATTTTGTCTTTATAAAAGTAAATTTAAGAGCATTTTGTAATACAACAAACCAATACAAAAATCTTGATTATCAGCAAGGTAATATTATGGTAAAGAGATTGTCTTTCTGTATATTCTATGGAAAATCCATTGAAAAGCATTCATAAACTAACAGTAAATTTAGACAAATGTCAGAGAAGTCTGGCTTTAATTTAAGGAATACAAATAATAAAAATGTATATGACAATGCTAATTTTCCAGTCTAAAAATTTTTCAGTAATTCCAATTAAACAATGAATTACTTAATAGACTAATATTAATAAACATCTTGAAGCAGATTATCATAATTGACTTAGAATGACTTGTACTTTGTGTTTTATGTGCCAATAAGATGATTAGAGTAACAATGCTTGAAAAATTTAAATTTACATATCTAAATGGGGACAACTGCTCATGACATAAATGTAGATGTTTTCAAATTTACAATGGATCATGTTCTAATACTGATTAGTTCTTTAGAAATCAAATATTTTAACAAAGGATCAGTATAATCAGTTGTATGAAGCCCATCCATAACTAAAGAATATAAAATACAATAAAACATTAGTCTCCCCAAAGTAAACAAAACAATAAATTTAATAAGAATAGACACTTTTTTATAAAAGCAATCATTAGATTTTTTGGTTCTAGTAACAGATATTCTGGAAACATTCCCTTGGCTGGAAAAGCTGGAAAAATGCAGGGTTGGTTTTTTTCTTCTGCAAGCTAAGAAAATAATGAAAATATCAGTACAGAGCCAGTATCCTGGAAAGAGAGTATCCCCTGGATCTTGGGAAGCGAGCCCGGGGCCTAGAGAATGTCCTTCGAGCTACTTTTCCCTCCGAAGATTTTCGTCAGTTTTGGAAAGGTAAGCTGAGAAGCTGAATGGTGCTTTGACAGCCTTGAGGAGCTAAAGCAACAGAGATTGGTATCCAGGGCCCATCAAGGGTGAAAAGCCAGAAGGGGCTACATCCTAGGAGTCAGAGTAACTGAAAATAGGCTGAATAAAGAGCATCTCAGCTTTAAATTATCTTAATATCTCAAAGTGGATTAATGCGAACTTGAAGTTGCAGTGCCTTCATGTATCTGGTAAAAGCAAGCATAAATCTTCCCTGGAAGAACAGATCATCTAAGGCTTCAAGTTACTTTTATAAAATATTAGTAGCAAATATAGTGTATGGATGTGAGAGTTGGACTGTGAAGAAGGCTGAACGCCGAAGAATTGATGCTTTTGAACTGTGGTGTTGGAGAAGACTCTTGAGAGTCCCTTGAGCTACAAGGAGATCCAACCAGTCCATTCTGAAGGAGATCAGCCCTGGGATTTCTTTGGAGGGAATGATGCTGAAGCTGAAGCTCCAGTACTTTGGCCACCTGATGCGAAGAGTTGACTCATTGGAAAAGACTCTGATGCTGGGAGGGATTGGGGGCAGGAGGAGAAGGGGATGACAGAGGATGAGATGGCTGGATGGCATCACTGACTCGATGGACGTGAGTCTGAGTGAACTCTGGGAGTTGGTGATGGACAGGGAGGCCTAGCGTGCTGTGATTCATGGGGTTGCAAAGAGTCGGACAGGACTGAGCGACTGAACTGAACTGAAACAGTGTCTACCACAAGACTTAAAATAACCAGATTAACCAAATAGCTGATGAAGCAAGTTCTGCACTTAAGAAATCAACAGAATACCTATGGATGAGATGATAGAAGTCAGAAGCCCCTTCTGGCTTCCCTCCACCCCTACTCCAGTAGCCTTCAACCAATGACAGATAAAGGTCGGACAAACACCCCAGCCTACCAGCTCTTTAAGGGACATTCTATACAGTCTTCTGGAAGCCCCTTGTGGGATTAAGTCCTATACCCACAATAGCAGCCTTCTCACGAACTTCCAGTACCCTGTACTGGCTTCCTTTCCTTCTGTCCCGCTTCACCCCACCACCCTGCTTCCCTGGATAGCAGTCCAAATAAACTGCTACACTCAACTCTGTCTCAGAATCTGCTTCTGGGGAAACCAATCCAGGAAAAAGTTCAAGGTGACAACACCTGGACTCACTGGTAAATCTTTGCATCATAACAAGTGAGACAATCAGGCATCACATACTTCCTGACTCAATGCAATAGGGAGTATGCATGAAGTACGCTTGCCAAAAAAAAATAAGATTGACAAGAAAACTTTTTGAAGTGTATCACTTGAATATAACCAACCTGACAGATCTAACTATCAGGTAGAGAAACAAGTTAACACCATAAGGACGCAAATAGCCAAATCCAGTATGTGGGAAATCTTCCAGGGAGATGATTCAGTTTCTTCAGGGGTAAGGAGAGGAGGACTGTAGGTTACAGAGAAAGATTTAAGAGACATGATGGAAAATAAAATATATGGGCCCAACGGGATCCTGATTGAAACAAACCAACAAGAGATTTTAATACAATCAGGGGCATAGGGATGTTTGCTAATTTTGTAAGGTATAATGTATTAATAGCATTGTGGTTGTGTAAAAAGAAAAAAAAAAACCTTCTGTTAGATAGACCAACACACACACACATGTATGTGTATATGCTGAGGTATTTGTTGGTGAATGACATGCTGTCTGCCTTAAAACTGTCCAGGAAAAAAGAAAGTATTGCCAAGAGAGATTAAATAAGGTTGGCAAAATGTTCATAATTACTGGTACTGGATGATGAGTACTGTGACTTATTTCATGTCTCTATTTGAAATTCTACATAATAAAAATTTTAAAAAGGAAAAATGTTTTAAGACAGGATATGTCAAAAAGTATGACTTCAAGACACAGAAAGCGCAATATCACATGACACCCCTTATATGTGGAATCTAAAAAGAAATGACACAAATGAACTCATTTACAAAAAGAAAAAGACTCACAAACTTTGAAAATGTACTTATGGTTGCTGGGGCAGGGAAGGGATAGTTAGGAAGTTTGGGAAGGTCATGTACACACTGCTATATTCAAAATGGATAAGCAACAAGGACCTATTACATAGTACATAGAACTCTACTCAATGTTATGTGCCAGTTTAGATGGGGGGAGGGTTTAGGGGAGAATGGATACATGTATATGCATGACTAAGTCCCTTTACTGTTCACCTGAAACTACCACAATATTGTTAATTGGCTATACCCCAGTACAAAATAAAAATTATAAAGTTAGAAAAAAATAAGGCTTCAAGTCATTGAAAGTGTTAGCCAGAGAACTCTAACCAGTGGTTCTCAAACTTCTAAGTGTATCAAAATCACCTGGTAAGCTAATCAAGACTAGAAAGGTCCATACTAACTGAGGTGCAATAGAACTGAGCCTCATATTTTTAACAAGTTTCAAAGTGATACTTATATCAACCAAACTTTGAGAACCATAGTTATCTAATTCAATCTGCAAAGCTGAGCTCAACAATGGAGTGCCAGATTAGCGAAGCTCTGGGAGAACAATTATTACAATAACTTTTATTACCGAATCCCTCAGATGTCACACACACACTATAAGAGGGGTAAGACAGGAAAGCAGGCACCCCTATGCTCCTCTACCTCACTTTCTGTATGTGAGTTGCCTGATGACACAGACAACTCTGGGGTTCAATCACAGGCAGAAGAACGAATGAGGAGGTCAAAGCATCCTCTGAGAGAAGGCACCTCCCAGAAGGAGAACAGAATAGTGGCAGGAAGGGACTGGACAGGGAGAGGAGGATAATGAGTGAGAAAGGAGGGCAAAAAGAGGAAGAAGATAAAAAGGGAAAAGAAAAGAAGAAACAGGACAAAGAAAGAAGAAGAATTTTCAAAGGAGGGAATCAAGAGAGAAGAGACAAAGGAGACAAAGGCAGAAGGACATGGATCCACTCATTCCAGCTCTTCCTCTGTGGCAGGCAGCATGACGGTATCAAGAATCATGGTGACCAGAATACATTCTCTTCCTTCAAGAAGTATACACTCTAGCAGGAAATGGAAGAGGAGGAAGTAGGATTAAAAGGAGGAGAGGAAAGAAAAAAGGAAGAATGGGGAGGGAGGGTGAGTGGTGTAGGTGGACAACGAGGGACAGAGAAGGGTATACAAGTGAGGAGAAGACGCAAAGATTTTCATTTGCCACTGAACCAGAAAGCATATAACCTTTTTTTTTTAACATCAACTTGGTTGAACCTATATTACTTCTACCTTTGATTATAAATCATCGATGAAGCATAATACTGAAATGTCTGATTTCCATTAACAGATGTTAAACAGTATTACAATTTGTGCTTATATATTCATATATA
This sequence comes from Bubalus bubalis, assembly GCF_019923935.1. Taxonomy (NCBI): domain Eukaryota; kingdom Metazoa; phylum Chordata; class Mammalia; order Artiodactyla; family Bovidae; genus Bubalus; species Bubalus bubalis. Next base: position 59,356,019 of record NC_059160.1, read on the forward strand.
TATATTAATAACCTCATGCCTTTTAATTCAATATTTTACCTAGAAATTTTTTAAATTTCCTTCCTGGGTTTCCTAAAGATTCCAATATTTCACTTAATCGTAACGTGATCTCTGCCACCATCACAACATCAATGTCTTCCATCTTATAGCAGTGAATGATTTCATTTATCTGCCACAGTAGATAAATCCACTAAAAAGAGAAAATACACAGTAAAATCAATTGAAAGTGCACTACATTGTAGAAAGAGTCACATTTTATAAAATTGAGTACTTTCTTGAAATCGCCACCTTCTAATCATATAATGTTATACAGGTACTAGCTCCCCTGGTGACTGAGATGGTAAAGAATCCGTCTGCAATGCAGGAGACCTGATCCCTGGGTCAGGAAGATCCCCTGGAGAAGGGAATAGCAACCTACCCCAGTTTCTTGCCTGGAGGATCCCATGGACAGAGGAATCTGACAGGCTACAGTGAATGGGGTTGCAAAGAGTCGGACATGACTGAGCGACTAACACCTTTTTATCAGTGGATCTTAATTATAATAGAAAATTAATAATCCTAATAAGATGATAGTTAATGATCACTCTGTTTACACATATTCTTGAAGAAGAATTATTTAGCTTGTAGTCTGCATACGCTATGCTATGCTATGCTAAGTCACTTCAGTCGTGTCCGACTCTGTGTAACCCCATAGACGGCAGCCCACCAGGCTCCCCTGTCCCTGGGATTCTCCAGGCAAGAACACTGGAGTGGGTTGCCATTTCCTTCTCCAATGCATGAAAGTGAAAAGTGAAAGTGAAGTCGCTCAGTTGTATCTGACTCTTAGCGACCCCATGGACTGCAGCCTACCAGGCTCCTCCATCCAAGGGATTTTCCAGGCAGGAGTACTGGAGTGGTGTGCCATTGCCTTCTCTTATCATCTGACTTTTTTATGTATCAATGAAGATTATCTGTATCCTCAAAATTGTCATTCTCCCTTCAAAAAGCAGCAGTGACTATCACTATCAAAGTCCTCCCAAATAGTGAGGGGGAAGTAGATGTTTCAGGCTCTACACTGAGTGCCTTAGAAGCTGTCTTTCATGCCTATAACCTCAAAGCTTAGCACATAAAATTAGCCATCACATTTTGGGAGTTAAAATGGGAAAAAAACATTTATGCACCAGATCATTGTTTCATTAGAGTATATGATAAAATTATGTCCATGCATCCTAATATAGCTAATCTTAGGAGGCTTCAGAATCACAGAAGACTGAGTTATTGTTAAAATACTCTCTCCTAAGTTTCTAGGTTATAATATTGACCTGCTCCACTTTTTCCTTTCCATGAGAGAGCTCTTTAGTTTAAATAGAGTATTATTACAGAAAGTGAAAGTGAAGTCGTTCAGTCCTGTCCAGCTCTTTGCGACCCCATTCGGTCCATGGGATTTTCCAGGCATGAATACTGGAGTGGGTTGCCATTTCCTTCTCCAGCAGATCTTCCCAACCCAGGGTCTTCCACACTGTAGGCAGACGCTTTACTGTCTGAGCTACCAGGGAGCTAAAATGCCTTATCTGTTTTCTATTATTCACTTTCTTAATGCATTTATTCAAGTTCATATAACCTTTAAACATACCATATTTATTCCTCCCTGAAAAAACTGAAACACCTCCTTGTTTCCCAAAACTAAGCTGGAGCAGAAGTACAGGGAATACACTTAAAGGAAAGGTTCCCTCATTACCACATTTAAAGAATAGTAATTATGCAGGTGGGTAAGTAGGGAAAATTTAGATTTAAAATGTGCATCACAAATGAAATTAGCAATAACAAAAAGCATATGAAGGGAAACAAAAAGGAATACTTTATTAGTACTGATCTTCTGGGTAAACTTTGAATAGTCATTTTTGGACACAGTGACCCGCTGCATTCCTAATTTGCATTTCTGCCACAGGAACATTATCATGTCCACAACGATTTCCTTATCCGGCTGAGCATTCTGAAAGCAAAAGTGGTAAAGTAAATAAATAAGAACAATAAGATATATAGATATGGACATATGACATTTAATGTGTGCCAGACAACATTCTCAGAGCTTCATACATACTGCACTGAACTGAATGGTCAACTCAAAATTCCTATGTTGAATTTCTAACTCCCAAAGTAATAATACTAGGAGGTGCCTAGGTGGCTCAAATGGTAAAGAATCTGCCTGCAATACAAGAGACCCAGGTTCAATCCCTGGGTTAGGAAGATCTCCTGGAGAAGGAAATGGTGACCTCAGAGAAGCTCTGAGGATCCATGGAATTCAGTTTTAAAACCAGAGCTGCACTGCTGCTACTGCTACTGCTAAGTCACTTCAGTCGTGTCCGACTCTGTGCAACCCCATAGACGGCAGCCCACCAGGCTTCCCCGTCCCTGGGATTCTCCAGGCAAGAACACTGGAGTGGGTTGCCATTTCCTTCTCCAATGCATGAGAGTGAAAAGTCAAAGTGAAGTCGCTCAGTGGTGTCCGACCCTCAGCGACCCCATGGACTGCAGCCTACCGGGCTCCTCCGTCCATGGGATTTTCCAGGCAGAAACACTGGAGTGGGGTGCCATTGCCTTCTCTGCATTGTATGCTAAGTGACTCCAAACAGTAACCAGGCTTTGCATTTAGGGACTGGAAAGGAGGGTTTCATTAAGAATATTAACTCTCATCAAAACTACTGCTTCATTTCCTCCATTATCAGAAATATAGCTAGCCTTGAAATTTCCCTGAAAGGAAAAGATAGATGTCCAAAATGATAACAATAGTAAATATAAATTTAAAATTGTAAGTCAAGATATAACTCAATGTCTTATCCTAATGACTGAACAGTATAGAATTTCAGCAAGGTGAAATTCCTGTGATTTTTAAATATGGCTTTAAATTACGGAGAAGAGCCTCTTTTGACACTATTACAAATTGTCCAAAATAACTTTTTCACCTGTGGAGAGTCACAGACACAGGAATACAAGGTTGTCGCCAAACGGAAAATGTCTTCTGAGTATCCACAAGACTTCACACAAGTATCTCAATTTATAAAGTACAGAAAATGAAGCAAAAAAAAAAAAAAGTTACAAAATTTCAAGTAGAAAATGCATAGCAACATAGAAATTCTCCAAAAATAACATAAATGATATCTGGGCAAATATGTCAATAACATACTTTAAATGCTTCCATTTGAAAACTAATCTAAGTAGGCTTTAATTCAATTAAAATGGACTATTATCATTTTCATTATCTGCAATCTGTATACCAGCTATGTCCATAATGGAATTGTGAAGGTTTATAATATTAAAACATCTGTGACTGTTGAAATAAAAATAAGAAAGATATCTATTCAGAAACCACTAGAAGAAAAAAAAAAGCATCATTACTTGGTACAAATTATTTACCACAATTGAGCAGCCATGCAATGCCTTAAGCATGTGATAAAACATAAAACACGGGATTAAATGATTCTCTAAAAGACAGAGGCTGCAGATGTTCATTTATATACACAATAACTCCTAAAACTGAGTTTTAGAATGGAAAACTCTGCATACTGGAAAGAGACAGGAGACCATCAAAGTTTGCCTTGCCAAAGTCAACTGATACCTCTGATTCAATGCCCTGCTGACCTCTCATTAATAAGGCAGCAGCTAAAATAGAGCCTCATTTTTCCTACCCAAAATCATGTTGCAACAGAAAAATCCAGAGACTTCCCTGGTGGTCCAGTGGTTAAAGCTCTGTGCCTCCACTGTAGGCAATGTGGGTTTGATCAGGAAACTAAGATTCCGCATGCCCCATAGTGTGAACAAAAAAAAAAAGTTTTTTAAGTAAATAAATAAAATCCAGCATCTGTACAAGGCCTAGGAACCTGCAAGATCAGGCATCCAGCTATTTCTCTGATCTCAGTTCCTACCACATTCTCAAAGGCCAGCACCACCACCAGAACACTCCAGCCACATCTGCCTCCTGGCTATTCCTTCAACAACCAAGCACACTCTCACTTCAGGGCCTTTACACTTCTGCTCCCTCTACCTGGAATATTCTTTCTCTCATTTCACCTATAGAGAGTGTATAAAGTCATCTTAAGCTTTCAAAGAGGCAAATAAACACTCACCATGAACGGCAATTTTTTTTACATAGACTTGACCTTCTTTGTAGTTGTCAAAAGGAAAGATCAAACCTTTGTTTCTCTTTACATTGATCAAAGGTTCTATCGCAACAAGAAGAATTAAATCCTTTTCCGCTTTCTTTGACGCTGGGTCATCCTGCCTCTAAGAAAAGTATATCTCACAAGTTAATTAGCACTTCAACGTCATGTTAATACCATAAAAACAAAGCCATTGTTTTACATGTATTACCTGGAGAAAATCAATGAGCTGCCCAGCCGCAGATTCAAATAAACTCCATTCCTCATACATAAAAGCTAATTTTATAAATTTCACGGCAGCATTCACAGAAATAAGATTCTTCTTTTTTATAATAAGTTCCAAAAGATGTGCTTTTGGAAAATCAAGTATGCCATCTGCACCAATATTTGACACTAGAAAAGAAAAGAGAGGGGTCATTCATGCAAAGAAATATTTACTAAACATTAAATATCAGGCACTTGAGAAACAATGAGGGAAAAAAGCAAACACAACTCCCACCTTCACAGAACTCACACTCTGGCGGGGAAAACAAGAAATCATAGTGGGCAAGGACTTCCCTGGTAGTCCAGTGGTTAAGATTCTAGGCCTCCGGTGGTAGGTACACAGGGTTTACTGTACATTCTACTTTTGGTTGTGTTTGGAAATTTTCATAATAAAGTTTTTTAAAAGAAAAAAAAAAAAAGACTCTGTGCCTCCACTTCAGGCGGCTCAGGTTTGATCCCTGGTCTGGGAACTAAGATCCCACACCCTGCACAGCAGCCCAAAACACACTGAATAAATAAAATATTATATAAAAATTCAATTCCTGAGTTAGGAAGATACCCTGGAGAAGGGGTAGGCTACTCACTCCAGTATTCTTAGACTTCCCTTGTGGCTCAGATGGTAAAGAATCCACCTGCAATGCAGGAGACCTGGGTTCAATCCCTGGGTTGGGAAGATCCCCTGGAGAAGGGAAAGGCTACCCACTCCAGTATTCTGGCCTGGAGAATTCCATGGAACGTATAGTCCACAGGGTTGCAAAGAGTCAGACACAACTGAGTGACTTTCACTTTCTTTCAATATAAAAATAAAATATAAAATCTATAAAAATATTTTTTAATAATTTTTTTAAAAATCTAGTAGGCAAAAACAGCATGCTCTGGGGACAAATAAGAAGGGCCTCAAACCTAGGTGTGGGGTATGAGGTTCGGTCAGGAAAGATCACCCAAAGGGAGGGATGTGGAATCTCAAAAATAGAGAATTAGCAGGAGTTAACTAGCAAAATACACAGCGGGATATTACAGACTCGGAGCTCAGAAAGGAGACCTAAAATAGGGACAGAGCTCCAGAGTCATCACATAGGCACCGTAAGTAAGTGGATCAGCTGTGAGCAATGGAAGGCTGCCAAAAATAGAAGAGCAAAGAACCCCAACAAGTAAGAGAAGGGCAGGTGGGGAGAAAAGGCTGCAAAGGAGGGTATTTAAAGAGAAAGAAGGTGTCATCAACAACAACTGCTACAGAAAGCAAAGGAATGGAAAAGCACTGACTTTCAACTGAACAATAAGGAAGTTGTCCACGACATTCTCTGTCCATGACAGCAGACTGCCAAGTATAAGTAGGAGGGGAAGAATATGGAACAGTGAACAAAGGCATTCCTTCAACAAATCTGTCTCTAACAAGAGGAAGAAATTCGGAGAGGAAGTTGGATAGGGATGAAGGGGCAATTTGCAGAGATATGGCCCAAAGACCTAAAGGGAAGGAGGAAGAACATCCCTTCCATTTTAATGAGAGACAGTGGAAAGGAAGGTAAATTTCCAGGTGTGGGTGAAGCAAGTCAAAGGAATTCTCCTCTGAGATCTTGTATTTTCCTCATGAAGAAAAGATGAGACTGAACTGCAGTACAGAGGCTCCTTGCCCTCAGATGGGCACACATATGCACACACATGCACATCTTTAAGCTCACTTAGAAGATGACAGGACTTCCCAGGTGGTGCTAATGGTAAAGAATCCACCTGCCAATGCAAGAGACAGAGGAGATGTGGGTTCGATCCCTGGATAAGGAAGATCAGAGGACAGCAAGGCAACCCACTCCAGTATTCTTGCCTGGAGAATCCCACAGACAGAGGAGCCTGGCGGGCTACAGTGCATAGGGTGCAAAGAGTCAGACAGGTCTGGAGCGACTTAGCGCACACAGAAGGTGATGATGATGTCATTAACTATTCTATGAAAATTTGAAAATATAGACAAAATCAAAGTAGTATTTACCAAACAGAAGATTTTTTAAAAGAAAATGAAATTCTAAATCGTTTTATATCTATAGAAGAAATGGAATCCATAGCTAAAAATATTTCCATAGAGAAAATTCCAGGTCCAAATGCCTTCACCAGCAAATTCAAACTTTCAGAAAGAAATAACACCAATCTGACAAAAACTCTTCCAGATAATAGAAAAAGAGGGCAGAAAGCTCAACTTTTGTTTGAGGCCAACATGACCTCGAGAGGAAAATCCAAAAAGGACTTTGTAAGAAAAGAAATCTAATTAACAGAAACATTAGCCACTAGGAAGAAAACCAAGAAATATATCAAAAGAATAATTCTCACCTCCAGATTAAGATTATTCCAAAAATATGCAGTGAATATGAAGTGGTTAAAGATTATATAAGTAATCATTGTAACTCACCATATTAATAGAAAAAAGTTCATCCATTTGATGAACTCAATAAATCTCAAAAAACCCAGAAAAAGGTTTTAATAAAATTCAACAACTATTCAGAATTAAAAACTCTTAGCAAACCAAAAATACAAAATAAAACAGAAGCAATAGTGTAACAAATTCAATAAAGACTTTAAAAATGTTCTACATGAAAAAAATCTTTAAGGAAAAAAAGATCAATAAATTGGTATTGGTTTCTTATGTGTCAAATATCATGCTAAAATTTTTGTTATTTATGTTCTACCACAAAATAGTATTTTTATTTTTTATAAAATACTATTTTAATAACTTATTTACTTATTAAAAGTTCTTTTCCTGCCATAAACAGTTCTGAGACAACATCACGAACTTCTACTTCATCTGTAAAAACAGGTCCAGTCTGTAGTATTCGCCGATTTGAGTCAGAGAGCGCTTCCAAGACAGCCAGAAACCGGGAGGCAGTGCTATCAAACAACTCCTCCAACAGCTTTTCTGTGGCCGTACGCGGCCATGGCATCTGGGGAAAAAAAAAAATACAGCCCACTTTTTTAAAGTTCTACAATGTCTGATGGCATAAGGCAAAGATGAGTAAGGTGTGCTTTATTAATGCTAACAGAGAGACTGGTTGGCCTGTTGATGAGACAGCTGCTTCTAGGGTTTCCATTTTTGAGGTATCACTCCAGATTTTATTAAAGTTTATGTTGTGCTACCATTACATCAAAGACTTTGCTTTTTCTTTATGTTTGTGTTTCCAAGACAGCCTACAAAGGCCCTTTATTAATAAACAACAGCATTGGTCTCCACATGTTTTGCAGCGACTTAATTACAGCCCTGAGGAAATTGATACTCAAACTCGAGTTGCCTGAGAATCTCTCAGGAGAGCTTTTTAGATTCACCAACCAAATCTCCAGACAGTCAGTGAGTCTGGGTGGAGCATTTTTAGAAAACCGGATTGAAATTCTAATGAAGAAGGTCCCCAAACTCAAATTGGAAATAATATCTTATCGTATAAGTAGAGGCAGACACGACTGTCGGACACGACTGAACTACTTCGCTTTCACTTTTCACTTTCATGCATTGGAGAAGGAAATGGCAACCCACTCCAGTGTTCTTGCCTGGAGAATCCCAGGGATGGGGGAGCCTGGTGGGCTGCCATCTATGGGGTCACAGAGTCGGATACGACTGAAGCGACTTAGCAGCAGCAGCAGCAACTAGTCTTTCAACAGCCAACTGTAAAGAAGAGTTGACCAACTGGATACAAAGAAGCAGGTGCCACTCACAGCCCCATGTGGATCCCTGGTCACTCTACTTTGTGTCGGCCTGAAAGGATTTCACTCCTGGCAGATGGCCTACCTACACACTTCATTATTCTCTCTGACTAACGAGCTGTTCTCTGTGCTTAGATTACCAGGAAATAAGAAAGACAGCTTTAGTTGGCTTTGCTAGAATCCATGTCCAGTTAGCGGGCATCCACATTTCCCATGATTTCCTTGCTTCATTCATCTTCCTGAGGCAAAGTGAGGAAGACAGAAAAGCAAAAGCAGAAATAAAGCTGCTTTGGACTATTTTTCTCCAAACACCAACTTCCCTGCTTATTAGAGTCTATGTGTTTTCAACCCTTAGGCTGACTGATATGTTTAAAAAAAAAAAAAAAAACCACCTCAGTAAATAGACTCACCTGTACCGTTTTTCTAGAAGGGGTGGGTGGAATGAATTGGGAGATTAGGATTGACATACATACACTACTACCGTGACGCTCCAATACTTTGGCCACCTGATGTGAAGAACTGACTCATTGGAAAATACCCTGATGCTGGGAAAGATTGAAGGCAGGAGGAGATGGGGATGACAGCAGATGGGATGGTTGGATGGCATCACTGACTTGATGAACATGAGTTTGAGCAAGCTCCAGGAGTTGGTGATGGACAGGGAAGCCTGGCATGCTATAGCCCATGGGGTCGCAAAGAGTCAGACATGACTGAGTGACTGATCTGAACCATGTGTAAAATAGATAGCTAGTGGGAAACTGCTATATAATACTGGGAGCTCAGCCGGTGCTCTGTGATGACCTAGAGGGGTGGGATGGGGGTGGGGTGGGAGAGAGATCCAAGAGGGAGATGATATATATATACATATAGCTGATTCACTTTGTTGTACAGCAGAAATTGATGCAACATTGTAAAGTGATTATACTCCAATTAAAAAAAAAAAAAACTCAGTAAAACTCGAACTTCAGGCCTCTTACTTTACAAACAGAGGTCAGGGTTTCTTCTAAGATATTTGCTATAGGTTAAGACAGAGGTTTAAAAATTTATAGTTAAACAATATAATAAACTTCTTAATAATTAGAAGTATTCAAAATGAAATGGTAAATCCCAGATAGATTACAGTGAAATTTGTTTTTTAAAATATTGTAGAGAAACTACAAAAAGTGAACTAGAATATTTATCAGATCTATAGATGAATAACAAGCAAATGATTTTAAAGTAGAAATATTTAAAAGATCTATAAAAAATTTAAAGCTAGTGTAATAAATACACTGAATTGTCAAACATGACAAACAAAATATTGATGTCTATGAAAAGAATGAGCCCATTCAAATACAATTCAAAAATTAAAGTCTCTAGTAGATAAATGGTCAAAGACTGTGAAAGATAATTCACCTAAAAAGAAAATATAAAGAGTAAACACAAATGTAAGGGAAATCTGGTTCAAAACAATAAAGTTAAAACAAGCCATATTATGAAAACTTAATTATTTTAAATATTAAGAAATAATATCAAAATGATAATGGTGAAATTGGCATAGGCAGGTTGTCACCTTGGAGAACTCATTTCAGAAATTCAATCTGGTAATATACATCAAGAGAAATAAGAGTGTTTGTAACTTTACTCAAATTCTACACCTTAAATTTTATCCACAGGAAACAAAAGAAGGAAAAAAATAATATACTTGAAGATGTTGACTACATCAATATTTATAATAGCAAAGGATTGGAAAACAACTAAAATATTAGTAATAAAAAGTACTGGACAAATCTGGTACATGTACTGCTTAGGGTGAAAAGTGAAAGTGAAAGTCATTCAGACATTTCTGACTCTTTGCAACCCTGTGGATTATACAGTCCATGGAATTCTCCAGGTCAGAATACTGGAGTGGGTAGCCTTTCCCTTCTCCAGGGGAGCTTCCCAACCCAGGAACTAAACCAGGGTCACCTGCATTGCAGGCGGATTCTTTACCAACTGAGCTATGCCTAGGGTATACTAGACATCTTTTAAAATGTCAGGATGGATGAGAAGCTGAATGATACAACCCATGCAGTAAGTTCCAATCCTGAATACCATGGCTCCCATGAGATCTATGCCATGAGACTTACTGTGTTAATTTCTCAACATAATACACCCACCCTGTTCAAGCTCAGTGTCACTGTCTCACTGTGTGCCAAAAGCCTTTGCTTACTTCTGCCTCCAAAATACTATCATGCTCTTGTCCTTCACTTAGAATGTTTTTCCTGTTCTCCCTGTCCAGTTAAATCCTGCTTATTATTTCAAAGTCATTCAAAAAAACAGAACAGTGACTTCATCTTTTCTATTAATATATGCCACCACTCTTGGACCACAGTAGGCCTTTGATACATGGTTACTAAATGAATGCATGAAAAATAAATAACAGTAACAGCTAATACTACTAAGGTGCTACCATTTGCCAGGAACATTCTAGGGGCGTTACATGTAACTCATTTAATCACCACCATTATTTCCTTCTTAATTCTTATCACAGGCTTTAATTTACTTATTTCTTATGTAATTTCTCCACTAGAATGTAATCTCTCCATATTTTGTTCACAGAGAAGTTACTTTAAAATATTTTTTGAATGAATCACTAAATGGTCAATCATCAGAAGTCTGAATTAATAGTCCTACGAAACAATCCTTTGAGTCAAAATGATTTACTGCAAGTTAACAATTGACCTACAAACTCAGAAATTTTTTATAAAATAGATTTAATGCATATTGAAATCATTTGCTTTTGTAGAAACATAATAAAATGATTTCATAAGCATAAAGCAGAACATTCTGCAAAATATTACCCCTGCTCTCTAACAAACACTATAGCGTTACTACTTAATGATACCAGATGCAGGGTACTCAACAGCTCATCCAATGGACTATCTACAATTTGGCAGGTTACCACCCTCAACCAGTTAGACACCATGAGTCAATAAGTGGTACAATTTAAAAGGATGTATGAACTGTATGTCTGGGCTCACCAGTCAATATATCATGGACACTAAGTAGCAATGAAAAGTTACTGTGTCCAAATGATATTTTCATTTAGTATTTGGATTCATTTAAAAGAAAAGAGAAATTCTCTCAAATGTTTATAAGAAGAAATGAGGAAAGAGAACAGCAGTCATTGGATTATTTAGAATACCCTGGGCTAGAGACCTGGGTTCTGGTTCAAGGGTTGCCAGCAGCTGGCTTAAATACTCTGGGATTTATTTTTCCCATCTGTAATAGAAAAGGACTGACCCAAATGATTTCCAAAATCTCTTCCAGGTTCTGAGAGTCTACATCTCTTCTGTCAGAAAGTGTTCATATTCTTCCCCTCTACTTTCATTTTCAATCCCTACACAGAAGCTCATAGAAGAGAGTTTACAGCTATCCAGAACAGTCACAGGGCACTGCAAAGATATACAGAGCTGGGATTTAAGGACACTGAGACTCCGAATGGCCAAGGGGAAGACAGTGGGAGAGGGGAAAAGGCAGAAGGGAGAAAGGGCAGAAGATCCCACAGGCATATGTCTGTCCCACTCTCCTCCCTTAGTGCAACTGGCCAAACATACTTGTGGCCAACAGGGGCTGTGTGAGGGGTTTTGGCTTGTGAGAAAGAAGACTGTAGTCACTTCCATACTGAGTATCACTACCTACGTGAAGTCCTCCACAGCTCCCCTAGGTCCCCTCTGGCAGAACGACCTAGGTCTCCTCTGGCAGAACAACCTAGCAGTTTTCCAAATGAGGACCACCTCTCGATTTGGCCCTGAGCATCAGTCATGAGCAGATAAATATAATAACATTTGACTCCAGTGGGAAATAAGTTTTTGTTTTAAAGCCCCTGAGGCATGGGGCTCATTTACTACTTTAGTGCAACTACATCCTGTTGTTGTTATTTTAGTCACTAAGTTGTGTCCGACTCTGGCTTCTCGGTCCACAGGATTTCCCAGGTAAGAATACTGGAGTGGGTTGCCATTTCCTTCTCCATGGGATCTTCTCTAATCAGGTATCAAACCCATGTCTCCTGCATTGGCAGGTGGATTCTTTTACCACTGAGCCATGAGGGAAGCCCAACCTACATCCTAAATACTCCAAAGATGAAACCGGAAGTTGATAAGAAAAGGTGCCTCCACTTCCTCTCCATCCTCAACACCTTCAAAACTGACACCAAGTGGTCAAAAGGCTTCTGCGGTCTTACTCAGAAGGCTGTAAATTTGAGCCTTTCCCAGGCTCTTCTTCAGCTTCTTGCCCTTTAACATTACAAAACTAGGATTATGCAAAGGTACAAAAGCTCTGAGGAAAGGATGAAACAAGACCATGTCCAAATTAGGAAGACATTCTTCTATTTGCAGGGATTGGGGGCAGGATTTTTTTACCTGGAGGATAAGAATGTTCTTTACAATGTTTGTTGGTTTCTGCTGTACAACAAGGTGAATCAGCTTTTATACATACATCCCCACCCTCTTGAGCCTCCCTCCAACCCAGCCCCCATCCCACCCCTCTAGGTCATCACAGATAGGTGGCAGGATTTAATATTGAGTGGTAAAAGTGTTAGTTGTAGGCCTGTTTGCAACCCCATTGACTGTAGCCCTCTAGGCTCCTCTGTCCATGGGATTTTCCAAGTAAAGTGTACTAGAGTGGGTAGCCATTTCCTTTTCCAAGGGATCTTCCTGACTCAGGGATCAAACTTGGGTCTCCTGCATTGCAGGCAGATTCTACACCATCTGAGCCACCAGGGAAGAATAATGATCAAGCGTTAAGGACACAGAGGTATAATATAAACACTGTAGAAATAGTCTGAAACACAGAAGATATTCTGAGACTTACAGTTTGTGCTTCCTTTATGTTAACTCTTATCTTTGGTCTAAAGAAACTTTTGTTTTTTCTTCTAGATTCAAATACTCCTCTTTTGAAGATCATGACTGCCATCTGCCTCAAAAAGAAAAATTACTTATGAAGCATCAATGGGATACACTTCTCAACTACTGATATTAAGTACTTCATCATCTGTAGAGTACAGTGGATTTATCTCATGAAATTTTTATACCTTTATTGTGGCCTCTCTATAATATTCTCTGGATTCTTCCTGTGGTTGTGAGGAACTCATTAATTCCAGTTGCCGTAACTCATCAATTTTAGCTAAAGCACGCCGAGCAAATGCCTACATGCAATTAAAATAAATTTAATTCATAAGACATTAGAGTAAAGTGATTAAAAATGTATCAAGAGAGTATGTTTTACTCTCCCAGACATTTGATTTAATTTGTGGATTAAACTCTAGGCTGATGCTGACTTTTTTAGAACATAGTAGCTGACCCGTCAATCATTTCCTAGAAGCACCACTAATTTCTGTAAATCTAAAGTCAATGAAATGTTGGCTATACTAACCTTAGAATGCAGAAAAGTAAAGAAATTCAAAAAAGTAAGGAAATTCAAATTCTGGTTACAGAGTAGCTTCTTATAGATGATCACTTCTCCGGTATCGCACATGCATGCACATACACACACATACACCCCTCCTCAGTGCTCTTCTCAAATTCTAACCTTTCCACCAAAACCAGCTGTGTTATCTATTCAACTGTACACATTGTCAACTAAATTGTTAGGTCCTTAAAGGGCCTTGTTTTTATATTTCCAGTACCCAACATACAGAAAGTGTTTATTAATATCTGAGGAAAGGAAGAAGGTGGGCGTGCTTATTTAATCAGATCACCATTATTATAATTCTCTATTGCTATGATAGAGATAATAGCAAAATGAGTTTCATTCCTATAATTTATTTTAGCAGTTCTTTCAAGTATTTTATTTATAATTTATGATTTCATGAAGATGTTTCTAGAACATAACAGTAACATAAAGGGTTACACTTTTCAATAAGAAAAAAATTCCAATAGGAATCAAATGGTTCAAACTATGCAAACATGTCTATCCCTGATAAATTTAATAGCTATAGCAATATGCCACCACTAGAACACTAAGACTAACTCTGCATATATGGTGAGTAGTTTCTAGAATGTATCCTAGGCTAGAAAAGTATCCCACAAGGACTGAATTAAGCTATTCTCCTGCTGAAATCCAGACCCCACTGCACTCACCAAGTTATGCTCACTGGTGCAGGGATGGGATGGTCCAAAGGAAGGAATGCCTGTTTCTAATTCTTACCGGTCTATTGACAAGCAGAGTACTACATACTATAGTGAGGGTACCGGATTTCATTTGCACAGAGATGTGGCATAGGTCAATAGAAGCTCCAACCAGTTAAGCTACATTTCAAATATTTAATCAAAAATATATACAGGAAAAGAGGAAAAATAAGAAATAGAGTATACTAAATAAATGGTGGCTGGAAGCAGAGAAAAACAAAACAGATAGTAGACAGCTTGGAATAAAAAAACTAAACAGGGAAGGAAAGTGGCTTGCATACAAGAATATAAAGAGGAAGGGAAGATATCAGAGATCTTATTCAGAAAAGAAGCAAAGATGGTGGAAGTGAACAGAGAATAAACGGGGAAGCAGAAAGTAAAAGCAAGAGATTCACAGAATGGAGAAGCCAGGCAAATGTCTGCAAATAAAGCCTGGGACTTGTATCTTTGCTTCATCCCAGTTCTTTGGCTTTTGTTGGTTTGCTTGTTTTCTTCCCACTTATCTAATGAAGAAAATGCTGAATATGTTGTATTTTTAAGTATTAGCATCCTCATAATTAAAAAGTGGCCTGCACACATGCATGCTAAGTCACTTCAGTGTGTTTGACTCTTTGCAACCCTATGGACTGTAGCCCAACAGGCTCTTCTGTCCATGGGATTCTCCAGGCTAGGATACTGGAGTGAGTTGCCACATCCTCCTCCAGGGGATTTTCCCAACCCAGGGATTGAAGCCACATCTCTTACATCTTCTGCATTGTCAGGCAGGTTCTTTACCACTAGTGCCACCTGGGAAGCCCAAAAAGCAGCCTACCTCTCCATGAACACCAGCTTGGCAGTCATAGTAGCACTGGCAGACAGCTGTGTAAAGAGTAGCTCTCCACGTCAAGTACCTGATGGACAGGAGAGGCACTGAAGACTCCATACATATACTGGCCCACAGGAGGTATTCCAAGGCCTAAATCAGAAAGGGCACGATTGAGTGTCTTTTCATTTTAAGGGAATAATGCCAATTTTTATTCAATATAATCAAATGAAGAATGGTGAGCACAAGTCACTGATGCTAAAAATACACAAATAATGAGTCAACTAAAAAATAAGCATTTAAAAGTTAAAGAAGAATTTCAAGAATTCAAAATCTCAAGTTAGCCATTTTACGATGTCTTCCTGCCTAGCTACTAGAGTCCTATGAACTCAGCTTATTCTTCTTAACATTTACCAAATGTCAACACTAGTCGAGGAGCTAATTATGAAAGGCATGAAAGTGAAAGTGACTCAGTCGTGTTTGACTCTTTGTGACCCCGTGGACTATACAGTCCATGAAATTCTCCAGGCCAAAATACTGGAGTGGGTAGCCTTTCCCTTCTCCAGGGGATCTTCCCAATGCATGGACTGAACCCAGGTCTCCCACATTGCAGGCAGATTCTTTACCAGCTGAGCTACACAAGGCAAGCCCAAAAGTACTGGAGTGGATAGCCTATCCCTTCTCCAGGGGATCTTCCTGACCCAGGAATCTAACCAGGGTCTCCTGCATTGTAGGAGGATTCTTTACCAGCTGAGCCACAAGGGAAGCCCAAGGAGCTAATTGCAACAATGCAATTGTTATTAGCAACAAATTTCTGTTGATTGATTGACAACAGACCTTCATTGAAAAGTTTCAGTTCCTGATGCTACATATTTCTAGTAATCATAGCATCAAGGGGCTGAGAATCTAATTTCATTCCCTCAACATCACCAGCACCACCACCTGATGTCCCTCACCTTCTCTGCCCACAAGCAACAAGGAATGTGCCACGTGGCATAAGAAGACACTTCTAAACATGATATTCTTTAACCTGAAATGCAGTCACCTTGATACACCTCCAGTGCATTCGTTCTAGTTATGCCTTCTAGAACAGCACAAGACCACTCAAGACTCAACTTGAGAATTATACAGCCTTCCAAGAATCTGAAAGCATCTATGCAGGCTGCCCGCTCCCCCAGCACTCTCCAGGACTAAGATCCCCAAGCACTTCTATCCTCCCAGAACAGAGCTTCCCTCTCTTACCATGGTATTATTTGAGGTGGCCAATGTCCCTGTACAGTATATGACTAGACCACAGTAAAATGAAACTCTCACTCTCTGGTTCTGGTCCCTATATCTCTATTAAGTCAACCTGGGGTTGCTTTATTGCTGCTTTAATTGTTTCTGTCATTGTTTGCTAATTTTGCCACACTGTGAAAATTCTTGAGTTTCACGTTATCTACTGTAAAGAAATCCTATTGTGGATTTTTGCATTCATATAGTTGTGTTTTGCGGGGCGTGGGATTAAATCATGTACAAATTGTTCCCCCTTTATATCCACGTGGCTTTCAAAGCTCTCAGGATTCCTGGTATTCAAAACTTCATACTTCAAAATAAAACTAGCTAGCTACAGTTACCAGTTGTTCACATAATATTTTGGGGTGGTCTCAGATTTAGTATAAAAGATCCCACATCACAGATTTTTAGTGCCAGACAGAACCTTAAAAGTAACCTAATCTGACTCCAAGAGGCTAAACTGCTTGGAAGTGACAGAGCTGGGGCTGGAATTTGGGTCTCTGGACTCCTAAGGGCAGCAGGATTGTTCCCACTACACGCGGCAACTTCAATGAAGAGAAGAAAAGCCATCATTCCACTGAGGGTTCTGAGAAACCATCGTTCAGGTTTCGAAGCTGAAATGCCATTTCAAAAAAAAACTACTTAATTTGATTGCAGCATTTTTTTCTCGCCCATAAAAGAAAGAATTATTTCTATTAACAAAAATTTGATGATTTCAGCAGGACTAGTCTCTTCATTAAAAGAAAAGAGAACATAACTTTGAAAAATACAAATTTTAGGAGCCTAGCAAGAGCATGGTTAAGGTGTCCAGTAGGAAGACCCACACAAGGATTAGCCAGCCGAGCCACAAGATGGCAGTGCAGCGTCACTTATTTCAGTTCACGGCCTTGGAGGGGAGCAAAGAGAGGCACTTCAAAGTCTGGACTTGAACTTTATGTGATGGTCTGTGGAAGAATCTGACAACCAGCGTTCGCGCATCGGCTCTGGCCTCAGCTACATCTCTAACGATCCTAACTAGATATGCAACTCTTCCAAGCCTCAGCTTCCTCATCTGTAAGACATAAGTGATAATGCTACCTTCTCCAAGTGCTGGTGAGAATTCAATGAGTAATATGTGAAAATGGCTTAGAAGCATACCTGAGAGATGGTAAGCATTCATTCAACAAAGGACAGTGATGATAGTCTTAAGGTCTCACCCTCGCAAGACTACCAAGGCATTATTGTGTACGCAGAGCCCTTCGCACAGCACTTAGCACATAGTAGGGATTCGATAAATATTCAATAATAACAAGTGGTAATCATAATTACCAAATCCTATAGGAATAGGAGTTTAGATTGCTCTGGGGTGACACCACTAAAAACCTGAGGACCCCATGTCTGTTTCTCCTTCTGTTTTGGACTGTAATGGACTTGAACTCTACAGTAGCTACAAAATCAGGAGGATTCAGATGGGGCTGGACTGCCAAGGGCTTGTCCCCATTAAATGGACCCATCGAGTCCGTGTAGAGTCTCAGCTCAGGAATCGACTCATCAGCTGAGGGTTTGTGAGTTTCAGGGTAAAAACTTAATTTCCTTGAATCTTATTACACTGAACATACACTGAAAGAATTCCAGCCTGATCTGCAAGTGCCAATTGTGCAGCCACCCACCATCCCAAAATTCTTGCATTCCTCACTCCCCCGACTCCCACTCCACAGACTGGGTCTTTGAAACGATCCTCCTTCGGGCCTTCCTTATTCTGTCAATGAGAAACTCACGTTATATGAGGGGGAGAGAAGAAATCTTATACGGAATATAAATAAGAAATTATTTTAAGATGGCTATCATGTTAAATCAAAATTCCCTCAACATTAGCAAGTACAAACACCAACAGTTAAATGTTGGCACAGACATCTCTGCCCTTCAAAGCCTTGCCAGACGAATGTCATAAGCAGACCAAACTACGGTGATTCTGTGGAGCAGTTATTTGTTGCCACAGCAAGCACAACAGGAGATTTCCTAAATTCCTTTCAGGAAATCATCTGGAACTGAATAGAGAATCATTGGAATAGTCTGTAGGCCAAATTTACATTATGCATGGTACAGCCTCTCCTTGTTTTAATTCACACTCAAAAAGCTGGCATAGAGTTTGTTAAGTCACTGTCAGTAATAGAGCTTTTAAATGAAAGGAACAAAACAGAGAGAGAGAACACACAATTAATGCTATCCGTTAAGCATGCAAATATCTTGGCATCTATTTTTTTAAGTGTTGTCAGTTTTTAAGATACTTGGCTATGTTTTGAGGAAATAAGGAAAATAATATCTGTCCCGAGTGTCCAAATATCCAGAGCAAGTTTTTACATACAATAGAGAAGACTCACGGAGAAGGCAATGGCAGCAGCAGCAGAGAAGACTCAAATAGCAATGTTGCAAATGCCAGCAACAACTCAAGCATGGTCTCGAGGAGAGAATGTTGTCCTTTCTTGGCCTACATTCCAATGACTGGATAGTGAACACAGGGAATAAATATGTCTCCTGCAGACAAAGGTGCTACCAACATGGTAAGGAAATCAACAGAAGCCATCCCCTACAGCTAAAACTAAGCAGTGAGTACTGGTCAGTGCGAATCTTACTATAAAATAACGTCAGCTCATGACTGACATAGCTGAGGTGTTTGTTCACCCATCGAGTATCTGGGCCATAAGTACAAGACAAGTTCTTCAAGCAAATGTGGTCTGAGCTCCACAGCAAGGTGGGGTGGAGTGGGGTAATATAGTTATTAGATGGATATTCAGTATCATATTGCAGAGAAAGCAATGGCACCCCACTCCAGTACTCTTGCCTGGAAAATCCCATGGACGGAGGAGCCTGGTAGGCTGCAGTCCATGGGGTCACTAAGAGTCAGACATGACTGAGCGACTTCACTTTCACTTTTCACTTTCATGCATTGGAGAAGGAAATGGCAACCCACTCCAGTGTTCTTGCTTGGAGAATTCCAGGGACGGGGGAGCCTGGTGGGCTGCCATCTGTGCGTTCACACAGGGTCGGACACGACTGAAGTGACTTAGCAGCAGCAGCAGTAGCAGCAGTATCATATTGACAAGTTACAACTAATCTGAAAGACTGAGGGACCCTGGAGAAATATCTATCCATTTGGGAAATTCTTTCTTTTCATAAATACTTTACTGTCTACATTTTTATTTATGATCATGTTAAAGGAAAACTAAAAACAGTATACCTAGTAATACAAATACAGCCACTAACTTTTGTGACACTAAGTCATTAAATTTTCTTTGTTTAGCATTCAATGCTAACAAAAGTCTTAAGAAAACCAGGAAATACAGGGGAAGATATTCTGACAGTAAATTTCATACCTTGGAAGAATGACCTCTGATCATCAATTTTCTGCAAATAGTGTAAATGTAAATGGTACCTAGATGGAGAAAAAGATTAATATGTTTTATAGTCACATGATAGAACTTTACATTCCACACTCTAAGTTGGTAGTTCCCAAAACAAATGACTCTCTCATGAGAAAATCTGATAATGGCCAAAGTTATAATCATTATAAAACTTTTTATAACTTGCAGCTAAATTTTTAAAAGAATTAATATGACCATATTTTTAAAATGTTAACACAGGAAACTTTTAGTCTTACTTTAAAGGCATTTTAAAGTACTGGTCATTGTGTATATGTACTGAGTTGCCAGTCCAGGTTCGATGCACGATACTGGATGCTTGGGGCTGGTGCACTGGGACAACCCAGAGGGATGGAGTGGGGAGGGAGGAGGGAGGAGGGTTCAGGATGGGGAACACGTGTATACCTGTGGTGGATTCATTTTGATATTTGGCAAAACTAATACAGTTATGTAAAGTTTAAAAATAAAATAAAATTAAAAAAAATAATAAAAAAAATAAAGTACTGGTCAGTGAGAAGTGAAAGTGAAGTTGCTCAGTTGTGTCCAACTCTATGGGACCCCATAGCTTCTCAGTCCATGGGATTTTCAGGCAGGAGTACTGGAGTGGGTTGCCACTTCCTTCTCCAGGGGATCCCTGGATCCAGGGATCGAACCTGGGTCTCCCGCATTGTAGGCAGATGCTTTACCCTCTGAGCCACCAGGGAAACCCAAGCCTTACTATAAAACAAAGCCAGCTCATGACTGGGACATAGCTGAGGTATTTGTTTAGCCAACTAGTATCAGGGCCATAAGTTACAGTCCAAGCTCTTCCAGTAAAATGCAGATCAAGCTCCATAGTAAGACATAAGTTTAAGTTTTGAAATATACTGAACAAAAGGATATTTTAATAGCATAATGTATGTACTTTGTGGTTTTATTAATTCATATAAAATTTTATTGGTTCCCATGGTTTCCTCACAGTTGCATAACTAAAGATTTATCTCCAAATAAGACTAGGATACATATTTAATCATATAGCACAATACTCAACAAAGAAACTCATAACTTAAAACTCATAATGCATAATAGGTTACATTATATTCACTTGCTGTTTCATATAATATCTATTCCATTATTAAGAACGTCCCATAAGCACTCTGATGAAAAATGCCATTTCCAACTCCTATGTAAGATCATTCAAGTACGATCATTTTTAAAATCAGGCCAATAATTAAATGAAGATAGACAGCTCATTTCATAGCAGCATTTGGAGGACAAGTGGAGAATGACATCACTGTATATCTTTCTACATAGAAAACATATTATCAG
This sequence comes from Bubalus bubalis, assembly GCF_019923935.1. Taxonomy (NCBI): domain Eukaryota; kingdom Metazoa; phylum Chordata; class Mammalia; order Artiodactyla; family Bovidae; genus Bubalus; species Bubalus bubalis. Next base: position 59,377,026 of record NC_059160.1, read on the forward strand.
GCTATAAACATAACCCAAAAGACAGTATCCTGCTGCTGCTAAGTCACTTCAGAAAGACAGTATAGCATGCTTTAAAAAGGCATTTAATTATAATGGCAAGCAATCTAAATATTTCCCATAAAATATCTGATCTAAAATTCATAACCACCACAATTCAACAATTACAAATCCTATGTTCACTTTTAAACTTAAAAACCTTCTGAGAAAATAGCACCTGCTCCAAAACACACATCCCTTGATTACAATACACCTGCAGGCATAATAAATGTGACACAAATCAGTGAACAAAATATACTAAATAAAATCTTAAATACTTAAACAACCATGAAGTTCACAGAGAATGCAATTAAGTCCTTCACATTCAGAGCCTCAGCATTCTTAATGTGCCTGCTCTCATGACGTAGAATTGTTTATCTCCAGTAAGATCCAGTAGGGAAAAATTCCTCAGCTAGTAAGAGCTCAGGCTCAGCATTCTTAACTTGGCTTTGTTGACCTGATCTGTATAACTGTGTTACTTAGGAAAAAAATCACCTAGTGAGGATATGCATAGGAGACATGTAACTCTTCACAAAACACATGACTCAGGTGTGAGCAGGGAACTCAAGACAAACATTCAGCAATGGGAACTGGGGGACTTCAGAAAGCCCTAGGAGACCACCCTCAAGAATAACAAGGGCTCTTGGTACTTCAAAGATGTACCTTTAATCTTTGCACCCCTAGTGCACCCTGACCATAATGGAATTCTTCGTTGATGGTTCAGGATATTGGCATGGCTTACAGATTCCACTGCAGAAGCACAATGGACAGACTAAATGGTTCAAAATGGAGCACAGACTGAATCTTTATGATCTCAGAATGCCTCTGGAACTTAGTTTGATGTTTTAACCAAATCCCTGATACAGAGTGACTTGTGACAAGTGACTCCTTGACATGTGACTCCTTTTCATCAAAGACAGTCACCACCAAAATAATCTCTCTATTTGAAGGCTTAAATAATTTGCGTTCAGGTTAGTTGGGAAGTCAGATATTATCCAATATTATCCAATATTCATTTACCCAGTTAGATTTTGTGAAAGAACCAAGATTGATTAAATAACTTAAGAAACCAACTCTTATAATTGTATAATAGTCAATTAAAGAGTGTTAATATTTAGCAGAAAAGTTCTAATGTATTTTAAGAAATTGACTGCAGGTCATTTTTTCACAATTCAAATTCCAAAGTTTTAAAACTACAAGGCCTTTGCACTTGCTAATCTCCCAGTCGGAATGCCCTTGCCCTGAATGCTCAGATGTCTCAGCCTGGTGTTTGTTCCAATCTCCAGTGAGGTCTACCCTGACCATTCTATTTAAAATTGCAGCCCAGGCCCCAGACCAGGCATCACTCTCACTAATCCCTTCCTAGACTTTATTTCCCTCCATAGCTCTCATCATCAGGGGCTTTCCAGGTGGCTCAGTGGTAAAAGAATCTGCCTGCCAATGCAAGAGATGAGGGTTTGATCCCTGGATCGAGAAGATCTCCTGGAGAAGGAAATGGCAACCCACTCCTATACTCTCGACTGGGAAGTCCAATGGAAGAGGAGACTGGTGGGCTGCAGTCCATGGGGTCGCAAAAAAGTCAGACATGACTGAGCATACACACAGATAGTCCTCATCACCACCTGACACATCACTTAGTTTTGACTTGTTTATCATCTCTCTGAAGTACTATGGCAGCATGAGAAACAGGGTTTTTGTGTGTTGTCCACTCCTGTATCCCTAACACCTGGAACAATGCCTGGCACTTAAGTTTGAGATGAGTTAATTAAAACAGGGACGGCAACTAATGACACTAAGTGCATGTATCTCCCACAATCCAGCAACCACTCCTGGGCGCACGTCCCAGAAAACTCTCACACGGGTCTATAAGAGGACCGATGTGAGGATACTCACTACAGGATTATCTGTGAGGTCAGAGAGGCAGGGCAAACCAGGTGCCCATCCTTATTATGGGTCTCTGCCGAATACAATTCAGCAGGCAGTTAACAAACCAGGTTTACATATAGGAACATGGCTAGATTCTAAAACCATAGTGTTGAGCAAGAAAATATTTAGGAAACAGGATAAAATCTAGAACATGATGCCAAAGAAAAAGCACCCAGCAGAATAAGGATGTGGAAGACACAGGGATTGTCCTTTTTAAAAAGAAAATGGGAGGGGGGTGGTTTTGTGGGAATCTTTGAAGGATTTCAGATAGGGAGTCACACTGCATCATCTCCACCTCTTAAGCAGAGCCTGACCCCAGGACCCAACCATCAGGTTGGGTATCACCCTTTCTTGAGCACAGAAGCTCTGCTCTGGCTCAGTCCCTGCCAAGATGCATGAGCAATTCACCCAGAGACATGGCCCTGGCAATTCTGATGATGATGGGATGCAAAAGTTTAACAATCACTGGCCTGAAAAATGTCTCCCAGAGACACTCTCATCGCGGTAGCAAATGTAAGGTCTGATTACAGTCAAAATGTCAAAAAAAATTATTTGGGGACAGTGAAGAAGGAAAAGACTAGGAAACATACTGTCAGTTGCCATGGATGAGAGAAAATCCAATATGCTTTCTTTCAAGTTGTTTTGCCCTCGTCTTATAAACTCAGAACAGACTGTCATTCTTTTTCTTACAAGAATATGTGATCCAGAGAACAATATTATAGGTTACTCCTTATAACTTCAAATTGTAACTTTAAAGAGAATTTAAGTTGAATTTAAATTGTAACTCTTAAAGGAAAAAAAGGTTACATTTTTATAAGATTTAGATAAGATTCATTTTATGAGACATATATAATGCATACATATGTTTATCTATATAATGCATATATATGTATATAAATAAACCATATACACATGTACATGCACATTCTCAGAGTTCCTCACTCAAAAACAAGGAAGAGGAGAAGGCTGATATGTAGGAAGCCCTAGTCACCGGCCAAAATATTTGAGGAGAGGACCAATAAGTAGATGATGCTTAGAAATAATCTAACCTGCAAGGGCCCTCTGATCCTTCTCCACTTAGATTTACTTGGCCAAAAAGTTTGTTCAGGCTTTTCTGTAAGATGTTATAGAAGAACATGAAAGAACTTTTGGCCAACCCAATATCGACTTACTAACTGTGGCCCCCTATTTTGTTTATATGTGAAACTAATTATCTCCACAGCTCTGATCCTCCCTTGAGCAGAAAACCCACACACTTGCTGTATAAGTTCCTGCTCCTACTGCCGCTGCTGCTAAGTCGCTTCAGTCGTGTCCAACTCTCTGCGACCCCATAGACGGCAGCCCACCAGGCTCCTCTGTCCATGGGATTCTCCAGGCAAGAACACTGGAATGGGTTGCCATTTCCTCCTCCAATGTATGAAAGTGAAAAGTCAAAGTGAAGTCACTCAGTCGTGTCCGACTCCTAGCGACCCCATGGACTGCAGCCCACCAGGCTCCTCCGTCCGTGGGATTTTCCTAAGGACAAACTAAAATGTGATAAAAATGTAACAAAGCCCACCACTGTCCTCCTATGAAATGAACATTATCTAAATCACAAAGTAATCAAGTCACCATCGAACCTGGAAATTAAATGACTTCCTGAAAGACACAATGAAAAATAAAATATTGAACACTGATATATACCATTGAAGATAATCCAGCACAGGTGCTCCTGTGGCAAAGCCACCTGCATGATGAGCCTGAAGGAGGACAAGATTTGCAGACAGTGGGTCACAGATTCTTTATTCTGCAGGTTCACATCACTGTCACAGACCAGCTGGTAGTTGCAAATATTTTTGCCATTTAAAGCATGAAACTGAAACATATGAGAAAAAAAGAATATAAATAATGTTTACACAACTTAGGAAAGCACCTCTTAAAATGCAAAAAACTAAAATGGAAACAAATTATGCATAACTAACTCAATAGATCAGTAGAGTACAGGAGAGTGAATGTTTGTGTCCTTCCAAAATGTATGTTGAAACCTCACCACCTGCCATATGAGAACATAGCAGGAAAGCAGGCCCTCACCAGACACAGAGTCTTCCAGCCCCCTGATCTTGGACTCGCCAGTCTCCAGAACCACAAGCAATAAATGTTGTTTAAGCCATCCAATCTCTGGATTTTGGCTATAGCAGCCTTAGTGGACTAACACATGGGAAGAAACTTGGTAAAATAAGTTTATTCAAACCATCCATTTAGTTAAGATCATCTTTCTTTAGTCAAAAAAAAAAAATTTACAAAGTCTTACTTCCAAAAAAAAAAAAAAAAAAAAGTCTTACTTCCAAGAATATAGGATTGAAACAATTTTTAAAAGTCTCCTAATGGCATGTTAACATTCAGATGTTATGTATGTACACAATTCTGTCGGCAAATGTTTGTTGAGCACCTCTGTTTGCCACACTCTGCTAAGCAGCAGGGAGTCAAAGAAGAGGAAGACAAGGCTCCTGACAGAGGAAAAACCCTTCCAGGCACACACTGTGTTAGGGATGCTTAAGGTGACTGCTGTGGTCACTGAGCTGAAAGTCTTTTTTAAAGTTGGGTAAGAAGGTTTAAGACAAATTGAGCTATAGAAGTGGTCCATGTTAGAACATGGACACCATTCCAAGGAATGTGGACTAGTATTTGATTTACACTTTTTAGAAATGAATTCTGACAAAAGTATGAAAGATGCAAAGCAGATGGGGGACAAAGCTACATGCAAGAGGCTAGCAGAGATCAAAGGCTTCTGAGGTTGTCCAGAGACAAAAGGGCCCTGAAATGGGGCTCTGAAAGTGGGGATGAAGAGAAAGGAAAAAGCTAAGTCTTATCTAAGATCCATGACATTTAGTGACCAATTAGAAGTGAGAGGTAAGAGAGAGGAAGAGGCTTGCAATGGTTTCCTGCTTGGATGATGGACTGGAGCCAATTATTGGAGAAAAGATGTTTGTTCAATTTGGGACATGTTGATTATGAGATCTTTATGATGTTACCTGGATAGATGGGGAGTTCAGGAGAGTGATTTTGGCTAGAGAAACATCAGAACTACTAAAGCTGTGTGAGTGTACACTCATAATAACACAAATGAGCCTTATTCTACCAGGCAGATTGTCTGCTTGGATAAATGTATTTCTAGCCACCATGAAACTGATTTCACAGCTAGGGAGGTTGAGTGTAAGCATGATAATACAATAGTATAAGAGATATGGAGGCCTGGGCCAGGGTAGTAGGGGGTGGGGGGGCTCAAAAGTTCCAATTTTTCATTCAGCACTCTTCCCAATGGGGCACTGAGATATTACAATTTATAAGAAATATATATTTGGCCGCTCAGATGGCCAAAATATGTTTCTCATATATGTTTGTTCTTCATCCACAGTTTCTAGCTCACACCCCCCCCAAACCCTTGGAATTGTTTTAAGTGTTGAGAGTGACAAAGATCTTTGGCTATGTTAATGAGGTGACTTTTGGAAAGTGGCTAAGGATGGAGGTTAAGTTGCCAATGGAGCCAACCATGTGATTAGAGGTTTAGCACTTTCAGTCCCATCCCCTGACCTCCAGGGAAGGGAATAGGGGCTGGAAGTTGAATCTACAATCAATGGCCAATAATTCAATCAATCACAATTATGCAATGAAGCCTCTCTTGGACTTCAAGGAGACCAAACCAGTCAATCCTAAAGGAAATCAACCATGAATATTCATTGGAAGGACTGTTGCTGAAGCTCCAACACTTTGGCCACCTGATGGGAAGAGCTGACTCACTGGAAAAGACCCTGATGATGAGAAACATTAAAGGCAAAAGAAGAGGCAGCAAAGGATGAGATGGTTATATAGCATCACTGACTCAATGGACATAAATTTGAGCAAACTCCAGGAGATAGTGGAAGACAGAAGAGCCTGGCATAATACAGTCCGTGAGGTCTTAAAGAATTGGACATGGCTTGGTGACTGAACAACAATAATGAAGCCTGCATAAAAACCCAAAAGGATGGTGTTTGGGAAGTTTCCAAGATGATGAACACATGGAGGTGCTGGGAGTGGGGTGCCTGCAGGGGCCATGGAAGCACTACACCCTTTCCCCATGCCTTGTTCTATGTATCTCTTCCCTCTAGTTCCTGAGTTACATTATGTCCGTTTATAATAAACCTGTAATCTAATAACTAAAACGTTTTCACAAGTGCCATGAGCCACTACAGCAAATTATTGAACCCAAGGATGGGTCGCAGGAACCTCTGAGGTAACAACTGGAGCTTGCAACTGGCATCTGAAGTGAGTATGGGATGGGGTGGAATGGGGAGTGGTCTTTTTAAGACTGAACCCTTAACCTGTGGAATCTGACTCCATCTCCTCTTAGAGTCAGAATCGAGTTGAGCTGTAGGACAATCAGCTAGTGTTCCAAGAATTATTTCTTGGTATCAGGATCCCTATCCCTCCCCTCCATATTAAGCACCAACTCACATTGCCCAGTATTCTCATTCATGCACTTGTGTCACAGGCAAACTGAATGTGCCTTCAAACATGCTTCAGCATTTCTGCTAATTTAAACCACATGTTGTTTTCAAGACCTAGAACAACCATTAAGTTTGGAATAACACAGCCTTGGATTCAGATGAATTAGGGTTCAAACACCAACTGTGTCTATTGCTTAAAACGACTAGGTTTTTTACTCTCCAAAAAGCCTCAGTTTCTTATCTGTTAAAGAGGCATAATAGTACCCATCTCTTAGGACTGCAATGAGGCTGCAAGATAACAGTTCATATAAAGCATTTAGAAGACTACCTAGCACAGGTAACTGCTCAACCAGTGACTCATCGGTGGCAATTAACATAATAATGCTGGTATACTAGAAAAAAGCATATTTTTTTTCATATCAAAAGATCTATGTTTCCTCTCCAGAGTCACTAGTTATTATACTGTGTGATTAGCTTTCTTTTTCTCTCTTATACAATAGGGATAATAACAGTATCTAACTCATAGAGTTATTGTGAGGAGCCAATGTTTTCCAAAGTACTTTGAAGAGTAAAAGCATTCTACCAATATTAGTTATAATAATAAAAAAACTGCCTACTGGGTGAATAAGTGCTTATAGTGATAAAATCTCCAAAGCATCTTTACAAAAGTTAGTAAGTGCACTTTCTCATCCAGCACAGAAAATATTTATTAAGCAACTTATAGTACACAGGTAAATACCATGCTAGGCAAATGAAAGACACTGAGAAGCTGTCAGCTAAAGGACAGACTGTTGCATAGCTAATCATAAATGGTAGCTATTTTAGCTACCACTTTCATCTTACTGTATGTGCTGCAGTTTTGTCTCCAAAGCCTTTTGGGAAAAAGACAGTTTTGAATTGATTCACGTCTGCTTTATTCTCATCAAAGTTGATGCTGAACTCCTGAAGATATCTGCCATAGCACTGTAAAAGGGCCAATTTATATTCCTGAAATAAAAAAAAGGGCTCGATGAAGGTTTTAAAATACCATTTTTCTTATCATTATTAAAATTAGGTGATATTGGGTTTCCCAGGTGGCGCTAGTGCTAAAGAACCCACCTGCCAATGCAGGAAACAGAAGAGACATGGGTTTGATCCCTGGGGTTGAAAAGATCCCCCAGAGGAGGGAATGGCAACCCATTCAGGTATTTTTGCCTGGAGAATCCCATGGACAGAGGAGCCTGGCAGGGTCACAAAGATGCAGATATGACTGAAGCAACTTAGCACAGCCAACGTTCATATTATTCTCAATGATGGCAATGTTGATAATTACTATGATCACCATTACTTCCACCATGACATCATTACTAACATTATCACAACTATTTCCAAACACACACATGACAGACACTGTTCTTTGCAATTCATGTGCATTATTTAATTCTCCTCACAACAAACCAATTGTGAGATGAGACTTCAAAGACGGGGATACTCCCCAGGGCATTGTGTGTGGCAATACCTGGATATACTCAAAATCCAACAGGTTCAACCTCAACAGAGGATAGTAATCCACCAACTCAATCACAGAGGTGGAGGAGCTGTTTAACCAGCCTTGCTTCTCTGATACCTCCTAAGCTCCAAAAAAGAAAGGACAGGTGGGGGAGGGCAGCTAGGGAGAGGAGAAAAAATGGGGGTGGGTAGAGAAAAGAAGGAAGAGGAAAAAAAGGAAGGAAGAAAAGAAAGAAAGGAGAAGAGAAGAGAAGATTGCAGGTGATAAGCTGGCTCTTTCATGTTCCATTTCTGAAGTTACATCAGGACCAATCAGTCTGTGCTGTTGTTAGTTAACGATTCTCGTCAGTTCTGATGCATGCTTAGTTTCCCATTACACAGTCAGATGCCTCATTTCTGAAGCCCACAGGGCACAGCTGACCTGGAGAGTTTCAGGGTGGTGGATGCCAACAAGGCTCCACAGATGAGTCAGCTACAGCCCTTCCTCTGCTTCTTCCCATGCCACTGTGTTTCCAGGAAGAGCAGCTGCCCTGGGTGTGAACTGCCTCTTGGGTTACCTTGCCCCTCCACAGATTCAGAGTTAAAATGCTCTTTTGTTCCTATTTCTATTGACTTGTTTGTCACTTACTCACTAATTAATTCTGAATCTTTTCCATTCTAACTTGATTCACATAATGAATTCAAATCTAGGTTCAAAACAAGAGTAGTCCAACAAGATGAGCTTTACTGTAACTAAAATAAAAATAGATTCTAGAAACCAAAGTAACCACTCAAGTTTGTTTCCAGAGTTATAAATACCTTTACCGGCCCACTTTCCCATCAGTGAAAAGTAGTTAAAACATTTTGTTTCTTTAGTAAATCTTTTAGATATTCTACCTGAAATACTCTGAATTCTTGGCCAATACCCATTATCAACTTGCTTTATCAACTTCTAACATGTTCCTTCTTCCTCCCTCCACCCATCTGGATACTCCTGAAACAACCTCAGACCGTGTTGTGTATCACCAGCTCCTTATTATGGAATTCTCCAGGCAAGAATACTGGAGTGGGGTGCCACTTCTTTCTCCAGGGGATCTTCCTGACCCAAGTATTAAACCCAGGTCTCCTACATTGCAGGCAGATTCCTTACCATATGAACTACCAGGGAAGCCTCATTATATTGAGAAGAAGCATAAAAATAAAGAGCGGGGCACTCGTCTAATTCTTGTGAAAACTGTTATTCCATTTCACATGAATATAGCTTACAAGTTGGATCTCACTTGGTTTCTTTTTCTGTAGTTTCCCAAACTCTGTATTTTCAAGTCTCTAAGAACCATGGTCCAATTACATGGAGCTGAGAGGATTCTTTAATTTGGGCAGCTGAAAATAGATCTTAGTGCTCCCTTATGCAAGTTCCTCTGCATCTTTGCCTCCATTCGGTAAATTTCCAAAAAGATTCAAGCCCAGAAAATAGAAATGGAGGAGGAAAATGAAGCTGAGAAACTGTAGACTTAGAAGATTTGAAACTGTGCCCTCAAAGAGGTAAGAGAAGCTCATAACAAAATAGAAATTCATGAGCTTGTCTTACAGAACAACAGATAAGGGAAGAGTTTGTTAAAAGCCCTTTGTTTGTAAATACCTTCACTGATTATGGTAGCTTTAGTTATTTTTTTCTCTTTCTTTCTTTCCTTAATTGCGTATCTTCCCACCTTCATGGCAGAAAGCAAAGAACTAAAGAGCCTCTAGATGAAAGTGAAAGAGGAGAGTGAAAAAGTTGACTTAAAACTCAAAATTCAAAAAACAAAGATCATGGCATCTGGTCCCATCACTTCATGGGCAAATAGATGGGTAAACAATGGAAACATTGTGATAGACTTTATTTTGAGGGGGTCCAAAATCACAGCAGATGGTGACTGCAGCCATGAAATTAAAAAACCCTTGCTCCTTGGAAGAAAAGCTATGACCCATCTGGACAGCATATTAAGAAGCATACACATTACTTTGCCGACAAAAGTCCATTTAGTCAGAGCTGTGGTTTTTCCAGTAGTCATGTATGAATGTGAGAGTTGGACTATAAAGAAAGCTGAGCACCGAAGAACTGATGTTTTTAAACTGTGGTATTGGAGAAGACTCTTGAGAGTCCCTTGAACTGCAAAGAGATCCAACCAGTACGTCCTAAAGGAAATCTGTCCTGAATATTCATTGGAAGGACTGATAGTGAAGCTGAAATCCAATACTTTGGTCACCTGATGGGAAGAACTGACTCATTGGAAAAGACCCTGATGCTGGGAAAGATTGGAGGCAGGAGGAGAATGGAACAGAGGATGAGATGGTTGGATGGCATCACTGACTTGATGGACACGAGTTTGAGCAAGCTCTGGGAGTTGGTGATGGACTGGGAAGTCTGGGCTGCTGCAGTCCATGGGGTCACAGAGTCAGACACAACTGAGCTACTGAACTGAATGGACAGCTTCAGGCTGTCCAGTTGTTCAGGCTGTCCAGGAACTAGAGTCAGCTCTGGCCTAGAGCCAGCCAACTGGGGGAAGGTTAGGACCCCCAACCCTAAAATTAGGCCTGCCCAGGCATCTCTTGACCAGTCCTTTTGACGTCAGAGGCTGAAAAGCTCTGGGCTCCCATCAGGCTGTGCACCTCCATTTTGAATACATACATAACCCAGGTGCAGCTGTGCAGAACTCCAACTACCTACCTCACCTTTCCCCCTACCTCCAATCACCTTTCCCTGAGCCTAAGATCACACTGTTGATATCTCATAAATATCCCAACTCTCTCGCTTTCTAGGAGGCAGATCTGAGACTTATTCCTTGCCTGGTTGCCTTGTGAATAAACTGTTTCTCTGCTGCAAACCTCAGCGGCTCAGTACTTGGCTCGCTTCATGTCAGGAAAACAGACCTGGCTTGGTAACAGACAGAATACCTCCCATGTCTGGCCTAAAATCACTTTGTATAAGATAACACTTGGTCCAAGGAGCCTATTAATACACGTGCCAAAGATATCATATTTAACTTGGAATAATTTGGGCCCAAGCCAGAGGTTATGGGGAAAAATTCACATTTTCATTAACTGAAAACCCAGCCTCAGTGTGGTCTTATCAAACCAAGTCCATGAGTCCGCAGCAATCCAAGACCCGGGCATTGATAATGGAACTAGAAATAAGGCAGGAACTCAGTTGGAATACAACATTGAGTAAGAACTGGGGTCTGTATGGAATGACTGCTGCAATTACATATGGCAAAGTGTTGAGAAGGAGCTGAAGGTCATTGAAACAAGGCACCTGGAAGCAAGCAACACAGCAGCAAGGCCCTGCAAGGGCTGTGGGCAAGGTCAGCCATGTGAAAAACAACAGGAAGTGGTGTCTGGGCTCCTTTGTATGAGGTAGGAACATGATGACTCAGCATTTCCTGTTGGGCGCCTACCACACCCTCTCCTAACTATGGGCTGTGCTCCTGCTCAGCCTCAGCCAACTGTCTTTCTGTTCAGGAACCTCTCACCTCTGGAGAATCCCAACTACAAAATTTTAAAGTGAACACTTTTTCTGTCACTGTGCCTCATTAAAATTTTTACATATCCCCTTGGATTTTTCCAACAACAAAAAATCAAATCGTGTAAAAGAGGAATGCTATCCAATAATAATAATAATTAGCCAAATGAGTTTCATTTGGGCTCTTTTTACTCCAGAGGTACTTACTTTCATTTCACAAAGGCTATCTCCAACCTTCAGAAGCTTCTCGTTGTAATAGGCAGTTGGCAGCCGGGGGGCGTATTTGGTCCAGATATTAAACAAAGAGGTGGCACTGTAAAAATTATAAAATAAAACGATATCTTCAAAGTCAGCAGGAAACCTAAATTAATTGGCAAGCAATCCTTAAAAACTTACCTTGTGCTAAGTCTTTTTTTTTTAACTTTTTATTTTGTATTGCTGCTGCTGCTAAGTCGCTTCAGTTGTGTCTGATTCTGTGCGACCCCATAGACGCCAATTAACAATGCTATGACAGTTTCAGGTGAACGGGGAAGGGACTCAGCCATACAGATACATGTATCCATTCTCCCCCACACTCCCCTCCCATCCAGGCTGCCCCATAACATTGAGCAGAGTTCCCTGTGCTGTACAGTAGGTCCTTGTTGGTTATCCATTTTAAATATAGCAGTGTGTACATGTCCATCCCAGACTCTCAAACTATCCCTCCCCCCCATCCTTCCTCCCTTATGCTTTCTAATGTGCCATATTGTCAATGTCTAATTATTGATAAATGTAATTATGGTTATAAGTATTATTTCCTTTGTACCAAGCACTGACAGCTCTTAATGTGCATTTTTAATGATTTTAAAATTTTAATATTTTTATTGAAATATAGTTTGTTTCAGATGTACATCGTGATTCACAATTTTTAAAAGCTATACTCCGTTTATAGTTATTATCAACCTCTGACTATATTTTCGGTGCTATGCAATATATCCTTGTAGCATACATAGTAGTTTGTACCTCTTAATCCCCTACCTCTATCTTGCCCCTCACACCTCCCCTCTCCCCACTGGTAACCACTAGTTTGTTCTCTATGTCTGTGCGTCTGTTTCTTTGTTATTATAGTTACTAGTTTGTTGTATTTTTTAGATTCCACATATAAGTGATATCATAAAGTATTTGTCTTTCTCTGGCTGACTTCTTTCACCTGGCAAAATGATGCCCTCCAAGTTTATCCAGGTTGTTGCAAATGGCAAGATTTCATTCTTTTTTATGGCTGAGTAATATTCCTCTGTGTGTGTGTGTGTTCATGTGTGTATCACATCTTCTTTATCCATTTATCTCTTGAAGGACACTTAGGTTGCTTCCATATCTTAGTTATTATAAATATTGCTGCTATGAACACTGGGACTGACTCTTTGTATGCATTTTTAAAAATCAACTTTATTTTTTAAAGTAGTTCTAGATTCACAGAAAAATTGAGCAGAATGTATAGAGATTCCCCCAAATACCCCTATCTCTGGCACATGCACAGCCTCCTCCATTATTAACATCACTCACCAAAGTGGTACATTTGTTACAATTAACATATTGACACATCATTATCACCCAGTGTCCCTAGTTTACATTAGGGTTTATTCTTGGTGCCGTCCATTATATGGCATGACTGCAGCCATGAAATTAAAAGACGCTTACTCCTTGGAAGGAAAGTTATGACCAACCTAGATAGCATTTTCAAAAGCAGAGACATTACTTTGCCAACAAAGGTTCGTCTAGTCAAGGCTATGGTTTTTCCTGTGGTCATGTATGGATGTGAGAGTTGGACTGTGAAGAAAGCTGAGCACCGAAGAATTGATGCTTCTGAACCGCGGTGTTGGAGAAGACTCAAGAGTCCCTTGGACTGCAAGAAGATCCAACCAGTCCATTCTGAAGGAGATCAGCCCTGGGATTTCTTTGGAAGGAATGATGCTAAAGCTGAAACTCCAGTACTTTGGCCACCTGATGCGAAGAGTTGACTCATTGGAAAAGACTGTGATGCTGGGAGGGATTGGGGGCAGGAGGAGAAGGGGAGGACAGAGGATGAGATGGCTGGATGGCATCACTGACTCAATGGACCTGCGTCTCAGTGAACTCTGGGAGTTGGTGATGGACAGGGAGGCCTGGCGTACTGCGATTCATGGGGTCGCAAAGAGTCGGACACGATTGAGCGACTGATCTGATCTGATCTGATCTGATAGTGCCATGTATCCACCACTGAATCACAGAGAGTAGTTTCGCCACCCTAAAAGTCTTCTGTGCTCTGCCTATTCATCATTCGCTCCCCACTAACTGCAGACAACCACTGAACTTTCTACTCTCTCTACAGTTTTGCCTTTTTCAAGATGCCATATAGTTGGAATCATACAGTATCAATATGTAGCACTTTTAAATTGGCTTCTTTCACTTAGTAATAAGGATTTACGATTCACCCATGTTTTCCCATGGCTTGATAGCTCATTTCTTTTTAGCACTGAATAATATTCCATTGTCTATATATGCCACAGTTTATCAGTTTACTTACTGAGAGACATCTTGTTTGTGTCCAAGTTTTAGCAATTTATATAAAACTGTTATAAACATCCATGTGCAGATTTTTGTATGGAATAAGTTTTCCACTCCTTTGGGTAAATACTAAGGAGCACGACTGCTGGATTATATGGTAAGAATATGTTTAGTTTTATAAGAAAACATCAAACTGTCTTCTAAAGTGGCTTTACCAATTTGCATTCCCACCAGCAATGAATGAAAATTTTCCCATTGATCCACATCCTTGTCAGCATTTGGTTTTGTCAGTGTTCTGGATTCTGGCCATGCTAATAGGTGTGTAGTGGTATCTCACTGTTGTTTTAACTTACATATTCCTGATAACATATGATTTGGAGCATCTTTTCATATATTTATTTGTCATTTATTTATCTTCCTTGGGTAGACGTCTGCTAAGATTTTTGGCACATTTTTAAAATCAGGTTGTTCGTTTTCCTATTGCTGAGTTTTTAAGAGTTCTATGTATATTTTAGATAGTAGTCCTTTATCAAATATGTGTTTTGCAAGTTTCTTCTCCCAGTCTGTGGCTTGGCTTTCATTCTATTGACAGTGTCTTTCACAGGGCAGAAAATTTTAATTTTCATGAAGTCCAGTTTATCAACTCTTTCTTTCATGGATCATGTCTTCAGTGTTGTACCTCAAAAGCCACTGCCATATCAAAGATCTTCTAGATTTCTCCTATATTATCTTCTAGGAGTTTTATAGCATATAATTTACATTAGGTTTGTGATCCATTTTGAGTATTTTGGGGAAGGGTGTAAGGTCTCTAGCTAGATATGGTTTTCACATGTGGATGTGCAATTGCAGCACATCCTTGGAAGAAAGGTTATGACCAACCTAGACAGCATATTAAAAAGCAGAGACATTATTTTGTCAACAAAGGTCCATCTAGTCAAAGCTATGGTTTTTCCAGTAGTCATGTATGGATGTGAAAGTTGGACTATAAAGAAAGCTGAGCACTGAAGAATTGATGATTTTCAACTGTGGTGTTGGAGAAGACTCTTGAGAGTTCCTTGGACTGCAAGGAGATCCAGCCAGTCCATCCTAAAGGAAATCTTTCCTGAATATTCATTGGAAGGACTGATGTTGAAGCTGAAACTCCAATACTTTGGCCACCTGATGCAAAGATCTGACTCATTTGAAAAGACCCTGATGCTGGGAAAGATTGAAGGCAGGAGGAGAAGGGGATGACAGAGGATGAGATGGTTGGATGGCATTACTGACTCGATGGACATAAGTTTGAGTAAGTTCCGGGAGTTGGTAATGGACAGGGAGGCCTGAGGTGCTGCAGTCCATGGATCGCAAAAATCGGACACAACTGAGCAACTGAACTGAACTGAAGTTAGTAATTGGGCTTCCCAGTTGGTAAAGAATCTGCCTACAATGCAGGAGATGTGGGTTTGATCCCTGGGTCAGGAAGATCCCCTGGAGGAGGGCATGGCAACCCTCTCCAGTATTCTTAGTAGCTCAAGCTGACTAATATAGGCAAGAAGAACTTAAGGACTGAAGATGGCTCAAGTATTTATCAGGTACACATCTGGGTATTAATGGAACAACCTCAATAAAAACATGTAAAAAAAAAAAGTCAATTAATTACCTAAATGATGGGGCTTCCCTGATAGCTCAGTTGGTAAAGAATCTGCCTGCAATGCAGGAGACCCTGGTTCAATTCCTGGGTCGGGAAGATCCCCTGGAGAAGGAAAGGCTACCCACTCCAGTATTCTGACCTGGAGAATTCCAAGAACTACAGTCCATGGGGTCTCAAAGAGTCGGAGACAACTGAGCAACTTTCAAAAAAAAAATTAAATAATAGCTCAGTGACAAGAGAGGAGGCAGATACAGGGTATTCCTGCCTTCATGGACAGATTAATAATATTTAAGGGTAGTAAAATATATACATGTAATCATGCCAAATAAAGAGTATAGAAAACAGCCCACAGAAGTTTAAAAAGGTAAATGTGTTTGGGTTTGTTTTGCCCTTTTCCCTTTGATTTCTGCTTCATGAAATGCATTATAATAAATATAGTAAATCCAAGAAATTTAAGATAGAATTCTTAAATTACATAGTTGAAAGAGTTCTTCTTCCCAAACCTTATGGATGAGATAATGGTGAGTAGGTCTGTTACTCATAAAAGAAAAATACCAACTTCATAAATCACTCAAAGTTACATAATAGAATTTCCTTTTTTTTTAAGTGAGCCATAAGTTCAAGTTAAAATTGCTTATTGGGAAATGGCTTACATAATGATTAAATGGGGAAAATATAACATATAATATGTAACACACATCATTTAGGAAAGTTTGTTAATACACTTTTGATTGCTATTTGATTATAACTATTGTAGAGAAAGCAATAGCACCCCACTCCAGTACTCTTGCCTGGAAAATCCCATGGACGGAGGAGCCTGGTAGGCTGCAATCTATGGGGTCGCTAAGAGTCGGACTCGACTGAGCGACTTCACTTTCACTTTTCACTTCCATGCATTGGAGAAGGAAATGGCAACCCACTCCAGTGTTCTTGCCTGGAGAATCCCAGGGACGGGGGAGCCTGGTGGGCTGCTGTCTATGGGGTCGCACAGAGTCGGACATGACTGAAGTGACTCAGCAGCAGCAGCAGCAGCAGCAAAGCAGAAAAACATAACTATATAAAAAGAATATCAAAATTTTGTGTGCTTATGACAAAAGCATAACTGTAAAATACACTGCACTCTAAATTTAAGGACATTGCTGATATGATCAAAATCTGTATGTTAGGTACTACAAATTTTATACTTATATGAGACTCTACAGTTATAAAAATAAGAAATTTTTTATTTTAAAAAATTACCATCTTGTCAAATATGTTATAAAAGCAATTCCTACCTCCAGTACTCCTAACTGGTTTCCACATTGCCATCATTACTCCATTTGTACTAAGTCAAACAACATATTTTTTTTAAAAATCACATATGGTTAATTCTTTGCCAAAAACTAAGCAATGATTTCTCATTGCATTTGGAGTAAATGTAAACTCTATAAATGGCCTCTAAAACCTTGCACACCCCGATTTACTCCTCTAATCTCATCTCATACCACTGCACCCACACTTTCCACACTGTGCTAAATAGGCTTCTGTCCACTCCTCCAAAGGGCCCTGCCTCTTTCCTGCCAAGATTCTCCCACATGATTGTTCCTTCTGTTTATCCTCTTCTTCCTTGCTGGTTGACTGCCAGGCAGCCTTCTAATCTCAGCTTCATGTCACCTTCCTCACCATTCATTTGAAGGCAGGTCTCCACTCTGTTCCCATTAAGCCTATGCTCAATTGTTACCTACTCTAATCACTTTATTGAAGATTGCAACCTCCTGTCTCCCACTCCATAACTTTTCCTCTCTTTTTCTACCTAGCATGTATCACTTTCTAGGACACCACAAAATGTACTTATTTAATATGTTTATCGTTATGTGCCCCTCTGGAATATAAGCACCAAGAGGGCCGGAGGTTTTTCTCTGGGTCATTGCTGTATCCACAGGACTTAGGGCAATACATGGCACATGTAAATTCTCAGGAGCTTCTTCCTTCACAGCGCTTGTTGTTTGTGTGTTGACTTATTAAAAGCCTTCACTTATTAAAAGTGACTCATTAAAAGCCTGTCTCTCTCTCTCCATGAGCACAGATTCCCATATCTATTTTGCTCATCACTGTATAACTCATAACTGGTGCAGGCCCTAGAGCTTCCATGGTGGCTCAGTGGTAAAGAATTCGCCTGCCAAGCAGGAGATGGGGGTTCCATCCTTGGGTTGGGAAGATCCCCTGGAGAAGGAAATAGCAACTCACTCTAGTATTCTTGCCTAGAAAATCCCATGGACAGAGGACCCTGGCAGGCTACAGTCTACGGGGTCACAAAAGAGACAGACGTGCCTTGGCAACTAAACAGCAACAACAACAGTGCAGGCCCTGGCTTATAGTAGGCACTCAATAAAAAATTATTCTGAAAATAAATACCTAAGCATGTGAGAAGTTAGATGGCTAAGGTCTGTGTCAATCCTTAATGTTTGTGAGTCTCTGTTTAAAGATGGGGCCGATACTGTACTTACCAACTGACCCAGATCAACAATTATTGAGGAAAAAAAGGATAATTCTTGAATTCTTTCAATGCCAAATATTCATTGAATGTTCACAATATCCCAACACTCAGGCTAGGTGCTAGATATACAGCAATGAAAAAATGGATCACCATCTAAACTCAACAGGAAGCTTACATTCTAACGGGAGAGACGGACAATACATAAGAGATGAATATTCAATAAAAGTATAAATTGATGGGTAAACCCTGTGTTAGATATGAAAGGCCTCCTAAGGAGGTAACAACTAAACTAAGACCTGGAAGAAAAGGAGCCAGATACTTGAAAAATTGAGGAAAGAACATTTCCAACAAAGGAGGGAGCAAATATAAAGCCCCTGGGATGATAAACAGAGGTCTGTTTTCCCGGAAAGTCCTGGAAGAGAAGTGAGGGATGAGCTGAGATGAAAGAGGCAGGCAAGGCCAGAGCTTCAGACCCTGGAAGACACCAGAAAATGTCGTAATTTTATTTTAAAAGCAATGGGAAACAGAAGTCTGTAGATAAGGGAGTGGGTGATTTGTTTATAAAGGTCACCCTGATTGCTATGTGAAGGATATATTTGAGACTCAAGCGGCTGCAGAGAAAATTTGAGATGATGATGGTTTGAACCGGAATGTTGGTAGTGGAGATGGAAAGATAAACTATTATCTAAGGCACAAAAACAGAAATATTTTAAATATAAATATATGTAGCTTGAGCTTCGCAGGTGGCACTAGTGGTAAAGAACCCACCTGCCAATGCAGGAAATGTAAGAGATGCAGGTTCCATTCCTGGGTGGAGAAGATCCCCTGGAAGAGGGCATGGCAATCCACTCCAGGATTCTTGTCTAAAGAATCCCATGGACAGAGGAGCCTGGCCAGCTACAATCCATGGGGTCGCAATAAGTAGGACACAACTGAACCAACTTAGCACACATGTGCACACATGTAGCTTAGCCATGTAATGTGCTTTCCTTAGTCAATTCTTGGTTCTCATTTTACTTGGCCCATCAGCAGGATTTGCCACAATTGACTGATCATTCCTTCCTTCTTAAAGCACTTTCTCTACTTGGCTTCCAATACACCACTGGATTTCCTCTACCTCTTTGGCCACTCCTCCTTAGTCTCTACCAGTTTCTTCCCATCTCTTCCCCACTTGTCAGTGTTGGAGGGTTCCAAAGTTCAGTCCTTGGACTCTTTTCTTCTCCATCTATACTCACTCCCTTAGCTATTCCATCAAATGTCAAAGTTTAAATGTCATCCATATGCTGATGAATCCCAAAAGTATTTCTCCTCTGACCCCCAGACTCCACATATCCAACTACCTACATAATAACTCTACCTGGATGGTGAATTACAGCTCAATCTTAATATATCTAAAAACTAAGTCTTCATCTCCCTTACTCCTGCCCAAACATGTTCATCCCACAGTCACAATCGCACCCCAGGACCTTCACACTTGCCATTCTCCCAGTGTGGCCAACTCTTTGTACAGAAATCTTATCATTTACTACCATACCTCCCTCTCATCTTTATCAAAGGTCACTTTTCCTGACTTTCCCTGACCATGTCCCCTGCCATCCCATTTTAAATTATAACACCCACGTGATATCATTCTCTTCCTCCCTGCTCTAATTTTCTCTAATTTTCTAGCACTTACTTCCGTGTAAAATAATTTCCTTACATATTTGTTTACTGGCTGTTTGTAGACACAAAAATACATATTCCATGGGGATATGAATTTGTATATTTTTTTAACTTGATGTTTTCCTAGTTCCTGGAATGGAACCTGATATTTAGGAGGTGCTCAATAAATATGCAGTTAAATCCATGAATGAATAATAAATATAAGTTAAAACTATTTCTTCATATTAAATACATGGATGAAAAATATAAGATGAAACTATTGACTATTCTAGTATTCTTCGCCACTTGCCTACATTTCTAACGGTTTCATTTGCAATGTGTTTTGACTGGGAAAGAAAGATGGTTAACACAAACAGGAAAGAGCCTTAAAAACAGGTAGTCTGCAGTTTGAGATAATAACATGGTGATGGAATCCAAAAAAAGGCAAACGTGCAAAATGAGTCACAAAATCAAGAACAAGTTACTGTGATGCTGTTAATAGTAGCAGTTGAAAAAGGAATAAAGTACAAATGCTCACAGAATGACATACTTCATGGCATCAAGAATTAACTTTTTCATGAACCTAAGTGACCTCAAAGTTATTCCTTTCCCTCCATATACAAAACTGTACCCACAACATGGAAAGTTGTGAAACCTGTGAGTGAGCCAAAACTTCATTGGCATGCACTGGCAATTAGAAGACAGTCAGAACAAATGCTGAATCATGTGAACTTGTGAAATAGGAAACATTTCTTTGTTGACTTTTATTCTGACCCGAGCAGGAAGTCAAGACACATTTACCAGGCAATAAGGATTGTAATAGCGACGAGTCTTCACTTCTTAAACTTTGTGTGTATCTCCGGGCCCTTTGGCCAGGTTCTGCATCCTCAACACCTACCAGCTCCAGGGACCACCGCCTGCCTCCTCAGAGCATCTCCTCCTCTGGCCCTGGGAGTTGTCTTCTCCGGACAGCACCCGCCCCAGGGCCCTGCCTCTGCTTACCAAAGCCGGTGGAACTCATATTTCTGTTCCTCCGTTGTAGCTAAAGCCTTCTTTCTCTTCATGAAGTCTAGCAACTCCTGAATCTCCTTCTCACAGGAGGCCAGGAGTGGGTTTTTTGCGTCCAGCGGCCCATAAAATACTGCGAGGGGCAACAAGTCCTCGTGGCCGGCCGAGCGAGACTGTGGGCTCAGAGAGCTCGCCTTCGACTCCACCAGGGTCGACTTCGAAATCCCAGTAGAGGGCGGGGGCGGAGTCGGCGGCGACACAGAAGTGGGAGACACGTTTGGTGAAGAGACCGAGCAGGTGCCTTGCGCCGCCATGTTGACGAGACCCGGGCCCGTCCCGGGGTGTGTGTACACGCGGTTGCCTGGCGACGGTCTCGTGGTAACCAGGCATCCCGCGAGCTTTCGGGGAAATACAGCGGCCCCTGGAGGGCAAAAGAAGAAAAACCTTGTCCAGAAAGCAATGTTACTCCTGAGGTGTTTTTGCTGTCTTGCTCACCGCTAGATGTTATAACTGAGAGGATTCTGGAGATAGAGCGAATAGGAGAGCCAGAAACTTAGGATCACATATCCAAACTATACTTTTTCCATTTCTACCACTTAATAATGATGCTCATTAATATATGCCAGGAGTTATTCTAAGCATTTGAAACAAGTAATCTCATTTGCCCCATTTAATCATCATTATAACTTTGCAATTCTGGATATTACTAGTATCTCCATTTCACAGTTTAAGAAACCAAAGTTTAGGGAGGTTTAGCCATTTGACAAAGGTCAGAGTAAACCGTTGGAGGTTTACTCTGAAGGCAGGGATCTGCCTTCAGACTCCAAAGGCTGTGCTCAAAATGACCTTCCCCACCACCATGCACTCAAACTAAGGTTAGCAAAAGAACTAAAAATAGTTTAAGAATCAAGTGCATGCAACTGATCCACTCTGGTCCCTCTTATTGGACCTTGAGGTCTGTAACTGCGGATGATGTTGGTGTCTAGTAGTTATGACTACTCTGTTTATTCATTTGTATTTCAGCCTTATCTTGATTATCACTATATTTTAAATTCATAAGCATTTAACTCAGCCTTAACCTGTGGACATTAATGTGTACTAATGCTTGAAGTGGTAACTCTCAAAGAATTTTGCATTTTAAATGGGGATTTTAGGAGACTTTGCTTCTGATGGGGAAGCGATGGCCTCAAGGGAACTATTTGGGGGCAAGAGAAGTTCTTTCCCTGAATTATGGGCAATAGTAAGTTTATTTATAAATTTAAAGTATGAGTTTCCAACTAGTACAGAACTTGCTTTCTTTCTAAATGTTATGCAGTGCCAAAAATTGTCTAAGAGAAGGATCAGAAATATTTGATGGCTTAGGAAAAGGGGTCTTTAACATTGAAAACTGTTACTAGTCCTGTAAAGACAGTAACCTTTACACCCTGTCAGCCCAATTTCCCACTTAAGATTAAGAAGCTTATTGGACCACAGACTGATTTCTTTCAGGGCTGACCTAATTTCTTGCAGACTCTCTGGACCTGTGCTAATTTGCAAGGTTGGCCTAGTATGCCATGTGTACTGTACCCTAATATTCTTTGAAGGCAAATGATGATGATTTTGCATTTCAAGGCAGGTAATTATGGCCCAAGAACCTTCCTGGCAAACAGCAAGCTCCTCTGACACCAGACTACCAGGAATTCAATTCTCCAATAAGAATGTAGAAATATTCTTTGATTAAGATGTTTATCTTATCTCTAAGTGAGCAGTAAAAATGCTAAGATTTTAAAGAATTTAGGCCTAAAGAAATAATTTATCTTTGGGGCATTTACAAAAAGTATTAATAAACGTTTTTAAAAAGTCAGCTTGGTAAGTTCTTTCTCTTCCCATCCTCTTATTCTTACATAACAGACATGTCCACTTCAGATCAAAAGCTGGTATAATTTGCCACTGAGTACTGTCTTTTATATTGATGAAAGTGAAGCTGCAGGATAAATGTAAATTAAAGTGGTCAGAGAGGAGGAAAGAAAATAAAAATAAAACACATAAAGTAGATTTATTCCCCCTTGATCTGACTGCTCTCTCAAACAGCTTTCATAGCTCAGACACATATCAGTCAGTAGTAAAAGAAAATGTGACTAATTAAATTCAAATACTTGAATTATGAAACATTGTATCTTAGTCATTTTCCTCCTTGCACACACACTCAAGCTAACAACGCATAACTTTCAGTAGTTTTTGAAAGCTCATCTGCATGTTTAAATGGGTGCTATACTCTGAATCATCACTGTGGTAAGATGGATATTTCCATTTTCTTCAGTTTAAATTATATTTAAATCATGTTTTTTAAATATTTTTGAGATGTTATCTTTCTGATAATGAGAAGCAGCTATTAGGATATCTTTTCTATTTCCTTGTCACTTCGCTTTATTCTTTTTACTGTAGTGAAAGAATAGAGCTTTGCAACTGTCTGACAGCTAAATAATGTAAATAGCTTCCTTATAAATAATGTAAATTGCTGTTTCCTTATAATTAAGGAAATTAAGTGTCTGCAGGCTGCAGGGATCCTTTTGTCCGTTCAAGAGTCTTTATCATTTAAAGTTACTGTTAGAGAAAGAATAAATAAAGTTAAAATTCTTTCTATTCCTAATGTGGTTGTTAATCATTTGGACTGTCTGAAGTATGTAAGATATTTTTTAAAAAAGCATGAAGATCTACCTTTCCTACCTATCTAATATTTAGACCATTCTTAATTTCATGCTTTCCTTCAGTGAAATACAGCCATTTCTTTCGATTGAGTTCAGTCGCTCAGTCATATCCTACTCTTTCCGATGCCATGGACTGCAGACACCAGGAGAGGAGACACCAGGCCTCCCTGTCCATCACCAACTCCCAGAGCTTGTTCAAACTCATGTTCATCGAATCGGTGATGCCATCCAACCATCTCATCCTCTGTCATCCCCTTCTCCTGCCTTCAATCTTACCCAGCATAAGGGTCTCTTCTAATGAGTCAGCTCTTAGCATCAGGTGGAGCATCAACTTCAGTATCAGTCCTTCCAATGAATAATCAGGGCTGACTTCCTTCAGGATTGACTGGTTTGATCTCCCTGCAGTCCCAGGGGCTCTCAAGAGTCTTCTCCAACACCACAGTTCAAAAGCATCAATTCTTCGACACTGTTTTCTTTATAGTCCAAATCTCACATCCATACAGGAGCACTGGAAAAATCATAGTTTTGACTAGATGGACCTTTGTTGGCAAAGTAATGTCTCTGCTTTTTAATATGCTAAGTGGGTCACAGCTTTTCTTCCAAGGAGCACGTGTCTTTTAATTTCATGGCTGCAGTCACTATCTATAGTGATTTAGAGCCCAGGAAAATAAAGTCTGTCACCATTTCCATTGTTTCCCCATCTATTTGCGATGAAGTAAGTGATGGGACCAGATTCCATGATCTTAGTTCTTTGAATGTTGCATTTTAAGCCAGCTTTTTCACTCTCATCTATCACTTTCATCAAGAGGCTCTTTAGTTCTTCTTCTCTTTTTGCCTTAAGGGTGGTGTCATCTGTGTATCCCAGGTTATTGATATTTCTCCAGGAAATCTTGATTCCAGCTTGTGCTTCATCCAGCCTGGCATTTCACATGATGTACTCTACATAGAAGTTGATGAGCAGTGTGACAATATACAGCCTTGATGAACTCCCTTCCCAATTTGGAACTAGTCCATTGTTCCATGTCTAGTTCTAGCTGTTGCTTCTTGGCCTGCATACAGATTTCTCAAGAGGCAGGTCAGGTGGTCTGGTATTCCCATCTCTTTAAGAATTTTCCACAGTTTGTCAAGATCTACACAGTCAAAGACTTTGGTGTAATCAATAAAGCAGAAGTAGATGTTTTTCTGGAATTCTCTTGCTTTTTCTATGATTCAACGGATGTTGGCAATTTGATCTCTGGTTCCTCTGCCTTTTCTAAATCCAGTTTGAACATCTGGAAGTTCGTGGTTCATGTACTGTTGAAACCTGGCTTGGAGAATTTTGAGCATTACTTTGCTAGTGTGTGAGACGAGTGCAATTGTGTGGTACATTGAACATTCTTTGACATTGCCCTTCTTTGGGATTGAAATGATAACTGACCTTTTCCAGTCCTGTGGCCACTGCTGAGTTTTCCAGATTTGCTGGCATATTGAGTGCAGCACTTTCACAACATCATCTTTTAAGATTTGAAATAGCTCAACTGGAATCCCATCACCTCCACTAACTTTGATCATAGTGATGCTTCCTAAGGCCTGCTTGACTTCACATTCCAGAATGCCTGGCTCTAGGTAAGTGATCACACCATCATGGTTATCTGGGTCATGAAGATCTTTTTTATATAGTTCTTCTGTATATTCATGCCACCTCTTCTTAATATCTTCTGCTTCTGTTAGGTCCATACCATTTCTGTCCTTTATCGAGCCCATCTTTGCATAAAATGTTCCTTTGGTATCTCTAATTTTCTTGAAGAGATCTCTAGTCTTTCCCATTCTATTGTTTTCCTCTATTTCTTTGCATTGATCACTGAGGAAGGCTTTCTTATCTCTCCTTGCTATTCTCTGGAAATCTGCATTCAAGCGGGTATATCTTTCCTTGTCTCCTTTGCCTTTCAATTCTCTTCTTCTCTCAGCTATTTGTAAAGCCTCCTCAGACAACCATTTTGCCTTTTTGCATTTCTTTTTCTTGGGGATGGTTTTGATTGCTGCCTCCTACACAATGTCACAAACCTCTGTCCACAGTTCTTCAGGCACTCTAGAACTGAAGTGCCTGATTCGATCTATCAGATCTAATCCCTTGAATCTATTTGTCACTTCCACTGTATAATTGTAAGGGATTTGATTCAGGTCATACCTGAATAGTCTAGTGGTTTTCCCTGCTTTCTTCAATTTAAGTCTGAATTTGGCAATAAGGAGTTCATGATCTGAACTCCTTAAAGTTCAGATCCCAGTCTTATATTTGCTGAGTGTATAGAACTTCTCCATCTTTGGCTGAAAAGAATATAATCTATCTGATTATAGTATTGACCATCTGGTGATGTCCATGTGTAGTCTTCTCTTGCATTTTTGGAAGAGGGTGTTTGCTATGACCAGAGCATTCTCTTGGCAAAACTCTGTTACTCTTTGCCCTGCTTCATTTTGTACTCCAAGGCCAAATTTGCCTGTTGCCCCAGGTATCTCTTGACTTCCTACTTTTGCATTTTGCCATTTTTGAATATGTCATAAATGCATAAATGAACCACATATTCCCTGCAAGAAGCAGATGACACACCCACAACTAACCCTGAAGAAGGCATACTATGAAACATGCTGTAATAAAGACTTTCCAATCCTATAGGAACCCCAAAATGAAGTTTGGGACTAGAGAGAGAATAAAGGATTCTAGAGGAAGTGATGTTTTGACCTTGAACCATAACCACTCTTCATTAATAGAAAGGTCTTTGCAGTAGGCTTTTGCCTAATTACTGGGAAGCACTGATGGCTCAGCAGTAAAGAATCCACCCTCAATGGAGGAGATGCAGGTTCAATCCCTGGGTCAGGAGGATCCCCTGGAGGAGGAAATGGCAACTCACTCCAGTATTCTTGCCTGGAAAATTCCACGGACAGAGGAGTCTTGTGGGCTACAATCCATAGGGTAACAAAGAGTCAGACACAAGTGAGTGACTGAACACACATGTCATAACCTAGCACCGAAGACTGGCCGCTGGCAGAGTATATAAACAAGTGGTGATGGTTTAGTCACTAAGTCGTGTCTGACTCTAGTGACCCCATGGACTGTATAGCCCACCTGACTTCTCTGTCCATGGAATTTCCCAGGCAAGAATACTGGAGTGGGTTGCCATTTCCTTCTCCAGGATATCTTCCCAACCCAGAGATCAAACCTGTGTCTCCTGCATTGCAGATGGTCTCAGGCATTGCAGGCACATTCTTTAACCAGGGAAGTCCCCATATAAATGAGTGAATGAAAAGAAAAAAAGCAAGATGAAGAACATTTCGGATATTCCTAACTGAGAGAAAAGACTGAGTCAGGAACAAAGTCATAAGCACACACAGCAAGTTAAATAAGAAAATTTGCCTAGTGTGGTGAGTCATAGACAGCAGAAGATGAGGTGGAAACAGAAGCATGATCAAATCAAATAGATAGTTAGAAAATATGCTAGAAATTTTGACTTAGTTCTGTATTCAGTGGGGAACCTCAGTTAGAAAAACAATGTCATGTAGAGGTTAAAAATCCAATTCCAAACTAATATCAGGCCAGAAATCATGGTTAAATACCCAGTTCTTCCAAGTTACTTAAGCTCAGTTTGCCTTGATTTCTTCATCTGTAAAAAGGGAATGAAATAATAATACTACCTACCTCATAGTTTTGTTTTGTTTGGAATTAAATAAGTTAACATATGTAAAACTCTTAAAACAGTGCCTGGCACATAGTGAATGCTATATTGTTGTTGTTTAGTCACTAAGTCATGTCCAATCCTTTGCAACTCCAAGGAATGTAGCCTGCAAGGCTCCTCTGTCCATGAGTTTCTCCAGGCAAGAACACTGGAGTGGGTTGCCATTGCCTTCTCCAGGGGCTCTTACTGAACCAGGAACTGAACCTGCACCTCCAGCATTGTCAGGTGGATTCTTTGCTGCTGAGCCACCAGGGAAGCCCCAAGTGCTGTACAAATGTTTGTTAATATAATTATTCAGTTGGGAACCATTGAACATCCTTAAGCAGAAAAGAGTATATTTTATGTATTTTAGAAAGAAAACTATTATGGTATAATGAAAGATTTGCATGAAGAAGGTTACATCTGATCTAAGCCCCACAGATCATGACATCCATTATACACAGTCAACAACGAGACAGAATCAGTCAAACTAAAACCACAGATAGAAACAGAGCTGGAATCAGTAGGAAACCAAATTCTGATCAATTAAGTAAAATGAGAGTCATGGAGTAATACATAATTTATATAACAATTATATTAAATGTAATAATATATATTTTGTTTTATATTTCATTATATATATATAAACATATGTAGTTGTTGCAAAATAGAAGAAATTCTAACAGAATGTATTTATAATCTTACAGTAAAGTCTTCCCTAAAAGCTACAAAACTGAAAGACAAAAAGGAAAATACAGATCAATTTGAATACATTAAAAGGCAAACTTTTGAAAGGAAGAAAGATACCACCACAGAAGTAGAACAACAAAGCATATATTGGGAAAAGATATTTTTAATGCATAACATACTGTGTGAATATTGTTTTGATAAATATCAGGAGAAGACTAATAGAAAGACTAGCTAGGGCTTCTCTTCTCTTCATGTCTTTTGGGTCGACCCACCCTCACACCTCAAGGATGTATTTTCCTTTGCTTTCTAAATAAAACTGAGATGTAACACAGAGCTGTAACACTGGTCTGTCCGTCACTTCAAATGTTTGCTGCAGTGAGATGGAACCAAGGAAATTACACACTCTCCTGACATATATGGTGTTGATTCTCGGATTTAACCTGGCTGAAACAATCTCGGCTTGGCCCCCTCCCCTTCCTCTCCCCGAGGCGGAAGCCAAGCACAGCAGAAGCCCAACTCAGTGAAAGCTCCCGCAGTAGAAGCTGAACACAGGGAAAACAGCGCAGGGGAAGTGACAAGAAGCCCAGCATGCTGGAAACTGGAACAGCAAAAACGAACTCAGCAGAAAGCTCATGCAGCTCAGACTCAGATTCCAGAAGACCTCCTGTTAAGCCTGAACCTCCAGTTTAATTGAAACAGAAGAAACATTGTTGAAATGCGGCCGAAGAAGAGATCAAGCCTTGAGCCTTTGGAATGGGAGCACTGACTCCAAGACCCTAGATGACCAGAGAACTAACCCTAGGGAGTATCAAATAGTTAGAACTCACACAAAGGAAACCACTTGAACACAAGACCACACAACCACCAGTAGTACCCTGTGCAGGACGCCTCATCTAAACAACAAACAAAAATACAAACCATATCATCAGCAGACAGGATTACCACCTCACTCAGCCTTGACCATCAGAGGAAAAACAAACAAAGAAACAAAAAAACTCAGCACAAATCTCACCATATACGAAGCTTACACAAACCACTGGACCAACAACCTTAGGAGGGCAGAAACCAAAAGGAAGAAAGAATTCAATCTTGAAGCCTGGGAAAAGGAGATATCAAACACAATAAGTTAAAAAAAAATTTTTTTAATAATGAAAAGGCAGAGAAATACTACACAAATGAAGAAACAAATTAGAAACACAGAAGTCCAAATAAATGAAGAGTAAACAGGCAAACTACTTGAAAAAGAATTTGGAATAATGATAGTAGAGATGATCAAAAACCTTGAAAACAAAATGGAGAAAATGGAAGAACTGATTAACAAAGACCTAGAAGAATTAAAGAATAAACATACAGAGATAAACAACACAATTACTGAAATCAAAAATACATCAGAAGGAATCAATAGCAGGATATCTGAAGCAGAATAACGAATCAGTGGACTGGAAGACAAAATGATGGAAATAACTTCTGAAGAGCAGAATAAAGTAAAAAGAATGAAAAGAACTGAGGATAGTCTCAGAGACCTTTGGGGCAATATCAAATGCACCAACATTTGAATTATAGGGGTCCCAGAAAAAGAAGAGAAAAAGAAAGGGTATGAGAAAATTTTTGAAGAGATTATAGTTGAAAATTTCCCCAGCATGGAAAAGGAAATAGTCAATCAAGTCCAAGAGGCTCATAGAGTCCCATACAGGATAAACCCAAGGAGAAACATGCCAAGACACATACTAATTAAACTAACAAAGACTAAACACAAAGAAAGAATATTAAAAGCAGCAAGGGAGAAGCAACAAGTAACATACAAGGGAAACCCCATATGATTAACAGCTGATCTTTCAGCAGAAACTCTGCAGGCCAGAAGGGAATGGCAGGATATATTTAAAGTACTGAAAGGGAAAAATCTACAACCAAGACTACTGTACCTGGCAAGGATCTCATTCAAAATTGATGGAGAAATCAAAAGCTTTTCAGACAAGCAAAAGTTAAGAGAATTCAGTCCCACTAAACCAGCTTTACAACAAATGTTAAAGGGACTTATATAGTCAAGAAATACAAGAGGAGGAAAAAGATCTACAAAATCAACCCCAAATAATTAAGAAAATAGCAATAGGAACACATATATCAATAATTACTTTAAATGTAAATGGATTAAATGCTCCAACCAAAAGACACAGATTGGCTGAAATGGATAAAAAACAAGACACGTATATATGCTGTCTACAAGAAACCTCCTTCAGACCTAAAGACACATATAGACTGAAAGTGAGAGGCTGGAAAAATATATTCCATGCAAATGGGAAGCAAAAGAAAGCTGGAGTAGCAATCCTCATGTCAGACAAAATAGACCTTAAAATAAAGAAGATTACAAGAGATAAGGAAGGACACTACATAATGATCAAGGAATCAATCCAAGAGGAAGACATAACAATTGTAAATATCTATGCACCCAACATAGCAGTACCTCAATACATAAGACAAACACTAACAGACATAAAGGGAGAAACTGACAGTAACACAATAATATTAGGAGACTTTAACACCCTGCTTATACCAATGGACAGATCATTAAAACAGAAAATTAATAAGGAAACATGTGTTAAATGATACATTAGATGAGATGGAGCTTAATGATATCTTCAGGACATTCCATCCAAATGCAGAAGAATAAACCTTCTTCTTAAGTGTACATGAAACATTCTCCAGGATAGACCACATCTTGGGTCACATATTAAACCTCAGTAAACTTAAGAAAGTTGAAATCATATCAAGCATCTTCTCCAAACACTACACTATGAGACTAAATATCAATTACAAGGGAAAAAAGAAATGTAAGAAGCACAAACACATGGAGATTAAACAACACATTTCTAAATAACCAACAGGTTACTGAAGAAATCAAAAGGGAAATAAAAATTTTCTAGAAACAAATGACAATGAAAACATGACAACACAAAGCCTATGGGATGCAGCAAAAGAGGATCTAAGAGGGACATTTCATAGCAATACAATCCTACCTCAAGAAACAAGAAAAAACACCAAATAGACAACCTAACTTTATACCTAAAATGACTGGAAAAAGAAGAACAACAAAAAAAATAGTAGAAGGGAAGAAATCATAAAAATCTGAGCAGAAATAAATGAAAAAGAAATTAAAGAAACAATGGTAAGGATTAATAAAACTAAAAGCTGGTTCTTTGAGAAGACAAACAAAATTGACAAACCTTTGGCTAGACTCACCAAGAATAAAAGAGAGAAGGATCAAATCAACAGAACTAGAAATGAAAAAGGAGAGATTACAACTGACAATGCAGAAATACAAAGGATTTTAAGAGACTGTTGTGAACAGTTATATGGCAATAAAATGGATAACCTGGAAGAAATGGACAGATTCTTAGAAAAGTTCAATCTTCCAAGACTGAACCAGGAAGAAATAGAAATTATAAACAATCCAATTATAAGCACTGAAATTGAAGCTGTGATAAAAAGAAAATCTCCCAAAAAACAAAAGCCCAGGACCAGATGGCTTCACAGGAGAATTCTATCAAACATTTAGAGAAGAGCGAATGTCTATCCTTCTGAAACTTTTCAAAAAATTGCAGAGGAAGGAACACTTCCAAATTCATTCTACAAGGCCACCATCACCCTGATACCAATAACAGACATAGACAACACAGAAAAACAAAACTACAGGCCAATATCACTGATGAACATAGAGGCAAAAATCTTCAACAAAATTTTACCAAACAATTCAGCAACACATCAAAAAGCTCATACACCATGATCCAGTTAGGTTTATTCCAAGGATGCAAGGATTATACGCAAATCAATCAATGTGATACCCCATATCAACTAATTGAAAGATAAAAACCATATGATAATCTCAATAGATGCAGGAAAAGCCTTTGACAAAATTCAGCACTCATTTATTATTAAAACTCTTCAAAAAATGGGTATAGAAGTAACCTACCTTAACATAGTAAAGGCCATATATGGTAAGCCTACAGCAAACATTATTCTCAATGGTGAAAAATTGAAAGCATTCCCCCTAAGATCAGGAAGAAGACAAGGGTGCCCACTTTCCCCACAATTATTCAACATTGTTCTGGAAGTCCTAGTTACAGCAATCAGAGAAGGAAAAAAATAAAAGGAATCCAGATCAGAAAAGAAGTAAAGCTCTCACTGTTTGCAAATGACATGATACTTTACATAGAAAACCCTAAAGTTAATAAAAAAAAAAGTAAAAGTACTAGAATTAATCAATGAATTTAGCAAGGTTGCAGGATAAAAAATCAAGACACAGAAATCACTTGAATTTCTATATACTAACAATGAAAAATCAGAAAGAGCAATTAAGAAATCAATCCCATTCACCATTGCAACAAAAAGAATTAAATATCTAGGATTAAACTTACCTAAGGAGACAAAAGAACTATACACAGAAAATTATAAAACACTGATGAAAGAAATCAAAGATGGCATAAAGAGATGGAGAGATATTCCATGTTCCTGAGTAGAAAGAATCAATATTGTGAAAATAACTATACTACCAAACGCAAGCTACAGATTCAATGCAATCCCTATCAAATTACCAATGGCATTTTTTTACAGAACTAGAACATAAAATTTCACAATTCATATGGAAACACAAAAGATGCCAAATAGCCAAAGCAGTCTTGAGAAAGAAGAATAGAGCTGGAGGAATCTACCTTCCTGACTTCAGATTATACTACAAAGCTACAGTCATCAAGACATTATGGTACTGGCACAAAAAACAGAAACATAGACCAATGGAACAAGATAGAACGCCTAGAAGTAAACCCATGCACCTATGGGTACCTTATGTTTGACAAAGGAGGCAAGAATATACAATGGGGCAAAGACAGCCTCTTCAGTAAGTGGTGCTGGAAAAACTGAACAGCTACATGTAAAAGAATGAAACTAGAACACTTCTTAACACCATACACAAAGATAAACTCAAAATGAATTAAAGACCTAAATGTAAGACCAGAAACTATAAAACACTTAGAGGAAAATATAAACAGAACACTCGATGACATAAATCAAAGCAAGATTCTCTATGACCCACATTCTAGGGTAATGGAAATAAAAACAAACAAGTGGGGCCTGATTAAACTTAAAAGCTTTTGCACAGCAAAGGAAACTATAAGTAAGGTAAAAAGACAGCTCTCAGAATGGGAGAAAATAATAGCAAATAAACAACTGACAAAGGATTAATTTCGAAAATATACAAGCAACTCATGCAACTTAATACCAGAAAAACAAACAACTCAGGCAAAAAGTGGAAAAAAGACCTAAACAGACATTTCTCCAAGGAAGACATACAGATGGCTAACAAACACATGAAAAAATGCTCAACATCACTCATTATTGCTGCTGCTGCTGCTAAGTCACTTGTCATTTCCGACTCTGTGTGACCCCATAGACGGCAGCCCACCAGGCTCCCCTGTCCCTGGGATTCTCCAGGCAAGAACACAGTAGTGGGTTGCCATTTCCTCCTCCAATGCATGAAAGTGAAAAGTGAAAGTGAAGTCGCTCAGTCATGTCCGACCCTCAGCGACCCCATGGACTGCAGCCTACCAGGCTCCTCCATCCATGGGATTTTCCAGGCAAGAGTACTGGAGTGGGGTGCCATTGCCTTCTCCGTCACTCATTATTAGAGAAATGCAAATAAAAATTACAGTGAGATATCACCTCATACCATCAGAATGGCCATCATCAAAAAGTCTACAAACAATAAATGCTGGAGAGGGTGTGGAGAAAAGGGAACACTCTTGCACTGTTGGTGGGAATGTAAACTGATACAGCCACCATGGGAGATGGTATGGAGATTCCTTAAAAAAACAGGAATAAAACCACCATATGACCCAGCAATCCCATCCTAGACATATACCCTGAGGAAACCAAAATTGAAAAAGACACATGCATCCCATTGTTCACTGCAGCACTATTTACGATAGCTAGTACATGGAAGCAACCTAGATGTCCATCAACAGATGAATGGATAAAGAAGTTGTGATACATATACACAATGGAATATTACTCAGCCATAAAAAAGGAATGCCTTTGAGTAGGTTCTAATGAGGTGGATGAACCTAGAACCTATTATACAGAGTGAAGTAAGTCAGAAAGAGATAGATATAGTTTTCTAATGCATATATATGGAATCTAGAAGAATGGTACTGAAGAATTTATTCCCAGGGCAGCAATGGAGAAACAGACATAGAGAATAGATGTGTGGCCATGGAGAGAGGGAAAGAGAGGGTGAGACGTATGCAAAGAGTAACATGGAAACTTACATTGCCATGTGTAAAATAGATAGCCAATGGGAATTTGCTGTATGGCTATGAAACTCAAACATGGGCTCTGCATCAACCTGGAGGGGTGGGATGAGGAGGGAGATGGGAGGGAGGTTCCAAAAGGAGGGGATATATGTATATCTACGGCTGATTCAGGTTGAGGTTTGACAGACAACAACAAAATTCTGTAAAGCAATTACTTTAGTTGTTCAGTCGTGTCTGACTCTCTGTGACCCCATGAACCACAGTACACCAGGCCTCACTTTCCATCACCAACTCCTAGAGTTTACTCAAACTCATGTACATCAAGTTGGTGATGCCATCCAATCATCTAATCCTCTGTCATCCCCTTCTCCTCCTGCCTTCAATCTTTCCCAGCATCAGGGTCTTTTCCAATGAGTCAGTTCTTCCTATCAGGTGGCAAAAGTATTGCAGTTTCAGCTTCAGCATCAGTCCTTCCAATGAACACCCAGGACTGATCTCCTTTAGGATGGACTGGTTGGATCTCCTTGCAGTCCAAGGGACTCTCAAGAGTCTTCTCCAACACCACAGTTCAAAAGCATCAATTCTTCAGCACTCAGCTTTCTTTGTAGTCCAACTCTCACATCCATACACGACTACTTTGACTAGATGGACCTTTGTTGGCAAAGTAATGTCTCTGCTTTTCAATATGTTGTCTAGGTTGGTCATAACTTTTCTTCCAAAAAGGAAGCATCTTTTAGTTTCATGGCTGCAGTCACCATCTGCAGTGATTTGGGAGCCCAAAAAAATAGTCTAACACTGTTTCCACTGTTTCCCCATCTATTTGCCATGAAGTGATGGGACCAGATACCATGATCTTCGTTTTCTGAATGTTGAGCTTTAAGCCAACTTTTTCACTCTCTTCTTTCACTTTCATCAAGAGGCTCTTCAGTTCTTCTTCACTTTCTGGCATAAGGGTGGTGTCATCTGCATATCTGAAGTTATTGATATTTCTCCTGGCAATCTTGATTCCAGCTTGTGCGTCATCCAGCCCAGCATTTCTCATGATGTCCTCTGCATATAAGTTAAATAAGCAGGGTGACAATATACAGCCTTAATATACTCCTTTTCCTATTTGGAATCAGTCTGTTGTTCCATGTCCAGTTCTAACTGTTGCTTCCTGATCTGCATACAGATTTCTCAAGAGGCAGGTCAGGTGGTCTGGTATTCATTCCCATCTATTTCAGAATTTTCCACAGTGTATTGTGATCCACACAGTCAAAGGCTTTGGCATAGGCAATAAAGCAGAAATAGATGCTTTTCCGGAACTCTCTTGCTTTTTGATGATCTAATGGATGTTGGCAATTTGATCTCTGGTAAAGCAAGTATCCTTCAATAAAAAAAAAAAATTAAAAAATAAAGGCCAGATAAGGAGACTGAGTACATAAAACAGCTTTACTTATTACAGTCTACCAGTGGAAGTCAGTGTAGTCAGGCTACACAACAAAGATATCAGCATCATTATCCAGGAGAGATCGGAATATAAATTTCCATGATCTAGCATCCTCACCAGTGATGCACAATGCTGGATGGTAATATCCAGATGTCTTTTAAGTCTCTGATGGGGAAACAATGGAAGCAGTGAGAGACTTTATTTTGAGGGGCTCCAAAATCACTGCAGATGGTGACTGCAGCCATGAAATTAAAAGATTCTTGCTCCTCGGAAGAAAATCTATGATAAACCTAGACAGTATATTAAAAAGCAGAGACATTACTTTGCCAACAAATGTCCATCTAGTCAAAGCTATGGTTTTTCCAATAGTCATGTATGGATGTGAGATTTGGGCTATAAAGAAAGCTGAGTGCTGAAGAATTGATGCTTTTGAAGTGTGGTGTTGGAGAAGACTTCTGAGAGTCCCTTGGACTGCAAGGAGATCCAACCAGTCCACCCTAAAGGAAATCAGTCCTGAATACTCATTGGAAGGACTGATGCCGAAGCAGTATCTCCAATATTATGACCACCTGATGGGAAGATCTGACTCATTTGAAAAGACCCTGATGCTGAGGAAGATTGAAGGCAGGAGAAGGGGATGACAGAGGATGAGAGGGTTGGATGGCATCACCAACTCAATGGACATGAGTTTGAGCAAGGTTTGGGAGTTGGTGGTAGACAGGGAAGCCTGGCGTGCTGCAGTCTATGTGGTCGCAAAGAGTCGGACATGACTGAGAGACTAAACTGACTGACTAAGTCTCTGATGCTTGAAGAAATGTCTGCAGTTCCTCTGGATTGCAGTGTTGCTTCAATTTAATACTCTGGTGTATGGACAGTTTCAGATACCTCCACTTGGCTCTTCTACCAAACTCTAATGCCACAGGTTAGAAATCCCATGTTCTGCTAGATACTAAGTCTCACCTTCAATCAAAGGTTTTGGGTTTTTGAACGGCCTGAGATCTGGAAACTAGATGAGGAAGCACAATTTTCCATTGCAGCAATTAATATCAGACTTTTGCTTACCATTTCTTGACTTTTCTGATTATATGTATCAAGCAGCAACTTTGTTGCCTTCTCATCCATCTATCTTGACCCTGTAACACCATGATGCATTAGCCAACACTGCATATCCCTATAGGTAGAGACACCTTGGTTGTCACTCTGGCCTGGGCTATCCATTATGGTAATGACATCTCATGCTGGCCTTTGTTAACTGCTACCACCTGGCTTTGCCATTCTGGAATTACATCACCTCCACTAATATTATGGGCTTCCCCAGTGGCTGAGCAGTAAAGAATCTGCCTGCAATGCATGAGGCATAGGAGACATGGGTTCAAACCCAAGTCTCCGGTCAGGAAGATCCCCTGGAGGAGAGCATGACAAACCCACTCCAGTATTCTTGGCTGGAGAATCCCATGAACAGAGGAGCCTGGTGGGCTACAGTCCACAGGGTCACAAAGAATCAGTCATGACTGAGAGACTGAGCACCACTAATATGATGAAACTAAAGTTCATGGCAGAATCCCTTACTGCCCACAGCCCTGGCCCACAGACAGAAAACTTCCAAGCTTCTCCAAAGTTGCTGTTACTCACCTTGTTGTTACATTCCTTGCATTCTCAGTGGAGTCGTCCTCTGACCAACTAAGGGAACATAGCCAAAATGTAGGTTCTTTAGGACATATGTAATAAATCCATTCTAACATTTCTGTCTCTCTGGGCTTTCTGGCCCTGTCTTCAAAATCATGTCAAGGAAGTGCTGCATCTTCATTTCATTTAATGTAGAACAGTATCAGATCCGCACTTCCAGAAACTACCTTGTTATGTGATTAGGAATTCTGAATCATGGCTGAGCCCCCCATATTGGGTTTCCTTGGCAGCTCATTGGTAAAGAATCTGCCTGCTGATGCAGGAGAAGTGGATTCGATCCCCGAGTTAAGAAAATCCCCTGGAGGAGGAAATGGCAACCCACTCCAGTATTCTTACCTGGGAAATTCCATGGACAGAGGAGCTTAGTGGGCTACAGTCCATGGGGTTGCAATAGAGTCAGACACAACTTAGCAACTGAACAGCAATAACAACCCCCATATTAATGAATTCTACCCCATCCAGCCTTGTCTTCTGGTCTAGTGTACTCAAAATACCCTCTGAACACATGTTACCCCCAGTTTCAGCTAATCCCTGTAAGCCAGATCCTGCAATTCCTTTGGCATGTGGGCTATTTCTTCCCAGAACACAGCTTGTATTTTCCTGTTCAGGCTGTGCTGAAATGTGTTTGATTTTTAACCAGGAGGTAATGAAGGGTGTTGGGGGCATATCTAGAGGGAAACAAGAATCATCTTGAAAGGCACCTGCTTCAGATTAGGTCATTGCACGTTCCTCCAGGCGAAAAAAAAAAAAAAAAACAAAAAACAAGACTCTTTTTCTCTGGCAGGTGGTTAGAGGATGTTTCTGCAACCCTGGAGGGTTCAGAGGAATTCAAGAGCTCAAAATTAGACTTGTCTACTTAAATATCTCCATTTTATATCTCTGAATCCCATTATTTTCTTGGAACCTCTGCTACATAATCAGATGTGGGCCCAAGTTTTAGCAGTCTACACTGTCATTACTCTGAGCTGCAATAGAGGCACTCTGACTTTTAGAGAATGCTTGAAGAACTTCCAGTGCCTCAAAGGAAGCCATCCTACAATCCCTTTCATTAATATTGCCCCATACTGATTAACTACAATAGCTATTCGACCTCCCCATACCTTGCTCTCTACCTACACCTCATCACAATAAACCATGAGAGAAATCACTGCATGCCGACCCAATTTATGACCACAATTGGCTCCCTATTGCTTTCAGATGGTGGGTGATTCAACCCTAAAATCCCATCCTGGGGAGTCCACTTTTTATAGCTCATTTTATAGCTCATTACTCTGGACTTCCCTGGTAGCTAGGTTGGTAAAGAATCTGCCTGCAATGTAGGAGATTGGGGTTTGATCCCTGGGTCTGGAAGATGCCCTGGAGAAGGAAAAGGCAGCCCATTCCTCTACTCTTGCCTGGAAATTTTCATGAACAAAGGAGCCTGGAGGGCTGCAGTTCATGGGGTTGCAAGAGTTGGACACGACTTAGCAACTAAAACCGAATCACTGTGTTAACCTGGGTTCTCTAGACCACAGTTCAGTTCAGTTGCTCAGTCGTGTCCAGCTCTTTGTGACCCCCATGGACTGCAACACGCCAGACTTCTCTGTCCATCACCAAATCCCGGAGATTGTTCAAACTCATGTCTATTGAGTCAGTGGTGATGCCATCCAACAATCCCATGCTCTGTCGTCCCCTTCTGGTAAAAGCTTAAGTGCTTGTGGTTTGTTTGGAAGTGATTCCTCTGAAACAAGAAGTAGGAGAAAAGGAAGTGACATTAGCTCTGATGTTAATTTCATGTGTCCACTTGACTGAGCTAAGGGAAGCCCAGCTAGCTAGTAAAACATTATTTGTGGGTGTGTCTGTTAGAGTGTAAAATATTAACATTAGAATCAGTAGACTGAGTAAAGAACAATGCCCGCATCAATGGAGTGGGCATCAACAAGTGCACTGAGGATCCAAAGAACAAAAAGACAGAGGAAGGGCAAATTTGTTCTCTCCGCTTCAGCTGAGAAATCTTTTTGCTCCTGCTTTAACATCAGCACTCCTGGTTCTCAGGCTTTGGCAAGAACTGAATTACCCCTGCCTTTCCTGGTTCTCCAGTTTTCAGAAGCAGATCATGGGGCTTTTCAACCTCCATAGTTCGTTCAGTTCAGTCCCTCAGTCATGTCCAACCCTTTGCAACCCCATGAATCACAGCACGCCAGGCCTCCCTATCCATCACCAACTCCTGGAGTTCACACAAACTTATGTCCATCGAGTCGGTGATGACATCCAGCCATCTCATCTTCTGTCAACCCCTTCTCCCCTTTCCCCAGTCCCTCCCAGCATCAGGGTCTTTTCCAATGAGTCAACTCTTCACATTAGTTGGCCAAAGTACTGGAGTTTCAGCTTCAGCATCAGTCCTTCCAATGAACACCCAGGACTGATCTCCTTTAGGATGGACTGGTTGGATCTCCTTGCAGTCCAAGGGACTCTCAAGAGTCTTCTCCAACACCACAGTTCAAAAGCATCAATTCTTCGGCACTCGGCTTTCTTCCAGGTCCAACTCTCACATCCATACATGACCACTGGAAAAACCATAGCCTTGACTAGATGGACCTTTGTTGGAAAAGTAATGTCTCTGCTTTTGAATATGCTATCTAGATTGGTCATAACTTTCCTTAAAAGGAGTAGGCGTCTTTTAATTCCATGGCTGCAGTCACCATCTACAGTGATTTTGGAGCCCAAAAGAATAAAGTTTGACACTGTTTCCACTGTTTCCCCATTTATTTCCTATGAAGTGATGGGACCAGATGGCATGATCTTAGTTTTCCAAATGTTGAGTTTTAAGCCAACTTTTTCATTCTCCTCTTTCACTCTCATCAAGAGGCTTTTTAGATCCTCTTCACTTTCTACCATAAAGGTGGTGTCATCTGCATATCTGAGGTTATTGATATTTCTCCTGGCAATCTTGATTCCAGCTTGTACTTCTTCCAGCCCAGCATTTCTCATGATGTACTCTGCATAGAAGTTAAATAAGCAGGTGACAATATACAGCCTTGACGTACTCATTTTTGTATTTGGACTCTGTCTGTTGTTCCATGTCCAGTTCTAACTGTTGCTTTCTAACCTGTGTATAGGTTTCTCAAGAGGCAGGTCAGGTGGTCTGGTATTCCCATCTCTTTCAGAATTTTCCACAGTTTATTGTGATCCACACAGTCAAAGGCTTTGGCATAGTCAATAAAGCAGAAATAGATATTTTTCTGGAACTTTCTTCCTTTTTCGATGATCCAGCAGATGTTGGCAATTTGATCTCTGGTTCCTCTGCCTTTTCTAAAACCAGCTTGAACATCTTGGAGTTCATGGTTCATGTATTGCTGAAGCCTGGCTTGGAGAATTTTGAGCATTACTTTACTAGCGTGTGAGATGAGTGCAATTGTGCAGTAGTTTGGGCATTCTTTGGCATTGCCTTTCTTTGGGATTGGAATGAAAACTGACCTTTTCCAGTCCTGTGGCCACTGCTGAGTTTTCCAAATTTGCTGGCATATTGAGGCACTTTCACAGCATCATCTTTCAGGATTTGGAATAGCTCAACTGGAATTCCATCACCTCCACTAGCCTTGTTCGTAGTGATGCTTTCTAAGGCCCCCTTGACTTCACATTCCAGGATGTCTGGCTCCAGGTGAGTGATCACACCATCGTAATTATCTGGGTCATGAAGATCTTTTTTGTACAGTTCTTCTGTGTATTCTTGCCACCTCTTCTTAATATCTTCTGCTTCTGTTAGGTCCATTACCATTTCTGTCCTTTATCAAGCTCATCTTTGCATGAAGTGTTCCTTTGGTATCTCTGATTTTCTTGAAGAGATCCCCAGTCTTTCCCATTCCATTGTTTTCCTCTATTGCTTTGCATTGATCGCTGAAGAAGGCTTTCTTATCTCTTCTTGCTATTCTTTGGAACTCTGCATTCAGATGTTTATATCTTTCCTTTTCTCCTTTGCTTTTCGCTTCTCTTCTTTTCACAGCTATTTGTAAGGCCTCCCCAGACAGCCATTTTGCTTTTTTGCATTTCTTTTCTACGGGAATGGTCTTGATCCCTGTCTCCTGTACAATGTCACGAACCTCCGACCATAGTTCATCAGGCACTCTATCTATCAGATCTAGGCCCTTAAATCTATTTCTCACTTCCACTGTATAATCATAAGGGATTTGATTTAGGTCATACCTGAATGGTCTAGTGGTTTTCCCTACTTTCTTCAATTTAAGTCTGAATTTGGCAATAAGGAGTTCATGGTCTGAGCCACAGGCAGCTCCTGGTCTTGTTTTTGCTGACTGTATAGAGCTTCTCCATCTTTGGCTGCAAAGAATATAATCAATCTGATTTCGGTGTTGACCATCTGGTGATGTCCATGCGTAGAATCTTCTCTTGTGTTGTTGAAAGAGGGTGTTTGCTATGACCAGTGTATTTTCTTAACAAAACTCTATCAGCCTTTGCCCTGCTTCATTCCGTATTCCAAGGCCAAATTTGCCTGTTACTCCAGGAGTTTCTTGACTTCCTACTTTTGCATTCCAGTTCCCTATAATGAAAAGGACATCTTTTTTGGGTGTTAGTTCAAAAGGTCTTGTAGGTCTTCATAGAACCGTTAAACTTCAGCTTCTTCAGCGTTACTGGTTGGGGCATAGGCTTGGATTACTGTGATATTGAATGGTTTGCCTTGGAAACGAACGGAGATCATTCTTGTCGTTTTTGAGATTGCATCCAAGTACTGCATTTCAGACTCTTTTGTTGACCATGATGGCTATTCCATTTCTTCTAAGGGATTCCTGCCCACAGTAGTAGATATAGTGGTCATCTGAGTTAAATTCACCCATACTACTGTTGAACTGAACTGAACAACCTCCTAATCACAAGTCAATTCCTTGTCAATTTGTGTATATTCCTTATACATATTTCCTATTTGTCTGTTAATGAATTTTTTCTTTTTATCATGCTGTCTGACATGTGGGGCTCTTAGTTTTCTGCCCAGGAATCAAAACCATTGCCTCTGCATTGTAAGCTGTATGAATACCTTAAACTGTGGAATTAGCTTTGGAACTGGGTAATGAAAAGAGGCTGGAAGAGTTTTAATCTGCATGCTAGAAAAAGCCTCCATTTCTCATGAATGGACCTCTCTAGAGAAAGTTTAGAGAGGACTCAGAGAGAAAAGAGGACAGGAGATGTTGCAGAGAAAGCCTTAGTCTTCCTAGAGAATAACTAAGTAATCTTGAACAGAAATTTGGTACATATATGGATGGTAAGTGCCATTCTGATGAGGTCTCATTCAGATGGAAATGAGGAATGTATTACTGGACAACAGAGGAAAGGTCATTCTACGAAAGTGGCAAAGAACTTGACTGAATTGTGTTTGTATTCTAGTATTTTGTGGAAGGTAAAACTTGGGAACAATGAAATGAATATTTAGCTGAAGCAATCTCTTAAGCAAAGTGCTGAAGGTACAGTGTGTTCCTCCTGACAGCCTATAGGACAATGTGGAAAGAGAGAAATGACCAAGCCAAAAGGAAGCTTAAAGATTTGGAAAATTCTCAGCCTATTCATAGGGTAAAAAATGAGGAAGAATATTCGAAAGAGAACACAAAGAGATCATTCAATAAGGAGTTTATTATGGATCAGTCATCTCTACAGAACCTAGGAGCTGTTGTTCAAAACACTGGAAGAACGACCACATGGGCAATTCAGAGATCATCAGGGATGGTGCCTCCATGAGACCCAGTGTGCATGAGCCCAGAGACAGAGCCATTTCCCAGGAGGGCACACAGTGTCCAGCACTGCATCACAATTTGAGCTCTTCAGTTACTCTAGATGCAACTTCAATGGGCGCCAGTGGCTGCCTCTCCAGCAGGGCACTTGAATGTGCTCAGAACACTTACGTTAGCCTACAGTTGGGCAGAATCACCCAAC
Organism: Bubalus bubalis; assembly: GCF_019923935.1. Lineage (NCBI taxonomy): Eukaryota > Metazoa > Chordata > Mammalia > Artiodactyla > Bovidae > Bubalus > Bubalus bubalis. The sequence goes on from NC_059160.1 coordinate 59,420,094, forward strand.
ACAGCCTGTTTCACAATGAAGTGTTGAATATCTCATGTAATTTATTGAATACTGTATTGAAAGTGAAAATAGAATGGTAGTATGTGTACAGAACGGTTGTCAATGTGTCGCTTGTTTACCTTCCTGATCATGAGGTTGACTGGGAGCTGGGGCTCGCTGCCGCCGCCCACGAGAGAGTAGCAGATCACCATTATCACTAGCCCGGGAAAGATCAAAATTCAGCATTCAAAGAAGTTTCTACTGAACATGTATCACTTTTATGCCATCATAAAGTCAAAAATTATAAGTCAGGGACCATCTGTAGTAGATCTTTCTGTTTTGACATGAAAATAAATTTAAGGCTTTTTTTTTTTAAGGTTTTTTATTTTTAATTAAATAAGAAATTTTAGAATGATGTAAACAATATGTTGTCATTTATCTATATGAAAGAACCACAAAATGATACTATAATATTTGTATTTATATGTGTGTATATATTATAAGAGCCCCAGGGAAGATGGGAGAGTGAAAGAGAGGATAAATGTGCTGAGAAGTTCTGAAAAAATCCTCAATAAATTATTGAAATGGTTATGTCTGGCAGGAAACTAGAATTGAAAATGGGGATCCAGTGAGATTTTAGCCTTGTCCTTTTTTTTTTTTTTTTTTTTTTAACAAAGAAAAGATCTTCCTAGGAGAAGGCAATGGCACCCCACTCCAGTACTCTTGCCTGGAAAATCCCATGGATGGAGGAGCCTGGTTGGCTGTAATCCATGGGGTCGCTAAGAGTCAGACACAACTGAGCGACTTCCCTTTCACTTTTCACTTTCATGCATTGGAGAAGGAAATGGAAACCCGCTCCAGTGTTCTTGCCTGGAGAATCCCAGGGACGGGGGAGCCTGGTGGGCTTCTGTCTATGGGGTCGCACAGAGTCGGACACGACTGAAGCGACTTAGCAGCAGTAGCAGCAGCAGTAGTATCAATGTAATTAAAGTTAATTTTAAAATGTAACAGTAACTGTAAAGTAAAACTTTTCTTTTTTTCTTTTTGGCATCCCTTAGAGAGTAAAGTAAAACTTAATAGTTTTACTTAACAGTAAAACTTCAGGTTATGAGGATATTTGTTCTGTGTTCTTTTTGGTATATTTGTTTTTCTACAATGAACATGTATTACTTTCATTGTAAAAAAAAAAAGCATACTTTTTTTGAAAGAATGAAGATACATAACAATATACATACAAACTAAAACTAAAAATTCCGTATTCCTTAGCTAGACAGACTGTTCACTAACTGCATCATTTTGGGGGGATTTATTTAGAAGCACAATCTTGGACTACATACTATTTGCTTTGTTTCCTGAATCTCAGAAATAGGAGAAAATGTTTGGTTTGAGGGTACCTCCCTGATGTTACAGTGGATAAGAATCCACTTGCCAGTGCAGGGAACACAGATTTGATCCCTGACCCAGGAAGATTCCACAAGCCTAGGAGCAACTAAAGCCCACACACCGCAACTGCTGTGCCCTTGTGCTCCAAGTGCCTAGAGCCTGTGCTCCGCAACAAGATAAGCCACCAGGATGAGAGGCCAGCGCACCACAACAGAGAGTAGCCCCTGCCCACTGGAAATAGAGAAAGCCCTTGTGCAGCAGTGAAGACCCAATGCAACCATAAATAAATAAATAAGAAAATGTCTTTGATTCATTTTGATTCACTGTAGCCTAGCAAGTTACAGTCCGTGGGGATGCAGACTGTCAGACATGACAGAACAACTAAACAGCATGGCTGTTTAAGACTGACCTCCAACCCTTAGGGTCGACATGGACCCCACCAAATGTCCTACCTCTCCTTTTCATTCTCCCTACCACCAACTTTCTTGATTTACCATGAATTAAAATACTATGACTCCTAGGGTATTACAGGCAAGAAATAAAGAGGAATATAAGAGAGATATGGAAATCCAGAACACTAGGTCTCCTAAGGAAAAACTTAAGCAGAGTGGAGATTGGAAGATTACTGAAAAGAAGCCTCTCCAATGATCTTATCTGTCACATAACAAGTTGTTTAAAGAAAAAAAAAATTTATCTGACTTTCTGGATTGGTCATAAAACCTCAGTCTAATTGTTTCCAAACCTTTTTAGTAGAATGTATGATCAGAAATACAAAGAGCATTATGACCATAATTTCAATTTGGTTCCTGTCAGGGAGTTGCATTTAAATGCCTTTGGTTTTATCTGTTACCAAACTGGGATTAAAAACCTGCAAAGTCTTAGGGTTTGTGTACTGTTTCATTCTTCCTCGCTTGAGAATCAGCAGATTATTTTCTGATCTCATATCTTTCCTCTTTAACAAATTATTTATTTTGGTTATGGTGGGTCTTCGTTGCTGTGTGGGCTTTCTCTAGTTGTGGGTAGCAGGGACTACTCTCTTGCTGTCATGCTCATGCATCTCGTTGCTGTGGCTTCTCTTGTTGCAAAGCATGGACTCTAGGGCACTCGGGCTTTAATGGTTGTGGATTCTGGGCTCTAAAGTACAGGCTCAGTAGTTGTGGCACATGGGCTTACTATGTGGGATCTTCTCAGACTAGGGATCAAACCCACGTCTCCTGAATTGGGAGACAGATTCTTTACCACTGAGCCACCAGGGAAGCCCCTCCCACGTCTTTCTTGTGGTACCTTGGCAACTACAGCCAATAGCAATCAACACATGCTTTTTGTTTCCCTTCACCTAGAGCCCCAAGTTTATTCAGTATATTTTATGCTACCAAGTTATTGCAGATGTCAGTTTTACCAAATGTTTTATCACAAAATAACACAAGTAGTCATCTTTCTAGGCTCCAAGAACAATTTCCTTGCTTCCCACTCTCTGGCTCTGTAGTCAGTGCTACACACCTTAGATTTCTGTTAAAGCAGCACCCTAATTTCAGTACAAAACACTACATCAATCTCCTTAGACTAAATTATGCTAGAGTAACAAATAATACTGTATCTCCATGGCTTACAAAAACAAAATTTTATCCTTTGCTCACATTTACGAATAATGTAGTTCAGCTAATCTCTGCTCCACATACTCTTCATCTTGGGACTAAGGCTGGAAGAGCAAGCCGTATGTGGGACGTTGTAAAATCTGAAGCAGAGAAAAAATGATCAAGGAACCATTCAATGGCTCTTTAAGCTTCTGTCCCAAATTGGCACCAATCACTTTCACTTACACTTTATTTTCAAACACAACCCAAACTATTAAGGCTGTTCTCAGTGGTGCCAGGAATTACAATCCTCCCACAGGGAGGAACAGGTAATATTTTGACTAATATAAGCTACCAGAGTACCTCAACTTTAACATATCCAAACTAAACACACGTCTTTCAATCTCCTCCTCTCCTGCTTTCTCTCTCTCTGACAAGTGGAGGCGCCAGAATTTTCATACTAGAAGAGGGTTGATGTAGCAATTAGGTTAGAAGGAAGAGCTAGGAGACTAGTTTTAAAGCTGCATCTTCCACGCAAGCACACAATTGTTATTTAGACTGCATGATCATTTTAGTCAGCTTGATGGAGTTGATTGAAATTATGAATTGGCTGCGGTCCCCTCAACTCACTCTCTTGGCCCCTCCTTCAGATACCCAAATAAGAAACAGTGTTATCTTTGAGTTCTTCTATCCTATTCAGTCCTAGTTTTAGACCTGTGCTATCGAATATGGCAGCCATTAACTCCATGTGGATATCAAGCACTTGAAAAGCAACTAGTAAAAACTGAAATGTACTATATATGTAAAATACAAGACAGATTTTTAAGACTTTGTAAAAAAAAAAAGAATATAAAACATTTTTATGTTGATGACATTTTGAAATGACAATATATTGGCTATACTGAGTTAACTAAAATATATTATTAAAATAATTCTACTTATTTTTATCTTTTCAATATGCTGCTAGAAATTTAAAATGACATATGTATCCCTCATTTGTGTCTTGCATTATATTTCTATAGGACTGCACTACTCTAGGCTGTCTTTTTCTCTTCATCCCCATGGTCCTAGCCTTAGCTCAGGCCTTCATCCTATTTCAGTGAGGTTCTGCAAAAGCCTCCACATTCGTGTTTCTGCCTCCATTCTGACTTTTCTCCAACTTTGTCTTCAAAGGGGCCAGAATGATCTTTTAAACTGAAAATCTAGTCAAACTAACACAAATAGTTTGGTATAGTTCTATGAGTCACCATTGCCTTAATCTCATAGTTTCATATTTAAAGTCAAAGCAACAGTTAGAACCAGACATGGAACAACAGACTGGTTCCAAATTGGGAAAGGAGTTCACAAGGCGGTATACTGTCACCCTGCTTATTTAATCTATATGCAGAGTACATCATGCAAAATGCCGGGCTGGATGACGCTCAAGCTGGAATCAGATTGCCAGGAGAAATATCAATAACCTCAGATTTGCAGATGATACCACCCTTATGGCAGAAAGTGAAGAAGAACTAAAGAGCCTCTTGATGAAAGTGAAAGAAGAGAGTGAAAAAGCTGGCTTAAAACTCAACATTCAAAAAACTAAGATCATGGTATCCGGTTCCATCACTTCATGGCAAATAGATGAGGAAACAATGGAAACAGTGACAGACTTTATTTTCTTGGGCTCCAGAAATTACTGCAGATGGTGACTGCAGCCATGACATTAAAAGACACTTGCTCCTTGGAAGAAAAGCTATGACCAACCTAGTGAATGAAAGTCACTCAGTCATGTCTGACTCTGTGACCCCATGGACTATACAATCCATGGAATTCTTCAGGTCCGGATACTGGAGTGGGTAGACTTTCCCTTCTTCAGGGGATCTTCCCAAGCCAGGAATCAAACCCAGGTATCCCACATTGCAGGTGGATTCTTTACCAGCTGAGCCACAAGGGAAGCCCAAGAATACTGGAGTGGGTAGCCTTTCCCTTCTCCAGGGGATCTTCCTGACCCAGGAATTGAACCGGGGTCTCCTTCATTCCAGGTGGATTCTTTACCAACTGAGCTATCAGGGAAGCCATGACCAAACTAGACAGCATATTAAAAAGCAGAGACATTACTTTGCTGGCAAAGGTCCACCTAGTCAAAGCTATGGTTTTTCCAGCAGTCTTATAAGGATGTAAGATTTGGACCATAAAGAAAGCTGAGCACTGAAGAACTGATGCTTCTGAACTGTGGTGTTGGAGAAGACTCTAGAGAGTCCCTTGGACTGCAAGGACATCAAACCGCTCAATCCTAAAGGAAATCAGTCCTGAATATTCAGTGGAAGGACTGATGCTGAAACTGAAGCTTCAATACTTTGGCCACCTGATGCGAAGAACCAACTCCTTGGAAAAGACCCTTATGTTGGGAAAGATTGAAAGCAGGAGAAGAAGGGGGTGATAGAGGATGAGATGGTTGGATGACATCACCAACTCGACAGACATGAGTTTGAGTAATCTCCGGGAGTTGGTGATGGACAGGGAAGCCTGGCATGTTGCAGTTCACAGAGTTGCAAAGACTTGAACATGACTGAGGAACTGAACTGAACTGAACTGATGAAACCAACCCCTAGTTTTCAACCTAGGGCACTCCTACCCACTAGAATACAGCAAGACTTTCCAAGGGTCTGGGCATACCTGGTTTTAAGTGAGTCAGTTTTCAGATCTTCCACTTACATATTTCTGTGCCTTCAGAGGCACCTGCAGTCAAAGTTCTCTTCGTTTTTCCCCGTTGACTGTTGCTCCATTCCTCTAGATATTCTTGACAAAACAAAAGTATCTAGAATCTTACTAAGAGGCATTGAAAGAACAATTAACCAATTCCTTTAAACAAGGTGCCAGTATTGCCTGCCTACCCATTATAAGATATATTGCCAATACAATATTCACACCATGCTGCAAATGTATTCTAAAATATATAAGGAAATATAGAATTTTGGGAAATGCTTTTAGGGAGTAAACAAGAAAGCCCAAAGACCACTATCTAACTTATCTCTCATGACATGCTACCCATATCCCCACCATCACCACTTCTGTCCCCAAAACACGAACACACATATATACCTTCTCAGCTCCAGCTTTACTCAAAAGCTTGCCCTACAGCTAATTGGCTTGGGCTCCTCAGGCTGCTCTCCCTTACCTTCCTCTCCTAGGCAACCACTTACAATTCCTGCTCATTTGATGGCATCATCAGAAAAGGTTACTTTTCAATTTTGCTATGCAGAAGCTTTACCAATTTTTTTCCATTATGTGAACTTTGACTTTTATTATACTTTATAAGATGACTTTGAAGGGAGAAGCAAGCAATTTCTAGCCAATGAATTTTCATTATCTTTGTAGTACCCTACACCAAGACTTCTCTCTTTCAGTAAAGAAAAAAGTTGTTTTTTCCTCCCAAATTTGCATGACTATTTTAAGTGTTACTGGAAGAGTACTTTCAAGCAGTTGTTACTCAGGTGTCTTTTTTTTTAAACAAAACAAAAACAAATATTTAATTATTGAAGTTATATGGTAAGCAAACATTTGTGCATATCTTCAGTTCAGTTCAGTTCAATCGCTCAGTCGTGTTCAACTCTTTGCGACCCCATGAATTGCAGCACGCCAGGCCTCCCTGTCCATCACCAACTCCTGGAGTTCACCCAAACTCATGTCCATCGAGTCAGTGATGCCATCCAGCCATCTCATCCTCTGCCGTCCCCTTCTCCTCCTGCCCCCAATCCCTCCCAGCATCAGAGTCTTTCCCAATGAGTCAACTCTTCACATCAGGTCACCAAAGTATTGGAGTTTCAGCTTTAGCATCAGTCCTTCCAATGAACACCCAGGACTGATCTCCTTTAGAATGGACTGGTTGGATCTCCTTACAGTCCAAGGGACTCTTAAGGGTCTTCTCCAACACCACAGCTCAAAAACATCAATTCTTCAGTGCTCAGCTTTCTTCACAGTCCAACTCTCACATCCATACATGACCACTGGAAAAACCATAGCCTTGACTAGATGGACCTTTGTTGGCAAAGTAATGTCTCTGCTTTTGAATATGCTATCTAGGTTGGTCATAACTATCCTTCCAAGGAGTCTTATAATTTCATGGCTGCAATCACCATCTGCAGTGATTTTGGAGCCCATAAAAATAAAGTCTGACACTGTTTCCACTGTTTCCCCATCTATTTCCTATGAAGTGATGGGACCAGATGCCATGATCTTAGAGATCCTAAAACTCTGCACTCCAAAGTACATCATAGGTTTACTGAAGTAATGTATTTTTACTCCAAAGGCTCACTGATGAGTGCTCAGTCATCTTACCTGGAATTCCATTTTGTATGTCCATATTTCAAGAATAAACAGTTTTCCCTGAATTTTCAGGCCCTTTGATACCCTGGTTCTACTTCCAAAATTAGTCAATCTCTAACTCCCTATCCATGATTCCATTAAACCACAAGGATCAATCCAAATGGTCTTGAGCCAAAGCTGTAGTTAAGAAAACTGAAAGGCAAAGCCAGGAGTGAAGAATCAGTAAAACTTAGTAGTGAGGCCAGGGATTTCTCCTGGGAATCTGAAACTGAGATTCTGCTGCGCATAGTAAAAGTGCTTGTAAGAGTGGTCAAGTCTTCCAAGAGCTTGGAAAAACAGAGAAAGTTGTCTCGAGAGAGAAAAGCAAGACGTCTTTGAAAAGCAAAGGCAGAACCTGGAGACAGAGTACTGCCTACATTAATGAGAGTTTTCTGGTCCTGATTCTATTCCCTCCCAGAGGCCAGCTGCCTTCATGTCATTGTTTCTGGATATCCTTATAATAAATTCACTTTGGGGGGAAAGAAGACAAAGTAATCAGATTTATTTTCTGGTGCTCTTAGTCCAGAATCATTGATTAGACAGGGCGGTAGATGATTGATTCATTTTGGGATATGTTAAATCTGGGTTTTCTTTCCTTCTTAAGAATTTTTTTTTTTTTTTTTTTTACCTCATTTGGTCCAAGTGTTCCAACATTCTTCATTATGTCTTCAATAAATTACCAGGCCTTTTTCTTCCTGTCCTGTTAGGAGTTATCTTTCAACACAAGTGCATTTTTACTACCTTAACCTCAGAAGAGAAAGTACCCTTGCTTCCCAAATTTCTGAGCCTTATGACATCTGGCTGTTTATAGTGTATAGTCCTGAAAAAGGAAAGCTTTTTAGAGGTGTATGATTATCAGGAACTTCTCTGGTGGCTCAGATAGTAAAGAATCTGCCTGCAATGTGGAAGACCTGGGTTTGATCCTTAGATTAGAAACAAACACTATAGACAGCATTTTTGTTTTTTTCTTTTTATTTTTTTTGTTTGTTTTTTATTTTATTTTTTAACTTTATAATATTGTATTGGTTTTGCCATGTATCAACATGAATAGACAGGGTTTTTGGTTTGTTCTTTTTTTTTCTCTGTACATGTGTCTACAAGGCATGATGGTACTATCTTGGAATAAGAGAAAATAGAACAGAAGACATATAGAGGAAATTTGAACCACAGAATATTATACAAGCAGTGAAATTCACGTCATTTTTCTAATCTCTTTGTGGCTTCAACACCTTGAGAAAAGCCTGCAAATTTGAAACCACCTCTTTGCAAATTGATTTCTTAATGTCACCAGGCTCCACACGCTCTCCGCCCACGCTTTTTCAGTTGCTAAGTGCACTGGATTGTCACAGTATGTTCCAGAGGCTCCAGGTTTCTCTCGAATGCAAAAGATGTGCTTCTAATTGGAAGCAAAGTCCTTGTCTTTCAAATACAGTGTTCTCTAGAAACAAAGAAACAGTACCCATTAGATTTCAAACAGTTCAAATTGACTCATTTCCCCAAACAAGGGAAAGCACATAAGCTCTAAAATTCGATAATATTATTTTACAACTTGAAACCTAAAGATGATTTTTAGATTAGTTTTGCAGTATTAACTTCACTTCATTAGAAACAAAAACCATGATGGGCCATTAAATATTTATTCATAGCATGCATTGATTACTACTTAGGAGACTTATTACGAGACACTTTCGGTTTTCTAAATCAATGGTATCAACAAAATTTGAGGAAAAAGGTTAAGGCTTTTTAAAAGGGAGAGGGAAACTATAATAAAAAATAAGAAGTATAGTTCAATTCAATGGGAATATATGCATAAGCTTAACACATATTTATTGATGGAATCCACAGTTACAGAGTAGAAACTGATCAGATAAAAATGCAGTCCACAGACCTGAAGAGTCTAGAGATTAGCAGAAGAGGCAGGTGATTCATTCATTTTTTCAACAAATTTTTACCAAGTATTTGCCATAAACAAGATACTTGGCTGGGTACTAAATCTTAATGACTACACTGTAGCATCAATAGCATGGGATCACTTCAACATGTATCATCAAACTTAAACTTTTACTTTAAGATTTTTATTACATTACAAGGGATATTTTTTGAAAAACGATCAAGCCATACAGAAAAAGCTATCACCACTAGATGGGGTAACCAATATTACATTGCAGGATATCTTTCACACTTCTTAAAATAATAATAAAAATGCACACAAATACTTTTTTCTTTTTAAAAAAATGGTTTTGTGCTATACACAGAGCCAGTATAGCATACTACTTGAGAACATGGGCCTTAAGTAATACCACCTCAATTCAAATTCCAGCTCAACCACATACTAAGCTACATTTGTGAGTTACCACACATCTCAATTCCAAAATTTGCTGATCTTAAAAATGAGAATAATATTAGTACATACCTCATACCACTGTTGGGAAAATGAATACTCAATCACTTAAAAACAATTCAACAAATGTCAGCTATTATTATGTAACTTGTGTTATATTTACTCAAGATTATATTGTGGGCCTCCTTCCACCTCACTTTTTTTTTCTCAAAAAACAGATAGTACCATGGCATAGATTTATTATAATTCATGTGATACATTCTTCTGCTGGGATTCATACAGATTGCCCCAATGTGTTCATAAAGAATGCTGCAAATAAAACCATTGTGTCTATACTTCAATATTTCTAAAGAGTAAATGCTTAGAAAAGAAAGAGATGGATCAAAAACAATACATATTTTAAAGTATATTTCAAATGCTTTTGAATTTCTCTACTAGGACATGTCAATTTATATCCTGTTATAAAATATGAAAGTGACCTTTTCCCCATATAGGGGGTGTGGTGTGTGTGTATGTATGCGTGTAGGTGGGTTGAAAATTGATTGTGAACAAATATTCTCCTACATGTATTTATGGTACTGTCACTATTTTGTGTTTCATGGTTGTGCTTTTAATAATCTAGATTTTGGAGTATGATATAAGGCAGAAATCTACCTTTATTTTTGTCCAAATGGGTGAGCACTTGTTCCATTACCATTTACTAAACAGTGTATCCATTCCCAACTTATTTGAAGTGACACTCTTATCATACACTTAATTTCCACACATGCATAGTTCAGTTTCTACTCACTATTGTTTTCTATTAATACACTGTTCCTTCTCTATGAGTATCATATTACTTTAGTTACTATAATGTTGTACCATATTTTAATATCTGTTAACTTTATGTTCTTTTTTAAAACTTATCCCTGGAAATTCCCTTGTACCATATTTTAATATCTGTTAACTTTATGTTTGGAGAAGGCAATGGCACCCCACTCCAGTACTCTTGCCTGGAAAATCCCATGGATGGAGGAGCCTGGAAGGCTGAAGTCCATGGAGTTGCTGAGGGTCGGACATGACTGAGTGACTTCACTTTCACTTTTCACTTTCATGCATGGAGAAGGAAATGGCAACCCACTCCAGTATTCTTTCCTGGAGAATCCCAGGGACGGGGGAGCTTGGTGGGCTTCTGTCTATGGGGTCGCACAGAGTCAGACATGACTGAAGCAACTTAGTAGTAGTAGTAGTAACTTTATGTTCTTCTTTAAAACTTATCCCTGGAAATTCCCAGTGATTCAGTGGTTGGTTGGGACTTGGCACTTTGACTGCCAAGGGCCTGGGGTTAAATCCCTGGTTGGAGAACTAAGATCTTGTACACTGCATGACCCAGCCAAAAATAAAAAATAAATAAATAAAAGCATTCCTGTACTCTTACTGTTGCAGATTATGGCAGAGATAGCCAGATGACCACCAAAACCTCATGCTCCTCTTTCATAATGGTCAAAGCAAGGATCAACGCTTTCAGGTCAAAGCTTTGTTGCCAGCAGGAAACTACCTATTAATATCTGGGGACTACATGTTTCAGCTCCCCTTCCACCTGAAGAGGGTCATATGATGAGTTCTTGCCAGTGGAATGTGAGCAAATACAGTGTCCTTTTCAGATCAAAGGGATGGGGAAGCAGTACACCTCCTTCACTGTCATTGTCCCCATTCAGGTACTCCAACGACCTACCAGGAGGCCAGAGCCACAGAATGAAAGATACCTGGCTTTCAGTCAGCCTGACCAGGAACTCGTGCATTAACTGTGAGTTAATGCTTTTGAATTGCGGTGTTGCAAAAGACTGTTGAGTCCCTTGGACTGCAAGGAGATCAAACCAGTCAGTCCTGAAGGAAATCAGTCCTGAATATTCATTGCTGATATTCATGACTGATGCTGAAGCTGACGCTCCAATACTTTGGCCACCTGATGCAAAGAGTCAACTTATTAGAAAAGACCCTGATGCTGAGAAAGATTGAAGGCAGGAGGAGAAGGGGACGACAGAGGATGAGATGGTTGGATGGCATCACTGGCTCAATGGATATGAGTTTGAGCAAGTTCCGGGGGATAGTGAAGGACAAGGAAATATGGTGTGCTGCAGTCCATGGGGTCACAAAGAGTCAGACACAACTGAGTGACTGAACAACAAATGGAAGAAATAAATCCCTTATTGTATTAAGCCACTAAGGTTTGGGGATTTATCTGTTACATTCGTGACTATGCAGATGGTGTATTACAAATGGTGCTTTAAAAATCCAGATAGGATTTTAATTTGGATCACATTTTACTTACAGATTAATTTAAGGCAAGCTGACACCTTAACAATACAGAGTTTTCACATCTAGGAGAAATCACATCTTTACATTTATTCTGCTCTTCTTTTATAACCTTCAGTAAAGTTTTGTTGTTTTCTTTATGTGGATCCTAAAGATTTCTTGCTAAGTTTATTCCTTTATATTTTCATGCTTTTATTGTATTGTGTCTGCAGTCCTTTTCCATTACATTTTCTATTTGATTATTGCTTGTACATAGATTATTTACTTTTGTAACTTCATCTTTTATCATCTCACAGAATCTTGTTTGTGTCATTGGCTCATTGGTTTCATTATTTCTAGTGAATAACGGCAGTTTTGCCTCTTCCTTCCTCATATTGATAATTGGTGCTTACATCACTAAAAGGACAACTTGCCTCTGCAGTGAAGATCTGGACAGTTCCCTGTGGTCTTTCCTGAGGTTTTGCTAAAGGAAGACCAAACTGGAGGATTTAGAATTAAAAATTTTTTCCATAGCCAAGAAAGGATAAGACTGTTCTTTGGCCAAATACCCAAATTGTGAACAAGAAACAAACCCTGAATTATGGATAACTCTGAGGAAGTACAAATGCTCTAAAAGTCCACTAATAAACAGCCTCAATCTGCTTCTGAAAGTTGGCAAATTAGTGATAGCACCTGGCTTCTGAAACCAGCCAATTAGGAGTGAAAGCCACAGACAGCCTGTCAATGACAGACAATTCTGCCCTTCTAGCCAACAGCCCATCAGCTTCAAACCAGTGGATGAACCACAGCCCGGCTCCCATGACCACAGGAATGCACCCGAAAATCTGTCAATCCCTGAACACTCCTACCTTTAAAAGCCCACCAAACCCTGTATGCCCGGCTTCCTAAAACCTTACGTAAGATCAGCTTTGGCCTTGTTTGGGGAAATGTTCTTTTGAGTACAGCTCTCCCTTTCAGGGAAACCTGAAATTCAGTTTTTTGTGACTTTTTTTTTTTTTTTTTTTTTGCATTGGACAGTTTGATTTATCATTAGTCCATTAACTTTCAACCTTTCAATGCTTCAAACCCTGTTTATGTGAGCTGCACTTCTGAGTGACAGATGTGTTGATGCTGTGAGATAAATTCAGTCTTCTCAGTTCTGGCAGTGGTTGCCATTATCTTTTATCTATTTGAACCCCAAACTTGAAAATCCACATGTAAATTTTGTGCTGCATTTTCTAAATAGTGGTCTTTTATTAAATAAAGAGGTCTTCCTAGGTGATGCTAGTGGTAAAGAACTCACCTGCCAATGCAGGAGACATAAGAGACGCCAGTTCAGTCCCTGGGTTGGGAAGATCCCTTGGAGGAGGGCATGGCAACCCATTCCAGTATTCTTGCCTAGACAGTCCCATGGACAGAGAAGCCTGAAGGGCTACAGTCCGTGGGGTCTCACAGAGTCGAACAGGACTGAGGCAACTTAGCATGCATGCATTAGATAATGAAGAAGTCATTTTGAAGCTCTCAGTATGCAATTGTTTACTCAATATCAAAAATAGCAGAAAGTCAGATACTAATCGATATATACCAACAACTAAGCATAGGAGATGTATCCCTTACTCAACTATTACCAAAGGAAGTGATAAAATAACAGTATTTTATTAAGAGAAATTCAGATGAAGAAGATAAAATAATTGTACCAGAAGCTGTAATAACCTTTCACACCATGTATCAGTATCAGCCTTTCAGCTCAGATGATCTAGCTAAAGTACCCCCATTGTTTTAAAAACAAACAAAAAACCCTTGTTAAGTGTGTTTTCTTAAAAAACAGGTGAAATATTTATCCCTCTAAGTGTAGAGTTTATTTGTAAATGGAATAACACGATTTATGGACAGAAAAAGAAATTCCAACATGACATAGATAACTAATATGGCACTCCTGACAGTTTAATCACTTGAAGGATTCTATTCTTTCACAGGGTGGTACGAAATTCTCTTCCAGTATGGCAACAAGTGGAATCATGTGTAGTGTTGTAGAAGAGGGAATAAAAATCAATGACATTACTCTTTTTTGTTGGTGGGCATTTTTAAATGTTATTGATCAAAGCATCACAGCATAACTCTAAAGAATGGAAAAGCAAGTTGTGGCTGAAATATTGTATTACTGTATTGTCTGCTTCAACTTTCTTAACATTGTTAACTTTCAGTACACTGGCTCACATTACTAATGTTGAGAATGTTTTCTCAGTAATGAATGTTCAATGGACAAAAGAATGAAACAAATTGACAGCTGGAAAAGCTATGTTGTATAAATGGAACATGGACTGTAACTGAAAGGCATTTTATAAGCAAATTTGGTATAACAAAGAATCACTAAGGATAGCCAAAGGAAATGCAATTAAAGGAAGAAGTATGAAATTTAGATACTTAGAATTTGTTTCAGATAAATGTAATTTTTTTGCATAAGTATGCAATATTTTTTTAAGTTAATGTTCTTAAACACAGGAGCTTCCCTTGTGGCTCAGTGGTAAAGAATCATCCAGCCAATGCAGGGGATGCAGGTTTGATCACTGGTTGGGAAGATCCCCTGGAGAAGGAAATGGCAACCCACTCCAGTACTCTTGCCTGGGAAATCCCATGGACAGAGAAGCCTGGTGGGCTACACCCCATGGGGCCACAAAAAGTCAGACATGACTTTTAGCAACTACACAACAACATATTCATAAGCAATTAGAAAGAATTAAAATTTAGCTGAGTGTCCTTTATCTAGTTTGCTCAATCTTGTAACCATAAAGGAGGGACAATTCTTTTTTTTTAATTTCCCAGAACTTAAATTGCTTGTTTTAAAAATAGCAACCAATTCTTGCTTTATAGATATAATAAATTTGTGCGGATCTCTCAGCTTCCTGCATTAATTCTGTTTCCACACAGGACATTTTTGTTTCAACAGTGTGGTGTCACTCAGGCTGTTGGAATGTTCAGGAATCCTCAACATCTATCACACTTATAATTTCAGGTTTAGATTGACCTATTTAGGTAGCTGGAGTATTTGAACTCATAAAATTCTTGTGTTCTGGGCAATCTTTCCAATTTTGGGGGTAGGAGAGAGTGACTGTATTGACAAGTGGGCTTTCCTTTGGTGATCTCAGTGTCTATCCCTCAAGGCCCAGGGAAGTGATGTCCTGGTTTGCCTAGGATGGTCACAGGTTACATTTCTTATCCTGGCATAATTATTAATAGCACTTGCTTTTACTCAAAAGTGTCCCAGTTTAGACAACAGATTTCATTTTCATCCTTCTCATGACAGATGGAAGTTAGCTGAGATACTGTCCCATTTCTCTCTTTGGCCCCGGCACCCACCTTGGGAGAATCTGGCAGCCTATATACCAGTTAATTTAGGGAGCAGAATTCATGGCTTTAACCTGGGGACAAATGGTACAGCAGCCCCTTGCAGAATAAAAGACTGATATAGCTACTTCACATCCCTGTAATTAATTATCCAACTGGCTGCCTTCTTCTGCCCTTATTACTTAACATCTTAGATTTATTTTTCAGGGGTCATCAGAGCTGTTATGGATTATATGTTGTGTGTGTGTGTGTGTGTGTGTGTGTGTGTGTGTATTTTAATCCCTGGTGGGTGTTATCATCCATGACTAACCCCATCTGTTTTAATATTCAATATTAAACCTACAATAACAATAATTATGGGCTTCCCAGGTGGCTCAGTGATAAAGAATCTGCCTGCCAATGCAGGAGATGTGATTTTGATCCCTGGATTGGGAAGATCTCCTGGAGAAAGAAATGGGAACCCACTCCAGTACTCTTGCCTGGGAAATTCCATGGACAGAGGAGCCTGGGAGGCTAAAGTCCACAGGGTTGCCATAGTCAGACACAACTGAACACAACAGTAATTATAGGCGAGATGTGAAAACTTATGTGTCAGGCACTGTTTAGCACTTGACTTGTATTAATTCTCAGAGGTAGGTACTTTCATTCTCCAGATAAGGAAACTGAGGCATAAAGAGGCAAAGTAATTTAACCAAGGGCTGGAAGACCCAAAGAGAGTAGGCAGCTTACTAAGAACCCAGCAGTTGGTTCCAGGGCTCATATTTTTAACCACCACCTAAATCCCTCATATCAGACAATAGCACTGTTCCTGGCTTTCTAGGGCTGTTCTGGGTTTAGCACTTCTATATTAGTTCTGTCATTTCTGTGGGGCTTTTAAATGGAAAGAGAAGTTAACTCATGAGTTCAGTTAACTATTTAACTGAATTTTTTTTCCCCCAAAATCAGTGTTTTGTCATTTTAAAGAAAGGTTTCTGGTCTAAAGGATTATTTTCTGTCATGTAGTCAGTCTCAACCTTAGCCAGCATTTGTTAATATGCACAAACATTCACACATGACTTCCCCCTGCTTTATCAATCTAGAAAGCTGGGTAAAAATCTGGCACACACACACACAAAAGCAGGAAATTATACCTTGGAAATTTCCACACAGTCCCTGGACACTCCACTGTAGGTATATTATGGGTCACCTCAGGGTCCTAATTGTGTATTCCTTTACAGTATATAATCCCAAAGCATATTATTTAAATCAGAAAGGAACAGTGAAAATCCGAGGCCAATCCCATTATTTTGCAAATAAAAAAACTAATTTCAAAGAGATCAAGTGATTCACCCATCATCTCAAAGCTAATTAGTATAATTAGTGACAAGGCCAAAATTACCACCCAGTATCCTAACTCAGAGTTCTTTTCATTCTATCTCCCTGCCTCTCTGTTTGGTTGCTTTGGGAACCGAATTAGGAAATCATTAAAATCATGTTATTATCTAGATTTTCATCTAGAAATGATTATGTTATGTAGGTTTGATCTACATCCGAAGCCATATTTTAATGAAAATTATTATCTTGATTTTAAAGGAAGCCTTTAAAAGTGATTATCATATCTGTCATGGTTCCCTGCAATGTTTTCCAGGTTTTCCTGAGTAATATACATGCCTGTACAGTAAACCATGTTTCTTTTCATTCCCAGAATAGCATTGACTCATGTCTGTTCAAATACATTAACATTTTCATCTCAACTGACTCATTTGCCAAGAGCATCAGGTTTTTGCGCCAGTTCCTAGGGTCATCTGTATCACCCCTCTAGTGAAATTTGAGAAATGAAAGCTTTTTTCTTAATTCTTGTTTTTCCTGATAGCAATTGACTTCCTGTGTTACAGATATGTTCTAGAAATTGCAATATTTGAAAAGTTAAAGAAGAGGCTTTGAGATAAAGGAAAAGGGGGAGAATTAAGAGATACTTCATGATTTATCCTGAGATTAATATTTCACATTCTAACAGAGATAAAAATGACCTTCTTGGGACTTCCCTGGTGGTCCAGTGGTTAAAACTCAGTGCTCCCACTGCAGGGGGCATGGGTTCAATTCTTGGTTGGAGAACTAAGATCCCACAATGCCACATGGTGCAACCAAAGGAAAAAAAAAAGACCTTCTTGTACAAGACCAAAAGGAGACATTATAGAAGGAAAAGGGGGGTAAAAAGGTAAAAATAAGCTTATGCATTTTATCCTTTGTTATAAGGAAGAAGTTATAAGGAGACAAGATACAGAGACAAGATACAGGTATTAAGTGATAAGAATTATTGCTTTTTATCTTGAATTTATAGCTTTTATGAATAATTTATAATTACGAACAACAGACTCTTTAGAATTTAGTTCCTAAGTGAAGTCGCTCAGTCGTGTTGCAAAGATTGGACATGACTGAGTGACTTCACTTAGGAACTAAATTCTAAAGAGTCTGTTGTTCATAATTATAAATTATTCATAAAAGCTATAAATTCAAGATAAAAAGCAATAATTCTTATCACTTAATACTTGTATCTTGTCTCCTTGACTGTCTCCAGTTAGAGCTAGTCAATCTGTGAACATTCTCTTTGAGACATCCAGGTTACCCACAATTCTCTCTGAAGATGTACTTCTTTGCAATCAGCAAATCCCCTCATTCCATACCACCCCTAATCACCTGGCTTGCCTTTTGCATCTTGACATTGATGTCTAAAGTTGGAGGCACCAGAGCAATATCCTACCTACACTGCTGTTAATTCTCACTAAAACAGCATCCTTTCCTGTTTTCTTAATAGCTGTTTTTTGCGCTCACAAATTATCTCATTTATTTACATAATTGTTGTCTGTCAGCCCTTTTTAGAGAAGATTTTTGCCTATCTATTTTACTCCACATGCAACTCCAGTTTCTAGAACAATGCCTGACACCTAGGAGGTGCTGGAAAATATTTGCTGCGTGAATAATTTATTTGGCTTACTTCAAGCTTCAAAGTGTCCTGTCCTCTGGAAACCAAAGAGCAGCTACCAACTTCAACACCCACTTCAATCATCACTTGGAAATGTCCCATATCTGAAATCTTAAACCCCATGGAAATTCATTCCAATTGCTACCCTCAATTTCTTGAGTACATTTTCTACTGCTTTATTCCAAACAGCTCAAGACTCCCCAGTTGTAACACAAATGCTCCACCAATTATAGTACTTTTTCATTCCTTTTGCAGCTGAGGCTGGTGAAAGCATAATTTACACCCACTAGCCTGATTTCACTGTCTCCCACTCTCTCTCAACCCAGGCACTCTGTCTTCTCTGTTCCTGCTACTCTACCCAAACTGCCTTTGCCAAGGTCACAGCCCCACAATCCCATCAGATTGTAAAAATGTTTTTGAAAAAGTCTGATACCAAATATTAGGAGTATGTGGGAAAACAGGAATTTTTTAAAGCTGAAGTAAAAATCAGTGCAACCATTTTGGAAAGCGATTGGTAAAGTTGAAAACAGAAATCACCAACAACATATTCCCCTAGAGAAATTCTTTCACATGAGCACAGGAAGATATATATATATATATAGTGAATATGTGTCATAGCATTTGTGCATGCTCAATCGTGTCTGACTCTTTGCAACCCCATGTAAACAGTAATCTCCTCTGTCCATGAAATTTTCCAGGCAAGAATACTGAAGTGGGTTGCCATTTCCTAGTCGAGGGGATCTTTCCAACCCAGGGATCAAATCCGGATCTCTTGTGTCTCCTGCATTGGCAGGCAGAATTCTTTATCACTGAGTCCCCTGAGAAGCCCATTTGTCACATTATTGTTTGCAATAGCAAAAATTTGAAAATCACCTAAATGTCCTTCAAGGTAGAGATGTGTACTTGGTCCCCCAACTTTATTTTCCCCCTTCTTCATCAATAATTGAACAGCCAAATTTTAGATGCATGGTCACTTAAAGATTCCTTTTCCCATTCTCTTTGACAGCTGTGATCATATGATTAAGTTTTAGCCAATAGAATGCAAGTGAAATTAGAGAACGAAATGTCTTCTCTTTCTTCTTTCTGTGAGAGGAATGTGAATGGGTCCACTAGAGCTGGAGCTGCCATTTTAAACTTTAAGGAGACCAGTATGCAGAGATCCATGCAGAGTGAGGTAACAAGGTAGAGGGAGACTGGGTCCCTGAATTTGTGGCACTCCATACCATCTCTGGAAAACTACCTTTGGATCCACACACAAGACAGAGAAAATGTTATTATCTTGTTTAAGACCCTCTTTGTTTTTTGTTGGTTATCTTTAGCCAAACTTTATTCTAGTGATCAAAACAATGTATTCATTAAGTGGACTCCAGTACAGCAATAAGTAGAGAAACAAACCAGAAAAATCTATCAACATGGGTAAATCTCAGAAACATAGTAGTGCCATGAGTTTATACATATCTACATTAAAAATATAAGCACATGAAAATGATTCATAACAACATTAAGAAAACAGGAAGTATCCTCAGAGCAGGAACTATTCTGATTCTCCATTGATTAACCAGCTACATTATCATTTACATTAGCAGCAAGGATGGCCAAGATCAAACCAATGAAAAGCAACTCAGTTTGTTCTGTCTAGAGTTTTCAAGGCTGATCTCTCTACCTTTCCTTTATAAATTACTGCCATTGAAATAAAACCCTTCTCATCTCAGAGTTCCTCCTGAAGCTGAGAGCTGAGACAAGCTCTTCCTGGGATGTGCCTCTGCAGACATGCCAAGCTTCAATAGAGTAGCAGCAGGAGGAGTAGCCTTGGCCACAAGTATTCAAATTCACCAACTATTTCCTGAGCATATATACTGAGTTGGGGTTAGGAATGTTGACCCTGTAAATTAATGTGAGTAAAAAAAAAAAAAAAAAAGAGCTGACTGCATTATTTTTTTATAGCTGGAGGAAACTGAGCTTGAAATAAAGGGAAAAATCAATTTTTTAGCCATTTTCAAGTTTCCAATGATGAGAATAATGACCACCATTTGTTCAGTTCAGTTCAGTTCAGTTCAGTCACTTAGTCGTGTCCGACTCTTTGCGACCCCATGAACCACAGCATGCCAAGCCTCCCTGTCCACCACCAACTCCCGTAGTTTACCCAAACCCATGTCCATTGAGTCGGTGATGCCATCCAATCAACTCATCCTTTGTCGTCCCCTTCTCCTCCTGCCCTCAATCTTTCCCTGCATCAGGGTCTTTCAAATGAATCAGCTCTTCACATCAGGTGGCCAGAGTATTGGAGTTTCAGCTTCAACATCAGTCCTTCCAATCAACACCCAGGACTGATCTCCCATTTGTTCAGTACTAGTCAACCTCAGATATGCAGATAACACCACCCTTATGGCAGAAAGTGAAGAGTTACTTAAAAGCCTCTTGATGAAAGTGAAAGAGGAGAGTGAAAATATTGGCTTAAAGCTCAACATTCAGAAAATGAAGATCATGGTATCTGGTCCCATCACTTCATGGCAAACAGATGGGGAAACAGTGGAAACAGTGTCAGACTTTATTTTTTTGGGCTCCAAAATCACTGCAGATGGTGACTGCAGCCATGAAATTAAAAGACGCTTACTCCTTGAAAGGAAAGTTATGTCCAACCTGGATAGCATATTCAAAAGCAGAGACATTACTTTGCCAACAAGGGTCCGTCTAGTCAAGGCTATGGTTTTTCCAGTGGTCATGTATGGATGTGAGAGTTGGACTATAAAGAAAGCTGAGCACTGAAGAATTGATGCTTTTCAATTGTGGTATTGGAGAAGACTCTTGAGAGTCCCTTGGACTGCAAGGAAATCCAACCAGTCCATCCTAAAGGAGACCAGTCCTGGGTGTTCATTGGAAGGACTGATACTGAGGCTGAAACTCCAATACTGCGGCCACATCATGTGAAGAGTTGACTCATTGGAAAAGACTCTGATACTGGGAGCGATTGGGGACAGGAGGAGAAGGGGACGACAGAGGATGAGATGGCTGGATGGCATCACCGACTTGATGCACATGAGTTTGGGTGAACTCCGGGAGTTGGTGATGGACAGGGAGGCCTGGAGTGCTGCAGTTCATGGGGTCACAAAGAGTCAGACACGACTGAGCAACTGAACTGAACTGAGTCAATATATTGATACCAGATATTCTATATATATTTGCTTATTTAAAACAATTTTCACAACAACCCTACATTATTAATGTTAAAACTAAGGGTTAGAGATAGCTAATGGTCCCATAGGTAGAAAGGAGTTGACCCTAGATTCTGTTGAAAGGGCTGCCTGAATCTGAAGTCTATAGTCTTGAATATTGTACTAGACCATTAACCATCACTGATAGTATTTACTTTTCATAAGCTAGTCATATGCACAGGTGAATTAAAGTTGACTTCATCATGCAATTAAAATAATGAGTACATTGTGCATTTAGAGGCCACTGAAGAGTTTACCTGTTCCCAAACATTTTCTCTATATTCTTCTATGTTGCTATTATTTATGTTACTTTTAGGTTAAGTAATTTCCCCTAAAATATCAGTAAAGTTTGTCTCTTGTGAAGGAAACGTTATCATTGACTAATCCATAGATTACTTTAGCAAATTAAACTGTAACTTAATTATAGTCTATTCAAACTAGATTCCCAAAGGAATGAGATTCAGGTTACCTATACTTAAGTGGATAATGTAAAAGTCTTTCAAGAATCAGTATTCTAGGGACTTCCCTGGTGATCCAGAGGTTAATACTTCATCTTCAAATGCAAGGGGTGAGTGTTCAATCCCTGGTGGGGGAGCTAAGATCCCACATGCCTTGTGGACAGAAAAACAAAACATAAAACAGAAACAATACTGCAACAAATTTAATAAAGACATAAAAAAGTTTAAAAATAAGTTAAATAAGTATCAAGTATTCTTAGGAGGAATCCTATATTGGAGGAACCTGAATGGTGAAATACACCATAGGGGTCTTGGGTGCTCTATGGGTTTGGTATTGACACTGAAAACTTGATATCTGGGTGCCAGTACTGTATCAAGTCTTGGACACAGAGTTTGGGGTAAAAGAAAAGAGTGTGTGTGTGCTTGGCCATATCTGACTCTTTGTGACCGTATGGACTAGATTGCCAGGCTCCTCTGTCTGTGGAGTTTTCCAGGCAAGGATACTAGAGTGTGTTGCCATTTCCTCTTCCCGGTGATCTTCCTGACCCAGGGACTGAACTCACGTTTCCTGCGTCTCCTGCATTGCACATGCATTCTTTACTTCTGAGCCATAGGGAAGCCCACCAGAAGAGTAGCTTTATTGCTTTGCCAGACGAAGGGGGACATAGCAGGCTCACGCCTCTCAAGACTGTATGTCCAACCCAGGAGGATTTGACTAGGAGTTTTATAGCAATTGTTCAAGGATAGGATTAGGGTGTGTGCAGGACCTGCATTCCTTTCATCTGGCCTCAAGTGGTCTTCTCTGGAATGAAGAATACTAACATCTTCCAGGGGTCTTTCCAGGTGGTGTTAGTGGTACAGAATCCACCTGCCAATGCAGGAGATGGTAAGAGATGGTTCAATCCCTGGGTTGGGTAGATCCCCTGGAAGAGGGCATGGTAACCCACTTCAGTATTCTCACCTGGAGAGTCCCACAGATAGTGGAGCCTGGCAGGCTACAGTCCATGGGGATGCAAAGAGTCAGACATGATTGAAGCAACTTAACATGCACAACAGCTTGCATTTGTTGGCAGTTTTAGTTCTATAAAGGGCTCAAAGATATTGTTCTGCGCATCCCTTGAGGTGAAACTAGGACCCCAAGACGGCGCTACTGTTTCATAGCTGCTCCTCGTTTGTCTCTGTGACCCTCCCTTCCCTGATTAGTAACTGTTTCAATCTGCCCTTTGGAACTCAGAGGAGGTCATGGAGGCTGGAGTCTATTCCCTACAAACAAGAAACAGGGGACATGGAAAGGCTTCCATGCCCAGGAGCCCACAGGGTCCTACTCAGTTTCTTTATCTCCACCTGAAATGCAATGTTTGAGTAAATCTTTAATATTACCTATCACAATCTCCATCATCATCACACCCACCAAAACTATGCCCTGTACAAATGAAGTTTAGCCCCAGAAGATTCCACCATTTGTTCATAATCATATAAGCATATTTTAACTGTGCTAAAGCTAAGTCTCATGTCTTTAACTCCAGGATCATTTCTCCATCAAAAGTTGGAGAGAAAAATACCAAAAAGAAACTAATGAGAAGATAAAGGAATATTTGGCCCGATTCCGAATTTTAACCAGCACAAACCCACACACCCACCAACTGCCTTTATGGTTTTGGATGAGAGGAAGGGAAAAGACAGGGGAAGTAAAAAGATGGCTTGGGTGGGTGAGCATTCTGCCTCCTGTTTGGGAAAGAGTCTGTTCAAATCAGCAAAAAGAGCTGGAGCTCTGTTTTCTGATTCCTCCTTCCTTCCAGCCCCCAGCTGATCTGAGGAGGAGGGAGGGATGGCTTTGATAACAGGAGGAAAAGCCATTGTAATAGAGCAAGAGGATTCATCTTCTCCAGTTTCCAGCCCAATCTACTTTCACCCTGGTAACACCCCTAAGAGAAGTTCCATGCTCTAGTGAAAACAGCCCTCATTGCCCTGGACCGATCTCATCTTTGAGCCAAAGTCAAATTTGCTGCCATTCTCACCCTCTGGTCCAGGAAATGCCCTCTGGAATACTCAGATATAGTCACATCCTCCTCTGCATATAATCATAATCTCTCATGTATCTGATGAGTCAAGTGATAACAACAGCAAACACTTACATATAGTGCAGACTGTGTCCCAAGCGCTAGTCAAAGTGTTCTGGAGTAGTTTATTTAACTTTCACAATAATTTTAGATACTATTATCATTGACCCCATAGAGAACTGAGGCATAGAGTGTTAAGAAACTTGTGCTGCTCTCTCAGTTAGTACATATTCAAGCTAGGATGCCATACTGCAAAGCCTGCAGAATCTTAGTTTCCCAACCAGGGATCAAACTCATCCCCTGCATTGGAAGCACAGTCCCAACCACTGGACCTCCAGGGAAATCCCCTCAAGCTAGGTTTTTTTTTGAGTCTACTCACTCAGTCACTGTGTTACACAAACTTTTCTCCCCTATTTTCTTGCTCTCTGTCTGCTGCTGCTGCTGCTGCTAAGTCGCTTCAGTCATGTCTGACTCTGTGTGACCCCAGAGACGGCAGCCCACCAGGCTCCCCCGTTCCTGGGATTCTCCAGGCAAGAACACTGGAGTGGGTTGCCATTTCCTTCTCCAGTGCATGAAAGTGAAGTCACTCAGTCATGTCCTACTCTAGCGACCCCATGGACTGCAGCCCACCAGGCTCCTCCGCCCATGGGATTTTCTAGGCAAAAGTACTGGAGTGGGGTGCTATTGCCTTCTCCGGTCTCTGTCTAGTCCATGCTTGTATGACATGATTCTCCATTCTTTCATCCTTTCCTCTGACTCACACTCCAGTCGGTCAAGGCTGCTTCTAAACAGAATAACTGTTCAAGACTGAGCGCGTTGAGAAAGCAGGCTCTGAGACAAGAGTCTATAGCATGCAGGGTGTTTATTAATAAGCTCCCTTGACATCAACACCTGAGGAAGGTGAAGAGGGCAAGGGGAGGAGTGCAAAGCAGACCTAAGACATTTTCACAATTTTTGTAGGCCTATTGGAGTATATATCATAAAATATTCATTGGCTACTCTGAAAAATGCAAACCTTGTTCAACTGACTGGATATCAGACCTGCTAACACTTTGACTACATGAAATTAATCACATGTGCTGTTTTGTCTGAAATTTTAGCTAGGCAAATTCACCCAGAACCCACTATTAAAATGTTTATGAATGATGATAATGGAAACCATCTTACTGATTCAGGTTAATCAAAATTTTCTCAGAGAAAAATCAGAAAAATCTCAGAGAGCTGATTTATCTTTAAAAATAAAAGGTATGTTGTTCTCATAAATGTTAAGTAATAATCTACAGATCCCCTAAAAAGATTCTTAGACCCATTATCTGTGTGCAAATTCTTTTGTTTGTTGGTTTAATAATGCTACTGCCGGTTGATCAACCAAGTTGTTTTACAGAGCTCTGCAGTATTTTAGCAAGTCTGGAAAATAATAGATAATTAGTCCCTGGGAAAAAAGGAGTAGAATGCCACAGCCCCCACAAATCTGTTACTAGTCAGATGCCTGTTAAAATGACTGCTCCAAACACTATTAAAGTTAAACCTTGAATCCTTACCTTATTCATTTTATCAACTGTTTATATTTCAAAGATTCATACATTTGTATTCTTTTATTTTTTTTTTACATTATCAATTTCAGCAATGACAATTTATGCCTGGGGTTAGAGGAATTTCTATAGTATACATATTAAAAATCATGCAAATATATAAAAGGGAAATTTATGGGAGAGTTATTTTTAATAATAATGATGAATACAGAAATGAGGGGAGTTTTCAAAGGGAAATTAAAAGCAAGTAAGTTAAAATAACAGGAAATTGAATGGAATGCAGTAGAATCATCTACCTGCTAACTCAATATACTTATTCAATGTGAACTCCAATACGGCATTGTTCCTCCACATTGTTGTTTGCAGAGGAGATATTTTACATGGTAATTTCCATTTTGAAGTTGAATTACTTCCACAAAGTAAGCCAGTCACATTCTTCAGATGCCAGACTCTTCATTACATTTTCAACAGGCCATAGCGACTCCTTCTCACACCCCTCAAAATTCACTTTACCTCCTAGGACCTTAAAATAAAACTTCTTGCTCTTTGGATAGTCCAACTCTGTCTCTTCCACAAAGCTAAATTAATTATTTTGTTAATTTTGCCTAAACATTCTCCATGGAAGCAGCTCCTCCATAGTCATACTGAGAAAAGAGCAAAAGAGCTGGGCTGCTGGGTATACCCACGAGAATTATCTGTATTTTGTTTAACCCTTTTGAACTCATGAGCTTGATAGAAGTCAAAGAAGAACAAAAAGTTTATCAAATAAACTGTTCCATGCAAGTAGTTTTCCCATGAATGAATCCAAGATTTCCTATAAGAATTACATAATGTGCCTTGCTCACTTTGCCACAAGTCCTTATCTTGCCTATAATACAAAGCTGAGCCATAAGAGAGACACGTTTAAAGAGAAGGTTCAGCTGGAGGCCCTGAACCAACTTCATAGCTGTAAAGGGAAATTGACTAATCTTAGAAATTTGCTTTTCCTTCCTTGTCCTAGACCTGATCCAACTGGAGGAAATTCACTGGTATTTCATGATTTTCCTTTACAATAAGCTGTGAGCAAGCTGCAGAGGAAACTAGTCAGGTCAGAACAGAAAGGAAACTGCCTAGCACCTTCGTCAGTTTCCTGTTGCATCCAACTGATAGCAGAAAGGAGAGGATGTGATGTTGTAAGTGCTGGCCTTAGATTCTTAGATGCTGCCGATAAACGCTGCCACCTTCCATTCCGTGGCCAGTGATTCACAGTTTTCTACTGATCTAATCTAGATTCAGACTTCAAAGACCACCCCTTGACTACACAGACCTTTAAAATAACGCTTATGCTGTGCAAGATATAGGAAGACAAGAATTAAAATATTTCAGTATTACAAACAGTATCCCTCTCCCCCCATGATCTAGTAAGCTCCAGAAATATACAAGATCTCTTTCTAGGGAAATCAGTTACCTTCAGTCTTTGGTCAGCCTCTACTACAGACATTTCCATGGCAGGATCTGGAGGAATGTCTTCTGATTTAGTCTGGGGCAGGGGTATGTTGGAGACACTTCATCAGAAACCGTTTTCCAATAGGGTATATGATTGCTCTGCTCAAAAATTCCAATGACTTTCCCTTGATTATGAAATAAAATTCTAATCTATTTGCAAATAATTTGAAAGCCTCGAACAACATAGCACCTACACACCTTTCCAGAATTTATCTCAATCCATCCCACGATTATTATTTATAAAAAGGAAAAAAACAGTCTACACATGGTGTTGCAAGCTTCAGAACTTGGGCTTAGGCTCAGCTGTCAGACAAAATGACCTCACCATTTCTATTCTCTTCTCTAAGTCTTGCCCATAATTCAAAACCAGTTCAACTTACTGTTTCACCATCAAGTCTTCCCTGACTACTCCAGGTAAAAGGAATTGCTTAAACCTTATAGTATTTATTGTATCTACTTCTCACTTGGCTATTAATCACTTCCCTGATGGAGCACATTTTGTGCTCTTTTGTTGTGCAATGTTTTTTCTTAATTCTTGCATTCTTGTTTTAATGCAAGTATGTTTTAAGCATACTTGTATGCTTTTGTGGAGAAGGCAATGGCAACTCACTCCAGTACTCTTGCCTGGAAAATCCCATGGACAGAGGAGCCTGGTAGGCTGCAGTCCATGGGATCACTAAAAGTCAGACACGACTGAGCGTCTTCACTTTCACTTTTCACTTTCATGCATTGGAGAAGGACATGGCAACCCCCTCCAGTGTTCTTGCCTGGAGAATCCCAGGGATGGGGGAACCTGGTGGGCTGCCGTCTATGGGGTCACACAGAGTCGGACACGACTGAAACGACTTAGCAGCAGCAGCAGTGTGCTTTTGTAACAACTATGTAACAAACATATATCAACTTAAGTAAAATGAAATAATCTAGCACTGAAACAAGATAATCATGTGTTTAGGGGATTTAAATAGGCTAGATTCTTAGGGACTCTGAGATTTATAGATAATAGGAAATACCTTGCCTATTTTAACCAATGAATCAACCACTTATTAAGCAAACAAACATAAATTAAAAACTCTTCTGAATTTGCATGATAGTGATATAGGTTCTTCAATTATTACAAAAGTACCACTTTGGGGCAGGATGTTAATGGTGGGGGAGGCTGTGAGCGTGTGGGGCCAGAGAGTATACGGGAAATCTCTGTACTTTCTGCTCAATTTTACCTAAACTACTCTAAAAAAAATAAAGTGTATTTAAGAAAACAAACCTGAGCACCTCTGGTATTGAGTCATTTATGTGCCATACCAGATCACTCAACAGTGTCTGGTCCCCATTCCCACACCACAGTCATTTGACGTGCTTCCCCCATCAATGCAATAGGAAGAGAAGCCCCTGCGTACAGTGTCAGCTGACACAGAGGGACCACTGTATGCACGGATTGGCTGCATTGGACCCTGGAGGCTCTGACTTCACCAGAGGCTACCTGAACTGGCTGAAAATCACAGAAAGCAAAAGGAGTCAATATGGTAGACTTCACCTAGTGAAAGGTAGGGGACAGGCGAACCCAACAAATAGATTGTCCTTCTTCTCATCCATGAATATATGTATCAGGAACTAACACAACACTGTAAATCAACTATACTCCAATAAAAATTAATTTAAAAAAAATCATCACATCCTTGAACTGTTCTGGCTTCCTATGGCCTCTTTCGGAGAAGGCAATGGCACCCCACTCCAGTACTCTTGCCTGGAAAATGCCATGGACGGAGGAGCCTGGTAGGCTGCAGTCCATGGGGTTACACAGAGTCAGACATGACTGAGCGACTTCACTTTCACTTTTCACTGTCATGCATTGGAGAAGGAAATGGCAACCCACTCCAGTGTTCTTGCCTGGAGAATCCCAGGGACGGGGGAGCCTGGTGGGCTGCCGTCTATGGGGTCGCACAGAGTCAGACATGACTGAAGCGACTTAGCAGCAGCAGCATGGCCTCTTTGGACACCTAACAATCAGCTTTGTTTGGTTATGAAGCCGAGGCCAACTCAGTGATGCACTACCTCATATTCGTTCTTCTTTCTTTGATTCACTCCCTTTTTCCCTCTTCACTCTTACTTCACTCTTCTCTGGAATTACGCTCTAGATGTATAAGCTCTTACATTAGGCTCTGTTTTCTAGGGAATCTGAACATCTGGCAAAAACAAAACCCTGTGCTTAGTGTTCGGGAAAAGACCTAGTCCTCTACAGTTGAATGCTTTGGGTTTTTTTGTTTGTTTGTTTCATTTTCTTTAAAAGATAATGCATTGTTAGGGTTCGTAAAAGGAAAAGCACACGAGGGTAAACAGTGAGATTCCCCCTTCCCGTGCACATGCTCCTGATACTTCATGCCTTCCACATGCTGTTACTCTCCCAGACAGATAGCTTGGAAACTGTTTCAATCAGTACATTAAAAACTTCCACAGCATTTTTGGCTACGGAGTATGTCAACATGGGGATGTACTGTAATTAACTCACTTAGTCTATTATTGATGAAACATGAGGTTGTTACACTCTGATCGTATCAGAAATAACACAAAAATAAGTAACATTCTATGTAGTTGTTTTGCACGCCTATCTGCATATCTGTTAGGCTAAACATCTGAAAATGATAATTTGTAGGTCAGAGAATATGTGCATCTACATATGCATATGTTATTACATATCCTCAACAGCACAGCATGTTAGCAAGGATTTTGCTTTTTATATATTTCAATGGCACCCCACTCCAGTACTCTTGCCTGGAAAATCCCATGGAGGGAGGAGCCTGGTGGGCTGCAGTCCACGGGGTCGCGAAGAGTCGGACACAACTGAGCGACTTCACTTTCACTTTTCACTTCCATGCATTGGAGAAGGAAATGGCAACCCACTCCAGTGTTCTTGTCTGGAGAATCCCAGAGACGGGGGAGCCTGGTGGGCTGCCGTCTCTGGGGTCGCACAGAGTCAGACATGACTGAAGCGACTTAGCAGCAGCAGCAGCAGGAGTGAAAAATGGCGTCTCTGCATATATTTAAATTGTACTTCTCTTATTATGAGTGAGATTAAATACAATCTTACATGTTCAAGAATCATTTGTTTTTCCTTTTCTGTGAACTGCTTGTTTTTGAAGCCACCTTCACCAAGGGAACAATCTTTGGAGCTTCTATATTTAAAACCCCTGTGCACCATGACTCAACACAAATTAAACTGAGGTCTTTAACGTGACTCTCACTAATGCTGTTTGAGATGTTGCAATTTATGTCATCTCTAGGTTGCAAAGTCTGTCCCCGCACTCAATGAGTTCACTCACAGTCTAGGAATACAGGAAAACAGTGGGGATATGGGAGTAAATCAGTTTAAAGGATATGCAGCCATCCCAGTGATAATACCCAAAGAGCAGGACTCACTTGGCTGACAAGGGCTGATGTTTCTACCCCAAAACTCAGGCTAATTGCTGGGTGAGCTGCAGCTTGCCTCTTTAAGTATCAAGGTTAAGAGGAGGATGGAGTGTCCTGCTTCTAAAAGGCACTGTCCAGTGATGAAGCCAGACTCCAGCCAGCAGTGGGCAGGGATGGGACAGGCAGGGACATTACAAGCATTGAGTAAAGCTACTTACAAACTCTTACAGGACTAGATAGAGAACAGGACAGAGGCGATGTCTAGAAAAGTCTTACACCTTTGAAAAGGATACATTGGAACAACCAGGTAGA
The DNA here is from genome assembly GCF_019923935.1 of Bubalus bubalis. Taxonomy (NCBI): domain Eukaryota; kingdom Metazoa; phylum Chordata; class Mammalia; order Artiodactyla; family Bovidae; genus Bubalus; species Bubalus bubalis. The sequence goes on from NC_059160.1 coordinate 59,450,757, forward strand.
GAGTCATGGCCCTTCCCTATAAAGGGAATATAATGAACAAAGATTAGGAGGTTTTTCTGTGAATGATGACTGATCAAGGGTGGCCAGATAACAGGGAGGGTGTGTGTGCGTGTGTGTGTGTGTGTGTTATGTACACAGGTGAGGGGTATAAAGATGAATAGAAGAAGAAATGAAACACTGTTTAACTAAAAGCTTATCTTCCTTAGAATTCTCAACTAAGCTCAGATTTACTTATACATTTTATTTGGCATAGTAAGAAGTCCTAGCATAAATATGGCCTAGGATAGGGCACAGACAAGCTATTTTAGGGAAAATAGAAGAAGCTCACAAGGTCAAAGAGAGCTGGCCCCTTTTAGTCACAAGGCCCTTCTTCCTCTCAAATCAAAAATAAATCTTGGGGCATGAAGGTTAACAGGGATATTTGTAAGCACAGGGCAGCACAGCATTGCGGGTTGGTAAAAAGCGAAAATGTCTTTAAAAAATAAGGAAATGTTTACCTCTTTTATATTTATGGTTACTAAAATTGTTAGCAGAAAGAACAATTAAAGGTAGATGGGAAAAGGGGTCAAGGGAGTGAAATTAGCTACATTACAGAACTCTAATGATACCCACTTCCTAAACGCCCAGTGGATTTTACTAATGAATACTCCAGAGCTGTAACCATTTAAAAAAATCTGCTTGGCTTTAAAAAGAAAAAAAAATACATGATAATTATTTTTTCAAAGAGACATTGCCAAGGTTTATCCATGCCAAAATGCTGAGCAAAATTTTAATGTGAAATGAACCACAGAAAAGATGATAATAAGAGAGGCTTACAAAAGCCCTGTCATCTGCAGACACATTGGCACCCTCTATTCTCCTTTCAGCTCCTCCTCAAACTGTTCTCTAATCCTGGATGTTTATATTATCCACCTCTTTAAAATCCAACAACTTGCAGACTCCAGGAATTTTTTTTAAAAAAGGACTGTATTCTCAAATCTTTGCATGGAAGGTAAAAGTCGTAACAGAGGTTCAGATGGCCCCCTGATGACCTAGAGCATCAGCCTTGCCTCAAGGAGCTAAGCAATGGCCAGTCCAGCCATTTCTTCCTTTGTAATGACTCTTGTTACATCTTGTTTGCTTAAGGACTCAGGATGAATCAGGTCAAGAACTTCCCAGCGGAGTAACAGGGGAGGTAGAGGCTGGATGCATTGAGGTTCCAGCTCTTGGGGTTCCAAGAGCTAGTTGGAAAGTAAATAATGGAGCAGGTTGGGATAGGTGAGCTGAGATTCTATACCCTTTAGCCCAATGCAGACGCCTTGAGGCACCTGACCAAAAGCCATTCCTCTTCTTGCCTGCCAACAAGCTTCAATTTTGTTCAAGGAAAGTGCTCAGCACACAGGATAAGTGATGACTGGTTTCATCCAATCATGGTGAACCCATTCTCCTTTGCCAGTGAATGGTCTAGGAGTGGGCATGTGACCCCTACTTGACCATTGCAGTGTAAGAAGAAGTTGGTTGAGGGCTTGCAGGAAAGATTTTTTTCCCTGATAAAGTGAAAAAGATGAGTTAACCCTTTTGTCTCCCTCCCCTTGCTTCCTAGAGTGGTTGCAGCCATCTAACCTTCACAAAGGGAGACTCACTGTGAATACAAGGTAGAATATGCCTTCTTGATAACATTGTTGAATTATCAAGCCAACTTTGAGACAGGCTTCTAGTCAGTCATGTCCGACTCTTTGCAATCCCATGGACTGCAATATGCCAGGCCTCCCTGTCCATCACCAACTCCTAGAGTTTACTCAGTCTCACATCCATTGGGTCAGTGATGCTATCCCACCATCTCATACTTTGTCGTCCCCTTTTCTTCCCGCTAGGAGGAAAGATGCTATCTTTCCCAGCATCAGGGTCTTTTCAAATGAGTCAGCTCTTCAAATTAGGTGGGCAAAGTATTGGAGCTTCAGCTTCAGCATTGGTCCTTCCAGTGAATATTCAGGACTGATTTCTTTTAGGATGGACAGGTTGGATCTCCTTGCAGTCCAACGGACTCTCAAGAGTCTTCTCCAACACCACAGTTCAAAAGCATCAATTCTTCGGCGCTCAGCTTTCTTTATAGTCCAACTCTCACATCCATACATGACTACTTTGACTAGATGGACTTTTGTTGGCAAAGTAATGTCTCTGCTTTTTAATATACTGTCTAGGTTGGTCATAACTTTTCTTCCAAGGAGTAAGCGTCTTTTAATTTCATGGCTGCAGTCACCATCTGCAGTGATTTTGGAGCCCAAAAATATAAAGCCTGACACTGTTTCCACTGTTTCCCCATCTGTTTGCCATGAAGTGATGGGACCAGATGCCATGATCTTAGTTTTCTTAGGCTTCTGATTAAGTAAGCAACAAACACCCTTATGGTCTTAGGCTACAACTTGTTGGGTTGTCTGTTTCTTGTAGCTGTTAAAACATCCTATAAGTGGTAGAAATCAATCAGTAACCAGGGAAGTAGTGCTGGGGTGAAGTCCAAAGGGTAAATATGAGCAGTAAGTGGGGAAGGGGACTAGGATCATGTCAGAATGCAGTGTGGGGAATAGTTGGGGAAAAGGTCAGGACTGGGCAGTGTGTCTGGGCAGTTCCTGGAAGACTCCCTCAATGTGCTTCTGGCTGCATGAAACAGAGATGTGATAGACAGCTTAAAGCATCAGTGCAGGCTAGATGTCTCTGAAACCCACCTCTTCCTTTATTTTTCCGGATAGCACACATTAGCCCAGACCCTTGTCGACACTTGCTTGGAATCTTACTTGCTTGGAATTTCCTGACCCATCTCCCATCTTTGGTCTCTCTACCCTCCAATTCATCATGGAGATGGTTGCTAGATTAACTACCAACCTTGTCAGTTCCATATTCTGAAACCTTCATTGGTGCCTCATTTTAAAAGTCCACCTTCGTTTGTTGTTGTTCAGTCACTCAGTCATGCCCGACTCTTTACAACCCCATGGGCTGCAGCACGCCAGGCTTTCCTGTCCATCATCATCTCCCAGAGCTTGCTCAAACCCATGTCCATTGAGTCAGTGATACCACCCAACCACCTCATCCTCTGTTGCCCCCTTCATCTCCTGCCTTCAATCTTTCCCACCATCAGGGTCTTTTCAAATGAGTCAGATTTTCACATCAGGTGGTCAAAGTATTGGAGCTTCAGCTTCGGCATCAGTCCTTCCAATGAGTATTCAGGACTGATTTCCTTTAGGATTGACTGGTTTTATATCCTTGCTGTCCAGGGAATTCTCAAGAGTCTTCTCCAGCACCAACAGTTCAAAAGCATCAATTTTTCAGTGCTCAACCCTTTTTTTTGTCCAGCTCTCACATCCATACATGACTACTGGAAAAACCACAGCTTTGACAATTTGGACCTTTGTAGGCAAAGTAATGTCTCTGCTTTTTAATATCCTGTATAGGTTTGTCATAGCTTTCCTTCCAAGGAGCAAGTGTCTTTTAATTTCATGGCTGCAGTCACTGTCCGCAGTGATACATAAAGCTCTTCACCATCTTGCCACTCACAGACATTTCTAACTAGACTGTAGCTCCCTAAGGAAAGTTCCAAGTCATAACCTTTTGTCTCACCTAGTTCTTAGAACTATTTCCCCACCACTTGATTACCAAAAGACCCACTTAATGAGTTTTCCTAAATAATTCTTCCCCAGAGATTAGATGCTGAGGACGAGTCATATTATCTGAGTCTAAATCCCAGTTATATTTCTTGCTAACTCTGTCAAGTTTGACAAGTAGCTTTAATTTTTCTAAGGCTCAGCTTCATTTGTTCAAAAGGGAATAATAATTGTAGGGTTATTTTGAAGATCAAATGACATCATCCACCCAACGCCTTTTGAATAGGGGCTGGCACTTGTAAGCATTCAAGATAAAATGCTGATTGGAAGTAAAGGAAACAAGCTAAGGTAGGCCAAAAAAGAACTTTACAATCTGTGCATTAGCTCATAGAATGGAAAGCACAGCTCCATAATCAAGCTCAGAAAAGACCAGGACCAGGGCAACCTGGGGGATCCAGATAGCAAGCGGGAAGTTATCTTTTTCAGTCTTTTGTTTCCTTTGCTTAAGACTCAAATTCCTGCAAGCAAGCATTTGATGGCCTAACTTGGGCCATGCCCACCTCTTTGTTTGCTTGAAAAAAATTACTTGTCTCCAGTAGTACCCCAAACTTAGAGGGCTGTCACTAGAAGAAGGAGTAAGGTGAAAAACAATCTTGCTACTGTTACTTGTGACTGTCTTGTTGCTCTATATTTGTTATATTATGTTAATGGGACAAGGATTATATCTTATCCACCACATTGCCTAAAATCCTAATTCAACCATTATCAATGATTGAGGTTTGTTGGTTGTTTTTATTTAACATGACTGGAAACACTGATCATTTTTATTTTAAAGAAACCTCATGTTTATTAGAGGTTTTTAAACTCAGAAAGCCTGTCAATGATAATTATAAAGAGATATAACATGGCTGTTTTTCAAGGATGGAAGAAGCAGAATAAAAATGAGGTTGTTAACCAAAAAATCAGTTTTAGAGAAAAACAGTGGAGACAAAGCATAGACAATTGACACCATCATCAGCCTGTCTTCTGCGTCCCTTTCTGAATTTTGCATAGATTTCACCCCTAGAGGATGAAGTAAAAAGGGATCGGAGGAACTGGCAGGAAAACAATTTCAATGGTTTAACTAGGTCTTTTCATTTCATCTTCAGAGGAAGTGTTCTTTGACCTAAGCATGATCAAAACGGAGATGGTGTGTTGCATCTCTAGGGCAAAACCTTAAGGAAACTATTAACTTGTCCCTTCTTATATCCCACATTTTCAACCACCAATTTGTGTCCGTTTCTCCATTACAAACCAATTTTTCCTTCAACCGTATTTCTGTCATCAAAGACAGCCCAGATACCAGTCACCTTGCACCTGAGGTACCAATAGCTTATTCTTGCTCCATTCTTTCCTATGAAATCATAGCGGAGTCAACTTCCTTGGCCTCATGCCTTTATAGTCATACTAAAACTCCTGATCCAGATGTGAGAGCAATTTGGCTGAGACATCCGTGGACCTTTGTCATCAGTGATGATGTTACCGATCTGATTGGGGAGGCAGATGGCCCGGCCCCTTTCCTCACTCTTCCCTGTCTACCCTTCCCCCACAAGGCTGCACATGAAGAAACCCTGGCGAATAAACAGGCAGGGAAACATGGTCTTGGGTGAGTTTGTTTAAGGAAAGAGTAGAGAGGAAGGGGAGAGGTGGGCCTGAGACAAAGTTTTAGGGAACATTAAACAAGTCTGAAAAGAAGCAGAGAAATAGATGTCAGGGAGGTAACAGTGAAACTAGGAAAAATGGCTGTGGACGTTAAGGGAGATTCTAAAAGGGCCTCCTAAAGTAAAGAGAGGTCATAAGCAAAATGTGGGGTCTATACAGACATTGAAATATTATTTAGCCTCTAAAAGGAAGGCAATTTGAGCACATACTACAGTATGGATGAAACTCGAGGTGGTGGTTTAGTCACCAAGTTGTGTCTGACTCTTGAGACCCCATGACTGAAGCTTGCCAGGCTCCTCTGTCCATGGGATTCTCCAGGCATGAATACTGGAGTGGGTTGCCATTTCCTTCTCCAGGGGATATTCCCTACCCAGGGATCAACTCCGGGTGTCCTGCACTGCAGGCAGATTCTTTACTGACTGAGCTACAAGGATGAAACTCAAGGTAATATGCTAAATGAAATTAGCCAGTTGCAAAAAGACAAGTTCTGTAGGATTCCACTCTTATGAAGAATTTAGAGTAGTCAGACTCAGAGACAGAAAGTAGAACGGTGGTTTCCAGGGGCTGTGGGGAGGGAGCATGGGGAGTTATGGTTCAATGGGTATAAAGTTTCCCTTTTAGAAGATAAAGAGAGTGCTACAGATGGACCATGATGGTGGTAGCACACCAGTATAAATATGCTTCATGCCACTGAGCTGTACACTTCAAGGGGATGAGATGGGAAATATTATATGTATTTTATCATAATTTTTTAAAAAGGGAAGCGAGGTCAATAGAATCAGATATTACTAAACTGTCAGGTGTAGGGAGAACTCACATATCCCCTGTGTTTAGTGTGGAAACTGCCTGTAAGAGTGGGAGAGAGATCCTGCTATCTTTCTGGAAGACTCCAATAGCCACATGTAAACCTCCCTGTGGGCTTCCCCAGTGGCTCAGTGGTAAAGAATCTGCCTGCAGTGCAGGAGCCACAGGAGATGCAGATTCGGTCCCTGAGTTGGGAAGATGCCTGGAAGAGCGCATGGAAACCCACTCCAATATTCTTGTCTGGGAAATCCCGTGGACAGAAGAGCCTGGTGGACTACAGCCCATATGGTTACAAAGAGGAGGAGATAACTTAAGTGACTTAGCACGCACACACAAACCTCTATGTGTATTTTCTGGCTCATAACTGACTGTCTGTAAAAGTGAGTCATGACATATTCATGCCCTCTCTGGTTCTGAGTCTCACTTCTTCCTTCTCCCACTGCCCTCACTGGGGGCTTTTTTTCTCTCTCTTTGGGCTGTGCTGCTTAGCTTGCAGGATCTTCATTCCCCAACCAGGGACTGAATCCAACCCTCGGCAGTGAAAGCATAGAGTCCTCACCACTGGACCACCAGGGAATTCCCACTGGGTACAATTTCCTCCCCCTGGCTTCCTCTCTGGCTCCCACACATATTTCATCATTTGGGGCATAAAGCTTAAGAGGACTTAAGTGTCTTGTCTCCCAGGTAGAGTTTTTTACATCTCTCTTTGCCAATCCGCATCTCTTCCCTGCTTCCAAATAGTGGCTAAGCAAGTACCTCCCTGTTCCACCTCCAAAGCCATCCCCTCAATTATTAATAACTCCATCAAAAATTCTTACCCACCATTGCCTTCATTTCCATTATCCATTTAATAATTTTTGTATAAGAATGGCAAAATGCCATTTGTCATTTTTTAGCAACTCTTTATTAATTAAACATTCCATAAGTAGTTATAGAGCTTCTACTCCATATTTCCAATACAGGAGACACAGGAAACCTGGGTTCAATCCCTGGGTTGGGAAGATCCCCTGGAGAAGGGGATGGCTAACCACTCCAGTATTCTTGCCTGGAGAATTCCATGGACAGAGGAGCCTGGTGGGCTACAGTCCATGGGTCGCAAAGAGTCGGACACGACTGAGCAACTAACGTATACTACTCCATAGTGGGTAGCATGTAATTGCTGAAGATATAGTCTCTGTCCTCATAGACTCATTGTCAAGTGGGGAGAAATTATCTCCTCCTGTTCCCCATACAAAGCTTTTGTCCTGAGGTTAAATGTTTAAATGTAAATAGTTGAGGAAAAATACATCTTTACAGAAAAATTTACGCTTTGGGGGGAGATAATACAGTATTACAGGGATTTCCCTGGTGGTCCAGTGGCTAAGACTCTACACCCTCAGTGCAGGCAGTCCAGGCTTGATCCTTGGAACTAGATTCAACACGCCCCAACCAAGAGTTTGAATTGCACAACTAAGAGCTGGTGCACCCAAGTGAATTGATTAATTTAAAAATATACATCTTTTAAAAAGAATCTAAAAATATATATAGTGCTACAATTTCAGTAGGAACTCCCCATTGTTGATAAATTAATATAGTATATATTCACCACATTGGCCTTGTTATATGCCTACAGCATAACTTCTACAACAGAAATTTCTCAGCTCCCCTACCCATACTCTACATTCCAATGAAACTAAATAACTTTATTTTCCCATTTCTAAAATGCAACAGATGGTGATAAGAGATGCTATCAATTTAATAACATTTTAGAGAAAAAAGGATATAACCACAGTATATTCAGTTAGTGATTATAAGATACATACTGGTTTTACCAATTTGGAAATGTTAAAAAACAAGGGGGAAGAAGGATAAGTGTGCATCTTAAGTTAAAAGATGGACAGGATTTGTTGCTCTCAGAAAATGCTTTGTATTTCTTGAGGTCCCAACACTTGCTTATGCCTGTCCTTCTATTTGGGCTTCCCAGGTGGTTCAGCAGTAAAGAACTTACCTACCAATGCTGATGATGCAGGTTTGATCCCTAGGTTGGAAAGATCCCCTGGAAGAGGAAATGGCAACCCACTCGTGTTCTTGCTGGGAAATCCCATGGACAAAGGAGCCTGGTGGGCTACAGTCCATAGGGTCACAAAAGAGTGGGTCACCACTAAGCATGCACACAGATTTCCTTCTGTTTGAAACATCTCTCTTCTCCCCACCCTTCCCTACAACCTATCCAGATTCTAAGGATTCCCTCCTTCCTCTCATGAACCCTGTCCTGATCCTACCAACCAAATGTGATCTTTTGTTTGTTCATTGGTTCATTCAACAAATATACCGAGTGCCTGCTGCGTGCCAGAAGCTGTTCTAGGCAACAAGAATTAGAACCTAGATAACATATTGAAAAGCAGAGACATTGCTTTGCCAACAAAGGTCCGTCTAGTCAAGGCTATGGTTTTTCCAGTGGTCATGTATGGATGTGAGAGTTGGACTGTGAAGAAAGCTGAGCACCGAAGAATTGATGCTTCTGAACTGTGGTGTTGGAGAAGACTCAAGAGTCCCTTGGACTGCAAGGAGATCCAACCAGTCCATTCTGAAGGAGACCAGCCCTGGGATTTCTTTGGAAGGAATGATGCTAAAGCTGAAACTCCAGTACTTTGGCTACCTCATGCGAAGAGTTGACTCATTGGAAAAGACTCTGATGCTGGGAGGGATTGGGGGCAGGAGGAGAAGGGGATGACAGAGGATGAGATGGCTGGATGGCATCACTGGCTCAATGGACGTGAGTCTGAGTGAACTCCAGGAGTTTGTGATGGACAGGGAGGCCTGGCGTACTGCGATTCATGGGGTCGCAAAGAGTCGGACATGACTGAGCGACTGAACTTAACTGACTGAAGACAGGCAGACCTAGTCCTGGAGCTTATATGTAAGCTCCATATAAGTCCATGGAGCTTATATGCTACATGAAGAGACAGAAAAAAATGAAGTAAATTGACAAACGAATGAAATAACCATAAACTGTAAAGGATGCTATGAAGGTAAACAACAATGACAAACAAGGAGCTGAGACAGAGAATTATAGAGGGGAGTCTCCTCTATGATAGGTGGTCAGGGAAGGCCTATACAAGGTGAAAACATAAGCTGAGACCTGAAGGGAGAGGAGAATGAAATATGTGGCATGGGGAGAAGATGTTCCCCGGGCACAGGGAACAGCGTATGCAAAATCCAGGAGGTGAGGCTGAGCTCGCTTTGTTTGAGGAACAGACCTTTCCTTCCTTTGAACCTCCAGAGCATTTTATATCTTCCTTTGGGGTTTTATACTAGTTTCCTTTAATCATAATCTTTGTTATCATTTTCTTATTCTCCATTTCATGACTTACAATTAGTAAATTATTGTTTAATGTTTATTGATTGATTTGGCTGTGTTGGGTCTTAGTTGTGGCCCAAGAGGTCTTCATTGCTGCATGCAGGATCTTTCGTTGCTGCCCGTGGGATTGATGGCTCTGCAGCATGTGGGGTCTTAGTTCCCTGACCAGCGATCGAACCCACATCCCCTGCATTGCAAGGTGGATTCTTAATCACTGAACCACCAGGGAAGTCCCCACAATTAGTAAATTCTTGAGGGCAAGAACTGAGTCCAATTTATCTATGTTTATCTTTACAGAGCCTCAGACAGTATCTTATACAAACCAGATACTCTGTAATGATATTTTGAATTCCATATGATTATAAATTGGGGCTATATTTACTAAGCCCATAGATTAAGTTTCACATTACTTAGTCCTTTACTGAGCTACACTTTAATTGAATGCTTTGGGGGTTTTTTTATTCTTTTTTTAAAATTAATTTACTTATTTTAATTGGAGACTAATTACTCTACAATATTGTGGTAGTTTTTGCCATATATTGAAATGAATCAGCCATGGGTGCTTTGGGTTTTTACCAAAGGTTGTAATAACAATGATGTTAAATTCATTACAGTATTTGCTGTTAAATGGCATTGAAAATATTATTCAGTATATTATTCAATGAACTCTCTAGAACTTCTTTTTGGAATTCAGTGTTAGCAAAAATTTTACTTCTGAACTAATTTACTTCTTTCTCTTTGAACTTCAAATTTATATAATGGATTGTGTTTCATCTTACTATTGTGGGAGCTAGAAAACTAAAAATTAATCTGACTATTAAATTTGAACAATTAAGGTAGTGTATTTATCTATATGGTTATAATATGTGTTTTACTTTTTCCCAAATTCTGACTTTTCTCCTGATAATGATTAATAGTACAGTTTGCCAGCCTCTATGCTAACTGCTTTACATGAATTTTCCATTCAATCTTTAAAAAAATCCTGAGTTTTATGAATTAAAAAAACTAAGACTTAGAAAAATGTCAAGCAGATAGAAAGCACTGGAGCCTGGATGGAACTGCCTGACTTCCCCACTATGAGGCATTTTAGTATCTTATCATGTGAGGCGTTTCAAACATCTTAATATAATTTCAGCAAAGAGAAGGAGAAAAATATACACATATGCTTATATGGATATATGTATATTTACATAAAGTTATTTAAACTGAATTTAAAAATAAAATACAGTAGATGTTGATGACCTATCTTTGGTGGTCATGATGCTCAGTCACTTTGGTCATGTCTCTTTGCAACCCCACGGACTATAGCCCACCAGGCTCCTCTGTCCATGGGATTTTCCAGGCAAGAATCCTGGAGTGGGTTGCCAATTCCTTCTTCAGAGGATCTTCCTGGCTCAGGGATTGAACCTGGGTCTCCCACATTGCAAGCAGATTATTTACCGAGTGAGCCATCATAATGAGATATATAACAAGAGTCCACAAAACCTTTGATTATTTGACATAGATAAGTAGGGCCTAAAAGACAGAGTATTTTTTATACAGTTTTAGTATACAATTGAGATGTAAGAAATTTTAAGATTTCTTCAGAATATGAATTTGGACAAAGAATCCCTCCAAGCTCAAAATTCGGCCCACTGCACTGCAGTAAATTTCAAAAAGAGAATTCCCAGCTGCACTGCAGTAAAATTTCATAGATAATGTTTTGTCATGTTTTAATATAAGATTGGTTCCTAACAGGGAATTGGATCATGGGTTCCTGGCTCTTTCAGATACTCAAGTTGAAGTCATCAGGAGAATCTTACATTGTTTAACACTTAAATAACTGTATTCTGTCAGCCAAGATTGCCCTTGCATTTTTATAGAAACAGTTTATAGGGAGAAGAAAATTATTGGAGTTTATTCCCAAGGCAAATGCTGTCTTTTGGCGGGAGGCAGGGGGGCGGGGGGGATGGGTAGTCAAGGCTATCTTTTTTCCACTCATGATAAGAGTTTACACTGGCACTGGTAAGAAAACAGGGCTATTAATATATTAAGAATGGAAGAAATTGCCAGCAAAATGAATTTCCCTTCACCAGAGCTGCAGAGGCGAAAAAGCTCAGCAGGAGAACCTGTTTCAGGAACAAACAAAGCCACAGAAGGAAATCCTCCCAGGGCATTCAGACTCATTTAGTGAGAGCAATAGCTTTTCTTTTGCAGGAAGAACAGGTGTTTCCCCAGAAAAAAAAAAAAAAAACCTGCAGAGTCACCTTGCCGAGCTAACAATTGGAAAACGGCAAAAACTGGATTATTGAAGAATAATTCGGGAGAAAGGTGGAATTTTTTTGCACTTCTACAGCATTGTGTGTTTTAGTTATCTGTCACTAAGATTACCTGATAATATGATGGGGGCTTGGAAAGGGGCAAAGTGTTGTTTGCAACTAAAAAGAAAACGTAGCTCTTCTCCCTTTCATTCTGGAAGGAATTAATAGAAAAAGCACAAATTAACTGTTGTGTATTATCAAGGAGGTCAGAATTCAAATGAACAAATTTTAGTATGGCCAAGGACAGTGGAAAAAATATGCTTTCTAAAGATAAAAAAAAGATGGCATAAAATGATTGCAAAAAGAATCAAGAGACAGCAGGGACCAAGAGATGCGCTGGAATCAGCACCAGTAAGGGCTGCTTAATTCAGGCACATGCTTGTTGAAACAAAGGTTTGTCAGGCAAGAACTGCAAGATGGTTCTGCTCGTTGTCAAACTCTACGTTGTTAATGGGATGAAGGTAGGAGGAGTAACCGATCAAGTTTATCTAAATGTTTCTCCTGCAGCACAATTTCAACAAATTGCTGGGTATTAGAGTCTGCCAACTTGACTTGGTGAGTCTTTCAAAACCTTTTTCAGTATTTTATCAGTCAGCTGACATTTACTGGGGGCCTTCTAACTGCCAGCCACTGTGCACGGCTGGGAGGATACAGGGATGAATAAAAGAAGGAATTCAGAGAAGGAGTTGGTGTAATTAGGTCTCAGGAAAATTGTCTCCTACTCCTCAACACCCCCAGGAGATTGTTTGATGTGAAAGAAATTCATTAGATATTAATAACAATGGAAATTTTTAAGGACTTGGAGTTGAGAATTTTGAATTGGGACTCCATTCTTGATAAATACAATTGTGGAGGTGAAGTCACAAATCAGGAGACTCTTTGGGAGTATAGATTTAAGAGCAAAGGGAGCTGGATTTTTTTGTAATATGTTACCTTCCCCAAAGGGGCTTCCATGCTGGCTCAGCAATAAAGAATCTGTCTGCCAATGCAGGAGACATGGGTTCCATCCCTGAGTCAGGAAGATCCTCTGGTAAAGGAAATGGTAACCCACTCCAGTATTCTTGCCTGGGAAATCTCATGGACAGAGGAGCCTGGTGGGCTACAGTCCATGGGGTCTAAAAGAATTGGACATGACTTGTGACTAGCAAGACTAGCAAGAGCAACAACCTTCTCCAAAGATACTTTCAGTCATTTCTCTTTTGATTAATCTCCCCTCCCATGAATATCCCATATTTACCCTTCAGCTAAGAATTCTGCTTATACTTACTTTCTCACATACATCTCTGATTCCTTCATATTTGTATAGTAATTAAGAGCACAGGTTTTGGAGTTAAGGAGACCCAATTTCAAACTTTGGCTCAGCCACTAGCTGTGTGACATTAAGCAAGATGGTTATCTTTTCTGAGTTTCAATTCCTCATCTATACTCTGTTGTTATGGATGCAAAAGGTTACATATTGTACACTGTGATTCTGGCTCGTGGCAGCTAGCAGGTAAAGAACTGAAGAAACACCTCTGTATCACTCTACCCTTAAAATACCTGAGACAATGAGGTGCTTTGGTTGTTATGTGTTTTTGTTTTATTTTGAGAAGGCTCAACTTGGAAAGACTGGAATTTTCTGAAAGCCTGCATTTACCCCAACACTTCCTGTCTGAAGGATTCCAATTACACTGCTAGACAAAAGAAGCCACACACAAACCTTGTGCTTTTCAATGGTCAAGTTAAATTATGGTTTGGAATAAAGGCATAATATGGAACCAATGCCTTTGCGAAATGATATACTCTGCCCTGGGTTTACTGACATTTTGTCTGTTATTTTGCAGAAATTTGCAATTATGCCGGTTTCTTCAGCAAAAAAAGTGCCAGTCATTTTCTAATGTCTGTCAAATATGTGTTGGAAAAAAACGTAAATAACTTTAATTTATGAGCTCCATTTGGAAACCTCAAAGGCCCAGAATTACTTGAAATGGTAGAGTTACTTCTTCAAGTAAAAACTCCTATTACAAACAAAATTGGGAACTACAGTGCCCATACAGTGTTTGGCAACACATGTAGTTTTTATGCTTTGATGAAGAAAGAAGCTCAACATAGAACCATGAGTCACAGTTTTCTACATCACCTTGCATAGGCACCAAAGCCCTTGACAACGGTCCTGAAGACATTTTGCCTGTTGCTACAGAAGTCATCAATTTCTCCAGACTCAGAGATTTGACTCATTGGGATTTAAAGAAATTTTTGTCAAGAAATGGAAGCAGAATATGAAGTCATTCTTTGAAATTCCCTCCTAAAATAATTCCACAGGGGAAAAGTTATTTGTTGCTTTGATGTATTTGTTCAATTGAATAAGATAAGGTTTTTTTTTCAGCATAAGGTTCTGAGGACACCATTTTGGAAGCTAACCAAAACATACACACACCAATAAACTCCATAAGCCCTTCTGGCCAAGTTGCCACTGTGGGAGAAGAGAGTGGAAACAGACAGATAAGAACTTTCCCTGTGCTGGAGGAGAGTCTCTTGGCCTTGCTTAAGAGTGATGAAACATGTCAGTTTCTCACAAGGCAAAAATCTACAGACACCTGGAAATACTGCAGAATTTCTCCAAAGGTTAGTTTTATTCATTTGACCTTAAAATTTAAGTGTGGGTTTTAATCATTTTCTCACTGATATAAACAGCAGAGATGATTTAGACTTTGCAAAGATGACCAAACTCATTGACCTAAGGAAAGAGGAAATGATATGACTATATCAGCTTGAAGAATCCTAGAGAAATCCCATGTGTCTCAGCCTAAGCCTATCTGTTTGCTACAATCTGCTTTGTTAATCAGGGCTTTCTTTCAATTGTTGCTAACAAAATCGTTGCTGTTATTTAGTGGCTAGATAATGTCTGACTCATTGCGACCCCATGGACTGTAGCCTGCCAGGTTCCTCTGTCCATGGGATTCTCCAGGCAAGAATTATTGGAGGGGGTTGCCCCTCCCTTCTCCAAGGCATCTTCCCAACCCATGGATCAAACTTATGTCTCCTGCATTGCTGGCGGACTCTTTGCCAATGAGCCACTAGGGAAGCCCTATCAAAATTAAAAGTCAAAACTGATAGAATAGCGCAAATGACAAACACTGTGTTGTAAAGACTATGCCATAATTTCTTCTCTTCAAGTCAAATGATGATAGCCTTCTCGTTTTGCTTTGGGAAGGAATTTTAATTTTGTTATTTTGCATTTGCACACTTGGATTAATTTCAAATTTCTTCATTTGTATGAGTAAACAAGAAATGAGAAAAGGAAATTTTTTGTAAGTTTTTTTTTCTGTGTGAAGGAAATCAGTTTCTAAAGTGATAAAATTGTGTGTGCCCAAATTGGAAGGGATGTTTATGTGCATTTTTGTGAGACAGTGATCCTTTTCTTTCATCTGCTCAAAGGAGGTGAATGACACCCCCTCTCCAAAACATTTAAGAACTCTAGATTTAATAACCCTGGAGGAGGAAATGGTAACCCACTCCAATATCCTTTCTTAGGAAATTCAATGGACAGAGGAGCCTGGCGGGCTGTAATCCATAGTCACAACGGGTTGGATACAATTGAGCGACTGAGCATGGCGATTAATATGGCCACCTCATTTTACAGTGGAGACTCCAGAACACTGGAATAATTGCTCAAAGTCACAGCTAGTAAGTCTTAGAACTGGAATTTCTGTGTCTAAGACCTCTGTACTCTATTGCTATTAAAGTTCTTCAGTGGAATATGCAACGGTCACATAAGAAAGTTCTTTGGAATCAGAACAAAAAACAATCAACAAAAAACAAACAAACAAAAAACTGAAAATGAAAGCTTTTGTTTCAAATGTGTTACTATTGGATTTTCTCAACTTTCACCTCCAACCTGTCTAGACCTGTCAGCTGCTTGGGCAATCCATCTGCCACCTACCTCATCTTGTTCCTGCTTGTTTTTCTTCTTTAATGACAGATGTCCCAGTTCCAAATCCTCTAACAGACTTAAGTATCTTAAATAACCAACATTGGCCTTCACCTGGGTGTGTCTCTATTCTCTAAACCCAAACCCTAGTTTTTCCTGCTGTGTCATTTCGCCATTGTCTGAACTCTGTTTGTAACACTGTCTTAGTCCATTTGGGCTACTCAAACAGAGTACCATAGACTGGGTGGCTTATAAACAACAGAAATTTATTTCTCACAGTTCTGGTGGCTGGCAAGTCCAAGACTGAGGCACTGGCAGATTTGGTGTCTGGTGAGAGCCCACTTCCTATTTTATAGACACCCACCTTCCTACTGAGTCCTTCAGGCAGAAAGGACAAGGGAGCTCTCTGGGGTGTTTTATAAGGGCATTGATCTCACTCATGAGGACTCCACTTTCATAAACTAGTCACTTACTAAAGCTCCCACTTCCTAATGCCATTATATTAGGGATTAGGATATAACAAGTGAATTCTAGGGGGACATAAACCCGCCTTACAATGCAGGAGCCATAAGAGTCGCAGGTTCAATCCTGGGTGGGGAAGACCCCCTGGAGGAGGGCATGGTAACCCACTTCGGTATTCTTGCCTAGAGAATCCCTGGAGGTAGTTCAGGAAAAATGTGTGCCTACTTCTAAGGAACCCCAAGGGCATTCATAGGCCCCCAGCCCAAAGTCCCCTCTCTGCAAGTAGGAACCCTTTAGGTTGAAGCAGACGTGGGTGGCATCAGGTGGGTGGTTTAAGAGGATAGACTAAAATGGGAGTCAGTAGTATCCAGGGGCAGCATCAGTTTTCACAGACTCAGCTTCCTGAAAACATGTAGTCTCCAGCAATGGAGACAAGCAATTAGATATTACCCATGACAGCTGACCAGACAGAAACACAAGTGAAGAACTTATTCCCTGTAGTGACTCCCAAGTACACTTTGGGAAAGACTTTGCAGAAAGATGGGGAGGGCCCTGGAAACACAGGTTCCAGAGTGTTAGGCAGTCAGTAAATAGGATAAAGACAACAGAAACACATGTTTATGATAACCATAAATGAAGAATGTGATACAAAATTACCTGTATATTAAGATTTATGAAGGCTTCCCTGGTGGCTCAGATGGTAAAGAATCTGCTTCAATGTGGGATACCCAGGTTCGATCCCTGAGTCAGGAAGATCCCCTGGAGAAGGGAATGGCAACCCACTCCAGTATTCTTGCCTGGAGAATCTCATGGACAGAGGAGCCTGGCAGGCCACAGTCCATGGAGTTGCAAAGAGTTGGACATGGCTAAGCGACTAATACTTTCACTTAAAGATGCATGAATATGAAATAAAGGCTACAGAGAGATACTTCACAATGGTTAAAGTTATTGTGTTGAAAAATTATGGGTGATTTTCTTTCATTTGTGTTCTGACTCTTTTGTAATATTATTATAAATTTTAGAGTTTTTACCCAAAAAGGTAATGGGCAAAGAGAACATTTAATTAACACTTTTATCTTCTACAAGAAAAAGAGAAAGTTCTTAAAAACCCTAATAACTTTTCCTTCCATCCTTTGTCATTTTTTCAAGGTCTGTCTTCAAGCTGATTCTCATTCTAATTTGTTCTTTCTTTCAAATAAAATAATTACTCTCCTTCAGGCTCAATTATGATATAGTTTGAGCCTGTTGTGTATTGCTGGCCAGGGTGTCACTGGAGTGAGCCATACAAACATGCCTAAATCTGAGCTGGAAGTACGTGACTTGCAAAAAAAAGCTGACATACAATTTATAAGACAGCAGAAGACATGAATCAGATACAAAAGGACAAGCGCTGTTTCTCAAGGGAAAAATGGAAAAATTTAGGTGCCATACTTGAAGACTGAAGTTGTTTTAGATGTGAAAGCTGGAAACTTGATTCTAGGGAAAGAAATAGACCAATTCACATTTAATGGACTTACAATACAAATAAAAACTAAATTTATTTCTGAAGATTATTTTTAAATAAAGGATTCCCTTGTAGCTCAGTGGGTAAAGAAACTGCCTGCAATGCAGGAGACCCAGTTTCAATTCCTGGGTGGGAAAGACCCCCTGTAGAAGGAAATGGCAACCCACTCCAGTATTCTTGCCTGGAGAATCCCATGGACAGAGGAGCCTGGCAGACTACAGTCCATGGAGTCATAAGAGTTGGACATGACTTAGCGACTAAACCAACCAACCATTTTTAAATAAATTTGAGGATTCACATCTGTTGTGAAATAAAATGCTTAATTTTTCTAATAGAAGTTTAGTACCCAACTTAATCTTGCTATGTGTAAACACTAGATGAAAATTTTGTATGTCTCTTCACCATAACTCTCAGATCAGATCAGATCAGTCACTCAGTCGTGTGCGACTCTTTGCGACCCCATGAATCGCAGCACGCCAAGCCTCCCTGTCCATCACTAACTCCCGGAGTTCACTGAGGCTCACGTCCATTGAGTCAGTGACTATGCTATTCTGTAAAAGCAAGTGCCTAGGCAGTAACCAAATAACTAACTTCAAATTTTAATTTTCAAAATATTGTCATGCAAACAAAATTGTTAAAGAATGGCATGGCCCATTCACAATCTGGCAAAGGACTAGAGTCTATTTCAAAATGTCTTGATTTCTTTTTTTCACTGTTTATCAAATCACTCAAAGACAAACAGTCGCCTTTTGTCTCTACATGCAGAGCAGCTTTTTTTTTTTTTTTTTTGAGACTGGATTGCTGCTAATATTAATATTTACAAGCCATTGGCATTTGAAATAAATATATCAATAGTTTTAAAAGGTGGGACTTTTCCGGTGGTCCAGTGGTCCTGTACTTCCTCAGTCAGGGAACTAAGATCTCAAATGCCATGCAACTCAGACAAAAAAATTAAATAATAATAAAAAAAAAAAGACAAGTTTTTCTTTTTTTTTTTTTAAGTTATAAAAGGAGTAGAGATAGCCTGCCTACCTTGCAAATTCTTCCTGGCTAGAATACTCCGTCAAATCACATGTTGAACATTGATGTAGTCAGGAATTACAATTTAAGGTACTTCTGCATTTTCTATAGCACTCAACACTAGACTTCTAATTAGTCACCAATAAGTGCTTGTTGACTGGTCTTCTGTAAGAGAGTAACCTGCCTTGATTTCCTATACCCTCCACTTCTCTCAACTAGAAGCCCTCCTCCTCTTCCTGAGTAGCACATTCAAATCTTAACCTTTTATTTTATGGGGCCTATGGGATCTTAGCTTGCCAACCATTCCACCAGGGATTGAACCCAGGTAACAGCAGTCAAAGTGCTAAGTCCTAACCACTAGGCATATAGATGGTGTATGGCATGCGTGCTAACTTGTGTCTGACTCTGAAACCCCATGAACTGTAGCCCTCCAGGCTCCCCTGTGTATGGAATTTTTTGGGCAAGAATACTGGAGTGGGTTGTCATTTCCTACTCCAGGGGATCTTCCCAACACAGGGATCAAACCTGTGTCTCTTGCTTCTCCTATATTGGTAGGCAGATATTTTACCACTGGCGCCACCAGGGAATTCCTCAAATTTTTATCTTATGCAATTAGTTATTTTTGAGTTACAATCAGACCTTTTTCTCCCCTCATGGGGAGGACAGAGACATTGCTTGTTATCTTTCTATTCCTTAACGGTAAGGAATACCGTTGCATGGTACATTGTAGATGCCAAATAGCTATTGGTTGGGGTAATACTTTGAACAAAGTGATCATTGAAAAGTAAACATGAGAATTGGAAGACTTCTTTCACTTCCCAAACCTGAAATTGCTTGAGAATCACTGATAAAATAAATTGAGGTTTATATTTATAGTTGTACTTATAAATACAAGATGTAAAAAGTAGAAAAATAAGAATCTATATTTATGTATTTTGTTATTCTTCCAGGAAAATCTTTACAGATCACAAAGTACATGTATTTTATTCATAGTAACTATTACTGACCCTTCACATCTGAATGTTAATGCTTGTGATGAAATACACTAGGATATAAACACCTCTTTTCTAAATGGAGTTGCTAATCTTCCAGTAAAAATATTTGTATCTATTTCTTTTTTTCTGAATATTTTGGCTCCTTCTCTTAGAAA
Source organism: Bubalus bubalis (assembly GCF_019923935.1). Lineage (NCBI taxonomy): Eukaryota > Metazoa > Chordata > Mammalia > Artiodactyla > Bovidae > Bubalus > Bubalus bubalis. The sequence goes on from NC_059160.1 coordinate 59,470,523, forward strand.
ACAGATCATTTCTCTTGAGCATTATAAACTTAGATCTCTGCCTACCTAGATGCCTTTTCATCACAGTATTTTTCCATGACTTTTATAGTCACAGTGTGCAGTAGAAGGAAGAACACCAACATTTACTCATTGCCTGTTAAGTGCCAAAGACTGTGTTAGGCACTTTTATATTTGGTGTCTTGAATCCTCGTGAAAGACTGCATGACATACGCCCATTTTACATATGATGAAACTGAAGCTCAGAAAGATTGACTATCTTTCTCATTGCCTTACAACAGATAGTGGAGCTGAGATTTAAATCATTTCTCTTTGAATCCTATAGTCCAGGGGTCCTAAACCCCTGTGGGGTTAGGAACAGGGTTGAACAGCAGGAGGTGAGTGGTGGGTGACTGAGTGAAGCATCACCTGTATTTACTGCTGCTCCCCATCACTCACATTACCACCTGAGCACTCCCTCCTGCTCAACAAACCCAATATGTGAAATGAGCTTGAATCATCCAGAAACCATTCCCCTTCCCACCTGTCTGTGGGAGAATTGTCTTCTACAAACCAGTCCCTGGTGCCAAAAAGATTGGGGACCACTGCTATGGTCTTTCCATTGTTTCATGGTAAAACTTTTGTGAAAATTTATACAAAATGAAAGGGCATATCTGACTCTATTTACTTCTGATAGTGAGTAGAAGGTAGTGAAGGAATGAAGCAGTCCTTGTAAAATGTCTTTGTGTTTCTAGGTGTATGAGAGGTAATACTAAAACATTTAGCACTTCTGATGCCTTCCAATCAAACTAGCATTTGCAAATAGGTTAACTGTTCTGAGCTATGGAAAGCAGTTCTGACTGTGATCTATCTAATGGCTTGAGTTTCAGGTGCCCAGAGAAACAGGATGTCCTGCCCAACAGCAGGTCTCCCCCTGCCTAGAGGAAAAGCACTTTCAGTTGCACAGATAATCTATATTTCAGGACTACAAAAACAAAAAATATATATATTCAGAAACTTATATATTTAATACTATAATCTGCTTTAAAAGGATGTTCTAGATTTCAGTTCAGTTCAGTTGCTCAGTTATGTCCGACTCTTTGCAACCCCATGAATAAAAGCATGCCAGGCCTCCCTGTCCATCACCAACTCCTGGAGTTCACCCAGACTCACGTCCATCGAGTCAGTGATGCCATCCAGCCATCTCATCCTCTGTCGTCCCCTTCTCCTCCTGCCCCCAATCCCTCCCAGCATCAGAGTCTTTTCCAATGAGTCAACTCTTCACATGAGGTGGCCAAAGTACTGGAGTTTCAGCTTTAGCATCATTCCTTCCAAAGAAATCCCAGGGCTGATCTCCTTCAGAATGGACTGGTTGGATCTCCTTGCAGTCCAAGGGACTTTCAAGAGTCTTCTCCAACACCACAGTTCAAAAGCATCAATTCTTCGGCACTCAGCCCTCTTCACAGTCCAACTCTCACATCCATACATGACCACAGGAAAAACCATAGCCTTGACTAGACGAACCTTTGTTGGCAAAGTAATGTCTCTGCTTTTGAACATGCTATCTAGGTTGGTCATAACTTTCCTTCCAAGGAGTAAGCGTCTTTTAATTTCATGGCTGCAGTCACCATCTGTAGTGATTTTGGAGCCCAGAAAAATAAAGTCTGACACTGTTTCCACTGTTTCCCCATCTATTTCCCATGAAGTGATGGGACCAGATGCCATGATCTTCGTTTTCTGAATGTTGAACTTTAAGCCAACTTTTTCACTCTCCACTTTCACTTTCATCAAGAGGTTTTTGAGTTCCTCTTCACTTTCTGCCATAAGGGTGGTGTCATCTGCATATCTGAGGTTATTGATATTTCTCCCGGCAATCTTGATTCCAGCTTGTGCTTCTTCCAGTCCAGCGTTTCTCATGATGTACTCTGCATAGAAGTTAAATAAACAGGGTGACAATATACAGCCTTGACGTACTCCTTTTCCTATTTGGAACCAGTCTGTTGTTCCATGTCCAGGTCTAACTGTTGCTTCCTGACCTGCATACAAATTTCTCAAGAGGCAGGTCAGGTGGTCTGGTATTCCCATCTCTTTCAGAATTTTCCACAGTTTATTGTGATCCACACAGTCAAAGGCTTTGGCATAGTCAATAAAGCAGAAATAGATGTTTTTCTGGAACTCTTTTGCTTTTTCCATGATCCAGCAGATGTTGGCAATTTGATCTCTGGTTCCTCTGCCTTTTCTAAAACCAGCTTGAACATCTGGAAGTTCACAGTTCACGTATTGCTGAAGCCTGGCTTGGAGAATTTTGAGCATTACTTTGCTAGCGTGTGAGATGAGTGCAATTGTGAGGTAGTTTGAGCATTCTTTGGCATTGCCTTTCTTTGGAATTGGAATGAAAACTGACCTTTTCCAGTCCTGACGCCACTGCTGAGTTTTCCAAATTTGCTGGCATATTGAGTGCAGCACTTGCACAGCATCATCTTTCAGGATTTGTAATAGCTCAACTGGAATTCCATCACCTCCACTAGCTTTGTTCATAGTGATGCTTTCTAAGGCCCACTTGACTTCACATTCCAGGATGTCTGGCTCTAGGTGAGTGATCACACCATCGTGATTATCTGGGTCATGAAGATCTTTTTGTACAGTTCTTCTGTGTATTCTTGCCACCTCTTCTTAATATCTTCTGCTTCTGTTAGGTCCATACCATTTCTGTCCTTTATCAAGCCCATCTTTGCACAAAATGTTCCCTTGGTATTTCTAAATTTCTTGAAGAGATCTCTAGTCTTTCCCATTCTGTTGTTTTCCTCTATTTCTTTGCATTGATCGCTGAAGAAGGCTTTCTTATCTCTTCTTGCTATTCTTTGGAACTCTGCATTCAGATGCTTATATCTTTCCTTTGCTCCTTTGCTTTTTGCTTCTCTTTTCACAGCTATTTGTAAGGCCTCCCCAGACAGCCATTTTGCTTTTTTGCTTTTCTTTTCCATGGGGATGGTCTTGATCCCTGTCTCCTGTACAATGTCACGAACCTCATTCCATAGTTCATCAGGCACTCTATCTATCAGATCTAGGCCCTTAAATCTATTTCTCACTTCCACTGTATAATCAAAAGGGATTTGATTTAGGTCATACCTGAATGGTCTAGTGGTTTTCCCTACTTTCTTCAATTTAAGTCTGAATTTGGCAATAAGGAGTTCATGGTCTGAGCCACAGGCAGCTCCTGGTCTTGTTTTTGCTGACTGTATAGAGCTTCTCCATCTTTGGCTGCAAAGAATATAATCAATCTGATTTCTGTGTTGGCCATCTGGTGATGTCCATGTGTAGAGTCTTCTCTTGTGTTGTTGGAAGAGGGTGTCTGCTATGACCAGTGCATTTTCTTGGCAAAACTCTATTAGTCTTTGCCCTGCTTCATTCCGTATTCCAAGGCCAAATTTGCCTGTTACTCCAGGAGTTTCTTGACTTCCTACTTTTGCATTCCAGTCCCCTATAATGAAAAGGACATCTTTTTTGGGTGTTAGTTCTAAAAGGTCTTGTAGGTCTTCATAGAACCGTTCAATTTCAGCTTCTTCAGCGTTACTGGTTGGGGCATAGGCTTGGATTACTGTGATATTGAATGGTTTGCCTTGGAAACGCAGAGAGATCATTCTGTCATTTTTGAGATTGCACCCAAGTACTGCATTTCGGACTCTTTTGTTGACCATGATGGCTACTCCATTTCTTCTGAGGGATTCTTGCCCACAGTAGTAGATATAATGGTCATCTGAGTTAAATTCACCCATTCCAGTCCATTTTAGTTCGCTGATTCCTAGAATGTCGACATTCACTCTTGCCATCTCTTGTTTGACCACTTTCAATTTGCCTTGATTCATGGACCTGACATTCCAGGTTCCTAGGCAATATTGCTCTTTACAGCATTGGACCTTGCTTCTATCACCAGTCACATCCACAGCTGGGTATTGTTTTTGCTTTGGCTCTATCCCTTCATTCTTTCTGGAGTTATTTCTCCACCTATCTCCAGTAGCATATTGGGCACCTACTGACCCCTAGGTCAGTAGGTGCCCAATATGTTAGGTTCTAGATTTAGCAGGTCAGTATTTTATACAGGGTCAAGTAGGTTTACAATAGGAATGGCTCACTTACTATTGCCTACTGCTACATTCTTTTTCATCATAGGGAGAAATCTGTCCAAAAAAAAAAAAATACAATCTTATTTGTACTCTTCATTAACCTCTTCTTTGACCTTGAGGCTAGATACTACCTATGATTTAAGAGGTGTGACTTCTATATATATATGTATATACATATATATATAAATATTTAGAGACAGTCTGCATTTATAATACTGTCGAAAAATTCAGACTTGTACAGACAGGTGAGGTAACAGTTTTAAATGCCTTGAAACAGGATAGTGTTTTGGCATACATTTTCTCTCTCTCTTTTTAAATAGTATTATTAAGTTATGATTAGCATGAAATAAATTGCACATAACTAAAGTGTTCAATTCGATGTTTTCACACATGTGTACACCCATGAAACTCACCACAATACAGAAAAAAAGAACATATCATCCTTCCAAGTGTACTCATGCCTCTTTTAACTTTTCCCTTCCTCAGGCCCAAACAGTCACTGATCTTCTTTCTCTTATTGTAGATTAATTTGCATTTTTTATAGTTTTGTAAAAATGGAAACATACAGTATGTGTACTCTTTTTCCATCTGACTTCTTTCACTCAACATAGTTATTATGGAGTCCCTCCACACTGTTGCATATATAAGTAATTAATCTCTTTTTGTTGCTGAGTAGTGTCCTATGTTAAGTGCGAATATACCACCCTTCATCTATTTATTCATTCATTTACTCAGTCCTTTTGGTGCACTCTGCCGTCCACACTGAAATTACTTTGTCTAATTTGCAGTTTCTGATTATTCCCTTGGCATTTACTCAGGTACAGTGGACCTCTGCGATTTTTGACTGTCCTGTACCCCTTCCCACTTTCATTTGTCAATAGCATTTGACAACTTCATCTCCCCCATTCCACATGATCCAGTGGGACTCTTTTGATTGTAGGGTGGACACATATGACCCAGGTTGGACCAATCAGGGTTCTTCTTTGGACTTTTCTCAAAGAAATTCCTTTCCGTTAGATAAGGAACTGTGAGGGTGTGATCCCAGAGATGCCAGTGAACTTGAAAAGAATCGCGAGAGACAGAGGTAGGCGCAGACTGAAGCTCAAGTGAAAGATGAAGTGACTGTTCTGAGGCAGACTTCCTGGATCCAACTGATGAAAAAGTTTGCTTGGTTCCTGGCCTTTTGCATTTTAATTATGTGGATGCCTGCATCCACACCCTACTTATGGTAAGAGTAAACTCCCATTTTGTTTTGGAGGGAATCTCTCTTCCCATACTCTCAGTGTATGGTATCCAGGTGAAGCAAGCTCCACCCTGGCTTTAAGGGTAGAGTATATGTGGCCACTCACTCAATTGCCTTGGCCACAGTGACATTCGTGGATGCAAGCTGGGCTAATTAGAGTCAGGTTTGTGCTACAGACGTTGCTCCCTTTTTCATGAAAGACTTGAACCACAAAGTTTAGAACTACAAATATTGCAGCCATCTTTTGACCTAATGAGTGGATAACCAAGGTTACTAAAAGCAGGACCAAAGGAAGGAGAGAAAGTGGGCGTTGACAACTTCATGTGAACTTCTTGGATTGGATGTCCCTGAAGTCTGTACTACCTCTGGTTTTTGCAGTTATGTAAACAACAAAATTCCCCTTTTGTATAAATTATTTGTAAGAACCTGCCTGCCAATGCAGGAGACATAGGAGATGCGTGTTCAATCACTGAGTAGGGAAGATCTCCTGGAGAAGGAAATGGCTACCCACGCCAGTATTCTTGCCTGGGAAATCCCATGGACAGTGGAGCCTGGCAGGCTACAGTCCTTGGGGTCCAGAAGAGTAGGATATGACTTGCGACTAAACAATAACACTAGATTATTTGAATTTCTGTTTATGTTACTTACAAAAGAAAAAGTTGTGATATAGGTGTTTTTCATTCATTATCTCAACTCCTACAACCTGGTAAGTATGTTATCCCAATTTTACATATGAGGAAACTCTTAGTTAAGTAACCAACCAAAATCCCACAGTGGCAAAGCTAAGATTGCTATCCAATTACTTGATTGCAAAGCGCAGGTCCTTTGCAAATTCTGCTTCAGGGCTACAACACTAACCTGCTTAGTCCTGTGCTTTTTCTAGTCTTTCTATTACATAAAGCTTAATATTAATTAACATTTGCAACTTCCCTGTGGCTGAAATGAAATTACATTTATGAGACTTAATTCTTTTCCTTCTTCTCTGCCCCTGCTTTTTACCTTTCTTTTCATCTTTTTTCTCTCTCTTGTTTTCCATTTTTTGAAGGTTAAATGCCTAACATTTCCTCTAGTCCCCTCTTCATAAGTTATATCAACTCTAAAATGATCCCAGGGTCCTTCCTATTGTCTTGGTTAAGGCAAGTTGGTTTATTGAGAAACTTGCCCTTGTGAACTAATAAGTAAGACTAGAAGGATCACATCTACAAATCAGCCTTATAAACTTCTCTAAGAGTGAACCAGTGGGCCAAATTTCAAAGATGACCAAATGAAAAGGCCATTGCAGCTCTACTCCCTCTCTTCTCTCATTCTTTCAAGGATGAAAAAAGGTCAGTAATCATTCTGACAAGCCCTTGGGAAAATGGCTAATTACCTCATCTCCCTTCTTAATATGCTTAAGAGGGAAAAACCTTTACACCCCTAACTCTTTACTTTTTTTTTTCTTTTTAAGGGGATGAATTTGTTAAATCTTAAAGATAGTTTTATGCATTGCTTCATTTCTCAGGAAGCTCAAATACTGATTCACAGACCACCTCTGCTTTTTCTTTTTTTTTCCCCAGTAGACAGACCATCAATTTAGCTAAGAGCAGTTAATATCACAAGATTTAAAAAACAAAGAAAAACTATTTAATTCCTGCTTAGTCTCTTAATAGAGCCTTGTGTGGAACCTTACTGGAAGCCTGGAGACTAACACTCTAGAGACCAAAAAAATGAAGCAATTTTCTCAACAACTAGAGAACAACTTCATTTTAAAATGAAATCGTTGAAAACTATGCCTTCCTTAACTGCCAAGACTGAGTTTGGTTTCTGGATTTGTTTCCCTTGGAAGGACACCTGACATCACTTTCCTAGAGCTTTTTATAATGTTGCCCAGACTGTACCAAATATCCTGGATGCTATCTATTAACCCTTTACAGTTAAATTCAGTATTTCAAACATTGAAAATTTGAAAATTAAGATGTAGACAGGGAAGAAATTTCCCTCCCCAGATTTGTAAATTGTATGTCTATGGCGATATTCTGATAATGATTGTAAATAGATCTGACTCTGTAAACTAACTCTCTACAGTTAACTTTTAAAATAATGGGCTACAGCCATATCATTATGCCTTGGTATCAAGCTCTTTTGCAAATGTTGGATTGGTACAAAATGTTTATAAAAATTAAATGTCGAGGTGAGGCTAGCTGTTCTGTTTTCAAAGCGTGTTCAAAAAAATCCTTGGAAAATAACACTTTTCTTGCTAGTTTCACTTTTGTTGTTGTTGTTCAGTCACTTAGTCGTGTCCAGCTCTTTGCAACCCCATGGACTGCCGAACACCAGACTTCCCTGTCCTTCACCATCTCCCGGAGTTTGCTCAAACTCATGTCCATCAAGTCAGTGATGCCATCCAACCATCTCATCCTCTGTCTTCCCCTTCTCCTCCTGCCTTCAATCTTTCCCAGCATCAGGGTCTTTTCTAATGAGTCAGCTCTTCACATCAGGTGGCAAAAGTATTAGAGCTTCAGCATCAGTCCTTCCAATGAATTTTCAGGACTGATTTCCTTTAGGATGGACTGGTTGGATCTCCTTGAAGTCCAAGGGACTTTCAAGAGTCTTCTTCAACACCATAGTTCAAAAGCATCAGTTCTTTGGCACTCAGCCTTCCTTATGGTCTAACTCTCACATCCATACATGACCACAGGAAAAACCATAGCTTTGATTATATGGACCTTTGTCGGCAAAGTAATGTCTCTGCTTTTTAATATGCTATCTAGGTTTGTCATAGCTTTTCTTCCAAGGGGCAAGCATCTTTTAATTTCATGGCTGCAGTCACCATCTCACTTTTATGAAACATAAAATTACTTTGCTCAACTAATATTAGGGGATGATAGTTGATTGCTGCCCTTAGCTTAATTTGCTTCATTCCTATTGCAAAAAAATAAATGTATGATGCATTTGGCCTAGCAAAACAGAGAAGCGCATAGACAAAAAAGCTTTTCCTCAATTTGGTAAGTTAATTTCTTCGAGGACTTTTTTACAATTAATAATTGGAAAGGCTCCAGAAACTCATACATGTGGAAAATCGTTTTGTAGACAGGTAAAACTATATATTGATGTTGTGTACACAAGTGGTTCCAAACTTTCCTGTTCAGTGGAATCCAGCAGATTTAAAACTGCTTGCTGGGCTCCATCCCAGAGTTCCTGATTCAGTTGGTGTCAGGTGGGGCCTGACAATTTTTGTTTCTAAGAAATCCCCAGGTGATATTGCTGCTGCAGATTAGAGATCATCGTTAGAGAACCACTGATGTAAGGCAACTGAAAATCAGCTTAAGAAAACCAGCTTCTTTCTTCTGTATCTTATCTGGTCATGTTTCATATTTGTTTTCCAGGCTATATCACTCTCAAAGTGTGAATCACAGAAAATATTTTCTGTCTCCACCTCCACCTACTCCTTGTGCAAAGTTCAATGACCTTCAAATTCTCCCCTTCGAGAGCCCCCTTTCCTGAGGCTGAAGAGTAAATGTCTCAGGCTTCAAGAGAGCAGTTTCCCAAACTGCTCATCAGCAATTGTGTGTTCCTCAATATTTTCATATATGTCCTGTGATAAAGCTACTCTAGGATCAGAACATTTTGGGATACACTGGTTCAGCTGGAGAGAAAATTACTTTTAGTGTCAGGACTTTTCAGAGCTTTTAATATATAAATGTGCATTGTGAATCTCCAAAAGAGATTAAGTAGTTGGATTGAATTTTAAATCCTTCTCAACCCTTTTCCCCCACCAAACTGTGTGTGTGCTCAGTTGCCTCAGTTGCATCTGGCTCTTTGCGACCCTATGGATTTTAGCCTGCCAGGCTTCTCTGTCCATGGGATTCTTCAGGCAAGAATATTGGAGTTGGTTGCCATGGCTGTCCTTCCACCCCAGGGATCTTCCCTACCCACAGATCAAATCTGCACCTCCTGCTTGGCAGGCAGATTCTTTACCCATGAGCCACCTAGGAAGCCTACCAAGCTCTAGGAAATATCTATCTAAGCACAGTTTGGGAGATCTATAACTTTATCATTTAACTTGATTCTACAAGGTTAGAAAAAAAAAATCTATATTACAACCTAGGGAAAAGGCCAACATGCCAAAATCATGATGTGTGAATTTTAAATTGGTCTTAAAAATTAACTAAATGCACGCACCCATTATTTTGACTGAATGTGACTTTTTCTTTTATTACAATTGCATAAGAACAGATAAAAAGATATCTGCCCTCTTAAATTCTTAAGGGCACAGTACAGTGTTGTTAACCATAGGCACAAAGTTGTACAGCAGATCTCTAGAACTTTTTCATCTTACATAATTGAAACTTTATACCCACTGAGTAGCATTCTCCATCTCCCACACCCTCTAGCTCTTGGCTTCTCCTATTTCCTGCTTCTGAATTTGACTATCATAATTTATATAAATGGAATCATGAAGCATTTGTGCTTCTGTGATTGGCTTATTTCACTTAGGGTAAAGTTCTCTGGTTTCATCCATATGTAGCATCATTTCCCTCTTTTTAGTGGCTGAATAATATTCCATTGTATGTAAATACCACATTTGTTTTTTTATATGATATTTTCTAGATTAAATAATTTACTAAGTTGATACAAAGAAAGAACCCATGGCTTTCAGCCTTTGTTGATAATCAAGACTTCCTCACCTCACCACTTATCCTGTTCTATCAATTTCCTTTGCATTACTATTTTATTAGATTTCTCATGATATGGGTTATGAATTTCTTAAGTGATTACATATTTATTGCTTGTTTCTACCACTAACAAACAGTTCTATAATGGCTATATCTTTTTGGTCTTGTTCACGTCTATATTTCACTGCCTAGAACAGTGCCTGGCACATCAGGAGTAATCCGTAAATTTTTCTGATGGAAAGAACAGATAGATGGATATAATCATTAACTAAGCTCTAATTATGAAATCCTTATTGTAATAAAAGATATAGGAAGAGGAAAAGGTACTTTTCACCAGCTTTAGATGGGGCAATTAGAATAATCTTTTGATTTACAATGGAGTAATTCTAATATAATGATAGAAGGGGAATTATTGATGTGTAACTCAGGATGTTATTTTGTAAACTTACTTTTATTATGATTTCTAACATCACTAAGGGTCCAAAAAAAGATGTACAATTATTTTTTTTAAATAAGGCAAGTATGTGATAAATATTTGGTATATAAGTAGGTCTTATAAAAATACCAACTTTTCTGTCTTTCCAACCTTAAAAGATCTCTGAATCATGCTACTTCTTGCCATATTATAAAGTTCTTTGACTTGGACAAATTTAAAAAGTGTCAATTACAGTTTTTGTTTTTAAGCCCACTTGTTCTAAAAAAGAGCTTGTTATATATTTGTGTTCTTGTATGATAAGCAAGTGTTAAATATGTGTAGAGCACAAATGCCACTAACTTATGGATTCTGGTAATTTTAGATGTATGGGAGTAGTTTGATTGAAATGTATGATTGTTGAATATTACAGTAGATACATTCAGTTTGGTCCAACAAAATAAGAGAAATAGGCAGACATTATTTTTAGGGAGAAAAGATTCACCCAGGAATCCGAAAGACAACTGTCAGAAGTCCTTAGGACATAATGTGATTTGAAATTACATTAAAATTTTAGTAAGTCTATTTCTGGGTATTACAATGGAAAAATATTTATATCTCACTTCACTGGGCCTTTTATGTGGTTTTAATTTTTTTTTTTTTTTTCTTGTTTAGGTTGTCTACATCCGGTTTCCATTCTCTTTTCAGTCCTCTCATGATCTCCCTCTAGGGGGTTATATTTTTGTGTTTACTTTATGCTTTTATCCTTTTTAAATGAAAAAAGTGGGTCAGTATTACTTCAGTTTGTCTTCACTTTCACTCTGCTGTTCATTCCTGAACTAGCTTTTAGCCTCTGGGAGAGAAGAAAGTAAAAACATTTACAGAAACTGGGCCAACCTCTCTCCGGCCTCCCTCCTCCAAGAAAACAAAACCTAACCAGCTCAGCAACAGAAGTTCCTTTCTGTTCTCACAGCACCTTCTATTTCCCTTCTCATAAAGCTCAGGTTTTTATTATAATTGCTTATGGCGTATCTTTCATGCCAGTGAGACTCTCAGTCCTTTAAGGACCTAGTATATTGTCAAAAACATAATATAAAGGAGATTGTAGTTTAACTGAATAAATGCTGCCTGTGTGAGTGATTGCTGCTCTCGTATTCACCCAGCCGCCCACAATAAAGGAGAAAAGTTGCAGCAATCAAGCTCAAGTGCGGGTCCTTTGACATCAGCTTTCTAGAGAACGAGTAGAGAATTGTGGCAATGGTATCTAAATTACATAATTACTTGGATAATTTAAGCCACAGTTTTTGTGTTGGTGGGGGGATGTTGAAAGATGAAGGGGCTGAACCAGTGAGATTTCTTCTCCAGTCGCCGTGGACTGCCTAACCTTCACCCTCATGGGGTCTCATCACCTCTCCCACCGCCCTCTCGCCACCCCAAAAGCGGGGCACTTGAGACAGAGCGCCCCCACCTCGGGGTGGGGGGTTTCCCGGGGATACCCCGCCCCGCCTTCTAGGCCCCGCCCCTGCCGCGGCTACCGGCAGGGGTCGCGCTGCCCGCGGCGAGCGGCTCGAGAGCTGGTGGGGGAAGCTCCCGCAGCCGGTCGCCTTTCTCTGCTGCTGCTGGTTGGAGCGTTTCAATAAAAGTCTTTTTTTCTCTCGCGCTCGCTCTCCCCCGGGAAACAGGCGGAGGCGTCAATCCGCAGCCGCCGAGTGAGAAAGCGACGCACACGCAGCGGCGAGCGTCTCGTCGGCTCGGCACCGTCCGGCGGCCCCAGAGAAGAAGAGCCCGTGTCTGGCCCGGCCGCCTCAGCCGGGCGTCGGCGCCTCCCTGCCCGCCTCGCTCCCACCCCGGCTCCTCCAAGGGGATTAGTGGGCCGCCTGCGCGACTCGGCGGCCCGGGAGCCATGTTGTCCGGGGGGCTTGGCAACGCGTGAGCGACCCGCAGTCCCTCCCGGAGGCTCGGACTCTTCGGCGAGAGCTGGAAGGCGGCTGCGGCGGCGGAGGCCTGCGCGTCGGAGGCGCCTCGGGTCGGCCAGCGGCTGGGACCCGGACCTGCATCCGGTCGCCGCGGGCGTCGGCGGAGCCGCTTTGCCTCTGCGCCTCCCTCGCCTCGCCTGCTCTCGGGACGCAGCCCCCGCACTTGCTGGTGAGTTGGCGGCCGGCAGCGGCGCGGGGCTTTCCCTCCTGGCCCGCCGACCCCGGGCGGAGTGGGGCCGCAGGGTGCTTGAGACTGGGGGCCGGGGCGAGCGGCTGGGTAGGGGCGTGGGAGGCTCAGGCCCGGTCGGGAAGTTGAGAGAGGGCGGCGCGGCGCAGGGGGCTCGCTGGTGCTTGTTGCCTCTGGGGTCCAGCGCGGACCCCGGGCATTTCCCCGGGCGTGGGGTGGGGTGTGGGTGTCTGACGCTCTGGCTCCTTCGCGGGAGGCGCCTTCAGCCGCCGCCGCGTCCGTGTTTGCTGCCGTTTTGGTCTCCGGGGGCAGGCCGGTCTCCCCGCGAGGCCGAGGAGGGGAAGAGGCAGAAAGTCTCCCGAGACACAAAGGTCCCCTCGGCGGGGGTGGAGCTGCGGGAGCGGGCGGCGCAGCCCCGAGGGGAAGGAAGGGGCGCGGGTCCGCGGGAGGTGGGCGAAGAGGCGGCGGCTGCTGCGTTTCCAGCTCCTTGGAGACGCCGGAGGTGTGCGCGGGTGGGGAGCGGGAGGAGGAGCCCTCGCGTGGGGAGCCGGCTGAGACAAAGCTCGGGGCAGCCTCCCGCTGGCGGGTCACACCTCTGAGTGTTGGCCAGAGCGGAGGTGGAGGGAAGGTGGGAAACCCCAGTAACCGATGGGGAGGGGGAGATGAAGGGGCTGCCAAGTACTGTCGTCTGCGTCGCAGTTGCTTTTCTCAGGGTTTTTGTGCCCGACGGTTTTTGCTCCCCAACTCGGCTAGAGAGCTCCAGATCTGCTCCCTCCCATCACCCCCTCCGTGCCACACTGACTCTCCTGCGGTTTTCCCCTCGTTCTTCCCTTCTCACCCACTCCTTTTCGGGTAAGCAGCATTATGCCTTCAGCTTGGGGAACGTTTGCTAATGACAGGATGTCTGAGCTTGTTCTGACCCTGAACTGCCTTGAACTCCTCTTTCTTCCTCCCACCCTTTCCTTTCTGGGATCTTATAATGTCACATGGCCGTTAACAATTAGCTTTTCTTCTGCAAAAATGGCAAAAGCATGTAGCTGAAATCCATGGCGCTCCTCCTTTATATTTAATGTGTCCACCAGAGACACGTCGCTGGTCATGGATTATCACCTTTTACTTATTAGCCAAATTAACGTTTTAGATACAGAAGTGGCAAATTTTGTTTTTGAGTTTTGACTGTTCCTAGGGTCAGCAAGTATATCCCTGGCAGCCACTAGATCTTCTGTCACTTATCAGGAAATGCTTGACTTAGACAATTGTTTACTCAAACTTTGCTGGTTCTTTCTCGAGTCTTTGTTGAAGGATTTCTTTTAAAAGGCTCTTACGTAAGAAGGTCAGAGTAACAAATTTAAATTACTATGTTTTAGGCGTATTGACCATTAGAAGAAAATGAATGGGATTTTTAAGATCTTTGATGTCCTGAGTAAAGGAGGGCCTTCTAGAAGGTAGAAATCAGGTTCAACCATACTGTAAGAAAAGGACTTGCTAGGATTTAATTGGTTTTGTTCTGTTCTTTTATAAGATTAAGTAGTTGGTTTATTTATTAAATGTTGATGTTGCTTTGTTAATGAAGTTATTTCAGTCTTTGTATTCCTAATATCTGCATACTTCCATAAACAATGGGTTGGAACAAAAGAAAAAATGTGGCTATATTTAAGGAATTTTGTTTTTTTTAATGGAAGAGATTTCCAGATGTAGAAGCGGTAACCTTTTATCTGGTAAATTAACTTATGGAATTAGCCAGGAAAACTAATGGTTTTGAATATTGGGCTTCAAAGAATTTTGTCTTTGAATTTAAACTTTTAAAATGACTGTGCAAATATATTATTGATTTTTTAACAGCAAAAATAAAAACATGTTGAAATGTGTTTGACATCACTGTTGATAATCATTTTAAGAATAGTCTCATCTTGCTGCTTGTAGCCATTAAAAAAATGTTGACACTATAAAAATTGTGAAAGGGACTTCAGTTTAGGGATCAGTCTGAATTGAAAGACTCCCTAAATTCTTTGTGAAATTAACAGGTCATATCATTAATAATCAATGTTTTATATATTTATCGAAAGGCTGTATTGAGGATACACTGATTTCTCCCCCTCTACATAATTATTAGTGTCTAATTAGTTACTTGAAGTTTTATCCTCACTAGAAGGAAATCTACCAAAAAGTCATCAGAGATCTGGGTAGTGGGACTTACAGATGAATAAAAATACATTTCTGTATCTTTCAAATTTTCACCTGACCTTTACAATCAGTAAAAAAAAAAATACATGGAGAATTAAATTCTTGTTTAAAAAAAATTGTCTTGTTAATATTCTGATTTGCCTGTTATTAAAAGGAGCTTCTATAAAATGTGTAATGTATTCTCATCTTTGGATTCAGGTCCATTAAAATCACTTTTAGTGTTAGATATTTGAAATAGTGCAGCCTTCCAAATGAGTCTGATTACCTGAAGAAAAAAGAAGCAATACATAGTAATGAAAAGGCAAAAAGATACATAGTAAGGAAACATGAAATTAGAATAATTAATTCAGTGTATGATAGCGATTCAGTGTGGTAGTGGTAGCTTTGTACACCAGCAATCTTGTTCTAATAAGTCATTGGTTTTACCAGTAGAAAAATTAATTTCTTTTGTAGCACAAAATAGCTGTGTTGACTAAGAAAATTTAAAAGTATGTAAGTGTTGATATATTTAGTTTTCATTTACCGGTTTAGTCCTATGATTATGGTGAAAAGAGATGGCATGGAAAATTTACTCTGTCATTGCTTTTGTTTTTTCCCTTATTTTCAGCAGTATTTTTCTCCTCTGTTGGTGAAATAGTGCTAACTAAAACACTGCAATATTGTGAACAATGGCTACTGAGATAGACGTTCAAAAGTGAAGATAATAATGTTACTTAATATAAAAAAATTTTCTATGAACACAGTTTTTGCCCTGATATTTTGTTATTGTCTAACAGTACTGAATAGTTATAGGGCATTACATTTTGAATCTTTATTACTGTTCTGTAGTCTTAATAAAAATTAGAGCATCATGACATGACATTTATATGGCTTTTATACTTCCATGATGTGTAATTGTAATGAATATATTGCTGTATTATAGAAAAAAGACACTATAAGTTAAATCCAGCTTATAAAATATTCTTTAGAGTATTTTATCTGTTTTAAAAGTTGTCCCCTTTCACATAGGTGAAGGAAAAACAGTTCTTTGAATTTTGAATGTGTAGTTTCTGCTTAATCTTTTAAAAGGAAAAAGTATTTTAAATGCAGTTTGTAAACGAATTATGACAGCATTTGAAATGATGAAGATAAACAGTAGGTTGATGGTATCTTAAAATGTGCTTTATATAGTATCTATGAAGTAAAATCAGCCTACAATAGAAAACCTAGTATAATTTACTAGCATTCAGCTTACAGTGTTGGCAATTTCTTTGAACTGGTGGGGAGAGGACCTGTTAGACTTTCAAAAAAAGATTTCTGTGAGATACTTACAAAATTAAGCCAAGAATTTTTACTGTCATTTGTGAATTCTTTGTCATTGTTTTGCTCCCAGATTTTTTAGTGGCAGTCAGTTTGATATCTGCAAAATATTTGACCTGAAGAGAGAGATTGTTAAGGACCAGAAAAATATATTAAATATATCTGAGATGCAGCTTACCTTTCCTAGCCTGTTTTCCTCTCTTTTGGCCAACTTGGAAAATCAGTAAATCTAATAGGTGGGATGCCTACTATAAATAATGCTATGTTCTGCTGTAACATATGATATTGAACACTATATGTAAGGAGATAGATTTATAGATCCATGACATTGGGATAATCGAAAGTTGTCTATAATTTTCTTGAAGTGTAAAAGTAGTTCACCTTATTTGAGCATGTACCAAATTTTATTGTGATAAAGTTCATCCTTAATGAAATCTATCCATTCATCTGTTCATCCATGTCTGAAGTACATGTCTACCCTGTACTACCACTGTGGTCAGTGCTAGGATACAAAGATGAGGAAACTGGCACATAGATATTACAGTGCTTGGAGAGAAATTCTCTTTTTTGAGGACAATGTTACTTCGTCGAAGTTGTCTTTGATTCATTCTGGCAGAGTTACTGTGATCCTGCTATAGCATTTATGTCTAGTATAGGACTCAATGGAGAAGGCAATGGCAACCCACTCCAGTACTCTTGTCTGGAGAATCCCATGGACGCAGGAGCCTGGTAGGGTGCAGTCCGTGGGGTCGCTAAGAGTCGGACACGACTGAGCGACTTCACTTTCACTTTTCACTTGAATGCATTGGAGAAGGAAATGGAAACCCGCTCCAGTGTTCTTGCCTGGAGGATCCCAGGGATGGGGGAGCCTGGTGGGCCACCATCTATGGGGTCGCACAGAGTCGGACATGACTGAAGCGACTTAGCAGCAGTAGCAGCAGCACAGGACTCAATGGGGCCTCCCTGGTGGTGCTAGTGGTAAAGAACCCTCTTGTCAATAGAGGATGTAAGAGCAGAGGTTCAGTCCCTGGGCTGGGAAGATCCCCTGAAGAAGAGCGTGGCTACCCACTCCAGTATTCTTGCCTGGAGAATCCCCAAAGACAGAGGAGCCTGGCAGGCTGCAGTCCATAGGGTCTCAAAGGGTTGGACACAACTGAAGCGACTTAGCACCCTGTATGGAACTTAATCGGAGAAGGCAATGGCACTCCACTCTAGGACTCTTGCTTGGAAAATCCCATGGATGGAGGAGCCTGTTAGGCTGCAATCCATGGGGTTGCTAAGAGTCGGACACGACTGAGCGACTTCACTTTCACTTTTCACTTTCATGCATTGGAGAAGGAAATGGCAACCCACTCCAGCGTTCTTGCCTGGAGAATCCCAGGGATGGGGGAGCCTGGTGGGCTGCCGTCTATGGGGTCAGTCGCACAGAGTCGGACACGACTGAAGTGACTTAGCATAGCATAGCATGGAACTTAATACAGTGTGTTGTAATTAATTATTTACAAGTCTTTACCCTTTTGACTGCTTTGTGCACCAGAGGGACCATGCTTTTTAAATTTTGGTATTTCCCCCATATTATGTATTGCTTAATTGAATGAATGAAGTGATAGAATTAGAAAAAACATTGAATTAGTAAATTAGAGTCAGATTAGTTATGGCCTAGAAATAGTCAAGTAATTTTGATACAGTAGAAAATGAAGAGCCTGTGTTTCGTGTATGCTGTGTTTTTATGAGAGTAATCTGGAAGCAGTTACTAGGCCAATTTGGAGGGACAATAACTTGATATTGGGCCTTTTAAATTACATGTGAGATATACGCAAATGAAAAGAGATGTAATCTTCAAAGATTTTTCTTTTAGACAAATTAGATCTATCAATTACAATATCTATATGTAAATACAATATCTATATGTAAATACAGTATGTGTGTGTGCACGGTCAGTTGTGTCCAACTCTTTGCCACTCCATGGACTGTAGCCCGCCAAGCTCTGTCCATGGGGTTTTCCAGGCAAGAATATTGGAGTGAGTTGCCATTTCCTCCTCCAGGGGATCTTGCAGACCAAAGATTTAACTCATGCCTCCTGATTCTCCTGCATTGGCAAACGAATTCTTTACCACTCTACCACCTGGGAAGCCCATGTGAATAAAATAGCTATTTTTAAAGGTCTAAAAACATTGGTTAATATCAAGAAGAAGATTTGGATAAAATTTCATCCTTAATGAAATCCAACTGTTTAGCTGTAGAGTACTAGGCTTAAATTCATTAAAATACAGAATTGCATTCAGAACAGCGCATTTAATGTCATTCCTGTTAACCTTATAGTTTATATATATATATACACACACACTTTTCATTGAAATTACTGTACTTAAATAAACTGCTTTATTGTCAACTTTTAAAATTAGACATTTCATTGAGGTTTTTAAAATTGAGTTTTAAATTATATCTTTGATATAATATGTTATTATAACTAGATTTGAGAAATCAGATTATAGCTTGATAATATCTTGATGTGACATTTAAAAAAAAAACAAGTTTTCACAATTTGTAAGATTTGATGCTTTTTCATATTCCTCAGTTTATTATATGGCCTTAAAATGCTGAAAATGTTTATATCAGTTAAATTTTCAAGATGATATATACCTACATTTTATCACTCCAGAAACAGAAGTTAGCATTGTATTTTTCAGTAATTTTTGCCTGTAAGTTTGTGAACATGGATTTTTGCCATTCCTTTTGCAGATATTATTTACATTTTTGTTTTCCTCTGACCCCTTTTTTTCCAGGAAGCTATAAAATGGTTGACATTTAACTTTTAGCTATAATTTTTTGGAAAAAAACTCTACAACTCATTTCTATTATGTAAAGTTTAGAATTGATTATAGTTCCCCCCCCCCATAAAGACTACTTCAGTAATAACTAATAACTATGTGATCTTGAGCTACTTAAACTCTTCAGGGTCATTTTCTGTAAAATTGGGAATGACAGACCCTACTTTATAGGGTTATAGAAATTAAATGGTATGTATAGAAGACTGCAAAGTACCTTGCACCCAGTGAGTACTCAGTTAGCAATTATTTTTATTACTCTGCATTATTATTATTACTCTGGGAAAAACTTGGTTATGGTACTAGAATTGCTTTGCAGAGCCATTGCTTCAGGTTGATGAATGTCTAAGTGATTCACAAGGATAATTGAGTCAAAATCATCTCTGGCGTTTTAAACTATAGATATACCCTGTGGATTTTCTAATATGCCTCCCACCGAATTTGAGAATCAATGTGTTAGTGAGTTAAGTTTACTGATGGGTGTATGTTGCACCCTTTATGTGTATTGGCAGGAGGGGAATAGCATAGGCTAGCGGACTAAAGTGGGATATTCATTGTTGTTTCATATCTAATGACCGTTAGGGATAAAACTGTCATAATCTTCCTGATGAGCACATTGATAAGCTTTTCCTTAGGGCCAACCAAATTTTTCTTGTAACCATCCTGTTTTTCTGTGCTATACCATTTATTTGACATCTTAATGGTCTAGACAATATATATGCTTTCCTTCTTAATGAGTTTTATGTGTGACTCAAATTTTCTGAAGTCAAAATAGAATAACAGCTAATACAACTTACCCATCAAAAAAAGAAACTAGTTTTGCATTTTTCCGTCGTCATAAAATCTGCTTAGATTTTTGCTGTTTACTGTGTTTTTATTCTCTTATTTGTAGGTCAGTGGCCTTAACCTGAACTTCAGAAGCACACTTGTTGATTAAAAATGACAAAACTAGAAGCCTCTGTGTGTGTGTAAAATTTCAAGCTCTGTTCTAGAGCACCTGAATTGGGATACTCTGGGTTTGGGTTTTTAAAGAATATTTCAAGTAATTCTTGAATTTCAGAGTCATTGTTCTAGGATTTAGCATAGTGTCAAGGGGAGGAACCACTCATATAAAAGTTAAAGTAAAGGCAAAGTGATTAAAAACTTTCATCATTCCATCTTATTTTTTTCTTTTTATTCTATTTTATATTTCCTAGTTTAATTGTGTTTGGGGGAAGGTTTTCTTAGGTTGATGTACTTCTGTTCCAGTTATTTTATTTACTTTGGTGAATGTTTTTGTCTTGCCTTTTAGTTTGTTTGGTTAAAAGGTAAACTGAGGGGACTTCCCTGATGGTCCAGTGGTTAAGAGTACACTGCAGTAGGCATGGCTTTGATCCTTGGTTGGGGAACTAAGATCCTGCTTGCCACACAGTGCAGCCAAAAAACCCCAAAAAACCAGCCAAACAAAAACCAGTAAACTGAGGCACATTAAAAATTTTCAACTTTATTTGAGCATACCTTGATTTGAGTCAGGCAGTACCAAGCCACAAGTGGTTAGGAGTGCTCCACCAATAGGAGGTGGGTGGAGGTTTTTATAGAGAAGACATGGAAGCAAAGAAAGGAAATTAACTTGACTGGCTATAGCTTAAGTGATTGCCTTATTTAGGAAAGCCTAGTTGGTTGGTGGTTCTAAAGTTTAATTTTCTCAGATACAAGTGTATTGAGTCTGGCTTAGGTTTTAGTCTGCTTATGTAGACTACCAAAGCATTGGAGCCACCCAGTCTAATGCCCTCTTGTTCAATAATTTTAGTTTCTTTCCAGTGTCTTACTGTTTCCTGCCTTTATAGTCTCAATTATTATGTTTTGAAAACTATCTTTTAAATATAAGAACATAAAATAATGTAAAAAACAGACTTTAAATTCCTTACAGTGGTTATCATCTTCAAATAGTCCCTTTGTCTTTTTTCATATTTGGAGTTAAATATTTTTGCCCAGGTTCCTTTTTATAATGTAAGTTTTTATGGTAATACTAATTCTTATGGCTATAATTTTTAGTGGTTAATCATCAATCAAAAGAATTTAAACATTTCACAGTGGTTGATAATTATTAAATTATCACTTTAAAATTTTCACTATTTTAAATTGTGCAGGGACAGACCCCAGCATGTGACGCACCACCTCCATTTTACATTTCCTTAGGATGAGTAGGTATACAGAAATGGACTTCCCACATCGAAGCCTGTGAACCTTTTCTGATAATGCCTGTTGTACCAGTGCCTTCAATAATCTACCACATCTATTTTCAGTGATACTAATATTTAAAATATTTGCTTCTGATAATTTGCTTATAGAAAGATAACCATTTTATTTGAATTTCTTTGATTGCTAGGATGTTGGTTTTTGTTGTTTTTTTCCTTCCCTCTGTATTCTCCCCTCAAGCTGCTAGGGAGGAGACTATTAGCAATCCCTAAATCCTCACAGCTTTGTTGTTGTTGTTGTTCACTTCAGTTCAGTTCAGTCGCTCAGTCGTGTCCGACTCTTTGCGACTGCATGGGCTGCAGCACACCAGGCCTCCCTGTCCATCGCCAACTCCCAGACTTTACTCAATCTCATGTCCATAGGGTCGGTGATGCCATTCAACCATCTCATCCTCTGTCGTCATCTTCTCCTCCTGCCCTCAGTCTTTCCCAGCATCAGGGTCTTTTCCAGTGAGTCAACTCTTCGCGTGAGGTAGCCAAAGTATTGGAGTTTCAGCTTCAACATCAGTCCTTTCAATGAGCACCCAGGACTGATCTCCTTTAGGATGGACTGGTTGGATCTCCTTGCAGTCCAAGGGACTCTCAAGAGTCTTCTCGAGCACCACAGTTCAAAAGCATCTATTCTTTGATGCTCAGCTTTCTTTATAGTCCAACTCTCATATCCATACATGACTACTGGAAATATCATAGCTTTGACTAGAGTTGTTATTTTGTGATATTTTCTTTGTATCAAATTACTACACATAAAGCTTTTTTTCTTTTCTAAAGTCAGAGAATTCATTTTGGTGATCTTATATTTTGGTGATCCATGTATTCTTGTACTAATGCCAGCTTATTTTAACTTTTCACCATATTATATCTTCCTGCCTGGTATGGCAAGATGCTGAATATTTTCTCCCAATAATTTTGATATTATATATGTATTTTTATTCTACGTTTGTAAATGACAGGCCAAAAAAAAAGTAGATATAGTTGTCTCCATTTTTTTTTTTTTTTTTTTTTGCAAAACTGGTCTTCTCTGCTATAAAATTTTAACCCTAAATAGGTCAACACATCTAATAGTTGTATTAGGAATCAGGATAGACTTCTATTTACTTAGTCCAGATTATGCCATGTAAAGAGCATCTCAGTAAAACTTACGTAACTTATGATAGATTTTATCCATTTCATGCTCTCACTAAAGGTGGACTTGGTTAACCTGAAGAGAGTGAAGGAATGACTTTTAGCGAAGGGTATTAGGTAGATTTCTCAGAGGAGATGCTAAAGATAATTAGCTCTACATACAGAAAAGAAGGGAAGCATTCTCAGATAAAAGAAGTGGGTGAAAAAGAGGTATGAATAAAGACTTTAAGCATTATTTTAAAAGAATATATTCTCTATCAACCACTTGTGGTATAATAGGAATAGAGAAATAGAGGTTGCTTATGGGCATAGTGGTAGAAGATGAGATCAGAGAGGGAGATAAACCAGCAAGGAGTTTGGATTTTATTCACCAGTGGAACATTTTTAGGCATAATATAATCTTTTCTACTGTGAGTTTTGGGCAAGTTTTGTGAACAGCTGCAAGTGAGCTACTTCTGAGTGTTGAATGGACAGCTTTTTGTGATGGAGGCCTTAGAGGATTGCTTTCCTACTTCAACAAGAGCTCCCTGTGTCCTTGTTCTCTGGTTTGGTTCACCTCAGAGACATGAAAATTATTTTACTGGCTCTTAGGAGCACTTGGATGTGGGTTTTTATTTGCAGACCCCTGCCATTTTTGTCTTCCAATGAGAATATGTTTCTGTACGTTAGAAATTGGTTTCATCATTTTCTTGGGGAAACAGAAAAAAATAGTAAATTATAGCTTGTAGAAATAATAGATACTTTTAATTAACCTTAAGTATCAGCTTACAAGTCAATAACACAAATATTGTGCTTATACAGATGATTTTGTAGTTCTTTAGACTAGTTCTTTGTGCTAATAACGAAGGTGATTTTACAGCACTATAATTATTTGTCAAATTATTTGTCTAATTATTACTATACAGTTAAGTTTTGAGAATAGGGTAATTTTAGCAGGTATAGTGGGAAAGGAAATGGCAACCCACTCCAGTGTTCTTGCCTGGAGAATCCCACGGATGGGGGAGCCTGGTGGGCTGCTGACTATGGTGTAGCACAGAGTCGGACACAACTGAAGCGACTTAGCAGCAGCAGCAGCAGGTATAGTACATTTCAGCATTTTTTTTTTTTATTAAAGCTTGCAATGAATTTTTGGTACATAATTGTCCCTAAGCGGGAGCTATCTTATCTCATAATATACTTACTCTTCAGAAATGATTCTTCCCTTTCCTCATTCTTTCTTTCTATTTGAACCCTTCAAATTTTTTTTTATAGTTGTAGGCATTAAAAATTATTTGCAGAAATTAAAATTAAATTTTTTTGGAATAAGTAATGTGATTATGGGGCTTCCCAGGTGGTGCTTGTGGTAAAAAACCTGCTTGCCAATGCAGGTTAGACGTAACAGATGTGGTTTCTATCCCTGCGTTGGGAAGATCCCCTGGAGGGGAGGGCACCACAATACCCCCACTCTAGTATTCTTGCCTGGAGTATCCCCATGGACAGAGGAGCCCGGCAGGCTGCAGTTGGTAGGGTGGTACAGAGTCAGAAACAACTGAAGCGTCTTACTTAGCATGCACCCAATGTGATTATAAACCTAGAAGAATGTATAGAGATACACAAAAGTTTTGTTTCCTCTTTTGCTTTCTTCTTGTTTTTCCTCACACGCCTTTTATAGGCAAACATTTCTTTTAGTATCCTGCTTATTTTTCAAGTGTTTTTTTGCAAATGTAAATAAATATATATATTAGTTTGGAGGCTTTTTTCATATATAAAGATCTTCCTTTATTTTTAATGGTGGTTTTCCTTCTATTAGATATATGGTCACTCAGTCCTGTGGGGATCTTTGTGTTTTTTCCTATTTTCTGCTATTATTTTGCCAAACGAATAACATATGCATACTATTTGCATAAGCAAATGGATAATTTATAATCCAAGAGCATTCAATAAACTAACGTCATGGCATCCAGTCGCATTACTTCATGACACGTAGTTGGGGGAAAGGTGGAAACAGTAGCAGATTTTCTTTTCTTGGACTCCCAAAATAACTGTGGATGGTGACTGCAGCCATGAATTTGAAAGACGCTTACTCCTTGGAATGAAAGCTATGACAAAGCTAGATGGCATATTAAAATGCAGAAATATCACTTTGCCAACAAGGGTCCGTATAGTCAAAGCTACAGTTTTTCCAATAATCGTGTATAGATGTGAGAGTTGGACCATAAAGAATGCTGAGCACTGAAGAACTGATGCTTTTGAACTGTGGTGTTGGAGAAGACTCTTGAGAGCCCCTTGGACAGCAAGCAGATCAAACCAGTCAGTCCTAAAGGAAATCAGTCCTGAATAGTCTTTGGAAGGATTGATGCTGACTCTCGAATACTTTGGCCACCTGTTGCGAAGAACTGACTCATTGGAAAGACCCTGATCTTGAGAAAGACTGAGAACAGAAGAAAAGGGCGACAGAGGATGAAATAGCTGGATGGCATCACCAACTCAATGGACGTGAGTTGAGCAAAGTCCGGGAGATAGTGAAGGACTGGGAAGCCTGGGGTGTTGCAGTCCATGGGGTTGCAAAGACTTTAGTGAGACTTGCAAGACTTAGTGACTGAACAATAACAATAGCAACATAGTCTAAGAGCAAGTATTTCCCTAAAATTCCTATGTTGAAACCTAATCCCCAGTGTAATGGTATTTGGAGGTGGGACCCTTAGGAGATGCTTATGCCATGAGGGTGGAGCCCTCATGAATGGAATTAGTGGTAAGAAATCAAGGATATCCCTTGTTCTGTGAAGACACAATGAGAAGACAGCAGTCTGTGAGCTAGAAAGTGGGCTCTCACCAAATACTGAATGTGCAGTAGCCTTGGTCTTGGACTTCCCAGCCTGTAGAACTGTGAGAAAATAAACTAGGTGGTTTATAAGCCACCTAGTCTAAAGTATTCTGTTATAGCAGCCTGAATAGGGTGAGAGAGTTAACTTCAGCAGTCATAAATTACATTAATAATATAGTGTGTTGAGACTAGCACTTCACCTCTGTGGTCTTCCTCCCCCAAATTATAACCCAGGCTAATCATGAGAAAAGCATCAAACAAATCTCAATTGAGGGGTATTCCACAAAATAACTGAACACTACTCTTGAAAACTGTCAGGGTCACCCAAACTGGGAAAATCTGAGAAACTGTCACTGCCTAAAGTAGCCTGAGAAGATGATTATACTATAATGTGGTATACTGCATGGGATCCTGGAACAGCAAAAGAACATTAGATAAAAACTAATAAAATCTAAATAAACACTTTAGTTAATTATATCAGTTTTGGTTCATTAATTGTGACAGACCATGGTAATACAAGATCTTAATAGCAGAAGCTAAGTGTGTGGTGTAGGGAAACTCCATACTATCTTTGAAATTTTTCTGTAAATCTAAAACTATTATAAAACATTTATTAAAAAATACAGATGGGTGTTTCTGTAAATCTGTTAGATGTACCTAAAAACTTTTTTTTAAAGAACTGGTGTAACTCACACTGTGGTGTTTGTCTCATCATGAATGACATTATTTTTTTAATATGTCTAATGGGCATTTAACTTATTTTTTCTTTCTGTTAACGTTCATGTTCTTTATTCTGTTTGGTTGTTGGCCTTTTTCTTGTTAATTTCATGAGTTCTCTATAGGGATATTAGCACTTTTAAAAAAATTAATTTTTAATTGAAGGATAATTGCTTTACAGAATTTTGTTTTCTGTCAAACATCAACATGAATCAGCCATAGGTATACATATACCCCTCCGTATTGAACCTCCCTCCCATTTCCCTCCCCATCCCACCCCTCTAGGTTGATACAGAGCCCCTGTTTGAATTTCCTGAGACATACATTGAATTCCCATTGGCTATCTATTTTACATATGGTAATGTAAATTTCCATGTTATTCTCTCCATACATCTCATCCTCTCCTTCCTTCTCACAGTGACCATAAGTCTGTTCTCTGTATTTGTTTCTCCATTGATGCCTTTCAGATAAATTCATCAGTACCATCTTTCTAGATTCCATATATATGGAATCTAGTTCCCTGTAGGGAGATTAGCCCTTTTTGTGATATGGGTTGCAAGTATTTATGTATAGATTCTCTGATTTTTTTCATGCAGATTTTTCCTTTTTTATATGGTAGTTTTTTAGTGTTTCTGAATTTTGAAATATAGTTAGAAAAGTCTTCACCATTCCAAGGTTGTGAAGGAATTCATCCATATTTTCTTCTAGTACTTGTGATTTCCTTTTTTACACTTAGATCTTAAAAGTTTGAATTCTTCAGTTCCTCCCAATTATTGAGTCATTTTAAATGCTTAACCTTTTCTTTCATGCCTGTGTAAGCATGCCTGTAGCCTTATTGGTACTTTAAATGATTTATAGTAGAAGAAATCTTGATACATTTACTCTTAGTGGATATGAAATTTCGACATTATAGAAAATACATTAAGCATTTCATTGTATCTTAATTCTGAATCATGCTTTGAAAGTTTTACAGAAATAAAGACTCTTATTAAAGTTTCTTTTCACTGTTATACTGTTGTATATTTAGCAGTATTTTTTCTTCCAGATGATTAGCATTGTGGATTATTCATATATTTAGTTTTTACCCCTTCCTATTTCTCCTTTGATTCCTATTTAGATTATTAAACCTCTCTGTGATTTATCTTCTGTCTTCCTTAGAACTCTTCACTGGTTTTATGGCCTCTTTGATGTCAGTAATCTCTTTATTTCATTTTATTTAGAAATTAGTTTTAACTCATTAAGAAACTGGGGCCAGTAGTGTCAGCATGTGTTGCGTAATACAGGGTGCTGATTTCTTACACCGTGTTATTTAGCTATCCATATTTTCCTCATCGTACTTGTGAAACTAGCATTGCTGAACTGAATTTAACAGACATTTGAGAAACTATCTGGTAGTGCTGTGGAATGTTGGTTCCTAGAAAATACTACCCAAAATAACCTGGTGAGTTTGTTGCTTGTGATAGTAAAGGAGGACACCACCTTTCCTGAGTTGGTAGAATCTGCTGGGACAAGAGGGGTATGTGTATGGGTGAAAAGAATAGCAGAGTTAGGAAGGAGAACAAAGTTGGAATATTTATTGAAGATTTGAAATCTTTAATGCAGATATTTCAGTGTAGGAGCTTGATTAGAATTAGTAGAGGTCATGATGTTATAGTTTAGGATTGATAGAGTAGTAAAGCAAGGATTTTGAGGTGAGATTTTTTTTTTTCCCCAGAATCTTGGAAAGTAAACAATCATTTGCTACTATTTATTGAAAAGTTGAACAGTCTGATGTTTTATAGGGGGTTTTGGTGAAGTTCCTGGAATGAACAATGAAGTTATTTGCAATTCTTATCTGCTTGGGCAAGAGTTTCCTGGAATAGTAAAGTGTGTTGTTGAAGACAGCTGAATGTGATGTTAATGTGGACTGTAAACTCTGGATGCAGATGGTTTCAGTTCTCAGTGCCCATTCAGAACCACAGTAAGTTTGAAAATCTGTTTGTAAAAGTCTAATCCTTAGGCCCATCTACAAAGACAGTGCATTCGTTTGGTGAAGAGTTTGACATTTTTTTTCTCCCTCCTGAGGAATGAAGCCTAACTTCATTCCTGAGACACCTAAGTAGTTGCTTGTATGTATGAGACTGCCTGCCAATGCAGGAGACGTAAGAGACCCCTGGGTGGAGGAGATCCCCTGGAGAAGAGCATGGCAACCCATTCCAGTATTCTTGCCTGGAGAATCCTATGGACAGAGGACCCTGGTGGGCTACAGTCTGTGGGGTCACACATGAGTCTGCAGTATAGTACGAAGAAATATACTTGGGCCTAAAGAGTTCAGTGCTTAATGGCTGTACTGTGTATGTGTGTGAGTGAGTGAGAGAGAGTGGCCAGAGAGGTAGAAAGAAAACCAGGATATTGTTATGTGGTCTCTGGAGATGTGGCTATAAAGAAATGGGGTCAGTACACAAAACCCTTTCATGCCTAAAAGGAGAAAGACTTATTGGCCCCAGTGATGAATTTTCACTCAACAGTTCTTATACATGTACAAAAATATAGACTGTTCACAGAACTATTTGCTCTGTCATGATACTCTTCACATAAGAATTGCCTAGTGGGCAATTCTGTTTGCAGGGTACTTATTTGAAATTAAGAATATTTTCTTAGAAGTTATTTTACCATCTTGCCCCGACATTACCCCATAAAAGTTATTTAATCTCTCATTTTGACTGTGATTGAGGAAAGGAGGTCATTGGTGTATAGCCAGCAATTTTATATATAGTGTGTATATTTGCTGCTCATAATTTGGGAGAAAGTTACATTCCTGGTAACTCAGATGGTAAAGAACCCGCCTACAATGTGGGAGGTCTGGGTTCATTCCCTGGGTTGGGAAGATCCCCTGGAGAAGGGAACAGCAACCCACTCAAGTATTCTGGCCTGGAGAATTCCATGGACAGAGGAGTCTGGCAGACTGCAGTCTGTGGGGTTGTAAAGGGTCCGACAGGACTGAGTTGCTTTCACTTTCTTTCTTTACATTTGTTGAATGCCTACTGTGTGCTAGGCACATTATATATATATTCTAATGTATATCTCATATTCTTGTTAATTCCTTTCTTCCAAGCGCAAACTAAGATTGGTTTTCTCAACATTCTACTTCTCACTCTCCTTAATGTCTATATGAAGGAAAAAAGATTTGAACCTGAGTGAGGCTTACGCTCCCTTTCACCAAGTGGACATGCTATAAACCCTTCATTAACCAGAGCCAAACTTGTATGTAGTTAACATTTTACCACAGTTGTTAATTAAATATAGAATGTGTTACCTCTTAGCTTTTGAGATTGTGACTGACTGTATAGGTAGTAAGCAATAACAAAGCAAAGAAGAGAGGATCTAGGCCCTTATTATCTAGAATTCTTAACTGGAATCCATTTAATTTCACCTAAAGGAGATATTTAGGAATTGTCATTTTACAATATTTTTCTGTGTCCTTACAGGTAACCTATTTTTGGTTACTTTTTAAAAAGGTACATTTTACCATCTTTGTTCTTCAGTTGTGTTCATCTAATTTAGTTCCTTACTTTTCTTGTTTCTAATATGTAAAGATTTCCTAAATAAGTAGAATTTAGTGGACTAGAAAATGCTAGAGAGAAAAACTTGTGGAAAATACCAGCATTGTAGCTATGGGGGTTAGGGGCAAATTTTCTTCTTAATGTTTTGATTGAACTCTTACACCCTAGCCTCTACTATAGATCTTATAAAGTAAATTAAGTGTGCTTGTTAATTGACTGGTTGTTTATGCGCCCTCCCTCTTAGTATTGGTATATGAGCAGTTTCTAATTTTCCATTTAGCAAGTAATGCGGTGTAGAGAATTTTTTTTTTCCCCCCTCAAAAATCGCAAGAAGGCTTTTCTGATAGTTTTAAAAATTTGAGATCAACTGATACATGATTCATTCTTAGGAAGATCCTTTTAGGGGGTATTTTCTGTTACCTTTAAAACTAAGTGACCACTTTGTAAGTGTTTTTCCCCCCTAAACAGCCCTTTCTTCCCCAAAGAACAACTACCAGAAGATTGGAAAGTGCTGGCATTTTTAATGCCACTGTTGCTGAGGAAAGTTGGCCACTATCCAGTAGAATTTGTCTTAGGAAAGCTTTAATGAAGTGTTAGTTTAAAAAAAAAAGTGAAGCTATTATTGAATCACAAGTTACGGAATGACAAGATAACACATTATCTAGTTCAGATGTTTATTGGAGAGAGAGGCTAGAAAGTTGCCTACACAGTTTTCCTTTTTTTAAACATCAAGAACAAATTCATATTTATCTTGTGCCAAGTATGGTAACAACATTCTCAGTGAATCATGGGTAAAAGTAAATGATTTTGTGAAATTTGTACTTCATATAAAAACATATAAACATATATAAAACATATAAAACAATACATAATTTATTTGGTAACTGAAAAATGTGTGATTTTTTTTTTTAAGGAGTGGAAGTTTTATTTTTCTAATAGCCATAGAAATGTGACCTTCTAAATATCTAAATGTGTATTTTACATGATTCTTTTCCTAAAATGCTTTTTTAACTTCCCTTCTGTTGAAGTTAGGAGGTGGTTGGAAGAGTGAATGATTAGCTGAGCCTTACAGCAAAATCTTTATGTTAGTGAGGTCATTATTTGTCACCATGTGACAAAGTCTGACCGTTTGAGTTATGTGGGCTAACATTCCTGTTCAGTTTATTTTGAGGTGATGTGGTATTATAGAAACTTGTATGTAATTTAGGTATAAAGTATAGTGTTGATTTAGAAATGTACAATGAAGAAATAGACTTAATGCAGCACTTTTTTTGGGATATGAGTGATGTGATGAGGGTAGGTAGAGACACAAAGATTTTTTAAATGTTTCTGTCGTTAAAGAGTTTTTACTATCGTGAAACTCAGGAACTTCCCATTTACATAGCTCACTTATCTTGGTAAGTAAATCAGTTTAGAAGACCAGATTTTAGATTTCAGGATTGGTTGAACATAGCTTTTTAGACCAGTGGCTTTTCAACCTTTTTTGGTCTCAGTATTAAAAAATTCTTTAATTTTTACATTAATTTACTTAAAGATAACTAGTGTTGCAAATAAATGACAACTATTTTCAAAAAATACAGTGAGAAGAGTAGCATTGTTTTCATATTTGCAAATCTCTTTAATGTCTATCTCGGTAGAAGACAGCTGGCTTTTCATATCTTTTATATTTCAGTCTATTGCAATATTATGTGAAATGTAATCTGAAAAACTCCACTTTATACTCATGAGAGAAAAGTAAAAAAGGCAAATATGTTTTTAGTATTATTGCGATAATTGTTTTGACCTTAAGAACTGCCCCCTGGTGGCTCAGATGATAAAGAATATGTCTTCTATGCAGGAGACCTGGGTTCGATCCCTAGGTTGGGAAGATCCCCAGGAGAAGGGAATGGCAACCCACTCCAGTGTTCTTGCCTGAAGAATTCCATGGACATGGACAAAGGAGCCTGGCAGGCTACAGTTCATGGGGTCACACAGAGTCTGACATGACTGAGCAGCTAACACAAGTACCAGCCCCCTTTAAAGATTCCATGGACCACACTTGTAGAACCTCTGCTTTAGAGCAAAATGAAATTGGATCCTAATCCTGCCCTTTATCATCCTGTCTATATTAGATATTCTTAGGGACTATGTCTGTTAAGCTGTAGTAACCCACTGAAATAATAATTCTATTTCTCGAATCTACTTCTTGCTGTCTTGAGCCTTGGAGCTATAGGCTTTGATTTTTAATGTTCCCCTCCTGCTTTTGGAAATAAGGCTTGCCAACTATAAGAATTTAGGCAAATTCATTAACATTTTGGCTGTTTTCCTTATTTGTAAAAATGGGCAGAGCAGTTTTTAACTACCAACTCATAAGTCTTTTCATGGAAATCAAATTAGATAACTAAAGTTATATACAGTTGCTAATAGAATCTTTTATTGATAGAACTTAGCAGAAAGAATGCTACCTGAGGTATGCTCTAATTTTACATTGCCTTTTCTTTATAAGTTACTCTAGAGAGTGACTTTTTTTTTTAAAACTGCTCTCCTTTTTGTCCTGTCCAACACTTATGTGAATCTTCCTTCTTAGATCTAGGTCCTCCAAGGAAATGAAATTTTAAAACAAGAACAGTGAAACATCCTTTGTCTGCAAGTTTTCTTAGTTTCATACTTAAACTAATAAGAAAAAAATAGGAAGATGCTACATAAACGATGTATATGAAAATAAGGGCAACATAGTGTAGGGTCTATATTCTCGAGGTAAAAGTAGAAGAAGGAAAGGAAAAGGATTAGTATGTGCCTTATTTCTTAAAAGCTGATTTTTATAACTCCTAGAAGAAAGGATATCTATTAAGCATCTGTGCATGTATGCTAAGTCATTTCAGTTGTGTCCGACTCTTTGCAACCCCATGAACTGTAGCCCACCAGAATCCTCTGTCCATGGGATTCTCTAGGCAAGGATACTGGAGTGGGTTGACGTGCCTTCCTTTAGGGGTTCTTCCCAGAAATCGAACCCACATCTCTTTGGTCTCCTCCATTGGTAGGTGGATTCTTTACCACTAGCGCCATCTGAGAAGCCCATTAAGCACCCAGCCAATTCATATTTATTGAGTGAAGCAATGTGTTAAACCCTATTCTGGATATGTTAGTTCAGAGCATGAACTTGGTAGGGTCTTACATTACTTGGGTTCCGGCTGCCTCTTGTGCTGTATGTAACCTTGAGTAAGTTTTTAAGTTGTCAGTGACAGCTTCTTTAGATATATAAAATGGGGATAATTTAAATAATATTACAGGGTTACTGTGATAGTTAAAAGAAATTAATGTAAATAAAGCACTAGAGTAGATTGGCACATCAAATTATTAACTACTTTTCCTATTACATAAAATTGGGAAAAGATAATTTTCTTGATAATGTTAACTTCTGGTAGTCTCACAGAGATTTTATATTTTAAAAGGATTGATGAAAACTTATATAATGTGAAAAGCTAATTTTTTCTCTTTTTGTTGTTGTTTTCCAAAGCATGGTTTTTATTACTTTGGCTTGCACAAGAGGAGAAAATTGATTAAAGGCCAGATCTCTTAACAGTTAAAATATATTTTATCTAGTGAAAGTCGCTCAGTCATGTCTGACTCTTTGTGACCCCATGGATTATACAGTCCATGGAATTCTCCAGGCCGGAATACTGGAGTGGGTAGCCTTTTCCTTCTCCAGGGGATCTTCGCAACCCAGGGATCAAACCCAGGTCTCCCACATTGCAAGTGCCTTCTTTGCCAACTGAGCCACAAGGGAATCCCAGGAATACTGGAATGGGTAGTCGCTCCCTTCTCCAGCGATCTTCCTGACCCAGGAATAGAACCGGGGTCTCCTGCATTGCAGGTGGATTCTTTACCAACTGAGCTACCAGGGAAGCCCGTATTTTACCTAAATTCACATTAATAATCTTAAGTACTTATTTCCACTGAATTTATTATAGACACCTTCTTACATGATAATGCCAGAGAAACTAGTGGGCAGGGAAGTACCTAAACTTAAATCTCACTTGTTGAGAGAAAAATTGTTCGTTAATATCACTGGGTACTAGTTGTTTTCTGTACATTCCTAATCATTTTCCAGTGTATAAGGAATGCATAAACTTGTGAGTTACCTGGTTAACCTTACACAGAATTGCTCATAATTTTCATGTTGAGACTGATTCATTTGAACAAGTCTTTCAGGTAGTTCTTGGTAAATCAAATTTTGGATCAAAACCAGTGAGTGTCAGGTTGAGTAGTAAACTATAACAATTACTACATTCTAGAGCAATGATTACTGAGAGGTAAGAGGAGTCTTTTGAACAATCAGTGAAAATCATTTTTAAATTTAATCCCTTCTGCTTACAGAAATAATAGAAAAAGAGTAGAAACCTTTCTGTCTTTTTTTTTCACTAAGGATGTCAAGAGAGCTAGAAGTGATAGTGCAGTGAGTACACAGAAGGCAAATATGCATTAGGGCTCTAGGAAAAACTTCATTGGTGTTATATCTCTTTGGTAAAAGAAGCCATATTTCTGGAAGCATTTGGCATCACAAAGAAGAGTCTATTTTGGACTCTTTGAGAAGCACTTTGATACTCCTGGCACTTAAAAAAACTGTATTAAATTGAATGCACTCGCTCATGGTAATTAAATAATGGACCCGCTCCCCCCTCTCCACCATATTTGAATAAAGTTAGAGTAAAATATATTCTGGAGTTCAGTAATAATTAGTTCATACCCATTTTACTGACTCTTACTACTCATGAGTTCTGGAGAACCTTGGTAGGTACTGTTAGGTTTTCTTTCCTATTGATTGCATACCCAATGACTTGGATTTTAATCATATATTCAGCTTGCTGTTATGGAAGCAATCATATAAGTGAACATGTGCTCAGGTGCCTAGGAGCTCACTATAAACCTTGTGCCAAGCATGATAAAAACAAAAATTGATTTTCCAGCATCAGGTCAAATTCTGTAATACTTATTTTTAATTTTTATATACAGTATATAAGAAAGCTTTCCTCAGTGATCAGTGCAAAGAAATAGAGGAAAACAATAGATGAGAAAGACTAGAGATCTTGTCAAGAAAATTAGAGATGCCAAGGGAACTTTTCATGCAAAGATGGGCACAGTAAAGGACAGAAGTGGTATGGACCCAACAGAAGCAGAAGATATTAAGACGTGGCAAGAATACACAGAAGAACTATACAAAAAAGAACTTTACAGCCCAGATAATCACGATGGTGTGATCACTCATCTACAGCCAGACATCCTGGAATGCGAAGTCAAGTGGGCCTTAGAAAGCATCACTACAAGCAAAGCTAAGGGAGGTCATGGAATTCCAGTTGAGCTATTTCAAATCCTGAAAGATGACACTGTGAAAGTTCTGCACTCAATATGCCAGCAAATTTGGAAAACTCAGCAGTGGCCACAGGACTGGAAAAGGTCAGTTTTCATTCCAATCCCAAAGAAAGGTAATGCCAAAGAATGCTCCAACTTCTCCAAGCCAGGCTTCAATAGTACATGAACCGTGAACTTCCAGATGTTCAAGCTGGATTTAGAAAAGGCAAAGGAACCAGAGATCAAATTGCCAACATCCACTGGATGATCAAAAAAGCAAGAGAGTTCCAGAAAAACATCTACTTCTGCTTTATTGACTATGCCAAAGCCTTTGACTGTGTGGATCACAATAAACTGTGGAAAATTCTGAAAGAGATGAGAATACCAGACCACCTGACCTGCCTCTTGAGAAATCGTATGCAGATCAAGAAGCAACAGTTAGAACTGGACATGGAACAACAGACTGGTTCCAAATCGGGAAAGGAGTATGTCAAGGCTGTATATTGTCACCCTGCTTATTTAACTTATATGCAGAGTACATCATGAGAAATGCTGGGCTGGAAGAAGCACAACTGGAATCAAGATTGCTGGGAGAAATATCAATAACCTCAGATATGCAGATGATACCACACTTATGGCAGAAAGTGAAGAGGAACTAAAGAGCCTCTTGATGAAAGTGAAAGAGGAGAGTGAAAAAGTTGGCTTAAGCTCAGCATTCACAAAGCTAAGATCATGACATCTGGTCCCATTACTTCATGGCAAATAATAGATGGGGAAACAGTGAAAACAATGACAGACTTTATTTTGGGGGATGGCTCCAAAATCACTGTAGATGGTGACTGCAGCCATGAAGTTAAAAGACGCTTGCTCCTTGGAAGGAAAGTTATGACCAACCTAGATAGCATATTGAAAAGCAGAGACATTACTTTGCCAACAAAGGTCTGTCTAATCAAGGCTGTGGTTTTTCCAGTGGTCATGTATGGATGTGAGAGTTGGACTATAAAGAAAGCTGAATGCCGAAGAATTGATGCTTTTGAACTGTGGTGTTGGAGAAGACTCTTGAGAGTCCCTTGGACTGCAAGGAGTCCAACCAGTCCATCCTAAAGGAAATCAATCCTGAATATTCATTGGAAGGGCTGATGCTGAAGCTTAAACTCCAATACTTTGGCCACTTGATGCGAAGAACTGACTCATTTGACCCTGATGCTGGGAAAGTTTGAAGGCAGGAGGAGAAGGGGATGACAGGATGAGATGGTTGGATGGCATCACCGACTCAATGGAAATGAGTTTGAGTAAACCCCGGGAGTTGTTGATGGACAGGGAGGCCTGGTGTGCTGCGTGCATGGGGTTGCAAAGAGTCAGAAGTGACTAAGCGACTGAACTGAACTGATACACAGTAATCAAATCTTAGTTGGTATTACATGAACTGAACTGATATATACAGTAATCAAATCTTAGTTGGTATCTACATATTTCAAGTAGTATTTGTAGTAGTAGAATGAAATAAGAAAAAGTTTCTCAGTGGAATTTAACCTTATTTTAAAAAGATCACATTCAAAGAGATAGGCTGATAAGATTATACAACAAAATTTTTGTTTAACTGGACTACTGAGTTAGGTTCTTTGCTTTTCTCTGGTTTAATTCCTTTGCAGTTTAAGAATTTTTTTTTAACCTGTGTAGAAATTTTATTACAGTTTGTTAGCACTCCATTTAGAAAGGAAAGTTCTGGCAGTTAAAAAAATTGGTTACATTAAAGTATTTTGAATCATGTAGATGATTGCATGCTTGCAGAGTCTTCTGTGTGCAGTGTTTAAGAAGACAGCTGAGGGTGTAGTAGAAGCTCTGACTCATTGTCCCTCCTGTAAGACTGCTGGTTGATGGTCATGTCATGTTTAATAACCAGTGACTAGTAGTCTGGTCTTTAGTTTGATCTTCTTTTCCTACCAGTTGTTGTATGCCAGCTTTACTTGTAATTATATAATTTAACCAAATATTACCTAAACCAATAAAATTTCAGTGTATAAGAGTTATTTCTGTGAAAACTTGGGACAGAGTTCATAAAGGCTGGTTGATGTTTAAAAAAAAAAATCATTTGGAATCAGATGTAAGGAAGACAATGAAAAACCTGGAACATTCATACAAATCTCACAGTTGGGCATTGATTGCTTTTCAGGTATTTCAGCTGTTCCCTTCAATTTAAAAGAAATCTTCTAGAAATTGTAGTGTCTGCTTTGGCACATGTGTTTATGTAAGAAATTCCAATCTTGGCTTTTGTTTTAACAGCAGAAGATTGGTAAGCACATTTGAATGCTTTAAGTTAAAATGCATAAGGTACATACGTGTAATTTTTTCCCTTTTGTGAGTTATTGAATTACTGACTTGATTAGTGGACTGGTCCTGAGTTCACAAATTCTTGTTTTTAGTGACTATCCCATTGTATCTGAGACATTTTTCTTAAACTCTCACTTGAAAGAAAGCAGTAGATTTGAAGCACTGTTTCAAACTTTAACATGGATTTTGTAGTAAAATTGGAATATTTTGTGATTCTATAGTTAGTACCACTTGTGGTTATAGCAACAGTCATAAAATTTTGCATTCTAGCTGTCTCCTTTAAGAAAACTTTGTAATTACCTAGGTTTCAGTTCAGTTCAGTTCACTCAGTCGTGTCCGACTCTTTGCGACCCCATGAATCGCAGCACGCCAGGCCTCCCTGTCCATCACCAACTCCCGGAGTTCACTCAAACTCACATCCATCGAGTCGGTGATGCCATCCAGCCATCTCATCCTCTGTCGTCCCCTTCTCCTCCTGCCCCCAATCCCTCCTAGCATGGTAACCCTCTGATGCCTCTTTTTAGCTTTGCCCCCCCTCCCACCCCCCGCCCCAACACACACTTTAAAAATAGCAACAACAACAGAATGGCTTCCTTTAGAATTTCCTCTTCCCAAGGAATCATCTGATGCTTCTAAGGCAGACTTTTGAGCCAGGATATTGGTTTTGTATAGAGGTGTCAAAATATTTCATTTTCTGGTGGATTTTAGACTGAAATGTGAAACAGTTCAACAGTTATAGCTTGCTTGGAAAATTAAAAGGGTATTTCCTATTTATGTTTATCTTCTTCCCTTGGGGAGCTGAAAATACCTTATAAGAATTAGTATCAACAAGACTGGCCTGCATTCGAGTCTGAGGAGGCACAGTGCCCGGAGAGGGCCCCAAAGCTGTTTTGCTGGCTGCCTGTTCTGGAGCAGCTGACTAGCCAGCTGCAGAGCACATTGATCTGGTCATAATTGCTTTCATCCTGGAGCAGAGCACGTTAACACAATTTAAATCAAGAGCCACATTAGAAGATTCTGACCTTAGGATAACCTCTCATTTCCTACCTTTGAGAGAGGGAACAATTCCAGTCACTTCCCTAACTTCTAACCATAAAATAGCACGGGAACATATAGCCACATTTAAAGATTGTGACCTCTTGACTTTCTTTATCCTTTATACAGGTAGATTCAGAACAGTAAAAGAAACAAGTCATAATGTACTATTTTGTTGAGTAGAGAAATCATCCCTCCCCTCTAACTCAATTTTTTTTTTTCTATTGAAATCTTCCTAGATCATTCCTATAGATGCAGTATAGATAAAATAGTAGACTTGAGACTGTGTTTGTAAACCCTCTCTTTTCCTTAAAAAAAAAAAAAAAAAAAAAAAGGCACACCAGAGTGTGACAGTTCTCTTGTCTGTTAGCAGACCACTGTTTCTTGATATATACAGTTTTGTGTGATTGCTTTCTTTTGATAAATCTTGGAATTATTATTCTCTGAATACTCATACAGTCACTGTAGAGGTCTTACTGGGCTTTGTTTTCTAGAGGTTTCAACTTTGTGCTGTAACTCACATGACAGCAAAGATAATTTCACATATGGAAAACTATATATAGATAAGAGACTGAGAATTGTGAGCAGTTTCCAGTTCATAAACTGAAAAACCATTCTTCTTTCTCATTCATTATTGGGAGTGATATTATTATTGAAATAACCCTGAATTGGCTCTAATTCATTAAGTATAATTCAGTTTTTTAATTTCAACTGTTAGAAATTCAAGTAGTCAAGTGCTTTCAGAGGATATATTGAGTTAGAATGAGAAACAATAGTAGAAATAATTAAAAATGCCATTCAATGAGATGATCAACGGAAATGAGGTAAAAATATATTCAGGTGTTTTTGTAAATATTAAAATTTTGTTGACATATATTTAAGGACCCCAGCTATCTAACCAGGGTCGCATCCTTTGTGTCAGTGATGACATTGAACCACCTGAAATCTTAGCTAAATTCTCATAGGACCAATGATATACATAGTTCCATTTCTTAATGTCCGGAGTTGTGGGTACTTAGATTCCTACTAGTGCAAAGCTAACTGAATTATATAAGGATCAAATTATTGGTCTTACCCTTAACCAAATACTTTAAACAAATATGAGTTACTAATAACTGACTTTTTTGGTGGGGGGATAGTGGAATTTAAAAACAGTTTTTATAATTCCACTTTTTATTTTTCAGAGATGATTTTTACATTCTTCATTTCTGTTTTTCTACTAGATATAACATACCAGATATCATATATTAGTATAATATGTTAGCTAATGGCTATGGTTTATTATACTTAGAACTAAGGAAGCTTTCCATGTGGATATTTATTTTGCTTTTCCTTATATGAAGGACTGAGTTATACTACCCATAAAAGTGATGACAGAATTGACCAGCTATGTAGTAAGGGTAAGGGTAATGTCTGTGTTCCTATAATAATGAGTGTGGCCTATTTCTCTGATGGGATGTCTTAACTCTTGACAATACTGTTATTAATTATTTTAGTAACTTCATTTAAAAATACACTGACTAGGAAGACTGGATAGCTGTCGAAGGTTTGCTAGGAGCCTTTTGTCCTTCTCTTTGTCAGATATCTCTTCTTAGAGGGTTAAAATATAAGCAGAAATAGTTGAAATTTTTCCTAACCACTTGTGGAATTGAATCTGGAATTTATCTTTATGATTTTGCCCAGGGAGAAATGTTTGTAGGCCTATGGAAGGAGGAATATTTACAGGTTTCCTGTAAATGTACTATTTATAGTATTACCTACTTTGTATAAACCTAGTTTATATTTAAAAGAAATATCAGATAAGATACCCTCATTAGGAAATAGTTTATTGAGCACATTTTGGTAGGATAGTAAGTAAAATCTGTTGACTTGCAGATAATTTGATATGACTAAAGTTGCTCTAAGTTGTGATTTTTCTTTTATAAAAGATTATTACAGTTGCTTTGATTAACTTTACTCAAGAATATTACTCAGTTTCACAAAAATTGAAAGGCAGTTTGTATTTCCCTTGTAAACTGCACATGAACCAACTTATTTGTGTGTGGGTTAATGAAAAGAGCACATAAGATTTGAATTTTGGCTTTATCAATGATTTACTTAGTGAATGACTTTGAGTTACTTAAATTTTGAGCTTTTATTTTCTCACTTGTATGATGGGAATGATAAATAATACCTTTTTATCTGACAGAATTGTTCTAAGAAACAAGATGTGAAGACATAAAGCTAGGTACATAGCTATATATAAAATTAAGTTTAATAATACACTGTTTATGAGGGTGTGGAACAACTGGAACATACTTTGCTGGTGGGAATATAAAAATGGTGCAATCACTTTGGAAAACTGGACATTCCTTAGAAAGTTAAACAAACATCTACCATATGACCCTGCAAAAAAGATTTGTACTAAAATGTTCTTAGAAACATTCAAACTCTGGAAACAGCCTGTTAAAGAACACGTAGTTTAAAGAAGAGAAAGTGGTGTAGTTCATTCAATGGAATACTCTTCAGCAATAAAAAGCAAACTGCTGGTACAGGTGCGTTACTTGCTTTGTTGTGTCCAACTCTTTGCAACCCTGTGGACAGGCTCCTCTGTCCATGGAATTCTTCAGGCAAGAATACTGGAGTGAGTAGCCATTCCCTTCTCCAGAGGATCTTCCTGACCCAGGGATTGAATCCAGGTCTCCTGCATTGCAGACAGATTGTTTACTGTCTTAGCCACCAGGGAAGCCCTGTATCTATCCTTACCTGCTCAGTAGCTAAGTCATGTTTTGTGACCCCATGGACTGTAACCTGCCAGGCTCCTCTGTCCATGGGATTCTCCAGGCAGGAATGTTGGCATGGGTTACTATTTCCTGCTTCAGCGGATCTTTCTGACCCAGAGATCGAACCTGCGACTCCTGCGTCTCCTGCATTGGCTGGCGGATTCCTTTACCACTGAGCCACCTGGGAAGCCTGGTACATAAAATGTGGATTAATTTCACAGTCACTGTGCTGAGTAAAGAAGTCATGTGTTATAAGACTGTACACTCTTACGTGTTTCAGTTTACATGGAGTTCTAAAGAATGTGCTACCTCCAAGGGCCTACAGATAGGAAGCTGCTAATGGAAATCTTTGATCACCTTTCCAGCACTGTGAGCTCTCTTTCAGTGTACAAAGTTAAAAAAACGCTATGTTTACTTTAAGTCACGATCTCTAGAACAAGTAGCACATAGTGGAACCCTAGGATTCTGTGGAACCCCATTTGAAAAACTGTACTGGCCATTCTAATTATAATAATGCTCATTGATACTAATTGATTTATTTCATTTCAAAACTGGAAATGATGTGAGTTTTGATTAGATGCATAGATGTGTGTCTGTGAGTCAGTTCTGTAATTGTCTGTATCCCCTCAAATATTTTTTGGATGTGAATAACTTGTGAGTTACTAATTATAAATGTCTGAGGGCTGGCTCCTTTCATTAAAGCGCCTGGGATACTGGAACGATACATCTAGAATGTCTGATTTATGATGTGGAAATAATTTTTGTACCCAACTTTCTACCCCCACCCTTCCCCCCTGCAGCAGTACATGAGAGGAAAACTGAATTTATCAGAAGACTGAAACTGCTTTTCTACCACTGTAGGCTACTTTGGACTGTTTGCTTTCTGAAATAGAAAAGTAGTATGTGATTAGAGCAGGATCAACAGGCTACAGTCCTACAGCTAAGAATGGCTTTACTTTTTTAAAGGTTGCTTTTAAAAAATTTGGCAGAGACTATATGTGGTCCACAAAGCCTAAAATACTTTCTAGTGAGTAATATGCAGATAAAGTTTGCTGGCACCTGAACTAGAGACTCCTCTAATGTATAGTTATTTTCAGTTATTTTGAAAGTATGCTATAAATATTTTGTTTGTTTTGATGTGAGAGAACACAATTATCATAAATATTATTATTTTAACAGTTTTGAACTGTAATTTATGTACTATAAAACTCACCCCTTCAAAATGCACAGTGCACTGGTTTTTAATGTATTTGCAGTTCTACAAGCCTCACTATAATTTTAGAACATTTTCATCAACCTCTGCCCCAAAATAGAAACTCTGTACCTGGGGACTTCCCTGGTGGTCCAGTGGTCAAGCATCCAGCTTCCAATGCTGGGTACGGGGATGGTGGTCTATCCCTGGTTGAGGAACTAATCCTGAGCACCACAACTGCTGAGCCCCCATGCCTCAGATAGAGAGCCCACGTGCTCTGGAGCCTGCATACTGCAATTAAAACCCGATACAGCCAAACGTAAATGAGGAAATGACAAAACAAACAAACCCCTGTACCCTATTCCTTCCCAGCCTTCACTACTCGTGCCTTTGCTCTATGAATGTTAAATGATACTGTTTAGCTCACTAGTTTGAAATGAAGTCAGGTTAATCTTGATGCTCTTTCTGGAGAAAGATACTTGTTGAGTAGGATAAACAAAGCTATAAGAAAAATAAAAGTAGAAACTTAAGAAACCAAAATACTTATATGTACTCTAAAAACTAGTATAACAGCAGTTGACAATGAAAAAGTTATTAAAGTATATTCTGAGTATGATTCTTACAATAAGTCTTAAAAGTCTATGAAAGAATTCATGAAGTCATAGTTTGTAGCATTTTTTCCTTAATGGTTTATATGGTGATGCTGTGTTCTACGTAAACAACAACAACTAGTTGATGGCATCTTAGATTTGGTGAAATGGTGTTTGTTTGAAATGATGTATCCTTAAGTCAGTTACTCCAGAGATGCAGAACATTTCAAGCAATAAAAATATTAGTCATTCAGATTAAGATTTGGTTTAAAAGAAAGAGCTATTAACATCTGAAAGTAATGAAATAGCATTTATCTAAAATTTTAGCAATTCAGACCTTTCATTAATCCACATTAATCTTTTCCTTTGATTTTTGAATAGGTGAGAGTTCAAAATTTATTGTTGTTGTTCAGCCGCTGAGTCGTGTCCCACTCTCTGAACCTGTGAACTGCAACATGCCAGGCTTCTCTGTCCTTCAGTATCTCCTGGGGTTTGTTCAAATTCATGTCCATTGAGTCAGTGATGCCATCCAGCTGTCTCATCCTCTGTCAACCCCTTCTCTTGCCCTCAATCTTTCCCAGCATCAGGGTCTTTTCTACAAGAAAAGATCTAATGAATCAGCTCTTCACATAAGGTGGCCAAAGTAT
Organism: Bubalus bubalis; assembly: GCF_019923935.1. NCBI lineage: Eukaryota > Metazoa > Chordata > Mammalia > Artiodactyla > Bovidae > Bubalus > Bubalus bubalis. Next base: position 59,513,713 of record NC_059160.1, read on the forward strand.
TCTAGGTTCAGCATCAGTGCTTCCAGTGAATATTCAGGGTCAATTTCCTTTAGGACTGACTGGTTTGATCTCCTTGCTGTCCCAGGGCCTCTGAGGAGTCTTCTCCAGCACCACAATTGGAAAGCATCAGTTCTTTGGCACTCAGCTTTCTTTCTAGTCCAACTCTCATATCCATATATGACTACTGGGAAAACCATAGCTTTGACTACACAGACCGTTGTCGGCAAATAATGTCTCTGCTTTTTAATATGCTGTCTAGGTTTTTCATAGCTTTTCTTCCAAGGAGCAGTCTCATGGTTGCAGTCACCATCTATAGTGATTTTGGATCCCCAAAAAAGAAAATCAATCTTACCACTTTTTCCCCTTCTATTTGCCAAGACATGATGGGACTGAATGCCATGATCTACGTTTTTTGAATGTTTTATGCCAGCTTTTTCACTCTCCTCTTTCACTTTCATCAAGAGGCTCTTTAGTTCTTCACTTTCTGCCATTAGGGTGATATCATCTGTGTATCTGAGGTTGTTGACATTTCTCCCGGCAATCTTGATTCCTGCTTGTGCTTCATCCAGCCTGGTATTTCACATGATGTACTCTGCATATAAGTTAAATAAGCAGGGTGACAATATACAGCCTTGATGTACTCCTTTCCCAATTTGGAACCAGTCTGTTCTGTGTCTGGTTCTAACTGTTGCTTCTTGATCTGCATACAGATTTCTCAGGAGGCAGATAAGGTGGTCTGGTATTCCCATGTCTTCAAGAATTTTCCACAGTTTGTTGTGATCCACACAGTCAAAGGCTTTGGCATAGTCAGTGAAGCAGAAGTAGATGGTTTTCTGGAATTCTCTTGCTTTTTCGATGATCCAGCGGATGTTGGCAATTTGATCTCTGGTTCCTCTGCCTTTTCTAAATCCAGCTTGTATATCTGGAGGTTCTTGGTTCAGATACTGCTGAAGCCTAGCTTGAAGGATTTTGAGCATCATCTTGCTAGCCTGTTAAATGAGTGCACTTGTTTGGTAGGTTGAACATTCTTTGGCATTGCCTTTCTTTGGGATTGGAATGAAAACTGAGCTTTTCCAGTCCCGTGGCCACTGCTGAGTTTTCCAAATTTGCTGGCATATTGAGTGCAGCACTTTCACAGCATCATCTTTTAGGATTTGAAATAGCTCAACTGGGCCTCTGCTACCTTTGTTTGTAGTGATGTTTCCTTAAGGCCCATTTGACTTTGTATTCCAGAATGTCTGGCTCTAGGTGAGTGATCACACAATTGTGGTTATCTAAGTCATTAAGATCTTTTTTGTATAGTTCTTCTGTGTATTCTTGCCACCTCTTCTTAATATCTTCTGCTTCTGTTGCGTCCATACTGTTTCTGTCCTTTATTGTGCCCATCTTTGCATGAAATGTTCCCTTGGTATCTCTAATTTTCTTGAAGAGATCTTTAATCTTTCCCATTCTATTGTTTTCCTCTATTTCTTTACATTGGTCACTTAAGAAAGCTTTCTCATCTTTCCTTGCCATATCTGGAACTAAAATTTGTATGTAGACATTAAATTTGAGCCTTCAGAATTTTGCTGAACTCTCTGAGATTCTGATTTTGTTTTTTAAGGTCTATATGTTACCTAATTTATAGAGTACAGAAATGGTGGTTGGTTTAAAATTTGGGTTTTAAAATAGATCCCTTCACTTTGGTCTCTATTATTTAATTTCCTCACAAGTCATGAGAAGGCTCAAATAGCTTTATTCAGCTAGACTTTTGTAATTCTAAATATTTGCAGAATATTAAATATTTTATATTCTTAAATATTTAGAATGGAGAAGTAAAATTATAGGTGGTGCTGCCATTGAGCGGTAATTTCTGTCAGCTTCAGGCTCCGCCTTCTAAACTTTATTTTGTTGTGTGTATTCCTCTTTTACCTGCTGGTTCCCTGTCACATTCTGCCTATAGGAGATACCGGTGGGAGACGGTAAAGCAAAAAGGAGGGTCAGAGGATTTGCTTCTCCTTGTTTGCATTTTCTTCCTGTCTGTGTCTCCACAGAGATAGGACTACACTAGGGCAGAAGGAGGAGTGGCAGATGGCTCCTATTTGCGTTTTTCAGGGACCCTCCTTCAGGTTCTTGGGGTGCTTCAAAGAATGCTTTCAGGGATTGGGCCCAGGTTCGTGGGGTTTCTCCAGGCTTTTGGGGTTTAGTAATTCCAGGTTTGCTTTGCTTCTTCCCGTTCTGGGGGTCTTAGCTGCCCCTTCAGATCCTATCACTCTGTGTCCTCTTTTTGCCTTTTCAGTTCTCCAGTTCCTGATTAACAACTTAAATTGAATTCTCTCTGTTAAAATTACTGTTGTCTTTTCTGTTTTTTGATTGATTCCTGACCAATACACTGGTCAAAATAATAGGTCTTTGCAAATTAAAGTCCTGGAGATCAAATTAGGCTACTCTTCCTTTAGTAGTTATTGAGCCTGTGCAGTCTGTCTGCCAGGCCTTTCTTTGTTCTCTTTGTCCACTATCAGATGTCCTCAATTGTGGTCCCAGAGTGCTTGAGAATCATCATTATCCCACTTCATTATTGTTGTTTGCTTTTCTTTATTTCTGACTTCAAGGCCAGTCCTTAGCTCCTAACACAGGATTTGTGTATACTGGATGCTTAGTTAGTATTTTAAATAATGAACGTGCTTTTAGATAATGGTTGCAAAGGGCAGGAGTCCAAATAAAAATTATCTGATGAAGGGAAGGATCTTATTTTGATTATTATTGGCATCTCAAGCTCCTCAGATATTGAGGAGTTTAAACCAAATATTAGTATGACATGAGGGATTATATGTTACCCCTCCAAAAGACACATACTTCAAGCTTGGTTGGACCTTTCTGATTCAGTTGTTCTAATCTAGTTGTTCATGAAATTGAATATGCCTAGTTCTTAATAGCACATCTTCACCAACTGTTATACAACTCTGTTCCAGGTAAGAATCCAAATCATGATATCTTTTCAGGTTATGAGGCCTAGCATATCTCACTTTGATTAAACCTTCAAGCTTCCCCTTCCACCTTCATTATATTCAGAGTGAGCCCTATTCAGTGTACTTTCATCATTATTATGTAAGTGTATGCTTAATACAAGGTAGCCCCGAGAGTTTCCAGATCTTCTAGTTAAATTGATTACAATATACTTCCCTCTCTAGTATATGGTACGATTATCTTGGTCTACATCAATCCGAGTTCTAAACTCTTGCCTCCATTGTGGTACACCTTGTCATTCTTGTTGTAATACCCTTTAGTGCAAGTTACCTTCCCCTCAGTTTAAATCAAACAATTTAAATCTATAGTTACTATTTTCCAAAATGAGAGTTTTGGGGAAATCTTTCTGTTCCTGTTGTATTTCCTTTTTAGTGGAGGATCTGTTGAGCAGCTTGTGTGCTTAAGTCACTCAATCGTGTCCGACTCTTGCGACCCCATATACTGGAGCCTGCCAGGCTCCTCTGTCCATGGGATTTTCCAGGCAGGAATACCGGAGTGGGTTGGCATTTCCTTGTCCAGGGGATCTTCCAAACCCAGGGACTGAACCCAGGTCTCTGCACTGTTCAGTTCAGTTCAGTCACTCAGTCGTATCCGACTCTTTGTGACCCCATGAATCGCAGCATGCCAGGCCTCCCTGTCCATCACCAACTCCCGGAGTTACTCAGACTCAAGTCCATCGAGTCAGTGATGCCATCCAGCCATCTCATCCTCTGTCGTCCCCTTCTCCTCCTGCCCCCAGTCCCTCCCAGCATCAGGGTCTTTTCCAATGAGTCAACTCTTCGCATGAGGTGGCCAAAGTACTGGAGTTTCAGCTTTAGCATCGTTCCTTCCAAAGAAATCCCAGGGCTGATCTCCTTCAGAATGGACTGGTTGGATCTCCTTGCAGTCCAAGGGACTCTCAAGAGTCTTCTCCAACACCACAGTTCAAAAGCATCAGTTCTTCAGCTCTCAGCTTTCTTCACAGTCCAACTCTCACATCCATACGTGACCAGTCGAAAAACCATAGCCTTGACTAGACGGACCTTTGTCAGCAAAGTAATGTCTCTGCTTTTCAGTATGCTATCTAGGTTGGTCATAAATTTTCTTCCAAGGAGTAAGCGTCTTTTAATTTCATGGCTGCAGTCACCATCTGCAGTGATTTTGGAACCCCAAAAAATTAAGTCTGACACTCTGCACTGTAGTCAGACTCTTTACCAACTGAACTGAGCAGCTTAACTATGGACAATTTGAATGTCTTAGCAATACTGACATTTTGCGGGGAAAGTAAATATTTCCTTGAAATGTCTTAATGCTTGTTAAGGAATAGGTATATATTTTTCCCAATCTTTGGAAATTTTGATGGTGATTTGGTTTGCATTTGATCTTTTCTTTATTTGCTGTTTGAATTTTTATATTGTTAAATCATTTAAAAATCAATTATGTTGGTTATTTCTAATCTTGAGTTTTAATGCATAATAATATGTTAATATTACATTTGATGTTTGTCTCCAAATGCTAAGACATTGTGAAATTATGGAAAATGTTCACACGTAGTCTGACTTTCCTCTTGGGAATATGGTAGGAATTCCTGCCTGCTTAAAAAGATTAGGCATGTCCATGTGATTTGATTTAGCTAGTAATGTATGAGTAAAAGTGGTACTCTAGATGGAAGCTTTAAGAGGTAGTATTAAATGTATTCTTTGTCATACTCTTTGTTCCCTTCCTGTGGTAGCTTCAACTTTGGATTGGTCCTTGAAGAGTTGGAGCAGAGCCCCAGTCCACTCTCAAGGGACATAGAGCGTGAAAGAATAAAGTCTTAGTTATTTTAAGCCATCAAGCTTTGTTTGTTACAGTAGCATAACCTAGTTAAACCTTATACTTTTTTGTAGTAACAACATTTATTTCACCCTTGTTCTCCCAGGTTATATGTGTCTTTTGAAGTTTAGCCTAAGTGTTTGTAATAATCAGTATTAAGTTATAAAGTGAATCTACTGGGATGATTAGCTGGGTGCCTTATTTGTGTGCAAAATAGTACAGTGACAAGTAATAGAATGTTGATGGGCCAGGAATGGAAGAGAAGACAAGAACGGGATGACACATCTAAAAAAGACCAGGTTTCATACCCGTTAACTTGAAATACAGTTCAGTTGTTTCTGGAAAAGAAATTTTTTAATCCATCTGACAGTTTGAAAACTCAGTTTTGAAAGCTCACCTGTTAAGGGACTAGTCTGAGAATATACAGCTATTCAGTGGTAGGACTAGGAAAAAGAAATCAGCCTTATTGACTCTAGCCCTCTGTCCTTTTTATAATTAAAAGATTTCGCTTATTCTCTTGAGATTTTTGATCCATTATTCTTCTCATTCCTTACTTTCCCCCTCTAAATGTATTAACATTTTTAACCAATTTGCACAGAATAATGCTAATCATAATTATTGGATCATGATTATTCTCTCTGGACTGTGCATGATCTGCTTATCTAGTGTGTGCTGCTGCTGCTAAGTCGCTTTAGTTGTGTCCGACTCTGTGTGACCCCATAGACGGCAGCTCACCAGGCTCCCCCGTCCCTGGGATTCTCCAGGCAAGAACACTGGAATGGGTTGCCATTCTCTTCAATGCATGAAAGTGAAAAGTGCAAGTGAAGTCGCTCAGTCGTGTCTGACTCCTAGCGACCCCATGGACTGCAGCCTACCAGGCTCCTCTGTCCATGGGATTTTCCAGGCAAGAGTACTGGAATGGGGTGCCATTGCCTTCTCCAATCTAGTGTGTATGTATTTATATACATCAATAAAATAGTATCTGTCAATCCAGTTTCTCAAACCTTGCTAGTAACTTGCATCTTCCTGTGTGTTCTCCTTGCTGCTGCTGCTAAGTCACTTCAGTTGTGTCCGACTCTGTGCGACCCCAGAGACGGAAGCCCACCAGGCACCCCTGTCCCTGGGATTCTCCAGGCAAGAACACTGGAGTGGGTTGCCATTTCCTTCTCCAATGCATGAAAGTGAAAAGTGAAAGTGAAGTCGCTCAGTCGTGTCCGACTCCTAGCGACCCCATGGACTGCAACCCACCAGGCTCCTCCATCCATGGGATTTTCCAGGCAAGAGTACTGGAATGGGGTGCCATTGTGTTCTCCTTGCCTCTCCCTAAATGGTAACTGTCATCCTGAACTTTGTATTTTAATCTTCTAAATTTTACAAAGGTTTTAGCATATGTATGTTTACCTGAACAATATATTCTGTATGGTTTTTTGTTTTGTTAAAAATATATACTAAATGTAGTCTTTTGGACTTGCTTTCTTGATTAAATATCACTAATCATTCTTACTGCATGTGCTTTCAGTTCATTCATTTGACCACTGTATAGTCTTTCTGCAAGTTTACCATCATTTGTCCATTTTCCTGTATGTAGACATTTGTGTTATTTCCAGTGTTATGCTGTTATAGATTTTTTGCAATGAGTATTTCTGTTCATGTTTCTGTTAAACTTTTCTCCTGGATATGTACCAAGGGTAAGAACAGCAGGATCACAGGGTATTCAGTGTTTAACTTTACAAGATGGTCCCTAATAAATTAATTTCTGCTGTTATAATGATGCTGTTACTTAAACGGTTTTTTTTTTTTTTTTAACCCTTGACAGACTGCCAGAGGTTTTTCTATCTTATAACTTTTCTGAAAGAACCAGAGAAAATAATAATGGGGCTTGTTGCAGTGATTTCGATAACAAATTATGGTGGTTTGAACTAAGACCTGGCAGTAGAAATAGAGAAAAGAGGGTGAGATTGCGAAATGTGAGGGATATAAAAGGAACATGATCTAACTTGATGATCATATTGTATACTGCCGCTGAAGGAGTGGAAAGGGTAAAGAATGACTTGAGTTTCTAGTTTGTGTGTGAACCAAAAATGTAAATATCAAAGATGTAAATATAGTTTACCTTTTCTGACCTTGTAGTTAAAAAGTGCTCAGATCAATTTTTCTTCTTTAGTTTCTCCACCATCATTTTCTGATTTTAAAAATAAAGCGTTTTACCTCATGAGATTTTGTAGGATACTGTCTTTTCCTGTACTAATGCTTGAAAAACAAACTACTTCAAGAATAATTTGAAACTGTGATTCTAGTATTATCAGTCAGTTCAGTTGCTCAGTCATGTCCAACTCTTTTGCAATCCCACGGACTATAGCATGACCAACTTCCTTGTGCTTCACCATCTCCTGGAGATTGCTCAAACTCATGTCCATCGAGTCCGTGATGCCATCCAACCATCTCGTCCTCTGTTGTCCCTTTCTCCTCCTGCCTTCAGTCTTTCCCAATCAGGGTCTCTTCCAATGAGTCAGTTCTTCGCATCAGGTGGCCAAAGTATTGGAGCTGCAGCTTCAGCATCAGTCCTTCCAATGAATATTCAGGACTGATTTCCTTTAGGATGGACTGGTTGGATCTCCTTGCAGTCCAAGGGACTCTCAAGAGTCTTCTCCAAAACCATAGTTCAAAAGCATAAATTATTCTTCAGCGCTTAGCTTTCCTTATAGTCCAACTCTCACATCCATATATGACCACTGGAAAAACCATGGCTTTGACTAGACGGACCTTTGTCAGCAAAGTAACGTCTGTGCTTTTTGAAATGTTGTTTAGGTTTGTCATAGCTTTTCTTCCAAGGAGCAAGCGTCTTTTAATTTCATGGCTGCAGTCACCATCTGCAGTGATTTTGGAGCCCAAGAAAATAAAGTCTGACACTGTTTCCATTGTTTTCCCTATCTGTTTGCCTCGAAGTGATGAGACTGGATGCCATGATCTTTGTTTTTTGAATGTTGAGTTTTAAGCCAGCTTTTTCATGCTCCTCTTTCACTTTCATCAAGAGACTCTTCAGTTCCTCTTTGCTTTCTGCCATAAGGGTGCTGTCATCTGTGTATCTGAGGTTATTGATATTTCTCCTAACAGTGTTGATTCCAGTTGTGCTTCATTCAGCCCAGGATTTCACATGATGTACTCTGCATAGAAGTTAAATAAGCAGGGTGACAACATATAGCCTTGATGTACTCGTATCCCAGTTTGCAGCCAGTATGTTGTTCCATGTCTTACTGTTTTTCTTACTGTTGCTTCTTCACCTGCACACAGGCTTCTCAGGAGGCAGGTCAGATGGTCTGGATTCCCATCTCTTTAAGAATTTTTCACTGTTTGTTGTGATCCACACAGTCAGAGGCTTTGACGTAGTCAATGAAGCAGAAGTAGATACTTCTCTGGAATTCTGTTTGCTTTTTCTGTGATCCAGCAGATGTTGGCAACTTGATCTGTGGTTCCTCTGCCTTTTGTAAATCCAGCTTGAACATCTGGAAGTTCTCAGTTCACGTACGTCTGAATCCTAGTTTGGAGAATTTTGAGCATTAACTTGCTAATGTGTGAGGTGAGTGCAGTTGTGTGGTAGTTTGAACAACAGTTCACTTTATTTTGTTTTTAATTGAAAATATGACAACATATTTACAGGAGACTTGGAAAATATAGGACAAAGTTATGTATAGTTCCATCATATATTACAATTATGTTTTAAGTAGATAAATTAAGATTCTTAGTTGGATTTTAATATAAAACTCTGAAAATTTAATAGAATACATATACAGAAAAGTAGTAGAAGAATATAGTAGGCCTGAAAAGCACTGTGAGCCAATTCAACATAATTAAAATTTATATAATTTTCACAAAATAGTGTGCAAATTCTTTTCACAGTCACATAGACTATAAGCCAGGAGACACTGGAACATATCCAGGGACATAAAACAAGGTGCAAAAATTTCATGGCCTAAAGGTATTGAAATCATACAGAATCTTTTATTAGTGTGAAATTATTTTAGGAATCAGTATCAGAAGATATTTGAAAATAACCCACCTATTTTCAAATGAATATTTCACTCTTCATGAAATAAATATGATAGGTACTACACAAAGCTGTAAAATCCCAGTGTTTACTTTATTGTTTAAAAGCGGTAGATCTCAAAGGACTAAGTAATTTGAAGCTCAGAATAATTAAGTCTACTATAACCTTCCTGTGGTTGTACTCTGAGAAATACAGTACTTATATGCAAACCCCAAATCAGGTGATATAGAATGGTAATCTGAATTACATTCTTTGTTTTTTAATTACAGTGGAGAAATTTAATTTGTTTTAGAGTAGCAATGTTCTACTACCTACAGAGATGATGATTGATCTCAAGTGTAGGAGATAATTGGCAGAGCAAGTGTTTTAAGAGCAGCTCTTTGTATCTTTAAAGAACTCCTGGTTTTATAATTTATTTTCAAGTTTTTGTTTAAATCACAGAGAATTTGGTACAACAAATCCAGCTGAAATGAATAATTAAGAGAATTTGATTTATTTACAAAGAAATAAACAAATATTAATGAGATAATACATTTTTCAGATACCATTTTATTTCCACATCTTGGCTGCTGTTTTGATGGGCCTTTTCCTTTTTGTATATAGCCATTTGTGTATCAAAATGAGGCACTACCTCAAGTGATTACAATTGCTCCTTTGGTTCTGCTCTGAGTAAGACCATTATTGTCAAAAGCATCAGATGACATTTCTTAATAGATGACTTTCTGAATTCACTGGAACTGAACATCTGTTTCAAACAAATGCCCTTTCTGTGATGATTTTTCCTCTGCAAATCAATTGATGGTTATTCATGATGGAAGTCTCTGCATTTTGAGTGTTTTTTAAATCGGGTTTTAATCACATTTTGAATTTTAACTTATTTCCCATCAGAATATGTATCAACAATGCATGTTTAAAGAAAATAATTAAAATAACTTTTATTGTTGTTGTTTAGTCGCTAAGTCATGTCTGACTCTGGCTTCCACTGAACCATCAGGGAAGAATGGTGGTGAAGAATCTGCCTGCCAATGCAGGAGACACAGGTTCGATCCCTGGTTCAGGAAGATCTCCTGGAGGAAGAAATGGCAACCCACTCTACTCTTCTTGCCCGGGGAGTCCCAGAGACAGAGGAGCCTGTTAGGCTATAGTCATGGGGTTGCAAAGAGTTGGACACAACTTAGTGACTAAACAACAACAACAAAATAACTTTTAGGGGAAACCTATTACCATCTAAAACATGAAGGATTTGGGGGATTATTTATACCAGCCAGTGTATTTATATTCAGCATTAAGAAGCCCGCTAGAGACTCCTTGGTAACTGGTTTATATTTCATCTAAGTTTGTGCATGCTCAGTCGTGTCCAGCTCTTCACCATCCCACAGACTGTAGCCCTCCAGGCAAGAGTACTGGAGTGAGTGCCATTTACTTCTCAGGGAGATCTTTCTCACCCAAGGATCAGACCCAGGTCTCCTGCACTGCAGGCAGATTCTTCACTGTCTGAGCCACTGGGGATCATGAGTCATATCATGTACCTATAGGGGTTCCAGTATAATGAACAAAATGTTTTGATCTTTACAACCATAATAAAGTTAGCCAGTCAAATTAAATTTCACATAATATGTCACACTGATAAAACGGTTTTCACAAAAAGTGCACTTTGACTATCCTCTTGGTTGAATAAATTGCTTGGCTTTTGTAACAATTATAAAAATGATTAATGTATTAACCTAGAGTTACTCACTTGCTGTACTACAACTTCATCATTCTGAAAATGATATGACACCTTCCCAAGCTAAGTTTCTTATGGGCGGAGTTCATATCTTATTTATCTTTCTTCCTCATATTGCCTGGGACATGGTAGGGCCTCTTTGTGAATGTTTGTTGAATGAATGAATAAAACATTTTAACATAAGGGTAAATCTTAAGCAGATGAAAATGACAGTGATCTAAAACTTTTGCTGGATGATAGATTGACTTTAGATAGGAGAAAGATTTTGGGTTATAAAAGATGACTTATCTCTATTATTTGCTTTTATTCACTGATTCATTCATTCGTTCAAACAGCTATTTATGGATGCCTGTTGAATGCCAGGTTTTGTGCTAAATGCTAGGTTGTACTAAATAAAATGATTGCCAAAACATTAAGTCCTTATTCACAAGGATATTGAATTCTAGTGGAGGTTATCAGTAATAAACCAATATTTAGAACGTAAAGCAGTAAGGCAATTCAGTTCAGTTCAGTTCGGTCACTCAGTCGTGTCTGACTCTTTGAGACCCCATGAATGCAGCATGCCAGGCCTCCCTGTCCATCACCAACTCCCGGAGTCTACCCAAACCCATATCCATAGAGTCAGTGATGCTATCCAACCATCTCATCCTCTGTCATCCCCTTTTCCTCCTGCCCTCAATCTTTCTCAGCATGAGTCTTTTCAAATCAGTCAGCTCTTCGCATTAGGTGGGCAAAGTGTTGGAGTTTCAGCTTCAACATCAGTCCTTCCAATGAGCACCTAGGACTGATCTCCTTTAGGATGGACTGGTTGGATCTCCTTGCAGTCCAAGGGACTCTCAAGAGTCTTCTCCAACACCACAGTTCAAAAGCATCAATTCTTTGGCACTCAGCTTTCTTCACAGTCCAACTCTCACATCCACACATGACCACTGGAAAAACCATAGCCTTGACTATATGGACCTTTGTTGGCAAAGTAATGTCTCTGCTTTTTAATACGCTGTCTAGGTTGGTCATAACTTTCCTTCCAAGGAGTAAGCATCTTAATTTCATGGCTGCAGTCACCATCTGCAGTGATTTTGGAGCCTCAAAATGTAAAGTCTGTCACTGTTTTCCATTGTTTCACCATCTATTTGCCATGAAGTGATGGGACCAGATGCCATAATCTTTATTTTCTAAGTGTTGAGTTTTAAGCCAACTTTTTCACTCTCCTCTTTCACTTTCATCAAGAGGCTCTTTAGTTCTTCTTCACTTTCTGCCATAAGGGTGGTGTCATCTGCATATCTGAGGTTATTGATATTTGTCCCAGCAATCTTGATTCCAGCTTGTGCTTCCTCCAGCCCAGCGTTTCTCATGATGTACTCTGCATATAAGTTAAATAAGCTGGGTGACAATATACAGCCTTGACGTACTCCTTTTCTTATTTGGAACCAGTCTGTTGTTCCATGTCTAGTTCTAACTGTTGCTCCTGACCTGCATACAGGTTTCTCAAGAGGCAGATCAGGTGGTCTGGTATTCCTGTCTCTTGAAGAATTTTCCACAGTTAATTTTGATCCATACAGTCAAAGGCTTTGGCATAGTCAATAAAGCAGAAGTAGATGATTTTCTCGAAGAAGGCAATGGCACTCCACTCCAGTACTCTTGCCTGGAAAATCCCATGGACGGAGGAGCCTGGAGGGCTGCAGTCCATGGGGTCGCTGAGGGTCAGACACGACTGAGCGACTTCACTTTCACTTTTTACTTTCATGCATTGGAGAAGGAAATGGCAACCCACTACAGTGTTCTTGCCTGGAGAATCCCAGGGATGGGGGAACCTGGTGGGCTGCCGTCTATGGGGTCACACAGAGTTGGACACGACTGTAGCGACTTAGCAGCAGCAGATGTTTTTCTGGAACTCTCTTGCTTTTTCCCTGATCCAGCGGATGTTGGCAATTTGATCTCTGGTTCCTCTGCCTTTTCTAAAACCAGCTTGAATATCTGGAAGTTTACGGTTCACGTATTGCTGAAGCCTGGCTTGGAGAATTTTAAGCATTACTTTACTAGCGTGTGAGATGAGTGCAATTGTGCAGTAGTTTGAGCATTCTTTGGCATTGCCTTTCTTTGGGATTGGAATGAAAATGGACCCTTTCCAGTCCTGTGACCACTGCTGAGTTTTCCAAATTTGCTGGCATATTGAGTGCAGCACTTTCACAGCGTCATCTTTCAGGATTTGTAATAGCTCAACTGGAATTCCATCGCCTCCACTAGCTTTGTTCATAGTGATGCTTTCTAAGGCCCACTTGACTTCACATTCCAGGATGTCTGGCTCCAGGTGAGTGATCACATCATCGTGATTATCTGGGTTGTAAAGATCTTTTTCATACAGTTCTTCTGTGTATTCTTGCCACCTCTTCTTAACATCTTTTGCTTCTGTTAGGTCCATACCATTTCTGTCCTTTATCGAGCCCATCTTTGCATGAAATGTTCCCTTGGTATCTCTAATTTTCTTGAAGAGATCTTGAGTCTTTCCCATTCTATTGTTTTCTTTATTTCTTTGCATTGATCGCTGAGGAAGGCTTTCTTATCTCTCCTTGCTGTTCTTTGAAACTCTGCATTCAAATGGATATATCTTTCCTTTTCTCCATTGCTTTTCGCTTCTCTTCTTTTCACAGCTATTCGTAAGGCCGCTTCAGACAGCCATTTTGGTTTTTTGCATTTCTTTTTCTTGGGCATGGTCTTGATTCCTTTCTTGTGTACAACGTCACGTACCTCCATCCATAGTTCATCAGGCTCTCTGTCTATCAGATCTAGTCCCTTAAATCTATTTCTCACTTCCACTGTATAATCATAAGGGATTTGATTTAGGTCATACCTGAATGGTCTAGTGGTTTTCTCCACTTTCTTCAGTTTCAGTCTGAATTTGCTAATAAGGAATTCGTGATCCGATCCACAGTCAGCTCCCTGTCTTGTTTTTGCTGACTGTATAGCACTTCTCCATTTTGGCTGCAAAGAGTAAAATCAATCTGATTTCAGTGTCGACCATCTGGTGATGTTTATGTGTAGAGTCTTCTCTTGTGTTGTTTGAAGAGGGTGTTTGCTATGACCAGTGCATTCTTTTGGCAGAACTCTATTAGCCTTTGCCCTGCTTCATTCTGTACTCCAAGGCCCAATTTGCCTGTTATTCCAGGTGTTTCTTGGCTTCCTACTTTTGCATTCCAGTCCTGTATAATGAAAAGTACATCTTTTTTGGGTGTTGGTTCTAGAAGGTCTTGGAGGTCTTCATAGAATCGTTCAACTTCAGTTTCTTCAGCATTACTGGTTGGGGCATAGACTTGGATTACTGTTAGATTGAATGGTTTGCCTTGGAAACGAACAGAGATCATTCTGTCGTTTTTGAGACTGCATCCAAGTACTGCATTTCAAACTCTTGTTGACTATGATGGCTACTCCATTTCTTCTAAGGGATTCCTGCCCGCAGTAGTAGATATAATGGTCATCTGAGTTAAATTCACCCATTCCAGTCCATTTCAGTTTGCTGATTCCTAGAATGTCGATGTTCACTCTTGTCATCCCGTGTTTAACCACTTCCAATTTGCCTTGATTCATGAACCTAACCTTCCAGGTTCCTATGCAATGTTGCTCTTTACAGCATTGAACCCTGCTTCCATCACAACTGGGTATTGTTTTTGCTTTGGCTCCATCCCTTCATTCTTTCTGGAGTTATTTCTCCACTGATCTCCAGCAGCATGTTGGGCACATACCGACCTGGGTACTTCCTCTTTCAGTATCCTATCATTTTGCCTTTTCGTACTGTTCATGGAGTTCTCAAGGCAGGAATACTGAAGTGGTTTGCCATTCCCTTCTCCATTGGACCACATTCTGTCAGACCTCTCCAACACAACCGGGCCATCTTGGGTGGCCCCACATGGCATGGCTTAGTTTCATTGAATTAGACAAGGCTGTGGTCCATGTGATCAGACTGGCTAGTTGTCTGTGATTGTGGTTTCAGTCTGTCTGCCCTCTAATGCCCTCTTTCAGCGCCTACTGTCTTACTTGGGTTTCTCTTACCTTGGACTTGGGTCTCTGGAGCAGCTGTGAAGAGAGACCCCACGTCCAAGTAAGGCAATAAAGGACATTAAAACAGGCAAGGGGGATGGAATGTGTAACTTGGTTGAAGAGTTGTCACTGTTTTATACAGGGTGACCAGGGAGGTGATATTTGAGTAGAACCCAGAAGGAAGTTAACCTTAAACGTGTCTGGGAGAAGTGCATTCCCAGCAGAGGAGGAGCAAGAGCAAAGGCAAGAATCAGCAGAGACAGGTGCTGCTAGAGTAGAGTGGGTGGAGTAGTATGATAGTAGATGAGGTTAAAAAGGGGAGTGACAGAGCAGTCATACAGCGTCTAGTAGCCACTTAAGGGCTCTGGGTTTAACTGTTGAATAAAGTGCCAGTCGTTGGAAGATTTTGAAAAAGAGATGATGTTATCGATGACTTAATATGTTTGCTCTGGCTGCTATGTAGAAAATATGCTATGGGTAGTGGGGCAGGGAGGGGGGAGTGTGGTGGGTGGGAGTGAGAAGACCAATTAGGATGCTCAAAATATTGTAAGCAAAGAGATGATGGGACTTTACTCAGGATTTTAGCAGTTCAGGTGGTAAGAAGTGGTCAAACTGGGGGTATATTTTGAAGGAGCCTGCAGATTTTGGTGATATATTGATTGTGGGGTATCAAAAATCGGAAGACAACCAGAGCAGTTACCATTTACTGGGATAGTGAAAATTATTAGAGGAGCAGGGTTTGGAGGCAGTGGAGATACAGTGTTATTTTTCTCCTTGATGTCTTTCCCAGATGCTAGACTTTTAATTCTTTTGAATAGCTACACTCATTTATGTAAATGGGTCTCTATGACATAGTTGTGGGGAAAGAGCTGAAATATAATATTTGATACGAAAACAGCCTAGTTTAAGTTCTAACTCTGTTACAGCTTTAGTTATAATTAGTTCATTACTGGTATCAAATGTTTTGAGTGCAGAATCAGAATTTTCCCTTCATTAGGGCTTGGGATCTGAGCCACCTGTGAGACTCAGGAAATCTCTTCATGGTTTAAAGTGCAGCCAACAGTAAAACTCTAAGATCTCTGTTTCACAGCTCAGATGCTGGTGTCTGGGCAGCTGAGCCATTTTCTTTCCTCTTTAGCCCCACTCCTGGCTTTCCTTGCCTCTGGAGAAAGCATTCACCTAATAAATACCCGTACACCTTTCTGTAGTAAGCATGGACTTACCCCTTGTGGACAGAGTGTTTTCCTGTTAGCTCTGCTGCACTGTCCCCAGCATTTTGCAGTCCTGCATCCCCACTCCCTTGTTAATACAACTTAAATACTTAGAAAGAGTCCTTTTGAGCAAGTACAGATTTGCTTTGTGACTGAAGCTGCTCCAGGTTTTAATGTCTTGCCAGCCCCCATGAACTCCTAAAAAGATTCTTAAAAGTTGGGCTAGTTTCCCCCTTTTATAGCGAGTTTACTTCTCCTTTCACTATGACCCCAACCATTACTGTTTTCATTCCTACAAAGGCTAGTTCTCTCTAGGAATTTAATTCGTTTATTGATTGGTTGCATCTCAACTGAGTTTAAAAGACTATGATTTTATAGCCTTTCTGGGTTGTTCTTATTCTTAAGGTGGGAGCAACAATAGTCTTTTGTAAGTTTCTACATCTCAATCATAAGCAGTAGTCCTAGTATTTACTCTTTTGTGTTCAGAATAATTTGTATAGGTTGACTGTTCAAACTGAAACTATTAGCCTATTCTTTTAATAAAATTGTTCTAAATAAGGTACTCCTTGGAAGGAAAGTTATGACCAACCTAGATAGCATATTGAAAAGCAGAGACATTACTTTGCCAACAAAGGTCCGTCTAGTCAAGGCTATGGTTTTTCCTGTGGTCATGTATGGATGTGAAAGTTGGACTGTGAAGAAGGCTGAGTGCCGAAGAATTGATGCTTTTGAACTGTGGTGTTGGAGAAGACTCTTGAGAGTCCCTTGGACTGCAAGGAGATCCAACCAGTCCATTCTGAAGGAGATCAGCCCTGGGATTTCTTTGGAAGGAATGATGCTAAAGCTGAAACTCCAGTCCTTTGGCCACTTCATGCGAAGAGTTG